>NC_141009.1:30627618-31329291 GCF_052327205.1 Somniosus microcephalus
GGGTACCCGCCCCCAGATTCTACCATTTTCCTGGCAGTTCCGCCTCCAAACCCGCCTCCCCAGGGCTGGCAAAACCGCCCCCCGTGACTTTGTTTCCCTCTCCTCGATGCTGCCTGACCTGCTGAGTGTTTCCAGCATTTTCTGTTGTTATTTCATATAAAGTACCTGTGCTGTAGGTGTCATGGTTCATCCACACCTGTGGCACATGTAAGTGTAGTGTATGTACCTTTAAGGGGAGAACTACTTTTTACAGCTCCTGTATACTGTAGTACCGGCAGTGACCACACCTGTATATAAACCCTGAGTAGGGATCTGTACGTTTAGTTTTAGAGTAATCCTCATCCAGTAAATACCTGTTGATTGTTCCTGCAGTCTCGTGTCTAGTTATTGAAGGACACACAACATCAAAAATACACGGATCTAACGGTAAGTAACACAGTTGACACGACTGAGAGGTTTATTCCCTCATGCCTGTCCTATAAAAACAATTATTGATTTGAAGTTGGTATATTTATTACTCTCAGTTAGATATTTATATTAATAAAAAAATCCAAAAATTAATGCCCAAATGCCTATTGACTGGTGATGAACATTTTCTCATTTAATTGGGAATTAAATTAATGTGAAGTCTCACTGAAGTGAAAATCAAGAACCCAGATCCTCACATGGATGCTTCAAGCAGCAAGTGACCATATTGGTACTGCAGCACTTTTTCTAATAGCCAATTAAATATTGTTCAGTACCTCAAATTCCACAGCACCCATAATCCCTTCAGCATTTTCAGCAATTATTTCTTGATTATTGTAAACGGTTTCATTCTTCCAAATAAAACATTATAAAGCTGCTTCTTAGAGACTTTCTAAGAGGCACAAATTAGTTCTGGCTCCGAGGCTCCCTTAGCTGACTGATTTCTTTCACTATACACAAAAGGTCTCTCTGAAATTAATCACACAATTGTTGTTTTTTAAAAAAAATTTCGCTCGATAGACCTGCGCTGGGGTAAGGTTCAGATATGTGTACAGTAGAAAAAAAATGTTGCACAGTTGCATTCACATACAAGAGGAGTAACTTTACCAATACTGACTAAAACCATATAGGACAGAGATGCGTCAATACAGGGGGAGAGAACGGTGAAATTAGAGACTGAAATATGAAAGTCTGTCCTCAGATAACTGGCGTGTGATGATTATGTTACTACAAAAAGCATTACATCGAAGTAAAGTATATATGAGTGAGTGGAGGCTCCGCACTCATTCGCTTTAACAAGGTCCTTTTACAGGGTAAGCCCAAATGATCAATATACTTGCTTCTGTTGGAGCCCTCGTGGCAACAGTAAAATATTAAATTAGACGGTATATTGCATATTCATTTAACAAAAGTAGAACCAATCAAACAAAGAATGTTACTATATTAATGGACAAGATAATTATCTGGATAAAAATGAAATACATACACAGCTTAAATCATCAGTGTTAGCACAATCAGTTTTGTTCTGAACCACTGCAGCCTTTATGTTTGACAGTTATTTCAGCAGCAAGTGGGACATGTCTCTTCATTTGGAATGAAACCAAAATCCTACCTTTTTGTAAATACACAAAAGTGTAATTACAGGAGTCAAAACAGAAAATTCAGCATTTTAAACAGAAGGCGGCCATTCGGCCCATCGTGCCTGTACCAGCTCTCTGAACGAGCTATCCATTAAGTCCCATTCCCCTGTCCTTTCACCGTACCCATTTAATTTAATTTTTAAATATTTATCCATTTCCCTTTAGAAAACCATTACAGACCCTGTTGCCACCACTGTTTCTGGTAGGTTCTGAAAAGTTTCCCTCCGTGTAGAAACATTTTTGCAAACCTCAACCTTCATTCTTTTGGTGGTGATTTTGAAATGTGTGCCCTCTAGTCACAGACTCACTGGCGAGGGAATGAAATACTGTATTATTTTCCTATTTACATTAACCTCTTCGAACGCCTGTATTAGGTCTCCTCCCAATCTACATTGTTCTATGAAAAGAGCCACAGTCCATGTATCAAAAAGTCTGACGGTGAAATTTTTCACAGCCCAGTCACTTTGTGTCACTGCATGGGCTATCCATTCTGTCCCTCGCATTATTTACTGTGTAGTATTGTAGTATTGAAGCTGGAAGCTCTTGGGTGAAACACAAACGTGCTTTCTTGGCTGAGCAGGGTGGAATGAAGGAGAGCATCTGTGAGAAGAACTCAGCTGGTCTTGTGCCAGTCTTATTTACAATAAGGCCTGACAGGTTGTTCGGCTGATAGGCTACTCTTGTTACAATAGTGATACCATAATGAATTGCACCCCCCCCCCAACCCCGTTACTAAACCAATAGTATCACAGTACTCCAGCTCATTCAATTCTCTGGTAATAAACACCTGGTGACACTGTGATGACTGGGATTTCTATTGCGACGGAAAACTGACTATTTGTCTCTATTGATATAGCCTTTCACTCATGTAGGTGTGATATCATTACTGTTATCAGCCTGGATGCAGACAGCATATTGACACCTCACTGTTAAAAGGTGACTGGGCAGTCAAAGCAAGTCTTTCTGACGTTCAGTGAAGACAGGAAAATTATCAAAGTGGCTGATTAAAATAGAATACTGTTGCCCACAGATTGGTTTGACAGATTTGAAAATGATTCAGATTTTTGAAGAGTTACTAATGATAACCGAGATGTCAATAAACCAGGAAAACCTGTCGCGGAATAATCTTCATCATAAAACAGCGACACAGACCAGATAATTGTAGTGGACCTAAAATGTCATTTTCCTCCATTGTATTTGCACTGCATGGTACTAAACAACTAATTCAAAAATAGGTTTATCTACCATTCACTTGAAAATGAAAAGTTATTTGTTGTTCCTATCCCCAGTTCAGCTTTGCTTTATATTAACGCAGCCTCTTCTGAAGGCCGAACTGCTTGCTGCTGTTCAAAAAGTACCATGGGATCTTTCAGGTCCACCTGAACAGAGTCTCGAGTTAATGTCACATCTCTAAGGACCTATAAAAATATAGCACTCCCTCAGTACTGCGCTCGGTTGTCAGCCTAGATTATGTGATTCAATCCCTAGAGTAGGCATTGAATCCTTGACCTCCGTAGAGGCGAGAGCTCTACCAACCTAACCAAGATGACATGTACAATGATCAAGATTGGAATGGGACTTGAGGCGGAACCCTAGAAACAGTTTGATGCTGTGATGAGAGAATTATGGGCTCTTTCTGGATGGATGAGCATCTATCTTGCGATTTTGTGAATGATTTATGCGTTAGCTACTGGAACTTGAAGAATGACGTTGAAAATAATAGTTGTTGCAACTAGCTTCAGCCAGGCCATGATGGAAAGGGTTAAGCCAATAGGATGTATCCATGCTTCCACAGTTCATGCATTTGCTCTTCATTTACTATTATATAGAATCACAGAAACAGGCCATTCAGCCCAACAGGTCCTTGCCAGTGTTTATGCTCCACACGAGCCTCCTCCCACCATACCTCATCTCACCTTATCAACATATCCTTTTATTCCTTTCTCCCTCGTGTAATTATCTAGCTTCCCCATATTGAACAACAACAACTTGTATTTATATAGCACCTTTAACGTATTTTAAGGAGTATTTTAAGACAAAAAATTTGACACTGATCCACATAAGGATAAATTAGGGCAGGTGGCCAAAAGCTTGGTCAAAGAGGTAGGTTTTAAGGAGCATCTTAAAGGAGGAAAGAGAGGTAGCGAGGCGGAGGGGTTTAGGCAGGGAATTCCAGAGCTTAGAGCCTCGGCAACAGAAGGCACGGCCACCAAAGGTTGAGCGATTATAATCAGGGATGCTCAAGAGGGCAGAATTCGAGGATTAGGTGTGTAGAGCAGGATTGGGGGGCAGTGGGACAGCTGCCACAGTCCTGCCAAACAGCCCATTTTCACCGAGCAGCTGAACAGAGAGTAAGTACTAGACGGTCGTCAATAACTGCAATCCAAGAGTTGGGGGGATATTCATAAATAACAAGAGCAAAGATCAAACAGTTGTCGCTTAAAACCTCAACATCAAAAGGGAAGTGGATATATACTTAAAAAATAAAAATGTGCAGAGCTACAGGAAAGAGCAGGGGAGTGAGAGTAATTGAATAACTTTCGAAGAGCCGGCACAGGCACAATGGGCTGAATGGCCTCCTTCTGTGCTGTAAGATTCTAAGATTCTAGGAGCGCCGATATCTCGGGGGGTTGTGGGGCTGAAGGAGTTTACAGAGATAGGAAGGGGCGAGGCCATGGAGGGATTTAAAAACAAGTCTCAATGTTGTTCTGCATTCTCCTATGTTACACATGTGGACTTGGATTTGTGTTTGATAGCAATCTCTGGTCTTCGGTTGATTTTAAGATATGCAGTATTATAATAAGGAAGTGATTTAGCCATCTGGCCATAGCAGGTTGGTCATATTAAAGGCTAGAAAAGAGACAAATTGCTTTATTTATGTCAACTAATCTTCAGCAAGTAAAAGTCTTTAATCCAATGAAGGATTTTGCCTTTACACAGTGTAATGACACACATGTGCTGGAAACAAACAGAACAATGTTTTCTTTTAGTAATTAACTCTCTGTGATCCTAAATGTGCTGCGAAAGGGAAGGAAATAGCCTCTCACTTAGCTGCTGTCTTCGATTCCCTTTTAAAAGTGGAGCGTTATCCTAGTTTAAAATAATTACATTTCTGCAGATTGCTGACAGAAATACTGGCAGGTTTTCTGAAACGTATACTATGTGATCTAAAGACTCCCGCATACAGACTGGCCACTGCCTCCAGATCGGTGTAATAACACCAATGAGGCACCAAGCTGACTGGGGACTACATTTGGTAGCTGATAGTTGGAGCTGCATCATCTGACAACCTCTCATGCTATCTCTCTATTAAACAAATGGATACATGTGAGCATACTAACATAGAAGCACTTCAACAACCCTTAAATATGTGTCTTACCATTCAACAAAACGCTCAAATGATTATTTGCCACAGTATTTGCAACTCTATATTACAGGGTATGAGAGAGTGATAACAGCAGGGTTACAGCTGTTAAATGATGCAAGCTTACAACAGCCAGAAGCAGCCCCAGGATGACGTTTTACCGCACTGCTCTAGAGACAGCAGCCGTTGGAAAAGCTCAGTTTCTTTGTATCTCAGAAAACCTGCGAGTTGTTTTTGAACAGATGATCTGATCATTTATCTCGTTGCTGTTTGTGGGAGCTTGCTGTGCACAGATAGGCTGCCGCATTTCCTACATTAAAACAGTGACTACACTTCAAAAGTACTTCACTGGTGGTAAAGCGCTCTGGGACGTTCTGAGGTCGTGCAAGGCTCTATAGAAAGGTAAGTCTTTCTTTATCAGTAATCTGCTGTCACAGCAGGTTGGTAATACCATACTTACTAGTGCAGAACTGGGGCATCACGTGACACTACCTTTCACTCCTATGTCGATACCTTTAGCCTGAGCTGCAGTTCCGCTCTTGCTCTCAGCATGCCTGCAACAAGATTTTTTTTTAAAAATTTGTATGAAGTTTAAAATTAAACAAAAATTACAGGTTACAGGAAACTCTTTTTTATCCGGCACCGACGGGACCGGCGTGGTGCCGGTTGATCAAAAAGTCCGGATTACAGGGAGGTATACTTACCAAGGTACGAGAGCCCTGTACACGGCCACAAGTGCAGGAGCCCCATACACGGCCACAGGTGCAGGAGCCCCGGTTACACGGCACTTGTTCAGGAGTCCCGGGTACACGGCCACAGATCCAGGAGTCCCTGTTGCACGGCTACAGGTGCAGGAACCCTGGTTACATGGCCACAGATCCAGGAACCCCGGTTACACGGCCACTAATATATAGTAAAACTTACCTGAACCTACTCCTGAATTTTGCCGGTTAAGAGAGATTTCCGGATATATTTTTTTTAGGTGCCGGTTAAAAGAGAGTTTCCTGTACATATTATCAAAAGCAGCAAATGGCTGGGAGTGAATGACCAAATTAAGAGGGTGCGGCGACATTCATAGGCTTCATAAACTTCCCAGTCGCAGTTTTAAATATCAGCAGAACTGTACAATTGAACGTTTGCCTCATAACTCGTTGCTGGCCATGCTGTGCTTTTCACAAACATGTTGGGAGATTTTAAACCCACTTCCTTTCAATATCCACAACTCTCTTGCTTTTGAATGTCGTTCGAGCGAGTCCAGAGGGGCAGGATGAAGGTTTCCTGTCTCTGCGGGCTGTTTGAGGGTTTAGTCAGACACGTTTGGTCCAGTTCCCAGTGGGCCTGACTTCACAGCATCAACTGGCCTCAGATTTTAAACTAATTGCCGACAATTTTGCATCATGCTCTGAGAGTCAGGGGAGCAATGTGTGCGTTGTGAATGGAAATGTCAAAGTGATATAGGACAAACTTAGGGATTAGGGAAAGAAACATTAGCAGGGCAATGCTACCCAGTACTGTACCCAATTAGGGATGATCTTGAACGTGTTGGTGGAGGGCTGACAGTGGGATTACAATCCCAATCTCAACTATTTCATCATTCACAGCTACAAGAACTCAAGGGAAATGGCCAATTTGCCTTTCTTGAAGGCTTTGTGTAATGGGATTGTAATTTTGTTTGTTGTGTGCTGAAGTATTTTAGATCTGGACACTACTTGCAAGAAAGCCTTTGGCCTAATGTACCAACTTAGAAGAATTGAATACATTTATAAATCTAATAAAAACATTATTTTGAAGGTATAAATCCCTCTGTGTTCCATTGTGCAGTGCCAGTGTGACACCAATAAACCTGTGGAATATAAACATAAAACAGTCTACATATAGCTTCTATCTTCCTTATATCCTCTACATCTCATCTTCTGTACAAATTGGATCAGTATCAACAACTTTTGAAGGTGTCCTTGATTCCTTTGGAGTTTTTTAATGGGATTTTTTTCCTGAGAAATCGCTGTACTCAGCCACTATCTATTGTGAAGTGGGTGCTTCTACTCAAAGATTGTAAAGCAGATATTAAATATGAAAAATTCCACCTGGTGTTTTAATTATAAACTCCTGTGCATGCATCAGCTGTTTTTGAGATGGACATCAGAAGATAATGTTATCATTCTTTCCATTTCTTCATTGATATCACCCTCCGACTCGAGTCTCTTGTGCATCTCCCCTATCTATGCCCCACTATTTGTGGTCGTACCTTCAGCCATCTCGGTCCCATGCTCTGGAATTCCCTCCCTAAAACTCCCCACTCCTCCATCTCCTCCTTTAATGCCCTCTTTAAAACCCACCTCATTGACCAAGCCGCATAATATTTCCTTCTTTGGCTTGGTGTCCATTTTTGTCTGATTATGAAGTGCCTTGGGACGTTGCTCAATGTTAAAGGCACTTACATAAATGGTAGTTGTTGTTGGTGGTGGTCTTGGCGGTGAAGTAAAATTGTGCATTTAAGTCCTTGAGCAGGGTTTGCTGGCAAAAGGATATAATTGCCGATGAGTTAAGGTATAAAGTTAACTGGACAGGTAGAAAAGTCGATTTTTACTCCAGGCACCGAACAAGCGGGACGTCCGCCTATTCCTGCCGGCATGAGGTCAAGTCCATTTCAAAGGCAAGGCTGGGCCTCGTTCCCACACTGCCTGAAAGCTGCATGCTCCAGATGGACGCCCGCTGCAGCTCGCCAGCTCTAGGTCAGGTGATGTGGTGAGGCCCAGAGGCTGACCCAGCCAGCAGGCAGGTATGTCCGGGGCTGTCCATAGAAACATAGAAACATAGAAGATAGGAGCAGGAGTAGGCCATTCGGCCCCTCGAGCCTGCTCCGCCATTCAATGATATCATGGCCGATCATCCAAATTCAGTACCCTGTCCCTGCTTTCTCCCCATATCCCTTGATCCCCCCCAGCTTTAAGAAATATATCTAACTCCTTCTTGAATATATTTAATGAATTGGCCTCAACTGCCTTCTGTGGTAGAGAATTCCACAGGTTCACCACTCTCTGGGTGAAGAAATTCCTCCTCATCTCAGTCCCAAATGGCCCACCCCCATCCCTAGACCGTGACCCCCGGTTCTGGACTCCCGCGCCATCGGGAACATCCTTCCTGCATCTAGTCTGTCTAGTCCTGTTAGAATTTTACAAGTTTCAATGAGATCCCCTCTCACTCTTCCAAACTCCAGCGAACACAAGCCTAATCGACCCAATCTCTCCTCATACGTCATTCCTGCCACTATAGGGAATATGCAGATAGAAAAGGTTGAAAGTGGTTAAGCAGGACTAGATTAGTAAAGAATAAGCACTAGAAAGACAAAAACATTGCCAAACTAGGGGAATCCAAATTAAAAATATATGTATAAGTAATGCACAGGGTATAAGAAAACAAAAGTGGGGAACTGAAGTCATCGATTAAAATGGAAAATCAACCACACAACAGCAGTAACTGAGACATGGTTGCAGCTAAGTCAGGATTGGCAATTAAGTATTCTTGAGTATAAAACTTACAGGAGGGACAGGGAAGGATGAAAGGGAGGTGGGGTCATTGCACTAATTAGAGGTATCATTGCACCAGAGAGTAAGAATTGAGGTCCAAACAAAATCACTTTGAATTGAGCTGAGGAATAGTAAGGTGTCAGTCACATTAGAGAGTATATCACATACCGAACAGTGGAAAGGAAATTGAAGCACGTATCAACAAGAGATATGTCCAATCATAGGGAGGGGTGGGGGTGGGTAGAGGGACTCTGGGGCGGCAGTGGCCCACATTATTCTTGTGGAGCCCGGAGGAGCACTCCTGTGCATACGAGTTCAGAGCACAGTCCTGTACTTGCGTGACTTGTGCTTACATCCTAAAAGCAAATATTAATCTGCCTAAAACAAATGAAGAACAACTAGTGAGATTGGCAGGTCTGGTCAGCAAAACTAAATCATAACAAACTGCAAATTTTAATCAGGCCTTGCTGTAATGTCACCTGACACATATTCTAATTCTAATTCTGCTCACAATATCAAGGATCTAAAAAAAAATCACTACTACCTCCAGGTGACTTGGGACATATATTTACGTCCAGCAACTATGTCAGATGAAATGTTTCTAACTGAAATATCTATTTTAGAAAACAATCACTCTTCTGTGTTTTTTGTTAATGATGACAATTTGCATTTAGATATAACTTCTCACATAAACACTGCTTCACAGGGGGAGAGGAGTAAGAAAAAGAATTGGGGTCAGGAGATTGAAAGCAGGGTTGAGAGATGGGGTTTTAGAACCTGTCGAGGAGGGGGAGATAGGCAGTGATAAACAAAATGGCTTAGGCAGTGATTGAGAGAGACAAGGTATAGCGAGAGAATGATCAGTCTCTGATGGTGAAGCAGTAATCCAGAGTTAGTACCACAAACGGTGTGGATAGGACGGAGGGCTAGACAAGATTGCCGAGTTGGGCGGGAAGGAGTGCGACCGTAGAATGATTTAAAAATGAGCACAAGGATCTTGAAAACAGTTTGCTGGTGCACAAGGAGCCAGAGATGTTTTGCTAGGATGGGGGAGGGAGGGGACTTTGTGTGGAAGAGCACTCAGGCAGCAACATTCTGGGTTGGAAGTAAAATAAGCTGGTCAGGACAGCATTTGAGATCCTCAAGGGGACGAGGTGTGGATTAGAATTCCAGTGGTGCTGGCGAAGAGGAAGGAATGTAAGCAGGCAAAGTTCCAGAGAGAATGAGATCTTGATGACAGACTGGACATGGAGTAAAAAGCTGCACTCAGGAACCATCAGAACAGATTCTGTGCTCCTTGATTTAGCCTCAGTGGGCAGCTGGGGAGATAGGTGGACTCAGAGCTGGAGGCATGTAGGTACAAAATAGAAAGGGTGGCTTTGTCTTTATGAACATTGAGCCGCAGGAAATGTTGATTCATCTGGGACTTGGTAGTGGATAGTTGGGGAGGCTGTCAGCAAGGGGTATAAATGACGAATGGAAGGGGACCAAGAATGGAGTCCTGGGGCACGCTTGAGATGACTGAATTGAAGGAGAACCATTTGAGCAGATGTAGTGGTTTCAATGGAGTGGACAGGAGTGCAACCACAAGGGACAGGTGCAACAGAGAGGTACTACAGAGGAGAGGTACTACAGAGGAGAGGTGGTGGTGGAAGGGGATGGGGAGGTGAAGGAGGGCAGGGAGTGACCATAAGCCACAGTCACAGTCAGACCAGCAGTAGGCACACAGATGTTACTCGAGAGGATTCCCGGCTTCCTAGTTCAGAATGCTGTAGCATCTATTCATGTAGAGTGGAGGTCAAATTAAAATAAGAAAACTCTTCATGTATTTCAAGGCTGGTATAAGAACTAAATATTGGGAAGACTGAAGCCATTGTCTTCGGTCCCTGCCACAAACTCTGTTCCCTAGCCACCGACTCCATCCCTCTCCCTAGCATCTGTCTGAGGCTGAACCAGACTGTTCGCAACCTTGGTGTCATATATGACCATGAAATGAGCTTCCAACCACATATCCGCGCCATAACTAAGACCGCCTATTTCTACCTCTGTAACAGCGCCCGTCTCCACCCTTGCCTCAGCTCATTTGCTGCTGAAACCTTCATCCATGCCTTTGTTACCTCTAGACTTGATTATTCCAACACAATCCTGGCTGGCCTCACATATTCTACCCTACATAAACTTGAGGTCTTCCAAAACTTTGCTACCCATGTCCTAATTCGCACCAAGTCCCATTCACCCATCACCCCAGTGCTTGCTGACCTACATTGGCTCCTGGTTAAGCAACGCCTTGATTTTAAAATTCTCATCCTTGTTTTCAAATCCCTCCATAGCCTCGCCCCTCCCTATCTCTGTAAGCTCCTTCAGCCCCACAACCCCCTGAGATATCTTGAGCATCCCTGATTTTAATCGCTCAACCGTTGGTGGCCGTGCCTTCAGCTGCCAAGGCCCTAAGCTCTGGAACACCTTCCCGAAACCTCTCCAACTCTCTTTCCTCTTTTAAGACACTCCTTAAAACCTACCTCTTTGAACATCACCTGCCCTAATTTCTCCTTATGTGGCTCAGTGTCAAATTTTGTTTTAGAATGCTCCTGTGAAGCACCTTGGGGTGTTTTACTACGGTAAAGGTGCTATATAAATACAAGTTGTTGTTGTTGTAGTTAAGAATGGTAAAATGGGAAAATATCCTCTGATTCAATTTTCTTTTTCTATAGATTGATAATGTGCCATCAGAAACAGGAGCACTGTATTCCTCCTATCAGCGGCACCCAACGTATAAAGGAGGCCAACTTCATACGTTTGTCCACACCCAGAGCCTAAGTGAATCCTGAGAGCATCACTTGGAGAGCATACACAATGCAATTGATTGCACCTTCCAAAGCCCTGCTAGTGGCAGGCAGACTGGCAAAGTAGAACCATGACAGCAGCACTTGGAGCTCGTGGGTCTCTACATACGTGATACAATCCTGCAACATTTGCATTAAGAAAAATACCTTCTAAGTTCAGAGTTTCTTTCGTGATACAGCTACGACTTTCAGCCATCTGTTGGACACCCCATTCTGCACAGGGAGGGTTCCTTTGGCAGAAATGGTTACACTATCACAACAATTAGGGATGGGCAATAAATACTGGCCTTGCCGGCGACGCCCACACCACATGAACAAATGTTAAAAAATGGTGCTACTTAATGTGAATGGAATTCCTGATGTATATAAAATGGGTGGAATTGTTTTCTCCAGACTAAAATGTTGGTATTTAATGACTTCAACCAACAAGCTCCATGGAGATTATTTTAGTAATATATCCATTGAACTTTGGTGGCCTGCCTGTTTCTGATGCTTCACCAAACAAAAATGTTGAAGCGATTTTGTGTGACCTGCTGTACCAAGGAGTTCAAGGACCTGGATTTGCTTTTGTAATTCTCCTCACAGCGATCTCACAATTTTGGCTGTGCCATTGGGACCCTCGTTCCATGCTCTTCTTCTACTGGATATCAAGATAAAGGAGTGAGAACAGCGCCGAAACCCAAACTCCCACAACTGGGAAGGCCTGGAGAGGAAAGAAAGACTTGCATTTATATAGCGCCTTACATGGCCACCGGACGTCTCAAAGCCCTTACAGCCAATTAAGTACTTTTGGAGTGTAGTCGCTGTTGTAATGTGGGAAATGCAGCAGCCAATTTGTGCACAGCAAGCTCCCACAAACAGCAATGTGATAACGACCAGATATTGCTTTTTTTTGTTATGTTGGTTGAGGGATAAATATTGGCCCCAGGACACTGGGGATAACGCCCCTGCTCTTCTTTGAAATAGTGCCATGGGATCTTTTACGTCCACCTGAGAAGGGAGCAGACAGGGCCTCAGTTTAACGTCTCACCCAAAAGACAGCACCTCCGACAGTGCAGCGCTCCCTCAGCACTGCACTGGAGTGTCAGCCTAGCTTTATGTGCTCAAGTCCCTGGAGTGGGACTTGAACCCACAACCTTCTGACTCAGAGGCGTGGGTGCTACCCACTAAGCCACAGTTGACACTGAGATGTGAGGAACAGTGTATCTACTGAGGGCCACGAGCGAAAGGATACAAGCTACCAATGGCACTAAGGAGCAACTACTTATAAAGAGTTGGGAATCACATCAAGGACTGTTCCAGGATTGAGTAGGACAAGAGCGGGGAATTAATCCATGCCAAAAACGTGTGTGACGAGGAACAAGATACATCTCACTTATCCACACTGGCCACAGGCCACACCGCACCCCAATGTTGGAGAAGATTCTGAATTTATGGTCAGTCTGCTTGTCTGAAGCACTTATAATGCTCTTCCTGCTTGATGTACAAGGCCTGTAGGGTCTGAGGGAAGCTTTTATTATTTGCAAGCATATGGCTTGTTGGAAGTAAAGTAGTCACTTACATATTCTTGGCAAAATGCATTCACTATTTATGATCGAAAAACACACATGTAAGCATGTAGCTCCATACCAATGGCATAACTAAGAATTTATTTGAGCTTTTGACATTTTTATACTTTTAACAAAATAAACACTTGCAAATACTTGAATCTACTGTAAATCCAAGTATGGCAGATGCTGAAAGACCATCAATAATACTGAGGGATATTTGCCTCTTGAGACAGAGAAGTTGTAATCATCAATAAAATTAATCTTCAGTAAAGCTAAAGCACTTGACATTTTGTTCGATGGGAGAGGATTCCCTGTGTTTCTGTTTGTGCAGCCTGCCAAGGAGAGGTCTCAAAGGACTCTTAGTGTACTGACCACTCACAGGAACCGAGGCCTCCAGCATGTGCAATAGGGTGAAGTAGTTTGTCATTAATCATAGCTGATGTCAGCACGTGGCACAGAAACCTCATTTCAGATCACTTACTTCCAAAAATATGTTGGTTAAGAGACCTTTCCATACAACTGTCATGCTGCAAGACTAATCCTACTTTTTAAATATACATAAATCTAGCTTTAGTTTACTATTTTTAAATTAGACATCCTGGGACCAATATTGTAAATGTTCAGCTCTTTTGACCCGCCTTGTATATAAAAAATCATATTTATGTGCATCAGGTAAACCTTCCACCTGATTCCCCTTGCTGCATTTACAAGATAGTGCTTTTACACGTAGTGGCAAATAAATACAATGTCCTAAGTTAACTGAAAGAACTCAGATGTGGCAGATAAGTCTGCTTAAAAATTCCAACCATCACAAGTGACTTTCATTGAGGTTAATCAATTTTAATTTAAGTTAATTCTATTATAAATGACCTTATCTCATCATTTTCTTCTGCAGTACTCCAAATGGCTCAACACCACCACAAAAATATCAGAGAAGAATTTCAGACATCTGCTCGTATCCGACATCCGGCTTATATTCACTAGAGTTTAGAAGAATGAGAGGGGACCTCATTGAAACTTATAAAATTCTAACAGGACTAGACGCAGGAAGGATGGTCGGGGAGTCCAGAGCCAGGGGTCACAGTCTAAGGATAAGGGGTAAGCCATTTAGGACTGAGATGAGGAGGAATTTCTTCACCCAGAGAGTGGTGAACATGGGGAATTCTCTGCCACAGAAGGCAGTTGAGGCCAATTCATTAAATTTATTCAAGAAGGAGTTGGATATATTTCTTGAGGCTAAAGGGATCAACGGATATGGGGAGAAAGCAGGGACAGGGTACTGAATTTGGATGATCAGCCATGATCTCATTAAATGGCGGAGCGGGCTCGAGGGGCCGAATGGCCTACTCCTGCTCCTATCTTCTATGTTTCTGTGTGTCATTTCAAGGTCTTTTTGACCAGTCATTGCTGTTGATTTCACAGCTTGTAATAAACTGCATTTATATTGCACCTTTCACATCATCAGGACATCCCAAAGTGTCACAGCCAATTAATTACTTTTGAAGCATGGTCATTGTTATGTAGGCAACTGCAGCAGCCAAATTGCACGCTTTGCAATTTATGTTCCACAAGCATAAATGAGAAAAAATACCAGATAATCTGTGTTGGATAAGGGACAAATGTTGGCCAGGACACCAGGAGAACCCTCTGCTCTTCTTTGAATAGTGCTATGGGATCTTATATGTCTGGCTGAACAGGTATAACGTCACATCCAAAAAATAGCACCTCCAACAATGCAGCACTTGCGTTGTACTGCACTGAAGTGCCAGCATTGATTATGTGCTTAAGTTATGGAATGAGGCTTAGAACTCATAACCTTCTGACCCAAGAGAGCATCCAACTGATCCAAGCTGACACTTAAGGGGACAATTTTAACATAACTCCCTGGGCGAAAAGCCCACGGAATCGGATGGAACATCAGTTTTACCCCCCCCCCCCCCCGTCCAATATCACTCTTCAATAGAGAGTAAATTTGGGCCGGATGTAAAACCAGCATTGCACCCGATCCTGACCATTTCCTGACGGGGGCTTAGGTGAAAATTTCCCTCTTAGTGTAGGTATGTTACAAGCGTTGAGTGTTGTCATTGATGGGGGTGCGATTGAATAGAAAGGAAAGGATTCAAATGGATGGAGTTAGTTTTGTCAGTGGAAAGCACCAGCTAGTGGTCGAGCTAAGAATTGATTTCACAATGATTACTCTTGTCGTTTAGAGCATCGGCCACTGTCTGGCCATAGCTCACCACCAAAATGGCAAGAAACAAGCAGTTTGCAAGCCTTTTTATCTTCTATACTGTCAGCAGGTTTGTAACTACCTGTATATGTATTTACACGTCTTCTATTTCCTTTGCTTGAAAAAGCAGCCATTTCGGAATTTAACTTCCATTAGGAGCATGAATGAGAAAAGGCCAGAGAGCAAATAAAACCCACTCCTTCCACAGATCGTATACAATCTGCCCCACCTACTTAATCTATTGCCAGCATGTTCCACTTAACAATCCCTTGATCTCCAGTTTGCTAAACTCTGCTTAATGATGGGTTCACCTGATGTTTTGTCACCAAGATGAAATTAGTATTTCGACCTGAAACGTTAACGCCGTTTCTCTCTCCACGGATGCTGCCCTGGCCTGCTGAGTTTTTCCGGCGTTTTCTGTTGTTATTTTGAAATGAGTAACTGTCTAGTTGGCAAATGGTATTTGTTCTCTTTACATAGCTGCTCATAGTATCATGATGTGTCCTTTCTAATCAAGATTATACTGGGATAGGGGATTACTTACACCTTTTTGTCTGTGAGTGTTTTGTTTACAGACTGTGCAGACCCAACTAACTGGATTTTTAATTCTTACTTCCCATTTGGAAACACTTAGACTTTTGAAATTGTTTTTTTTAAACCTTTGTTTTTTCTAGTGGGCTTACTTTTGGATTTCAGCTCAAGTCTTAGTTCTTGTGGCCGGAATTGATGTAATGGAAGGAATCTGTTGCTGGTGCAATGTTTGTTTGTTTATGTTCCCTAAGTGGTTGCAGTATGAAACTGGACTCTAGTTAAGCTAAGGTGCTGTGTTGTGGCTGGAAGGGGCAATGTTAATAATGACAGGATTTCCTGACATTTGGAACAAAATGGAAATGACTGCCAGAGTTAGAGGTGCTGCTGGAACTCCCCTCAGACTTGGAACCTTGACCGCTGAATTCCTCTGTTCATGTTTGCTTTCTTTTTATAACATGTCTGGTTTGGGAAACCAACAAACAAGACATAACTGTTCACTTTGGAAAATTAATGGACATAGAAGTCATAAAAGTAATGGCACGCATCTAGAATCACTGGTGTGACTATTGTATCCAGTTCTGGTCACCTTGCCTTCAACAGAACATGGACGCACTTGAAAAGGTACAAAGGAGAGAAACGTCAATGATTCACAGACTGAAACAAATTATGCTGAAGCTTGGATTGCTCTCATTAGAAGATACATGCAAGAGTGATACTGACCGAGGTCCAAGTAAATGAAGGCATTTGATGATATGAGTGTTAAAGCCTGGACTTAAGTGTAACGTCCGTGTGTAATTGAGACACGGACTGCAGAAGTTGGTTATAACAGGTGTTTTACTGAATGGAGACAAAACTGGAACTACTATACAAAGTTACTACACAGGCTTATATACAGGGGTGGTCACTACTGGTACTGCAGTATACAGGGGCTGCAGAATATAGTTCCTTCTTCAAGGTACATACACTACAATTCCTCCCCTTTTAGCTAAACAGTACATAACATTCGATTAATAATTAAATAACATATTTACAATTACAGTTGCTATATACATTAGCTGAAGTTAATCAATTATAAATTCAGTCTTTGAGGAGGCTTCCTGATTCTGTCCAGATAACGCCTCTTTGGGGTATCAGGTTCTTCTGGCAAAGTTGATTCGGGATCAACGTCGTTGTTTGGTTCATCTGCTTCCAATATCACCGACTCTGAGGTAGATGCAATTGGTACTTCGGTTTCATCACCAGGTGTATAGGATCGTGGTGTAGATTTGACGTTTTCCAGTGACTCTAGAATCTGGTCAGCATGGCGTCTTACAATGCTCTCTCCAACGTCCACGGTATACATTAGAGGTCCTTGCTGTGTGCAGATCGTTCCTGGCTACCATTTCTCTGTGCGGTAGTCCCAGGCCAAAACTGGTTGACCTATCTTAAAACTCCTGGTTGGCCTTTCATTCATATTCTGAAACTGCCTGTTCTCCACATCTCTTCTGATGTTTGGCTTAACCAAATCCAAGCGACATTTTAGTCTTCGATTGAAGAACATCATGGCTGGAGTTTGGTTGGTAACCGCATGTGTCGCATTCCGGTAGGCAAACAAGAAGTTATCCACCTTGTGTTGTAGGGGTATGTCTTCATTACACATTGCCTTGATAGCCTTCTTGAATGTTTGAATGAACCTCTCAGCCAATCCATTGGTGGCTGGATGGTATGGGGCGGATGTGTAATGCTTAACACCATTGTTTTTTAAGAACCTCCGGAACTCTTCAGACACAAACTGTGGTCCATTGTCGGAGCAAATCTGTTCAGGCAGCCCATTTCTGGTGAATATGGTTTGTAAGACTGTGATAGTTTTTTCTGTGGTGGTTGAGGACATTTTTATTACCTCTGGCCACTTTGAATGTGCATCCACCACAATTAAAAACATCGAGTCCATAAATGGACCAGCAAAATCAATGTGTACCCTTTGCCATGGAGATGAGGGCCACTCCCATGGATGTAGAGGGGCTTGTGGTGGGGCGTTTTGGACCTTCTGGCATCCTGTACAGCTCTTGGTCATCTCTTCGATTTCTCTATCGATTCCCGGCCACCACACAAACGCTCTGGCTAAGTTCTTCATTTTTACCCCTCCCAGATGACCCTCATGAAGCTCATTGAGCACTCTATCCTTCAATTTGGGTGGAATTACTACTCTGGATCCACACATCAAGGTTCCTCGGCACACTGACAGCTGTTCTCTTCTCGGCGACAATGCTGGCAACAGTGGTTCGCCATGTGCTAGCCATCCCTTCACCGTTAAATCATAGACCCTGGAGAGTGTCGGGTCATTTCGTGTTTCCTTTTCTATGTTTGCATTCATCACAGGTAGACATTCGACTATGGTCGAGTGGAATATCTCCACAGGATCCACTGCAGGTGCTTCTTCCACCGTCGGCAACGGTAGGCGCGACAATCCATCAGCATTCCCATGCTGTTTAGTTCCTTTGTACTCGATGTCATATTGGTGTGCCCCTAGGAAAAGGGACCACCTCTGTAGCCGTTGTGCTGTCATTATCGGGACGCCCTTCTTAGGGTTGAAAATGGAGACAAGAGGTTGATGATCAGTTGGTAGAGTAAATTTCTGTCCGTGCAGGTAGTGATTGAACTTCTTCACCCCCCACACCAGGCTGAGGGCCTCTCTGTCAATCTGGGCTTAGTTACGCTCGGCTGCAGTTAACGAGCGTGACGCAAAAGCTATCGGCCTCTCTGAACCATCAAGGGATTTATGTGACAGTACCGCTCCAACGCCGTAGGGAGACGCATCACACGCCAGTCTTATCGGTAGTGATGGGTCGTAGTGAGCCAATACTTCTCTTGAAGTGATCAGGCCTTTACACTTCTGAAAGGCCCGCTTACATTCATCGCTCCATTTCCATGCTACTCCAGTTTGTAGCAGGGCGTTCAGTGGGTGCAGAATTGTGGACAAATTCGACAAAAACTTATGGTAGTAATTCACCAATCCGAGGAATGACCTCAGTTGTGACACATTTTCAGGCGCTGGAGCCTTAACTACTGCTTCAATTTTGTCAGGGGACTTATGCAACCCCTCTTCATCAATCACGTGGCCACAATATGATATTTGTTTCTTAAGAAACTCGCACTTGGGGCGATTGGCCCATAGCTCATGTTCTCTTAGTCTAGTGAGTACCTGCTCTAGGTTGGCAAGGTGTTCACTGTCATTTTCACCCATCACTAGGATGTCGTCCAAGTAACACTGAGTCCCCGGAATCCCTTGCAGGACTTGTTCCATCGCTCTTTGCCATATAGCCGGAGCTGATGCAACTCCGAATACCAGTCGATTATACTGGTAAAGACCTTTGTGAGTTTTTATCGTGAGATATTTCCTAGAGGATTCTTCAACCTCCATCTGCAAATATGCTTGCGCTAGGTCAATTTTAGTAAAACGTTTCCCTCCAGATAGTGAGGCGAAAATATCTTCTATCCTCGGAAGAGGATACTGTACTGTGTGAAGGACTGGGTTCGCAGTCACCTTGAAGTCCCCACAGATGCGAACCTTCCTTGGCTCCTCAGACTTATTGTTTAACGTTTTCTTCATGACAGGAACGATGGGTGTCGCCCACTCGCTCCAGTCTACCTTAGTTAACACGCCTGCATTCTCCAGATTCTCCAGCTCTGCCTCGACGGCTGGGCGGATTGCATACGGTACCGGTCTTGCTTTGAAAAACTTGGGAATTGCATTCTCTTCTATTTTTATCGAGGCGGTTATGCCTTTAAGAGTTCCCAGTTCTTGTTGAAATACCTCTTTAGTGTTAGCCAAGATTTTTGACAATCGTCCAGGTGTGACGTCGTCATCCTTTATACCAGCCACCGTCAGTGCCTGAATGGAGTGCCAGTCTAAACTTATCTTTCTGATCCATTCACGTCCCAATAACGGTGGTCCACCATCTTGCAGTATGTACAGATACAATTTCTGTCTTTCCTTGCCGTTGTATTCGACAGGCACCCTTATTTTCCCTCTGGGGTATACTTTTTGCCCCGTATATGTCTTCAAGACAATGGATGTGTCTTTCAAGGGTATGTGTGAGAATAGCCGCTTGTAGTCTCGTTGATTCATGACGGTCAGGGCTGATCCTGTATCCAATTCCATTTTGACTTGGGACCCTGCTATTGTGAGGGTGACCCAAATGGTTCGGTGATCCTCTTTTGTGATTACGTTGTGTAGTTTGAGACAGCTTAGTCTCTTGTTCCTGGATTCATTATCGCTCTTGGGTCTTCGGAACTACTGTCCGTCATCTTTTGTACTTTCCTGTACTTTTCCTTAGTAGTCTTTTTGTTGTCGTTAGTCTTCTTCCCGGACCTGCAAACTCGTGCAATGTGTCCCATCTTTCCGCATTGCCTGCATGTTTTGTCCTTGGCCCAGCAGTCCTTCTGGTCATGGGTTGTTCTGCCGCAGCGATAACATTTTTCAAATCCCCGTGTCATTTCATGGGTGCCGTATTCCTGTGGCTTTTGCTGTATTTCCGCAACTCCCCTTGCTGCTACTTCGTACGATACTGCCACGCTGAAAGCCTTATCTAGCGTCAGCTCTTTCTCTGAGAGTAACCTCTTCTGTGTTCCTTCACTCAGGAGTCCACAGACAAATTTGTCCTGTAGGGTATCTGCCAGTCCTGCTCCGAACTGGCAGTGCTTTGATAGCTTGCGTAGTTCCGTAAGGTGATCAGCATTGCTCTCATCTTTATGCTGATTTCTCTTGTGGAATTTAAATCTTTCTGCTATCAGCAGCGGTGTAGGATTTAGGTGTTCCTGTAGGATATCAACAATTTCGTTAAAACTCTTCGCCATCGGTTTGACTGGAGTGATCAGGTTCTGCAATAGGCCGTACGTTCTTGCGCCCATTAAGTTTAGTAGTACCGATGCCTTTTTCTCATCAGCTACTTCATTTGCCTTGCAATATACTTCGACTCTTTCCACATACGTGGTCCAGTCTTCTATTGCATTATTGAAGGCAGTGATATTGCCAGTCTTCGGCATCTTGGAGATCTAAGATGGCGCCTCCCGCGCTTTGCCTTCTTCCCCGATTGAACAAAATGGCGCCTCCCGCGCTTTGCCTTCTTCCCCGCTGGATTAAGATGGCGCCTCCCGCGCGTTCTGTCTTTTCCGCTGCTGCTAGCGCTGTTGCTGGCGTTTTTATGCCTTGATGGCGACGCCCTATGGTCTTAGCGCACTTCCCCCCCACGCTGCTGCCAACGCCGCTCTCCGCGGTCCCTGTGGCAAACTGCAGCTCCTCACGGCTTTCTGCGCTTCTGATTTCTTTTATTTTAATTACTGTTCCCGTCGTCAGAGCAGACCCTATGGGACACTTTCCTCCCTCTTCTCGGGTCTGTATGCTGCCCGGCTTCGTAGCACCGGCTGCGCCCTGTGTGCTCCACCCTCTCTCTCTCTCTCCTCTTCCCGACAACGCTGCTCGGCCCCGTTGAAAAGCCACCCGATTGAGCTCTAGCCTGCTGCAGCCCAGGAAGGATCAGTGTACTACCTGCCACCAGCCCGATTAGCTGGAACACCATAGACTGGATAACCAAGCCCAGCTCTCGACAGCCTCTCCTGCAAATCTTTGAATTCGATGAATCAGAGGCGGTTGCCCACGGTCGACGCCCGTTTCTTCTGTTTGTTTTTTTTTCTTTTTGGATTTCTTCCTTCTGGCCTCAACCTCTAACAACTTCGCTTCAGGGATGGATCCCCGTGAGGTGGTGCAGAACTGTAGGTAAGTTTGGATCTGTTCGTCGCCAGTGTAACGTCCGTGTGTAATTGAGACATGGACTGCAGAAGTTGGTTATAACAGGTGTTTACTGAATGGAGACAAAACTGGAACTACTATACAAAGTTACTACACAGGCTTATATACAGGGGTGGTCACTACTGGTACTGCAGTATACAGGGGCTGCAGAATATAGTTCCTTCTTCAAGGTACATACACTACATTAAGCACATGAAACTGAAATTGAAAACCATGAGCTGAGCTTGAGCTAGGGAGAAATGTCCTTACATTCTGGTGTATTGGCATGTGAAAGAATCTGCCAGCCTGTGCAGTTAATATGGTGCCTATCCAATTGGACAGGTTTCTGTTATGGTAGAATTAAGTACAGCGGCGCATGCTCTTAACTCTAAATTCACTATAGGTAGCTGGGGGAGGCGCTACTAAAGCTCTTCCAGAACGAACTAAATGATAGTCTTCAAGTTTATGATTAATAGTCATTGTTATAAATCTCATCATTCATCAAGAAACTACTTGTGAAATAACGCTGGACGGCCAGCTGGTGGCGCCGTCCAAGGAGTATAAATACTCAGGCGTCAGCCCCAGCTTCCCAGGGACATTTTGTAAGACAGGAACTAGTGAAGTACAACTAGACCTCCATGTCCTGAAACAAGTTGATTAAAGCCTTGCTTTATACTCAAACCAAGTGCGTAGTGAGTTTTATTTACGTCAGTCATGATATTTAAAAAGCATCTGAAACTAACAATATAATTGAATAAAATAACAGCTTAGCACAAAAAAGAAAATGACCTCTGCATTTTAACTCTTTCATAATAAATCTTGGTTATAGGGCAATGAATGTCAATGTCAGACATGGTAAAACTTTAGATTAAGGTATGAGTAGCATATTGTTTTCTAGTTTGAACCAAACCATTTTTACAGGTGTTTACCATTTACAAAGACTGAATTCATGGGGCTACAGTGGAGATGGTACAATTAGCCTCAGCACTCCACGTTAGGGAGGGGGAAACCAGCCCAGGTTCCGAATTGTGATCTCTTCCAGCCTGTGTGGATAGCAAATGAGGATAGGTTGAGCCTTGTGATAAGGTCACCTCCTTCCCCACCCCGCACCCAGGAGTCGAATTATCTACTGAAACTCAAGGGCAAGGTGCCTGGTATCTGTGGAAACGTACCCTAGCAAAGAGTCAATAGCTTCAGAAGTGGAAGGAACAGGAGAATACTGGCTGAAAATAGATCAGCGTTGTTTTTTTTAAAAAAGGCCCAATTTACATTCAGACCATTTACATTTCACATATTCTAAAGTTTGCTTTTGGGACATAGTTACTGACAGCCTCTGAAATTGATTTGACTGCAATGTTTTACTTGTTATGAAGATACAGCCTCTTTGATTTCAAAGAAAAAACCTAACTAATAAGTTGGATTTTTAAGACCAAATTTATACCAAGGAAGTATATATTAGATGATATAAGTTTTACTCTGTTCTGTATACCGAGTGCAAAAAGCCAGTTAAGCTTTGAAATCGCCAAGTGGGTTTAATCTCTAAAGGATTGATTTCAAAAAAATTTCCAAAGAAATTGTTTGATTGTTCCCAGTCTGTTGAAAGGAGTCCAAAATCATTCATTTTCCCCCTAAACACTTAAAACAATTTTAGGAATATTTCACGTGTTATCCCTTTGTAACCTAGTTGGCTACTAATTTTAGAGAGGAGTCTTTTCTCACAAGAGGCTGTCACCTAATACCTAGGACGGACTGTGGGTTGGTAACAAAGGGCCCAGGATAGAGGATACAGTTTAAAAAAAAATCAATCAGAAGATCTAACACGCCACAAATATTGCTTAAAGTCTATGTTCTACGGTGATTCTGAAATTGAAAAAATCAGCACCCGCCTTACATGATATTTAATGTCACTCTTTTCTTTGTGTTGACTCTGCAGTTCGATTGAACATTCAATTAGCAGTAATCTCACCTCTGATTAACCTCATTGGTTTGTGATATTAGCTCTGTATGAAGGACAGGCTATTTGAGCGCACTGAATACTGAAGACACTGGATACTGCAAAGGCTATGGGCCCTGACAACATTCCGGCAATAGTACTGAAGACTTGTGCTCCAGAACTAGCTGCGCCCCTAGCCAAGCTGTTCCAGTACAGCTACAACATTGGCATCTACCCGGCAATGTGGAAAATTGCCTAAGTATGTCCTGTCTACAAAAAGCAGGACAAATCCGACCCGGCCAATTACCGTCCCATCAGTCTACTCTCAATCATCAGCAAAGTGATGGAAGGTGTCGTCGACAGTGTTATCAAGCGGCACTTACTCAGCAATAACCTGCTAACTGATGCCCAGTTTGGGTTCCGCCAGGGCCACTCAGCTCCTGACCTCATTACAGCCTTGGTCCAAACATGGACAAAAGAGCTGAACTCAAGAGGTGATGTGAGAGTGACTGCCCTTGACATCAATGCAGCATTTGATCGAGTGTGGCATCAAGGAGCCCTAACAAAACTGAAGTCAATGGGAATCAAGGGGAAAACTCTCCATTGGTTGGAATCATACCTAGCACAAAGGAAGTTGGCTGTGGTTGTTGGAGGTCATTCATCTCAATCACATGACATCACTGCAGGAGTTCCTCAGGGCAGTGTCCTAGGCCCAACCATCTTCAGCTGTTTCATCAATGACCTTCCCTCCATCATAAGGTCAGAAGTGGGGATGTTCGCTGATGATTGCACACTGTTCAGCACCATTCGAAACTCGTCAGATACTGACGCAGTCCGTGTCCATATGCAGCAAGACCTGGACAACATTCAGACTTGGGCTGACAAGTGGCAAGTAACATTCGCACCACACAAGTGCCAGGCAATGACCATCTCCAACAAGCGAGATTCTAACCATCTCCCCTTGACATTCAATGGCATTACCATCGCTGAATCCCCCACTATCAACATCCTGGGGGTTACCATTGATCAGAAACTGAACTGGACCAGCCATATAAATACTGTGGCTACAAGAGCAGGCCAGAGGCTGGGAATTCTGCGGCGAGTGTCTCACCTCCTGACTCCCCAAAGCCTTTCCACCATCTACAAGGCACAAGTCAGGAGTGTGATGGAATACTCTCCACTTGCCTGGATGAGTGCAGCTCCAACAACACTCAAGAAGCTCGACACCATTCAGGATAAAGCAGCCCGCTTGATTGGCACTCCATCCACCACCTTTGGGTGATTGGGTGATTGGGCAGAAACATGGCAAATGCACTATAATGTGGATAAATGTGAGGTTATCCACTTTGGTGGCAAAAACAGGAAGGCAGATTATTATTTGAATGGCAATAGATTGGGAGAAGGGGAAGTGCAAAGAGACCTGGGTGTTCTTGTGCACCAGTCGCTGAAGGTAAGCATGCAGGTGCAGCAGGTGGTTAAGAAGGCAAGTGGTATGTTGGCCTTCGTAGCAAGAGGGTTCGAGTACAGGAACAAGGATGTCTTGCTACAGTTGTACAGGGCCTTGGTGAGACCGCACCTTGAGTATTGTGTGCAGTTTTGGTCGCCTTACCTGAGGAAGGACGTTCTTGCCATGGAAGGAGTGCAGCGAAGATTCACCAGGCTGATACCTGGGATGGCAGGAATGACATATGAGGAGAGATTGTGTCGATTGGGCTTATACTCACTGGAGTTTAGAAGATTGAGAGGGGATCTCATCGAAACCTATAAAATTCTGTCAGGCCTGGACAGACTAGATGCAGGAAGGATGTTTCTGATGGCCGGGGAGTCCAGAACCAGGGGTCATAGTCTAAGGATAAGGGGTAAGCCA
Organism: Somniosus microcephalus; assembly: GCF_052327205.1. Classification (NCBI taxonomy): domain Eukaryota; kingdom Metazoa; phylum Chordata; class Chondrichthyes; order Squaliformes; family Somniosidae; genus Somniosus; species Somniosus microcephalus. Next base: position 30,652,838 of record NC_141009.1, read on the forward strand.
TTTAGGACTGAAATGAGGAGGAATTTCTTCACCCAGAGAGTGGTGAACCTGTGGAATTCTCTGCCACAGAGGGCGGTGGAGGCCAGTTCATTAAATATATTCAAAAAAGAGTTGGATATATTTCTTAAGGCTAAAGGGATCAAGGGATATGGGGAGAAGGCAGGGACAGGGTACTGAATTTGGATGATCAGCCATGATCTCATTGAATGGCGGAGCAGGCTCGAGGGGCCGAATGGCCTACTCCTGCTCCTATCTTCTATGTTTCTATGTTTCAACATTCACTCCCTCCACCACCGGTGCACTGTGGCTGCAGTGTGTACCATCTACAAGATGCATTGCAGCAACTCGCCAAAGCTCCTTCAACAGCACCTTCCAAACCCGCGACCTCTACCACTTAAAAGGACAAGGGCAGCAGATGCATGGGAACGTCACCACCTATAAGTTCCCCTCCAAACCACACACCATCCTGACTTGGACCTGTATCGCCATTCCTTCACTGTCGCTGGGCCAAAATCCTGGAACTCCCTTCCTAACAGCATTGTGGGTGTACCTACACCATATGGACTGCAGCGGTTCAAGAAGGCGGCTCACCGTCATCTTCTCAAGGGCAATTAGGGATGGGCACTAAATGCAGGCCTCGCCAGCGACGCCCACATTCCATCAATGAATAAAAAAAAGCCAGTCTTGTGTTTTCTTTAAAAGAAATCCGAAGTACTATACATCATAAATGGAGTTATAAACATGCTGAGTCTAGTCTCTCTTATCTATGAGAAAGAATTACAACATTTATGGAGTATTCCCTGGAATGAGGATCTTGTGAGGGCTGAAACTGAGCACAACTATATTATGTAATTTGAGATTCAGAAACATCTACCAGTTTCTGTGGTGTTTCATGCTGTTTTTCTTTCCCTCAACACATTGCAGTTAGATAAAAAGATTTATAAATTTGATAGTACAGATGTATTTTTTTTTTAATTCAGAAGTTTTGTGTTTTTAATTAGAATTATGTGCCTTGGCAAGGTTTAAAATAAAAATTGTAAAGTAATCTGCAAACTTTCCTGAATAAAATACATCTGTGAAACATTTTCCACCTAACTGGGCTGTTAGATTCACAGATAACAATGCAGTTAAACGCCCTTATATGGTAGCTGTTGGCTTTCTATATTCATATTGTGATCATAAGTACGCATTTGAGCAACTCCCTGGGCTGAATTACTAATGGTAAACTTTTACAATTCTGACAATAATAGATCCTTCATTAAATTTTACAATATTAAAAGGTTTAAAATTCTAAAGACGCAGCTTCCATTTTATGACGAAACTCCTGCTGCTCCTCGAGCTTGAAGCGGACTGTTCTACTGATGTCACAGGCTGACACGACGTCTCTTACATTAGCCGATCTGCTCATGATGTCGTGTGATGGAACCGTGACAAAGAGGAAAGAACGAGCAAATTTGGAATTTAAATGAATTCAGACTTCTGAATGTTGTGTTTTAGTGAGAAGCCAGTTACCTGTCAGGATTTAATATTTGCTTGGTAGTGGCCATATCCATCTGGCTAAGCCTGTACAGTCTAAACCTTTTAGCTTGGGCAGTAAATATTCCACTTCACTTTCCTCTGAGGTGCAACATACTCTAGCTATAGAGTCATAGAATTATACAGCACAGAAAGAGGCCCTTCGGCCCATCGTGTCTGCGCTGTCCATCAAGCCCTGTCCAATCTAATCCCATTTTCCAGCATTTGGTCCATAGCCTTGTATGCAATGGCATTTCAAGTGCTCATCCAAATGCTTCTTGAATGTTGTGAGGGTTCCTGCCTCTACCACCCCTTCAGGCAGTGAGTTCCAGACTCCAACCACCCTCTGGGTGAAAAAGTTCCTCCTCAAATCCCCTCTAAACCTCCTGCCCCTTACCTTGAATCTATGCCCCCTTGTTATTGACCCCCCTACTAAGGGGAAAAGTTCCTCTTTATCTACCCTATCTATGCCCCTCATCATTTTGTACACCTCAATCAGGTCCCCCCTCAGCCTTCTTTGCTCCAAGGAAAACAACCCCAGCCTGTTCAGTCTTTCTTCATAGCTGAGGCGCTCCAGCCCAGGTAACATCCTGGTAAATCTCCTCTGCACCCTCTCCAATGCAATCACATCCTTCCTATAGTGAGGCGACCAGAACTGCACACAGTACTCCAGCTGTGGCCTTACCAGCGTTTTGTACAGCTCCATCATAACCTCCCTGCTCTTAAACTCTATGCCTCGGCTAATGAAGGCAAGTATCCCATATGCCTTTTTAACCACCTTATCTACCTGCTCCGCTGCCTTCAGGGATCTATGTACATGTACACCAAGGTCCCTCTGACCCTCTGTACTTCCTAGGGTCCTACCACTCATTGTGTATTCCCTTGCCTTAGTTGTCCGTCCAAAATGCATCACCTCGCACTTTTCAGGGTTAAATTCCATTTGCCACTTTTCCGCCCATCTGACCAACCCGTTTATATCGTCCTGTAGCCTGAGGCTTTCCTCCTCGCAATTTACCACCCCACCAATTTTCGTGTCATCTGCGAACTTACTGATCATACCTTTTACATTCTCCTCCAAATCATTTATGTAGATCACAAACAGATATACTAATGATCGCTGATGGTGGTTGCACAATAGAGATCGGCCAAGCTACTTATTTTTCAGATTAGTAAAGGCTGTGCAGGAGACCTTCAATAAAGTGATATGCAAACTCCAAACTCATAAATTGTCATTTCACTTTGCAAATGAGAGTCCAAATGTGACCAGTCAGAAAGATTTTAGAAGCATTATACTCTTCGATAAGCACTTCCAATGTGTGACAGGTTCCACCTACCAATAGCATCATACAAACAATAGCCCCTGCTCTTTAAAAAGGTAAATACTGGTGAAGTGAATGGTTAAACAAGATAGCAACAAAATCCACAGATGCCCAGCCTTGCTTTGTTGAAATTCCATTCAACATTTTTCCACTACCGTAGCTTTTAAATCAGACCAAGAAAGGAGTTTGCAGAAATAAAACAGAAACGTGTTGAGATGTACCAAAGGAGGGGTCTCCAACTGAAGCCTGAAACTACCCTTCCTCTTCTCAGACGCTGATGGACCTTCCGTGTATCTCTGGCATTTACAATTTTGTGCTGCCGGTGTAGTTCAAGAATTGTAAATTCTTGAGTCAATTCACTTGTGGTATTTTACTGTTGGTATTTCAAAATGGCCTGGCTGCCATCTTGACTTTTAATCAATCTAAACCGAAACTTGGTGTCAATCTTGTTCGGTGTGAACAGAGAGACGGAGGTGGGACAGTTTCATCACTATATCCTCCTCCATTCAGGATAAAACACAAATCAAACTATTTCAGGACAAAGTTAGTGAGCATTTAAAAATGCAGGAGCGCTACAAGTTTTGGGTCTGTCATCGATATTCTCCTGGCTACAGCAGTGCTAGTCACTTTCATAATGGTCCTTACACACTGCCCAATTATACGATAGCAAAACCCAAGGGTGTAACAGTGAGATCCCCTTGTGATAGGAAACGACTATCATGGGATAGATTTTCAGCTTGCTGCCCGTGTGTAAAACAGCTGTTGCGCTGAGCCGCCCGCTACAGAAACCGCCCGATTCTCATTCCCATTAATTTCAGCAGAAAATAAAATTAGGCAGTTTCTATAACGGCGGCCAATCTGCCACATTGGTTTTATGCCCAGGCAGCCAGTTGAAAATCTATCTTTTACGTGAGCTCGCGTGTGCCCCTCTCCAATATTTCTCAAGGTGGACTTTTGTGAAACAATGCTAGATACAAATCATTAAGCTGCTTTATTTTACAGACAACAGGTCAACATACAGAGCAACAGATGTAATCAAATGTCACTGGAACAAGAAAATAATTTAAAAATACACCACACGATCCCCATTTAGCTTTTCCTGATCAACCTTCTGAGCCTGACTAGCTCTGGGCTAGAAATAACAACAAAAAATGCTGGAAAAACTCAGCAGGTCAGGTAACATCCGTGGAGAGAAATTAGAGTCAACATTTCGGGTCGAAACCCTTTTTCAAAACTGGAAAGGAAATAAAATAGATCGAAGGCAGGGCTGCGCTAGAACAAAAGAAGTAAAGAGGTATTAAGAGGTATTCAAAACCAGACGAGATGGTAATAGGACAGTGGAGACAAAAGACGGCTCAGATTAGGTGTGAAGTGTACTGGCAGGATGAGAGACAGCTGCCATGTGGGAGAGAGGAAAAAAAAGAAGGGGGGGGAAGGGAAGACCCAAAACAAAGGGGTGGAAAAAAATATATAAGTAAAAATATAATAGGGGCCGAGGTTATGATCTGAAATTGTTGAACTCGATATTGAGTCTGGAATTTGAAAAAGGGTTTCAACCCGAAACGTTGACTCTAATTTATCTCCACAGATGTTGCCTGACCTGCTGAGTTTTTCCAACATTTTCTGTTGTTATTTCGGATTTCCAGCATCTGCAGTATTTTGCTATCGTACTAGCTCTGGGCTAGAGGTGAGCTTCCTCCCCGTGTATCCCTTCTCTCCATGTTTCTAAGCAGTGGGTGTGCAGTCCTTCAGACTTCTTCCCCCGTGATGTGCAATGGGCTTCTCAATAAAATCGACCACCTCTCATTCCCTCCCCCCACTTGGGGTATGAATTTAAAGAAAACATCTACTATTCTCAGATAAGGGCCATCCTGGATTAATGGGCCTGGAATGAGACATGTGACCCTCATTGTCTCAGCTTGAAGTAGATTTTGAGCTGAAACATTTCACTAACTGGCATAGATAGGGTAGATAGAAAGGAACTTTTCCCCTTAGAGGGGTCAAAAACCAGGGGGCATAGTTTCAAGGTAAGGGGCAGGAGGTTTAGAGGGGATTTGTGGAAAAACTTTTTCACCCAGAGGGTGGTTGGAATCTGGAACTCACTGCCTGAAAGGATGGTAGAGGCAGGAACCCTCACAACATTCAAGAAGCATTTAGGTGAGCACTTGAAATGCCATAGCATACAAGGCTACGGACCAAGTGCTGGAAAATGGGATTAGAATAGATAGGGCTTGATGGCTGGCACGGACACGATGGGCCGAAGGGTCTCTTTCTGTGCTGTATGACTCTATGGCCTAGAAATTCAGTATAGCCACGTTTGGGGCGCTACAGCCTGGTGTTCGGTAAATTTTGCGCCCGGCGCAACTTAGCGCCACCTTCACCGATATTCAGTTGCATCGCCCCAAGAGGTTGCTGCTGTGCTAAAGCAGGCGATGCACGACTATTATAAGGCACTAACCTGGCGAGCCGGGGCACTAACACCAAGGGTGGGCGCAGGTGCGGCGAGTTGCTGATTGAAGGCAGACACTCTGGCGCCAGTCAGCTCTTAAAGGGGGAGGGTGGAATTGTTTGACTGCCACGCCCTGCACACTGCAGCCCTGAAGCAAGGCCTGACCACTGCTGCTTGAACTGCTCAACGCCCAGGACAATGGAGAAGGCCAGGGAGAGAGCGCAGCGCTTCAGCGAGGGTGACCTGAGGGTACTGGTTGGCGCAGTGGAGCGCAGGTGCCTTGTCCGCTTCCCTGAAGGTGGCAGGAGGCCGCTGCCCAGTGACTATCGAAAAGCCTGGAGGGAGGTGGCAAACAGGGTGACCTCCAACAGCGTGGTTGGCAGGACTCCAATTCAATGCAGAAAAAAGTTCAACGACCTCACTCGGGTTGTCAGGGTGAGTACCCTTTCCATTATCCTCCTCATCGCTGCATGTGCACCTCACTTTATGGCCAAAGGGACCTGAAAGCCCTAATGCCCAGCCCTCATCCAGCAGCTATGGGACTGTCATGAAAATCACTTGCACATTCAGGACTTCACACACTGCCAGGGCTATTCCACCATGGGAGGCAGTGCAGGCAAGATCAGGGCTTCACACTTTACTTAGAGACCGTCCTTTCTCGTGCAGGGCAAGCTGGCGCACAACCGAAGGCAGCAGCGACAGACCGGGGGAGGCCGTCCTGACCTGAAACAGCTCAGCGACCTGGAGCAGCATGTGGAGCGCATTATGTCAGGCCGGCTGATTGGCCCCGTCGCCAGTGGAGATGCCGACCCTGTTCTGGGCGCCAATGGTAAGGGCATCACCTTTTTGACCTCTCTCTTTCCACTTGCGCCTCACACCAGCATCCTTTGCCACTATCGAACCAATGCAGTGCATAGCAGCACTCATGCCTCCCTCACTGCCGCCCTGTCCTCACTCTAAAGCAACTCTTGTGCCTCCCTGCTTTCAGATGGTGAATCACCAGGTGAGGAGGCGGGCCCTCAAGCTGGCACTGTGAGTGAATCAGAGGGCGAGAAGGAGGAAGAGGAAGCCGGACCATCAGTGCCACCCTCAGCTGAGGCAGCCCATGGCGATGATGGGGACATGTCTTCCCTGGAGGGGAGCAGGGGGGAAGGGTCGGAGGAGAGTGAAGCTCCGGGGCCCAGCGGGCTGCAGCAACGTGGGAGGGGTGGGGAAGCTCGGCGGCCTTCTCCCCGGAGGGCGAGTGCAGCCTCCAGTCCTGCTATGGTGAGCGCAGAGGAGGTGCGGCTCCTTGCTGAAATGGGCGCCCAGGCTGAGTGCAGGCACACTGAGCTCATGGCTGCAGTGGCAAGGATGCCTGACTCCATAGAGTCACTGGCAAGGAGTGTACAGGAATTCGGGGCAGCACAGGCCAGGAGTCTGCAAGAATTCAGTGCAGCACAGGCCAGGAGTCTGCAGGACTTTGCGGCAGCACAGGCTAGGAGTCTGCAGGACTTCACTGCATCACAGGCGGCTTCCAGCCAAGTGCTCAGTCGTGCCGTGCATTCACTGGCTGGTGTCATGCAGACACAGACCAGGGCCACACGGGCACTAACTGCTGCCACCCTCGCTGGTTCGGCCAGGCAACGCCGGGGCACTCACCGTGCCGCAGCAGCCCAGCAGTCTGTGCTTCAGCAGATTGCTGCGCTTGCTGCAGTGCTGGCCCGTGCGAGTGCCAGTGTATCAGCCGACCAGGGAGTGCCTGTGCTCTGTCAGGTTGGCAGCATTCCTGCAGCCAACACTGTCACTCCTCCACTGCAGCTGCCACCACCTGTAGGACAGACTGCTGCCGCCCAAGCAGAGCTGGAGCAGTCAGCAGCCGGCCCCTCCAGGCCCAGAGCTGGTCCAGGCCGACCCCCAAGGGCATCTGCTGTCTCACCACCTGACCCTCAGCAGCCTTCCCCCAGCCTTGCTGCAGCCACTGGGGTCCCATTGAGGAGGAGCTGCAGGGTGGGAAGGGGCCACTTGCGGAAGCGAGACGGATCACCCTCGCAGGGGAAAAAGTAGAAGGTGTGGCCAAATGATTTTTTTATATATGAGGCCGAGACTGTTGTGTTCTTTTATATATGAAGGCCGAGACTGTTGTGTTCTTTTATATAGAAGGCCGAGACTGTTGTGTTCTTTTATATATGAAGGCCGAGACTGTTGTGTTCTTTTATATATGAAGGCCGAGACCGTTGTGTTCTTTTATATATGAGGCCGAGACTGTTGTGTTCTTTTATATATGAAGGCCGAGACTGTTGTGTTTGTTTTTTATAAAGGCCGAGGATAATGGTCATTTTTGTTTAACTGCTTTTTGTCTCTGACTGTTTTTTGGGGGGTTTCTCTGAATTAGTTTGTCATGCGGGAAGGGCACAGAGTTTGCACAGTAAAACATTTTCTTTAATCGCACTGTCCATGTTTGCTTTTGGAAGTATTTGTTGCCTTGACCGGCTGAGGGCTTGCGGAGCGGCTACATTCATCTTCTTTCATTGGCACAAGCCATTCCCTGAGAGGGGGCCTAGAACCGAGTTGCAATAAGCCGCCGACGGACGGCCCTTGCACTTTGTGCCTCCCTCCCATGCTGGTGCTCCTCCTCCTCCTCCTCCTCTGGTGGTCCTCCAATGTCTGCTGGCAGTGGCTGAGTCCTGAGGATAGCCAGGTTGTGCAGCATGCAGCACACTACAACAAAATGGGAGACTCGCTTAGGCGAGTACTGTAGGGCTCCCCCAGAACGATCCAGACAGCGGAACCGTTGCTTGAGCACGTCGATTGTGTGCTCAATGATGTTCCTGGTTGCTTGATGGCTGTCATTGTATCGCTCTTCAGCGGGGGTACTGGGCGCATGGAGCGGGATCATCAGCCAGGTGCACAAAGGATAGCCTTTGTCCCCGAGAAGCCATCCTCATGGGTGAGGCTGGGCTTTGAAAATGTCTGCCACTGAAGTCTGGCGTAGGATGAAGGCATCGTGGCTGCTGCCTGGAAAGCGGGCATTGACAGCTAGTATGAGCTGCCTGTGGTCACACACCAACAGCACATTGAGCGAATGGTAGCCCTTCCGGTTGCGGTAATCCTCGGCATTCTCTAGAGGTGCCCGCAAAGCCACATGCGTGCAGTCAATGGCACCCTGCACCATGGGGAAGCCCGCTAATGCTGCAAATCCCATTGCACACTCTTGCTGCTTGTCCAGGGTCATGGGGAAGGAGATGAACTGACGTCTCCTTCTGAAAAGGGCATTGGTCACCTGGCAGTTGCAGCAATGTACCGCGAACTGGGAGATGTTGGAAATGTCCCCAGTAGTGGATTGGAAGGAGCCGGTGGCATAGAAGTTGAGAGCCACCGTCACCTTCACTGCCACCAACAGAGACGTCCTGCTCCTCAGCTGTGGCTGCAGAACTCTGCGAAGCAGGTGGCAGATCTCAGTGACCACCTCCCTTCTGAATCGCAGCCTCCGAACACACTGCTCCTCAGACATGTTCAGATATGAGAACTGCTGGCGGTATAGCCTGGGTGGGTAAGGCCTCCTGTGCCGATGCCTGTTGGCCCTTCTCCTTCTGGCCATGACTGGCACTCTCTCATGGCGTCTCTGAGCCCTTTGAATGCAATGCAGTAAGCCAACGTTTCCACCCATTGGAGCCCCCATTATACGTTTCGAATCAAGGCTATGGCACTGAGAGTTAAATCCAAGTGAAAAGCTCTGGCCTGAAGCCACAAGTACCTGTGCGAGCGTTGAGTCAATCCAGAAAGCTCTCTCCCTTTGTCTATCTCCAAATATCCGTCTCTCACAAAGAAGGAGTGGAACAAAATGGCTGCCACTTATACTGCAGGAGGAGTCCCCTTTAATTAGCGCCCCCCGCAGCGACTGGGAACCGTTCCCCTCTACCAGTCGCTGGGGGCGCCAGGCGCACAGAAGGGGGGTGCCACTGAAGTTCTGGTTCGGGGCGCACAAAGGGCATTGCACCATGAAATGCCGTCAGGATCTGTGCGCGCAGCTGAGTGGGCGCTACGGTTTTGCGCCGCCGCTAAATCTTAAGTGAAGTTCGCGAGAGGCGCAGATCGCGCCGCGCCCGGGCGCTAGCCGCTTAGCGCCCCACTTCTCCTCCTAAGGCGCTAGCGGCTGGCGCTAACAACTGAATTTCTAGGCCTATGACTTTACTTTATACATAACGGCCCAGTAATTCGGGTCCCAACGCGTGAGTACGGACGGGGTACTCACGCGTGGGCCCGATGGAATTGCCGGTTTTCAGCATGCGCGGAAAACCGGCATTTCCTTTCCTCTGAACCAAGGGGTTCAGAGGTCGAACGCGTGCGCGCAGCAGTCTGCGCGTGCGCGCTGAAATTCCTTTATTTTTAAAGGTTTGCCCGTGTGTGAAGGCCTCAACTTTTTACGAATGAAAAAAGCAGACGTAAGGACTTCGTTTTCAAAAGGTAAGTGGTCTAATAATTAAAGTTAGAATTTTTTTTCCACAGGTTTATTATTTTTAAAGACTTTACAGTAAGGTAAGTGTATTTTTAGACCCGATTTCTTTTTAAAAAAAAATCAGAAATTTGAATAATTGTTTAAAATAGTTTTTTACAGTTATTAATAGTTCATTTAATTAGTGGGATTTTTTTTAAACTTTTATTTGAAGTTTAAGTACTGTTTTGGGCACCCAGAGTTTTCATGAGTTTGACAGTTCTTACTATCAAACTCATGAATGAACTTTTGCAACCTCCGATTGGTTGCCCAGTGCTCACGTGATCCCAGCCAGCTCATCGAACTAACTACGCCGCTGGATCACGCAAGCACAGTGCGCCGGGAGCTGAACCGGGCCACAGACAGGAAATCCACGCAGGCCCAGGCCTCAAATGTCGGCGCGCTATGTAAGTGTAGGTCGGGGGCTTGCACCCGCGGGAAGCCCCCGACACCAATTTCTGGGCCAACATCAAGGCCTGCAGCTGCACTGATTTCAAAACCTGTGTAAATTTACTTTATTTTAAAATACAACATTTAAACATAATTCTTTGCCAGATCATTTCCATGAAGAAAGGAAAATGATCAAAAATCCCCCAACCGTGACAAATGGCCAGTTGGCATAGATTTGTTAAAGACAAGTCATGTTTTTTTCTAAGACAAACAAAATGACCAATTATATAGAAACAGGAAATGCAATAGGCAATATATATGGATTTTCAGAAGGCTGTCAAACAAGAGGCTTGTTTGAAAAATTCAGACATATGGTACAACAGGAAATGGAACAACATGGATAGAAACGATAGCAAAATACTGCAGATGCTGGAAATCCGAAATAACAACAGAAAATGCTGGAAAAACTCAACAGGCCAGGCAACATCCGTGGAGAGAAATTAGAGTCGACGTTTCGGGTGAACCCTTTTTCAAAACTGGAAAGGAAATGAAATAGATCGAAGGCAGGGCTGCGATAGAACAAAAGAAGTAAAGAGACATTAAGAGGTATTCAAAACCAGACGAGATGGTAATAGGACAAGTGAGGACAAAAGACGGCTCAGATTAGGTGTGAAGTGTTCTGGCAGAATGGGAGACAGCTGCCATGTGGGAGAGAGAAAAAAAAGGAAAAGGGGGGGGAGGGAAAACCCAAAACAAAGGGGTGGAAAAAAATATAAGTAAAAATGTAATAGGGGCCCAGGTTATGATCTGAAATTGTTGAACTCGATATTGAGTCCGGAAGGCTGCAAAGTGCCTAATCGGAAGATGAGGTGCTGTTCCTCGAGTTTACATTGAGCTTCCGTGGAACAATGCAAGAGGCCAAGGACGGTGAGGTCCGTGACATCGGCCGTCTCCATTTCTCTGCTCCCCTCACTCACTCCAACCTACCTCCCTCTGAACTTGCAGCACTCCATTCTCTTAGATCCAACCCTGACATTGTCATTAAACCCGCTGACAAGGGTGGTGCTGTTGTTGTTTGGCGAACTGACCTCTACCTAGCGGATGCTGAACGTCAACTCTCCGACACCTCCTCCTACTTCCACCTGGACCATGGCCCCACTACCGAACATCAAACCACCGTTTCCAAGACTGTCACTGACCTCATCTCCTCTGGAGATCTTCCCCCCGCGGCCACCAACCTCATAGTTCCCCAACCCCGCACAGCCTGCTTCTACCTCCTTCCCAAGATCCACAAACAGGACTGCCCTGGTAGACCCATCGTTTCAGCCTGTTCTTGCCCCACGGAACTTATCTCTTCCTATCTCGACTCTATCTTTTCTCCCCTTGTCCAGTCTCTTCCCACCTACATCCGCGACTCTTCGGATGCCCTCCGCCACTTTAACAGTTTCCAGTTTCCTGGCCCCAACCGCTTCCTTTTCACCATGGACGTACAATCCCTCTACACATAGATAGAAAGTTGTTTGCCAGACAGCAACACAGTGGGCTAGAAATTGGTTTTGGCCTGTTTCCGGCCACAGAATGGTTGGAAAGCTGGGAACGCACACTACTATCCGGAGGCTCAAGTCCTGATTGAAATTGGGTCTCGGGCCTCAAGCATATATCCAGTGAGTCGCAGATGCCAAATCGAGCGTCTGAAGGCAGCTCACAATGTTTGAAGAGGACCAGTTTGCATCACTTGCCTTGCTGGCAGCAGCCCTCGGCTAAGTCCTGTGGGGTGGGGGGGGACAAGAAAAGCGGGAAGGGACTAGCGTGGACTGGTCGTCCTGCTCTCGCCCCCTACTGCCCCATCCCCCACCCCCCACTCCACAAGAAGATAAATTTAAAGGAAATACTTACCTTTTTTTAGTGGCGGTTCCTTTAGGCCACTGATGAACCAAAAGACCTGAACGGACCGTGCCCAGCATTTTGCCACAGGTAATGGTTGAGGCAGAGACCATTGCATTTTTTAAGGGAAAACTGGATAAATATTTAAAGTTAGATTGAGTAGGATGGGCCTGTATTCTCTGGCATTTAGAAGAATGAGAGGCAGCACGGTGGCATAGTGGTTAGCCCTGTTGCCTCACAGCGCCAGGGACCCGGGTTCAAATCCGGCCTTGGGTGACTGTCTGTGTGGAGTTTGCACATTCTCCCCGTGTTTGCGTGGGTTTCCTCCGGGTGCTCCGGTTTCCTCCCACAGCCCAAAGATGTGTGGTTTAGGTTGATTGGCTATGATAAATTGACCCTTAGTGTTAGGGGGATTAAATACGTGGGGTTACGGGGATAGGGTGGGATATGTGTCGGTGCAGGCTCGATGGGCCGAAATGGCCTCTATCTGCACTCTGTGATTTCTGTGATCTCATTGAAACATATAAAATTCTTAGAGGGCTTGACAGGGTAGATGCTGAGAGGCTGTTCCCCGTGGCTGAAGAGTCTAGAACTAGGGGGCATAGTCTCAGGATAAGTGGTCGACCATTTAGGACTGAGATAAGGAGGAATTTCTTCACTCAGAGGGTAGTCAATGCTCAGTTCATGAGAATATTCAAGACAGAGATTGATAGTTTTTTGGGCACTAAGGAAACCAAGGGATATGGAGATAGGGTGGGAAAGTGGAGTTGATGTCGAAGTTCAGCCATGATCTTGTTGAATAGCAGAGCAGGCTCATATGGGCCGTATGGCCTACTCCTGCTTCTATTTCTTATGTTCTTAGGAATATAACGTGGCTATGGGGAGAGCACTGGGCAGTGGGATTAATTTTAGATTGCACTAGCAAGGAGCTGGCACAGACACCATGGGGAAAATGGCCTCCTTCTGTGCTATGAACATCTATGGTGTTATCAGACCTACCACATTCACCATGAGTGATATTATTTCAGCTACAAACTCTTGTTAAGTGATTACTTTCTGTTCATAGATTTGACCACACCTACTTCGCAATAGATGGTGAGGTATTGACTCATTCTTTCCATGACTGCTGTATTTCTGACTTTTAATGAACCTGAAGCAGGTTTAAATTTATAAGCATGCCTTAGTTAGAACATTAACAACCCAATTATTTAATAGAAACCATTTTCATCAACATTTTGTGTTGAATTTCATACATTTTGAAGTTTGTGTGCTTGGTTATCAATTGCGTCTTCTCAGACACCATTCAGAAGGTTAATCCATCATAACATATGGCGTCACTTCCTAGTTTTGTCTGACTTAAATTTGTCTGGGAACAATCTTCAGCTGATTCTGAACTGAGCCATACACTCTGAGCTTTGGCTAACATTTACACTCTGCCTTAATTTATTAATCTAGAAGTCCAACCCTCCCAATTTTCTTGATAAAATGTAAAAATGTCATTGCTAACCTTTAACATCTGAATTTTTTTTTTATCATGAAACAATAATGTGACTTGGGTCTAAAAGAAAGACTTGCATTTATATAGCACCTTTCACGACCACCAGACGTCTCAAAGCGCTTTACAGCCAATGAAGTAGAGTCGCTGTTGAAATGTAGGAAATGCGGCAGCCAATTCGCGCACAGCAAGCTCCCACAAACAGCAATGTGATAATGACCAGATAATCTGTTTTTGTTATGTTGGTTAAGGGATAAATATTGGCCCCAGGGCACCGGGGATAACTCCCCTGCTTCGGAATAGTGTCATGGGACCTTTTACCTCCACGTCTAGCTGCACAGAAGGTAGTTCTGAGACCAGTGAATAAATCCAGAGTTGATCGTGGGAGGATGGTTTCAGTGTCCCCAAAATCCTAAAACATTTCAAATAAACATAGTAGACTCAAGGGTGTCAGTGTATGAAGACAGAAAGTTAATACTTACTCGTTTGAATAATTAAATGCAATATTATAGATACATGAAGAGTAAGGCTGAAAAATCACAGGGATTTTTCAAACTTACTCTGTACAAAACATCTGCAGAACTCCCTGAGCACTAATGACTAAAAGTGGATATTATTTTAGTTATACATAATAAACAAGACATTTCAAAGTAATTGCAGGATTTTTAAGCCATTATGCTTTATAAAAAATTAGAAAGTGAATAATATAAACTAAGCAAACATACTTAAAACCTGCTGGAAACATTGAAAACGTGGCATTTAATTCCACGACAAAAGCGTACCAGTAAATATTTCAGACTTCTACTGATGTCTGCCTAGCTCTTCATTGTAGTGTCAATTGTTGTTTACATTCCAGCTCAGCTTGAGATTTTTTTTACCACAAACTGAGATGCCTGCTCAGTTTTAAAGTGTGCACCCCTAGCTTCATAGAAAATGACAACCTTCACTAACTTCCATTTAACCAGTTGCAAATATTTCTGGGAAGACTTTTCTTCTTCTTAGTTTTCCAGCCTATTTGGTGCATTGGTTCAACCCTTTGCCTCTGTACATTTTTTCCCCACATAGCTTCCTCCAGTCTCTTTATATCTACAAGGCACTACATCCCAGTCACTGCTTACTGGCACTTGCCGATTCAACGTAATGGCATGAAGGGACAAGATTTTTCATTGGCGTCTAAAAATTAAGCACGTTCTTAAATACTATATCAAAGTCCTATTATTTCAAATAAATATGTAGCTTCCTTCTATATAGAAAAGCTGATAGTTGCCTATTAAACTCCAACCAGATTCTCGCTGCTTCTTGGGGGTAATTCAGAAATTCTCACCATTTTTCCACAGCATAACTCGGGAGTTTGGTAATCACAATTCAGCTAAGAGCCCAAGATCTCAACTTAATGCACCAGGTTCATGGAGGTTGAAGAGTATTCTAGATTCATGCAGGCTCGGAATATTATGCTTTTATCCAGTTCAAATTTAAGAAATAGCTGGCAGAAAAAGAAATTGTACTTCAAATTTTGTTATGGAATATTCCCCATGGGAGCCTTCATTTTTAGCTCCAATATTGTTCCTATTCACTCAACAGTTTTCCAGTGCACAGGTGTTCTGCTTATGTGAAATAGATGGAGATGGCTTGATTAGGAAACTGATTAAAAACACAACATGTGCATAAAAGATTAATAAATAATTCTTGGTTAATATTATTTCATTATTGGTTTTCTTTGTATTGCAATAACTGTCTCCAATAGTGTAGCATCGGTGAATCATTAAGGGTCAAGAGCATGATACATAAAACATTACTGGATGATTGTAGTAATACCAAGTGGTCCGGCCAATTGGCAAACAATGCATTAATGTTAAATTGCAAAATAGAGCCTAGTTAAAACTTTATAGAAATTATTCTGTCAAAATGAATGGTGGAAACTATCAGAATCATACTGCTAAGTGAATAATTCACACCAAATTCAATGGCATTCGGGGATGCCAGTATTTATCTGGAATGCCATCATTAAAATGAAATGGAAACCAGTAACATAAAAACTGTATTTCTTACTGTTTGAATTCATATAAATTAACACCTTTATAAAAGCTATTTCTTTCCAAATGGATACTAACATTTACAAGAAAAAAAAATGGCCCTCATTTATGGAAAATTACTGGATTTTTCTGATTCACATTCATCTCAGTGTTTAATTGCAATAAATTTCACAATTCATTTTTACAATATTTTGTGCAATAAAGCAGCACACAATAAGGGCGTGAGTTGCTGGTAGTGGCTGGGTGCACAAAAGATTGACAAAATTAGAATGAGATATTTCAGGAAAATGCATACTAATAAAAACAGGATGAAAAAGGACATTATTTAAATAAAGTGGAATTCCAGTCAAGATAAAAGCTCGTTTACTATGATTGCATTTCAGTATATTTGGGCTTCACTGCTAGTTTCATTGTTTCAGCAGCACATTATGTTAATCAACTGGTAATGTAAATTCTGAAACTCTTCATTATACCTAGTGGATTAATGGTGGGTGACCTCGGAACAACAAATAGTTATGATGACCAGGACAAATAGCTTGTAAGCAACAACATTGCAAGTGTGATAGCAAAATACTGCGGATGCTGGAAATCTGATGAAGGGTCCCAGACCTGAAACGTTAACTCTGTTTCTCTCTCCACGGATACTGCCTGGCCTGCTGAGTATTTCCAACATTGCAAGTGGGTCATCTTGTGCCTGGATCAGCGTGGTACAACTCTTGGGATCTCACAAGCTTCTGTTCTCAATTCGATTTAAGTCATGAGAGTGCAGCCTTATCACAAAATCTTTTGCATTTTTGAAATCAATGGAGGTCAGGCTGTTGATGTTACCAAAGCACACGAAAGGACAACAGGCAGTCACACATTATATGACAGGTGGGCCCAGCAGCGAGGTCGAGGCCCAGGAGTGGCGCAGCGTGGACCAGCAGCGGTGTCGGGAGAACCACACTGCAGCCTATTAAACCCAAGCAGAGAGGACCTGCAGGAAGGAGGGAGGAGGACAGTAGAAGTATGTTTGTGTGTGTGTACTAGGCCGATGTAGCAGAGCCTGGTCTACAGTCATCTTGGATCCCCTCACCATTGGACCAAGACCTTGCTCTGTCAAGTCCGTGTGGTAGCTGGTGTGCAACAGCCACCCCACGTTAAAAGAATTCACGCACAGGCATCTTCCACCCTCTAAAATGAAGTTCGGGACCTGGAACATCAGGACCCTCATGGACAACCCCAACAGTGACAGACCGAAACGCTGTACTGCTATCGCTATCCGGGAGCTCAGACATTTCGACATAGATATCGCCGCCTAAGTGAGACCCGGCGGGCAGAGGAAGGCCAGCTCAAAGAGCAAGGCAGTGGCTACACCTTCGTTTGAAAAGGCAAACCTGAAGAAGAACGCCGCCTCCATGGGGTAGGCTTCGCCATAAAAAATGAACTAGTTGAATGTCTCAGAGACGCCCATTGTGGACAGGTAATCACATGGCTTACAACCACTGTTGGTACGCCAAGTAACCCCGGATGCCGTTTTGTTCAATTGATATACTTCCTTCAACTGTTAAAGTCACCTTCATGGGATTAAAGGGGTTTTATTATAAGTGAGCTATTAGAAAAGGATTTCACTGTAACAGAAGCATGTTACAATTCAAACGTGGAGAAAACTCAGAGCTACTTCCCCCGGAGCTGTAATTCAGGGGGTTTACTAACCTGTGCTCGCACGTTTTCTAGATCAAATCAAAACTAAAATTTATTGCAACCAAACCAAAAGCTGGAAGAAGTAATAAAAGGAGTAACTTTTCATTGGAACCTCCGGGGTTTGTTCTGCTTTTTTCACTGTATTAAAATGCATCTGTTGACATTTTTCAACCAAGTTTGAAAATGCTGTGGATCAGCTGAAAGCAATTTGCTTGGAAACACAGCTGCCAGGAGGATAAGATTTTCCTTCATTCGTTTACTTTGAAATGCTTTTATAAAAGCCAAAATACACAAGGCAGTAAAATTACTGACATGTGTGCTCCAAGTACCACAACTCTGCATTCTTTCATGTCCCTGTATGCTGAAATCACTGTTGTTTATTTAAAGTACGCAGAACACTTTAGCACTATTAAGAAACATGTTTTATAGTAAACTAAAATCCCATCACAGTATAAAGTCCCTAAATGTTTATTATTGTTTGTAGTTATTGTATTGTTCTTTTATATGCTTTTTATAAGCTAAATATTTATTGAAACTCTTATACAGTCTAATACCCTTTACATTAAGGTCATGGCCACGATCTTACAATAAAAAAATTAATATGAAGGCTATTCTATTAAGTGTTTCATGTGTGGAAACCTTTTCAATATGTCGATTAAATAATATGCATCTGTGGAAGAGTGACCAGGTATTTAATTAGCCTCTTAACTCCGTTGCTAATTGAAATACAATAGTTTCTTGTCACATTCTGGGAACTGACAATTATACAGAGCAGTAAAAATCTACCAAACGGTCCTGAAATAAAATCTTTTGAACTTTTGCTTGAGAACACAATGCTTTTGCTAAAATAAAAAAATATCAACGCATTCTTGTCAGTTGGGTTTTATTTTGCTGATCAGGGCCTGCGTGATAAACTGCCTACTATTTCTGCAGAAGGAAATCTTAAACTTCTGCAGTGGGTTGTTGTTAGAACAGAGAAAGTTTCAAACTTCAAACCAGAAGTTTGATCTGTGTAAATGATCTGCAGATCAAGCTGTGGTATTCAAAGGTTTTTTTTCCGTTAAAGTCCACTATTATGTCATGGTCATAAATTTAAAAAAGAGGTTTTACCCGATCATATGTACAGGGCATGTTCGTTATAATGTGTACTGACTTCATTATTTTCTTGTGATTAACTGCTGATTATCAAGAAATCACTGGAAGTTTATTATTAAATAAAAGCTATCATTCCTTCAGTATGAATGCCATCACATGAACTATATGGAGGGCAGTGGTCACTGGTGTCCATCATGACAATCTCTGCTGGCAAACAAAAAAATCAGAGCAAAATAAAACCCACCACCGCAAACTTCACTGTGTATTTTATAAACATCAGTTAATCGCCCATGGCACTGTTCATTGACAGAAGTATTTAAAAAATTGTTCTCTCTTCCTGCATCTGCATCTGTTCCACTCTAATTCTTTCTGTCTCCCTTGCTGTGTCTTTCTTCTTTTGGCCTTCTATTCTTTTCCCCTCTTTGCATTGCTCTTCATGCGCTTTCCCTTGTTGTCTCTGCCTCATTTATTTTTGAAAAAAGCAATGCTCCATTTTAAATAAATCTAATTGACCTTGCTACGATCTTGTTAGAGTTGCTTTCACAATAGCTTGACGACTTCCGCGAAGTGTTACTTCTCAACAAATACGCACACATACTTTACCAGATCTGATTCTTTCCATGCCATTCATACCGGGGATTTCTGCTACCACCCAAGGCATTGAGGGAGGAGATATTTTATGTGTGTTCATTTCTTTTCCATGGGAAAGAAATCTCCTGAAATGGGCTAAATAAAGGCTTGTTTGCGCTGCTCTGGATGAGTGGCATTTGACAGTTTGAATTATTGCAAACTCTCCCATTTTTCATCACTGATCAGTGGCTCTGCGAAGCTCTAGGCTTAGTTTTTCTTTCTGTTTGTACTTTCCAGTTGCTGTTTTATATCAAACTATTTCAGCTATTTCAAAATGACCGCAATCACTGATCACATGCTTTCTCTTCCCCTCACTGAACTCCATCCCAAATTGTTACTGTACCCAGCAAACCCCCACAAGCCTGATGTAATATGCGATTGCGACGTCACACTGGAAGGACACTAGAGGAGTGAGAGGTAACCTATATCCCAGTAATGCAGCTTTGAGAGATCGGGGGTCTAAATTTGTTAATACCCAAAAATCGGGCACGAATCTGGCAGCATACCAATCATTGGCATTGGCCTGCAGGAGAAGCACTCCTGCTCCTCCTGACTCCCCAAAAAATGACATTTCTGAAAGTTTAGGGACATTTTTTGGCGAGGCCTCCAGCGGTTCCTTTAAGGACCGCTGGTTAAACTGCTCTAAAGCCAGAAATACCAAGTCGGACCTTGCGACTCGTGTAATTTATGAATCTGGGTCGGAAATGAGCGCAGGAGACCCATTTCAATATTGAAATGAGGTTAGCACTCATCTTAGGCGGCCACCAGGGCCGGCTAAGTAAAGACCCCCACCAATTTAGCAGTGACCCGAACACCCAAGCAGATCAGGCGCAGATCTCCACCTTGATTACTGTTGCTCCTGTTTTACGCCTGTTTTCAGGCACAATGATATTGACCCTTAGACACTGAATGGAAATTAAATTTTTTCTAGACTGAGAAATCGAATGATGCCTGGTGATTTAATTACATTTAAACGCCTGCTTAAAACTAATAGGCTTGCTCAAAATCATCATTCAGAAACTCAGATAAACGTGTTCTGATGGAGGGTGCACACACAAACTGTCAAAAACATTAATTTCCCTTTACAGAGGCTGACTGAACCTGCCGTTTATTTCCAGCGTTTTTCTGTTTTTAATTCAGAAATGCAAGACAGTTCATTTTTACCAACAATAGAGATATTACACACCGAGTTGTTTCACAGTTGTTATCTCAGCTCAGGATTCAAATTAGTTATAAACCACTTGAAATTCAGCCTGATGGCCGACGATGACATTAAACTTTCGAGTTTACTGCCTCATCATCACTTCTAGGTGTCCATCGCTTCTAATTATTCTCTTTCTATTGAAATTTGGTTTAGATTTTATCATCATTGGCACTTGCCTTTTGTTGTACATCTTAATTTATACAGTGGATGTTTTGATACATGCAATGGATTCAGTAATGGTGAGCAAAATGAACACCTTGTTCCTATGTATAGGTGGAATGGGCGGACACGTAGCAGATGAAATTTAACGCAGAAAAGTGCGAAGTGATACATTTTGGTGGGAAGAATGAGGAGAGGCAATATAAACTAAAGGGTGCAATTCTACAGGGGGCGCAGGAACAGAGAGACTCTGGGGTATAGGTGAACAAATCGTTGAAGGTGGCAGGGCAGGTTGAGAAAGCAGTTAAAAAAGCATACGGGATCCTGGGCTTCATAAATAGAGGCATAGAGTACAAAAGCAAGGAAGTTATGATGAACTTTTATAAAACACTGGCTCGGCCTCAACTGGAGTATTGTGTCCAATTCTGGAAACCGCACTTTAGGAAGGTTGCGAAAGCCTTAGAGAGGGTGCAGAAAAGATTTACAAAAATGGTTCGAGGGATGAGGAACTTCCGTTACGTGGATAGACTGGAGAAGCTGGGGTTGTTCTCCTTAGAGCAGAGAAGGTTGAGAGGAGATTTGATAGAGGTGTTCAAAATCATGAGGGGTCCAGACAGAGTAGATAGAGAGAAACTGTTCCCATTGGCGGAAGGGTCGAGAACCAGAGGACACAGATTGAAGGTGATTGGCAGAAGAACCAAAGGTGACATGAGGGGAAACTATTTTCGCAGCGAGTGGTTAGGATCTGGAATTCACTGCCTGAAAGGGTGGTGGAGGCAGATTCAATTGTGGCTTTCAAAAGGGAATTGGATAAGTACCAGAAGGAAATTTTTTTTTTTGCAGGGCTACAGGGAAAGGGCGGGGGAGTGGGACTAGCTGAAGTGCTCTTGCAGAGAGTGGGCATGGGCTTGATGGGCTGAATGGCCTCCTTCTGCACTGTAACCATTCTATAATTCTATAATAATGGCGAGTTAAGACAATTTAAATGTTCTCTTGGAATGCATGTTTTGCACTGCCTTTTGTATCCTATAATGACCAAGTGTAAAATCACTGTTCACGAGCGAGGACCACCTCATAGCTCATAACAGTGAAAAAGAGATATCAAAGCATTTATGCCATCATAAAGACAGTGATATCAGCTTATGTTTCACTGCTAAAATATTATCACGTGTGATGTAAACATCTGTGCTGACTTCTCTGGAACTGTTTGTAATGCTTTAATGTTTTTTTTTAATGGCACCCTGTTTAAAATCACCAAGCACATGGTTAAACACTCACCAAGCAATACACTTGCACTTCATACGGTCATCGAGTCAATTACAGTCATCTCTTGTTCAATTAGACAATAACTACACTGCAGTCCAAAAAATAACAGAAGAAGCAATCATACTACGATAGCCCATAATGAAATGAAGTTGAGATAGACTTAATGGTAGCGCATGACAGTACTTACCCAGCTATCAGTGTTATTTCATTTATATAGCGCTTTATCACGACGGTAGGATTTACAGCCAATGAAGTACTTTTTGAAGTGCAGTCACTGTTGTAATATAGGAAACATGGCAGCTAATTTACACACAGCAATGTGATAATGACCAGATAATCTGTTTTAGTGACTTTGATTGAGGAATAAATATTGGCCCAGACACCAGGGATAACTCCCCTGCTCTTCTTCGAAATAGTGTCATGGGTTCATTTACGTCCATCAGAGAGGGCAGACGGTGCCTCAGTTTAATGTCTCATCCGAAAGATGGCACCTCCGACAGTGCAGCGCTCCCTCAGCACTGCACTGGAGTGTCAGCCTAGATTTTTGTGTTCAAATCTCTGGAGTGGGACTTGAACCCACAACTTTCTGACTCAGAGGGGAGAGTGCTACCCACTGAGCCACGGCTGACAATCAGTATGGGTGTTCTATAATGTCATGGTGAGCCTGCGATATAAGCAAATTCCACCATTAACTCTACCTTACCATGTCCTCCTTATCGGCCTCACTATTTTTCTTGAATCTTATTGCCTGCTTTCCTATATGCACACATGGACGATATCACTGCAAGAAAAATCTGGAAGCTATAACACACGGCACGTAAAGGAATCACTAAGCAGATTGTTTTAGTACAAATAAAACATTTGAAAATATTAAAACCTGGAAAAGGGACAGGAAATTGAATAACACTTAAATTTTCATAAAATTGAATTGGACATCACAAAGTTTTATGAAAAATTTCAAAATAATCATTGTGAATGATTTTACCCAATATGTTTATTTAATTTTTTTTTTAATCTGCCAGGTTAAACTAGCAATAGCTCATACAGCCCAGGACATTTATTTTTAGCGGGGCCCACGATTCAGTGACGCTGTACTTTAAAAAAAATTGTTTTCCATACTTCAGGCAGCCATTTTGTAATTTTTATTAGCACCATATGGGGCAGCCATTTTATAACCAGAAAGGATTTATTTTAGATTTACATTTTGTACTTATTTTCTTCCAGGCACATCATTATTGTCACACGGGCATTCCCACGTTGATGAAAGTACGGCATCAAGTTAAGGAGATGATAACTACGACAGCTCAAACATATCCGTTATACTGATCACATCCGACAAGAGTACTACAGAAACGTTACTGCAATAGTGACTGCTCCTTAAAAAGGAAAACTCAGCACCAGTTTTTATTTTACAATTCCAACTGTTTATTGAGAAACCTAATCCTCTGCCGAGTCTTTAACCATGTGTTGCTTATCATAAAGAAATCAGCTGGTAGTGTTGCAATATTTCCCCCCCCAATCACTGTTACACCATTTGCTGCTCCTACATCCAGTGAATTCTAGGCACTAGTCAACAATGCCATCATACCTACACACCAGTAAGTTTTATTTTAATAATGTCCACAAGCTAAATTTAAAAAAAAAATTGAAATGCAAAATAAATGTCAAAAAAAAATAATTTCTCATTTGGTTGACCTTTCCCCCCACCCCAATTGTAATTTGATGCTTCCTCAGAGTTGCTCGCCTCCCCCCTCTCTCCAATAGACTGGCTCTATTTAGAACAGGGCTGCTTAAATAAGATGGTTTGTTGACCAGTTCTACTGACCCATAACAAGTGTTCTCCCTTGCAGGGGGACACATGAGAAAAAAAATAATTGGGACCAGTCTAACTGAGAATATCAACAAAAACCAGATGTGGAAAACTGATGTTGTAAAGCATAACTAAATGGGGAGATGGAGTGCACAGGGCTTATTGGTCCAAGAAACGTTCCACACAGTCCAAGGATTATATACACATACACAGGTATTCCAAGGCTGCTAATGTGTAGCAGAAAGCCCAACATGGCTAAGCAGTCAAGGAGAACCTTCATGGTGAACTTTCTTTTCCTGGACTTCAAAATGGTTAATGCACCAGATGACCAAAAACAAACAGGTTGAGAGAGAAAAATCCAAGCAGTTACTTTGTAGCTGGGTCCTGGACTGACAAGAGAGGGGCTGCAGCTTTCAACACTGCAGCTATATTGGCCAACTTTAACTGACCTAATAGTGCTCAGGTCAGGTCACTTTTCAAGAACCAGCTATGCTCCCCATCATAGAGGGTGGTTAATAAAAACATGCACAGTAATACCCAGGCTAATTTACCACTTAAGAATTTGTTTTTTATCCCCCAGGAGTCCCCCTGCCACCAAAAAAAAAATCAGGGAGGCAAATAGTTTTTGGTACAAAAACACCTTTTCATCTAATAATAACTACATATCTCTCAGTACCATGTTTGTTTTAATTCTCAGTGATCATCAGCGCCCCCTCCTCCATCAGTCTTCCCTTTCAAAGAAAATCCAGGTAGCAGAAGAGTGCCTTGTCCTAATTGCTGACTGGATTGATAGAACGGTTCCAGGCGAGAGGTATTAATCAAATCACCTGTTGGTAGCAAATGCCTGTCCTATTTTCTTATAAAAGTAGCAGTTGGCAGTTATGTACTTTGGCTAATAGCTGGCAGCTGGAAGCCATTTGTTGGTACACAAGTAGAACAATCAAACAGAAAAAGCAACAGTAAGTAATCTGTTAGAGAAAAGGAAAGCAAATTAGTGAGAAGTGCCAGATTACCTGGGAGCAGTCGATAATGGAATAGATTGTTAAAATAAAAATTAAAAATAATGTAAATAGAGCACTTAGAGCTTCCCCAAACCACCCCTCCCCCGCAAAAAAAAAATGCCAAGTGGAGCAGGACTAGAACAACTTTCATTATGGGTTGGTGCAGTGCTATGCAAGTGGGATTGTGGTTTGAAATCAGCCAGGCTGCTGTAGGGGTTGCTAAGTGGAGTGATTAGAGCAACAATTTCCCACATTACAACAGTGAATCCACTTCAAAAGTACTTCATTGGCTGTAAAGCGCTTTGAGACGTCTGGTGGTTGTGAAAGGTGCTATAGAAATGCAAGTCTTTCTTTCTCAGCTTTTCTTGTACATTCATAGTAACCAGCTCTGTTGGCATTGGCAAATGCCTGGTACTTTCTTGGCTGTAGTCAGTTTCGGAGCATGGGGAGAAAGTAGAATGATTTAACACTGTGAAAAATCTGTTCACTATTTTTATGAAAACTAGTTGACCTCCTGTATCTTGTTACTTTTCTTTCCTTCAATTGTCCACTCTCTACCTTCCCACATCGGTGATTCCTCCAATGCCTTCTGCCACTTTAATAATTTCAGATTGTCTTCTTTTCATCATGGATGTTCAGTCCCTCTACACCTCCATCCCTCACTAGGACAGCTTTCAAACCCTGCACTTCTATCTTGAACAGTGGCCTAACCAATCTCCATCCATCACCATCATCCACTGCCTGGCTGAACTTGTTCTCACCTTGAACAACTCTTTTAACTCCACTCACTTCCTCCTGATAAAAGGTGGTACTGTGGAAACCTGCATGGGTCCCAGTTATGCCGTCATTTTGTAGGATATGTGGAACATTCTTTGTTCCAGTCCTACTTGGGCCCCCTACCAGATGTTGTCCAGGACATTGTGAGAACTCTCTTGTTCTTCATCAAAAGGTATCATGGGATCTTTTATGTCCACCTTACAGGAGAGGTCTCTGAAATGTTAATACATCCGCCATGGCTGATTTGGTAGCGCTTTCACCACTGAGTCAGAAGGCTGTGGGTTCACTCCAGAGACTTAAGCACAAAAATCTAGGCTGACACTCTAGTGTAGTACTGAGGGAGCGCTGCAGTGTCGGATGAGATGTTAAACCGAAGCCCCGTCTGCCCTCTCAGGTAGACATAAATGATCCCATGTCATTATTCGAAGGAGAGCAGGGGAGTTCTCCCTAGTGTCCTGGCCAATCCCGCAATCAACCTCTTGTGCGCATTGATCTCTTCCGTGGTCAGAAACAGGTCCAGCTCCCTCTTGAAGAAATACAGCGAATCAGAATTCACCACACGAGTTGGCATTCTGTTCCCCAGGCCCACTATTCTGTGTGAAAACACAGAACTGCCTAACACCCAACCTAGGTCTGCCCTTACATAACTTGTCAGTATGACCCCTGGTCCTCCCTAACCTATCCAGTTGAAATAAGTTGTCCACGTGAACACAATCTAGTCCCTGCCTCATTTTATAAACCTCAATCAAATCACCCCTGAGCCTAAGTTTCTCTGAAGTATACAGAGCCATACAAATTCATGCCTCGGTGTTTGTTTTGATTTAATGTAATTGAATTTTGTTGCTGTAAATGAGATATTACCACTGCTATCAATCACTATTAGAGAGAAGCCTGAGGCGGCTTTGTTGAGAGTCTTTCAGGACTCCCAGAAACACGGGCAACTAATGATGTCATTCAATGATGTGGGGAAACTCTCAAGACTGGATTATGTATATTTCATGTTACCTTTAACATCAACTAACAAAATCAAGGGGTACATTCTGAAAACTTCATTTAAAGCTTTTGCCGCATCGCAGTAAAGCTCTTACAGGGAGCACTTTGGTTTATAAGAATCAGTTGGTGAGATAAAAAGTTCAAGTCAGCACACGGCTGCAGTGTTTGTTATAACAGCCCATTTTGATGGGTTGACAGATCAGGTCACGGACCCAAAATGTGCGCACAGAAAAAAACACAGCAGGTGTATTAGAACTCTGATTACACCTTTCCACATTGAAATAGATGCCAACACTGTTAACAGCAGTGAAAACACAGATCGTGGAAAACATGCACAAACTCGTGAGTCCAGGCGTAAACAGCTTTTTAACTGTTGTCAGTTGCTCAGTCAGTTTTTTTTTTGTAGTTCTGGTAATGATCCAAAGCAAACAGCCGAAGACTTCTTGGGAGGATCACAGCTCTATTCCTGTGAAAAAAGACTCCTTTGTACCAGCTGTCAGCACCTGGGGCTCCTCTTTCAGGGAGGTGTCTGCTTGTGGATTGTTGACAGTGTGTTCCTCACACTTCTTGAATTATAGATACATTCATCCTTTTTTATTTTAATAGGTATTTAATTTGGAGTCTTTTCATTTGAAAAGTAATGGAAGTTTATTTTTTCATTATTGTCAGGGTTTGCGGTGGGGGTGACAGGGGGGTGAACATTACACAGAGTTAAGCCCGGACCACCAAATTTTAATTTGATTTGTTAAGTTTTATTTGAACTTTTTTAAATTTACAGTCAATTTGTTTAAGCAGCAACCAAAAGAGTACACAGAATTAAGAAGGAAGGATACTTGCTTGAGTATCTTTGAATTGGGGAATGTACTTAGTACGTTAGCACAACAGGTCAACAGACCTAAACCTGAAAATGTAAGTGTAGTTATTATTATTAATGGAAATAACTAAAGTGTTACCAGATTACCTATTGATGCACTGGGGAAGAGTGATACCCTAGAGCAAGAGAGGGGTCACCTTTAGGCTATAATGTCACATTTAAGGGATTTACATGGCACAACCAGACATTGCTGTATTTGACTTCAATGTGCTCGTCTACCTCTATGTAAAGTACAGCATAGGATTTTCAGATATGTGGGGTCTGGAGGTTGATCTTTGCTAATTCATTGACATGAGGGAGATTCTGACTGGGTTTACATGATATCGTTATCTATCGGACTCTCCTGCTGAGGGTGCTGTTGTCTCTCTTAATGATGATGAGTAGAAAACACAGCTTACAAAAATTGTCAGACCATATTGGCTTCTTATAGCTAAATTTGTAAGATCGATTATTACCACATGCTTATGTAAATACCCTCTGCAGACAAATGAGCGGAAATTTATTTTTAAATACGGCAGATTTCAACAATTACTTCAACATGTATAAATGGCAGAAAGGCTCATCGTGAAAAATCCTATATGTTGATCTTTGACAATCTCCTGGAAATAGCCTGCTTGAGGACCATTGCCCACTGAGACACTTACTAGACTAATGTAGTTTGGTTGTTGTAGCCAAAGTAATCAAACATATACTGACTGCAATGTCCTGGTTATATAAACACTGAACTGCAGCTTCTGGCACAGGAACATAATCTCAGTCATGTACATAACCATCAGGCAATATCTTACCCTTTAGAGCTCAAAAGTAGTTAATAATTTTTACTATATTATTATATGGTAAAATCTGGTCCTGTGCAATAGATCTGAATGGACCATAAAGGTGCTGTAAGTAGGCAACTATATAAATCAGACTGCCATATCTCCACTGATGACATATGGAACCAATTGTGTCAGCTGTGGCTCAGTTGGTAGCACACTCGCCTCTGAGTCAGAAGGTTGTGGGTTCAAGTCCCACTCCAGAGACTTTGAGCACATAAAGCTAGGCTGACACTCCAGTGCAGTGCTGAGGGACTGCTGGCACTGTCGGAGGTGCTGTCTTTCAGATGAGCTGTTAAACCGAGGCCCTGTCTGCTCTCTCAAGTAGACGTAAAAGATCCCATGGCACTATTTCGAAGAAGAGCAGGGGAGTTATCCCTGGTGTCCTGGCCAATAGTTATCCCTCAACCAACATAACAAAAACAGATGATCTGGTCGTTATCACATTGCTGTTTGTGGGAGCTTGCTGTGCGTAAATTGGCTGCTGCATTTCCCACATTACAACAGTGACTACACTTCAAAAGTACTTCATTGGCTGTAAAGCGCTTTGAGACGTCTGGTGGTCATGAAAGGTGCTATATAAATGCAAGTCTTTCTTTCATTTTCTCAAAAACAGCTACCTGTGTCAGGAACTTGCTGATCTCGGGATTACATGTCTGGAATTCATGGAATCATAGAATGATACAGCACAGAAGGAGGCCGTTCAGCCCATCGTGCCTGTGCCAGCTCTTTGGTAGACCTGTCCAATTAATCCCAGTCCCCTGCTCTTTCCCCATAGCTCTGTAAATGTTTTCCCTTCAAGTCTTTATCCAATTCTCTTTCAAAATTATTCATGATTTTATACACCTCTATCAAATTTCCTCTTAACCTTCTCTGCTCTAAGGAGAACAATCCCAGCTCCTCCAGTCTCTCCACATAACTGAAGTCCCTCATCCCTGGTACCATTCTACTAAATCTCCTCTGCACCCTCTCCAAGGCCTTGACATCCTTCCTAAAGTGTGGTGCCCTGAATTGAACACAATACTCGATCTGAGGCCTAACCAGTGTTTTATAAAAGTTTAGCATAACTTCCTTGCTTTTGTACTCTATTCCTCTATTAATAAAGGGTAATTAATAATTGACTGTAAATTATGTGAAACTTCTCACCATTTAACACTTTAATAAGCTCTTGCCTCCCTGCCCCACCTGAAGTGATGATATGGGGTTGTTGGACTGAGTAACAGCTCGCAAAGTTCTGTGACACTATATAGGGAAGAACACATTAAAAATCATTTCTGTTTTTTTAAGGAATGTTTCAAGAATATTTATTAGGATGCAAAGTTATGCTGCATTTTAATTTAATTTTTGAAATATGATTTCTGCTCTCTATGTTGATGAATCATTGTGCTCCAGTTCAAATAGTCAAACATTCACTGTTATTAAAGTCATTTCAAAGTAACTCCTGTTAGATAATCATAATTACTGATAAAAGCCTAGTTTTTAATTTTTTTTAAACATTTATTCATATGAAAATTGTATCAAAGGCTATTGAACATAAACCACAAACTTTTCATTCATTCCATTTTGAAAGAGAACTTTTACTACACTGGGGGAAGCTAAGATCCTATAACAGCCAGGAATCATCTACATAGATATTTCTGTTCAGTGACTGCCAAGTTGTCCACTTGTTGGCCACTGATCGCTGGCCACTGATCGCTGGCCATGATATGTTAGCCATTACCCTGTAAATATGTTGCTCATAAAAATAAAACAGAAAAAGGTGACTCAACCGTGGCTAACAAGGGAAATTAGGGATAGCATAAGATCCAAGGAGAGGACATATAAATTGGCCAGAAAAAGCAGCAAACCTGGGGATTGGGAGCAGTTTAGGATTCAGCAAAGAAGGACAAATGGATTAATTAAGAGGGGGAAAATAGAGTATGAGAATAAGCTTGCAGGGAACATAAAAACTGACTGTAAAAGCTTCTATAGATATGTGAAGAGAAAAAGATTGGCAAAGTCAAGCATAGGACCCTTGCAGTCAGAATCAGAGGAATTTATAATGGGGAACAAAGACATGGCAGACCAATTAAATACATACTTTGGTTCTGTCTTCACAAAGGAGGACACAAATAAACTCCCAGAGATGTCGGGGAACATAGGGTCTAATGAGAGGGAGGAACTGAATGAAATCAGTATTTGTAGGGAAATGGTGTTAGGGAAATTGATGGGATTGAAGGCCCATAAATCCCCAGGGCCTGATAATCTACATCCTAGGGTACTTAAGGAAGTGGCCCTAGAAATAGTAGATGCATTGCTGGTCATCTTCCAAAATTCTATAGACTCTGGAGCAGTTCCCATGGATTGGAGGGTAGCTAATGTAACCCCACTATTTAAAAAAAGGTGGTAGAGAAAAAACGGGGAATTATAGACCGGTAAGCCTGACATCGGTAGTGGGGAAAATGCGAGAGTCCATTATAAAAGATGTAATAGCAGAGCACTTGGAAAACAGTGACAGGATCAGACAAAGTCAACATGGATTTAGAAAAGGTAAATCATGCTTGACTAATCTACTGGAATTTTTTGAGGAAGTAACTGGTGGAATAGATAAGGGAGAACCAGTGGATGTGGTGCATTTGGACTTTCAGAAGGCTTTCGATAAGGTCCCACATAAGAGACTAGCGTGCAAAGTTAAAGTACATGGGATTGGGGGTAAGGTACATGGGATTGAGAATAGAAAACTGGTTGGCAGACAGGAAGCAAAGAGTTGGAATAAACGGGCCTTTTTCATAGTGGAAGGCTGTGACTAGTGGGGTACCGCAGGAATCGGTGCTAGGACCCCAGTTATTCACAATGGCCCAGAAATTCGGGTTGGGGGCTTCCCGCGGGTGCAAGCCACCGACCTGCACTTAGCTTGCGCGCCGGCCGTTGTGCTGTGGGCCCGCGTGGGATTCCGATCCTGGGCCTCCTCCAACTGCTAGCACGCAGTGCTTGCGTATCCCAGGGGCGCAGTTAGATCAATGCGTCCCCTGGGATCACGTGGGCCATGGAGAGCCAATGGTAGCAGGGAATGCTTCATTCATAAGTTTGACAGGAAGAGCTGTCAAACCTATAAGTACCATAAGCCCCAAAACATCACTAAAACTTCAAATACATTTAAAAAAAAACATCACGTTTTTAAAATAACTATAAATTACATGAAATAACCATTTTAAACAATAATTTAAATTTTTGAAAAAATTAATTACATTTTCTAACGGGGCTAAAAATAAACTTACCTTTCTTTAAAGTATTTAAAAATAATAAACCTGTGGAAAAAATGTTTTAATTTTAATTAATTCTCCACTTACCTTGTTAAAAGCAGGTCTTGCGCCTGCTTTTTAAAAGTGTAACTGCTGGAGACATTCCCTCCTGGAGAAACCTGCAAAAATAACGTAAGTTTGATGCGCACGCGCTGCCTCTCTGGCGCACGCATTCCACCTGTCAACCCCTTCTTTCAGGGGAACGGAAGTGCCGGTTTCTCGTGCATGCGCAGTGCATGCACGAAACCGGCACTTTCGTTGGGCCTATGCGTGAGTACCCAGTGCGTACTCGCGCGTTGGGACCCGAATTTCTGGGCCAATATATATTAATGATCTAGACGAGGGAACTAGATGTAATATCTCCAAGCTTGCAGATGAGACAAAGCTGGGTTGGGCGTGTGTGCTGTGAGGAGGATGCAGAGAAACTCCAGTACGATTTGGACAGGTTGGGCGATTGGGCAGATGCAGTATAATGTGGATAAATGCGAGGTTATCCACTTTGGTGGCAAAAACAGGAAGACAGATTATTATCTGAACGGCAATAGATTGAGAAAAGGGGAAGTGCAACGAGACCTGGGTGTCCTTGTGCACCAGTCGCTGAAGGTAAGCATGCAGGTGCAGCAGGCGGTTAAGAAGGCAAATGGTATGCTGGCCTTCATAGCGAGAGGTTTCGAGTACAGGAGCAAGGATGTCTTGCTGCAGTTGTACAGGGCCTTGGTGAGACCACACCTTGAGGATTGTGTGCAGTTTTGGTCGCCTTATCTGAGGAAGGATGTTCTTGCCATGGAGGGAGTGCAGTGAAGATTCACCAGACTGATACCTGGGATGGCAGGAATGACGTATGAAGAGAGATTGGGTCGATTAGGCGCTTATTTGCTAGAGTTTAGAAGATTGAGAGGGGATCTCATTGAAACTTATAAAATTCTAACAGGACTAGACAGACTAGATGCAGGAAGGCTGTTCCCGATGGCGGTGGAGTCCAGAACCAGGGGTCACAGTCTAAGGATAAGGGGTAAGCCATTTAGGACTGAGATGAGGAGGAATTTCTTCACCCAGAGAGTGGTGAACCTGTGGAATTCTCTACCACAGAAGACAGTTGAGGCCAATTCATTAAATATATTCAAGAAGGAATTAGATATATTTCTTAAGGCTAAGGGGATCAAGGGATATGGGGAGAAAGCAGGGACAGGGTACTGAATTTGGATGATCAGCCATGATCGCATTGAATAGAGGAGCAGGCTCGAGGGGCCGAATGGCCTACTCCTGCTCCTATTTTCTATGTTTCTATGTTTCTCATTGTCATGATAGATATGTAGGTAAATGGCCTCTATATGTTTTGGTCACTGGCTCCTGGCCACAATGTATGTTGGCCACTGGCCCTTATACATGTTTGGCACTGATTGCTGGCCACTCTATGTTGCTCACAGCCATTATATCTGCCGAAGCACAAGTTGTAGCAAATCTTTTTAACCTTATCTAATAAAGTTAAAAACCTTATGCTCCAACAAAGGCTTAATCGCATCATGGGCTGTGCCATTTCACATATCGTTCCAGCTACATTACCGGACAATTCCCTTTTAATATAAATCTCTGTAGAGGTTCTGGTTTATGTGCAAATTTTTTTTTTAAATGATCATTATGGAGCCCCTCTTGATGTCTATTTACATACAGGTCAAATGGTCCCAGAGTCTCTGAGAAAATCAGGTCAGGAGTATAGCTTTGAATATAACGACAGCAATTCACACTCAGTGCCATAGCTATAAAATTAAAGGTATGAAATGAACAATCTGAAATAATTTTCAGATCTACAGAAAAAATGTGTGTTCTATGAATGGTGTCCCATTGTATCATTTACTTTGCTGTAGATTCAGACCCATGCGTGTATTTTTCAGCTTCCAGCTATTTACATATAAAAGGTTTTCCCTATAATTACAGGTTATTTAATAGCAGACCTGATATTCTTCACCGCCATATGACTGAGGATTAATATCCAGCACCGACAGAGTGCGTGGATATGAGGTTAGGCATTCATGAGGAAGGGCAGCACCTGTTGAATAATCTATTTATTCTGCAACCTTTTTGTGAGTAATTGAGAAAGCGTGCATTAGATATGCCATTCATTACTAATCGCCCCATCATTAAAGAGAGCAGGCTGCACGCTGTTGCCACCCAGAAACTTGGCATAAAGAGGCAAAAGGGCTAAGCAACAATTGTTAAAACGGAAACACAAAATAGGTCACCAGCAGGTTTCATCAGAAGAGTCAGTGTCACCTTTTAAAAAAAAACTTTAAATGTTTTTGTCATTTGCTTTTTGTTAATTGCTATCATTCTCTTAAACATTTGAAATAGTTTTATTTCAATAACGAATGCTGATGATATCACTGGGGGACTGTAGGCTTTTACAGAAAGGCAATGTGAGAGATGAATTAGGATTTTTTTGTTTTTGTTTATGGGATGTGGGCATCACTGGCAAGGCCAGCATTTATTGCCCATCCCTACTTGCCCTCGAGAAGGTGCTGGTGAGCCGCCTTCTTGAACCTCTGCAGTCCATGTGGTGATACTTCTTTGTAGCGGTTTGGTACAACTGAGTGGCTTGCTAGGCCATTTCAGAGGGGCAGTTAAGTGTCAACCACATTGCTGTGGGTCTGGAGTCACATATAGGCCAGACCAGGTCAGGACGGCAGATTTCCCTTCCCTAAAGGACAATAATGAACCAGATGGGTTTTTACGACAATCCGGTAGTTTCATGGTCACCATTACTGATACTAGCTTTTTATTCCAAATTTATTTGTTTTAATTGTCCAACTGTAGTGGTGAGGTTTGAATTGATGTATCCAGATCATTAATCCAGGCCTCTGGATTACTAGTCCAGTAACAGAGCCACTATGATACGTGCAGTTGGACCTGAGGCACTCTGTGTTAGTGTCAGTGTCCTGCACTTTCCTGAATTGGTACTGGGCCCTTGACAAAGGATTTATCTGGCCTCCATCAGGTAGGGCTGGCCATTTTGCACTTGGTATCCAAGCTGCTGAAAACCTTTTTCAAATATGAATGAATTGGAGCCCACCTTAAATGCTGTGACACACAGAACATATACATCGAGAGTCACTTGCCCTGCAGCATTACTATTTACTCAGTGTCTAAGAGCAGCTTATTAGCACATATATGGGATTCCTAAGTATATGCATCGGTTGCACAGTGGGGTTCTATTGTAAATGATACTTAAATGAGTGAATCTGACACATAGGGCTCGATTTTCCAAGCCCCGAGGAGGCGGGCATGGAGGCGGGACAGCACGTAAAATCAGAGAATGTGGGGGCGGATGGCAAACCCGTCCCCATCCCGCCTCCGTGCCCTTTTGCCAAGAGGCGGGAGGATGTGCAGCTTCGGGTCCCGTCTCCTGGAGGCGGGAAAGGCTTTTAATCCTTTTAACTGCCTGTTAAAAGGTAGTTAACAGGCAGAAAAAGGGATTAGTGCCATTTTACCTTCACAGCTGAAGGCTTCCCGACCTCGGAGAACCCCGCCGGGTTGGAGGAGACGTGGAGGAGGTCTGCGGCAGTCGGAGGCACCTGGAAGTAAGATGTAGAGATGAGTGATGGGTGCAAGTGTGGAGTGGTAAGTATGCAAGGTGAGTGATAAGTTTAAAAAAGTGTTCACTTACCTTTTTTTTACTTCTATAGCCTTTAGCCGTGCTGGATGGGGGGAGCGGACATCCACCTTGTCAATTTCAGGTAATGGCTGATGGACCCTCCGATCCATCAGACATCTGAAATTTACTTTTTTACAATGTTTTTTAAGTCCTCACCACAAAAACGAATCAAACTCAAGAGAATGTCAGTGTTTGACAGCTTCACAGAGCTGTCAAACGCTGTCATTTCTTCTTTCAAGAAGTCTTGAGAGATAGGTCGTCTGACGTTGACGTGCTCTGTCAGTGACTTCTTCCCTAATTGGCCTGCTGAGCCCGCAGGGCAGGCTTAACAAGCTCAATCAGGGGGGAATCCCTCTGAATGGTCAGGCGAGGATGCAGGCGGGACATTTACACAAGCAGCAGTCCCGCCTCCAAGTCGCCTCCATTGACAAAATCCAGCCCATAGAATGAATTTCCTGGTGTGTTAAAGATACATTTTTGAATTTGATAAGTAAATAAGGTGGACCCAGATGGGCTTTCTATGGCAATAGCAAAATACTGTGGATGCTGGAAATCTGAAATACAGTAACAACAGAAAACGCAGGAAAAACTCGGCAGGCCAGGCAGCATCCGTGGAGAGAGAAACAGAGTTAACGTTTCAGGTCTGGGACCCTTCATCAGAACTGGGAAAAAGCTGGAGTTGTAACAGATATTAAGCAGGTGCAGAAACAGGGGGGTTCAGTCCGTAAGGGTGACCCTGAGCTTCCGGTCGCCTGTCGCTTTAATTCTCCGCTTCACTCCCACTCTGATCTCTCTGTCCTCGGCCTATTACATTGTTCCAATGTAGCTCAACATAAGCTCGAGGAACAGCACCTCATCTTTCGATTAGGCACTTTACAGCCGTCTGGACTCAACATTGAGTTCAACAATTTCAAACCATAACCCCTGCCCCCATTTTTCAGGCTGTATGATTTTTCCATTCCCATTTGCAACATTTTATCTTTCCTGCCTCCTACAAATGTACAGAATGTTCCTTCAATTCCTTTCCCCCCCCCCCCACCTGTCTCTGCACCTGCTTAATATCTGTTACATCTCCAGCTTTTTCCAGTTCCGATGAAAGGTCCCAGACCTGAAACGTTAACTCTGTTTCTCTCTCTCCACGGATGCTGCCTGGCCTGCTGAGTTTTTCCAGCATTTTCTGTTGTTATTTTGGGCTTTCTATGGCTCTGATTCAGCTTCCGAAGCAAATATTGGAATGCTATGTTAAAGTAATTTAAGAAATAGTGTGTTTTTAAAATAGTTATGGGATTACCAAGCCGCCTGCTCAGTTCACTGGCTGGGAAGAAGTCGCTTCAATCCTTTCAATGTCGACTGTAAGGTGTAAAAATGAATCATTCTGAGTTATGGAGCCGTATCACCATAACAAACAGACTTTCCTCTGTAAATTCCCATAGTTTATCGAAAATGCAGCGTATGCCAAGCTGAAACTGTACATTTGCTGTTTCTTTTTTATAGAGCAGTGTTACCTGTAACATAAGAACTAGCAGCAGGAGTAGGCCATTCAGCCCCTCAAGTCTGCCCCTCCATTCAATAAGAGCATGGCTGATCTGCTACCTCAACTCCACTTTCCTGCACTATCCCCATATCCCTTGATTCCATTAGTATCCAAAAATGTATCGATCTCTGTGAATATACTCAACGACTGTGCCTCCACAAGATTCACCACCCTCTGAGTGAAGAGATTTCTCCTCATCTCAGTCCTAAATAGCTGACCTCTTATTCTGAGACTGCGACTCCTGGTTCTAGACCCCTCAGCCAGGGGAAACATCCTCCCTGCATCTACCCTGTCAAGCCCTGTAGGAATTTTGTATATTTCAATGAGATCACCTGTCATTCTTCTAATCTCTAGAAAATATAGGCCCAGTCTACTCAATCTAACAGGGATGTGCTAGATCCTTCGATAGCTTACCATGCATGTGAAGAAGTACTCTGTGTGGTCTGACAGGGTAGGTCAGTAAGTATATCGGGTGCATTGATGGTCCATATGGTAGTGTTTGATATTTAATCTGCTGATATCACCATGAAAATAATCATGGATGCTAGAGGGAGGCAGGTCTCACACCATGGGGTCGATTTTCCCGCAGGTGCGGGGAATTGTCGGGTTCCCCGAATGTCGGGGTTCCCACACGAATGTAAATGGGTCTGCCAGATTGATGCAATTTTCCCTCAATTGGCCAATTCATTTCCAGCGTGTGGGAACCCTTGCTAATTGACTATTTCCAGTCAGAAAGCCCCACAGTATGATGTCATCATTCATGGTGCTTTTAAAGTCTATAGCAAGCATTGCAACCTCATAGGAACCACACAGGATGGCAGAGGAGCCTGCAGCAGCTGTGACCAGTGCCAGACCCCAAGCTGGCAGCAAATTCGACGAGGCTTCACTGCAGGCATTATTGGATGGGGTGAGGGCCCACAGGGAGGTCCTCTTCCCTAGGTCAGGGAGGAAGAGGCCTCCCACTGAGACCAAGGCTGCATGGATGCAGGTGGTAGCAGATGTCAACTCGCTGGGAGTCACCAGAAGAACCTGGATACAGTGTCGGAAGCGATTCCATGACCTTCACCGTACAGGAAAAGTAAGTATGAAGTTTCCATCACCCTCAAACTGATCCCCATTGCCTTTCCCCACCAGCACTCAGCTTTAGCACTCTCTTCCTCCACATCCCACTTCACAATCACATCCATGCACCCTTACCCATTCCCTCTCTCTATGCTCACATTCACATAACTATTCCACCATGCAGCCCTCACACTCCCTCTCACTCTGATGCTTTGAGCACAACTGACAACACACAGGGAGGGCCCTTGGTCTTGCAGCCTCACACCATCTTTGTCTCCCTCTAAGTATCTATGCTATGCAATCTCTACACTCACTCCTTCATTCTCACTCAAACTCCACTTGTCTCCCTCATTGCAGGAAAAGAGAGCTCACAACAACAGAGAGCAAGCCAGGACTGGAGGAGGCCCACCCTCAATAGCCCACCTGACCCCCTGGGAGGAAGGAGTCCTGGAAATTGTCGGGGCTGATGTGGCTGCAGAAGCTGGGGAAGGAGAGATGGGGGCAGGCCCGCAAGCTGGTGACAGAATAGTTTTCCATCTCTCTCATTGACATAGCATGAGTCGCTGTTATGATTCTGAGGCTACATCATTTGGACTTATGAACATCTGCAAAATCCAATGTGTATGTAACCTTGGCATCACATCTCTAACTCTTTCCTTTACTCCCCCACAGGACCATCCGAAGCCCCCATCCCCACTGCGGAGGAGGAAGAGGCTGAGCAGCCAGATGCCTCAGAGGAAGCTCCCACCTCTGAGGGCGCAGCGTCAGCAGAATTCAGCGCACCCAGCACCAGCGCAGACACTCACACCTCGGTGGGACTTTCGCGAGATAGAGCAGTATCACAGCTCACAAGTGAGCATCAGCAGATGGTGGAGACAGGGACAGCAGTGGAGAGTCCTCATCGGAGGGTGCAGGACTCTGCCAGCTCAGCTCTGCTGCATGTCGACCCTCTGCCTCTGGGTCCATCCGCAAGAGAAGAGGTGATGGATCTCCATGCACAGATGCAGGAGTCTCTGGCAGGTTTTGTCTCCAGGGTCGCTGCGAGTGTGGAGCGAATGGAGGAGTCCATAGCGAACATGAGCAGAGCCTTTGTGGAGTCACTGGCGCATGAACGCATCACCATGGAAAGGATGGCAACCTCCGCGGAAAGGATGGCTACAGTAGAGGAGAGGATGGCTATGGTCATGGAGGAGCTAAGTCGCCAGAGTGCTGAAAACATGGTGAGTGTTCAGAATAGACTGACATCTCTGGAGGAGCGATGGTCAGCTATTGAGCAGAGAAACCAGACCTTCATGGCAGGCCCTCTGAGTAGGACTGCCATTGTCGAAACGGGTCCCCATGGCCCCCCTGATGTGCAGCAAGCTGCTCTCAAGCCACTTGCAGGCACTGAGGGGGACCTGACCCATGAGAGGGAGGTTGGTGGCATACCTTAAGGAAGTGGGGGCTCCTCTCCAAGTGCTCACACTTCTATGCCACTGCAGAGCCCTCGGTCTGAGCCCTGCCGGAGTCCACACACAACGGAGATAGAGGTCTCAACCCCTGCACAGCCACAGGAGCAGCAGACTGTCGCCACCCCAGAGGACGCCCGCCAAAGGTGTCGAGACAGGAGCAGCAGGAAAGTGAGCAAGGGGCTTCCACATCTGCTGAAGCCACAGGGGAACCACTACGTAGGAGCACGCGTAAGAGAAAAATAAAGCACCACTAATCACAAGGGTACTCACTTGGGTGAAATGTTGTGTTTATTTTTAAAATGCCATCAGTTGGTTATTGTAAATAAAATTTCAGATGGCAACTTCTGCAGTTGTGGCATATGTCATTTCGCGTTTGGGGCTGGAGGTCCTCTAATGCCAAGAGGGGAAGGAAAAAAAGGCCTCCCATGCTTCTGGTAGGTGCCTCAGTTGAGGAAGCGCTGAGTGAGGGTGGCGAGAGGGGCTTCCCAGGAGCTCACACTGGAGAAGTGTGTGAGGCTCCAACCTTCCACAGCTGTGCCTAAGCCTTGAACAAATTGCCCCAAGCCTGAAACAACAAGGTCCTGCAACCTACAAATGCTGTCTGATTAAATCTCTTCTTTCCTGATTGACCTGCAGCTGAAAGTAAGTAAGCCGACATTGTTCACACCAGGTTTCATCAGCGGGGTTCCCACCAGGCGTGTTTAGCATGGGAAAAGGCTGAAAATAGCAAGGGCCCCTTAAAATGTCATTGGGGATGGGGATATTTTTGGAGCCTCCTCTACCACTTAGAAGGACAAGGGCAGCAGACGCATGGGAACATCACCACCTACAAGTTCCCCTCCAAGCCACACACCATCCTGACTTGGACCTGTATCGCCGTTCCTTCACTGTCTCTGGGCCAAAATCCTGGAACTCGCTTCCTAACAGCATTGTGGGTGTACCTACACCATATGGACTGCAGCGGTTCAAGAAGGTGGCTCACCACCATCTTCTCAAGGGCAATTAGGGATGGGCACTAAATACAGGCCTAGCCAGCGACGCCCACATCCCATCAATGAATAAAAAAAAATTAAAGATGCCAATTATTGGTGATTGGGCTCCCGACGTTCAGTCCCGGCAGCTGTGGGCGGGACTGATTCGGGTCGGATTGAAACGCCGGGGTGAAAGTCGGACGGGGCGGGGAATCAGGTAGGGGGGGGTTGGTCGCGACCCCCTATTTTTCCGAAAAAAAATCCCCCCCCCCCCCCCACACGCCTGAAACCCCGCCTGACGGCTCCAGGAAAATCGACCCCCATGTCTTCAGAAGCCACGACTGTAGTAGGAAAACTTGTTCTGCTTGGAAGTTCTGCTTCTAACATTTCTTCCAACTGTTCCGATGAGGCACCTTTAGGGGAAGATAACATTGGAAAGGTGTCAGCCAAGGAAATAATCAGTTATAAACTGCACCAGTAAAAGTGTCCTTTCTCCCCTCTCTGTCACAAATGAAGAAAGACAGACTTGCATTTACATATCGCCTTTCACGACCATGGGACGTCCCAAAGCGCCTTACAGCCAATGAAGTACTTTTTGAAGTGTAGTCACTGTTGTAATGTAGGAAATGTGGCAGACAATTTGCGCATAGCAAGCTCCCACAAACAACAATGTGATAATGACCAGATAATCTGTTTTAGTGACTTTGATTGAGGGATAAATATTGGCCAGGACACCAGGGATAACTCCCCTGCTCTTCAAAATAATGCCGCGAGATCTTTTACGTCCACCTGAGAGAGCAGACGGGGCTTTAGTTTAAAGTCTTATCCAAAAGACGGCACCTCCAACAGTGCAGCACTCCCTTAGCACTGCACTGCAGTGTCAGCCTAGATTTTTGTGCTCAAGTCCATGGAGTGGGACTCATGTGAATCTGATCTCTCTCTCCCCTCTCTCAGTCACAGATACTCATCATGAATCAATCTCACTCCCCTCTCTGTCACAGATACTGTGAACCTGATCTCTCTCTCCCCTCTCTGTCACAGATACTGTGAATCTGATCTCTCTCCCCTCTCCCCATCACAGATACTGTGAATCTGATCTCTCTCCCCTCTCCCCATCACAGATACTGTGAATCTGATCTCTCGCTCCCCTCTCCCCATCACAGATACTGTGAATCTGATCTCTCGCTCCCCTCTCCCCATCACAGATACTGTGAATCTGATCTCTCTCCCCTCTCCCCATCACAGATACTCACCGTGAATCGATCTCTCTCCCCTCTCCCCATCACAGATACTGTGAATCTGATCTCTCTCCCCTCTCTCAATCACAGATACCGTGAATCTGATCTCTCTCCCCTCTCTCAATCACAGATATTCACTGTGAATCTGATCTCTCTCCCCTCTCTGTCACAGATACTGTGAATCTGATCTCTCTCCCCTCTCTGTCACAGATACTGTGAATCTGATCTCTCTCCCCTCTCTGTCACAGATATTCATCGTGAATCTGATCTCTCTCCCCTCTCTCAATCACAGATACTGTGAATCTGATCTCTCTCTTAATCACAGGTACTGTGAATCTGATCTCTCTCCCCTCTCTGTCACAGATATTCATCGTGAATCTGATCTCTCTCTCCCCTCTCTCAATCACAGATACTGTGAATCTGATCTCTCTCCCCTCTCTGTCACAGATATTCATCGTGAATCTGATCTCTCTCTCCCCTCTCTCAATCACAGATACTGTGAATCTGATCTCTCTCCCCTCTCTGTCACAGATATTCATCGTGAATCTGGTCTCTGTCCCCTCTCTCAATCACAGATACTGTGAATCTGATCTCTCTCCCCTCTCTGTCACAGATATTCATCGTGAATCTGATCTCTCTCCCCTCTCTCAATCACAGATACTGTGAATCTGATCTCTCTCCCCTCTCTCAGTCACAGATACTGTGAATCTGATCTCTCTCCCCTCTCTCAATCACAGATACTGTGAATCTGATCTCTCTCTCCCCTCTCTCAATCACAGATACTGTGAATCTGATCTCTGTCCCCTCTCTCAATCACAGATACTGTGAATCTGATCTCTGTCCCCTCTCTCAATCACAGATACTGTGAATCTGATCTCTCTCTCCCCCCTCTGTCACAGATATTCATCGTGAATCTGATCTCTGTCCCCTCTCTCAATCACAGATACTGTGAATCTGATCTCTCTCCCCTCTCTCAATCACAGATACTGTGAATCTGATCTCTCTCTCCTCTCTCAGTCACAGATACTGTGAATCTGATCTCTCTCCCCTCTCTCAGTCACAGATACTGTGAATCTGATCTCTCTCTCCTCTCTCAGTCACAGATACTGTGAATCTGATCTCTCTCCCCTCTCTCAGTCACAGATACTGTGAATCTGATCTCTCTCCCCTCTCTCTGACCTCCCAAGAAAACCTCTCACCAGGATAAATGTTGCAATTAAAAAGTGAATGTCACCACCAGAATCACTTTTAAACACCAAATTATTACAAAATCCATGTTAGTATGTTGTTGGTCTGCCCTATTAGTTTGATTCCCTTAAAATAAATTTTGCAATTTCCTAAAATAGAAAAATAAAATTACAGTATTGGAATGGATTGGGATTTTCGTCTTGATTCTGTTAACCAGTGATTTCCCCCAAGTGTAATTTTGATTAACTTTACTAAACATGATATACTATGTTGAAAACCCTCATTCCCACAGTAATTCAAATAAGGAGGGGGGGTTGATTTAGAATACACTGCCTTGGGGTGAAAAGACCAAAGTGGGCAATTCTCTTGTCAGAGACACATTAAAGAGAATTGGTATCAAAAACTATAAGGGGGCTGCAGCCTGTGTGCTGCCCTCTGAGCTGGATGAAGGTACAGCCACACAAAAAGAACTCACCGGGTTTTGTTTGAATGGCAGCTGTGCACCCACTTACACGCTGCTTAAACAAACAGAGTCCTATCTGTTGCCTTTCTGCTTCACTTGGAATGGAATCTGTACATTGTACAGCGATTGTTAATGGGCAGCTACTGCATGAAAAATATTTAATGATTCCGTTTCAATGTGCGAACATCTGTCAGTGACTCAACGCGGTTTCTTTACGCAAACACCTTTATAGAAGGTACGAGTTGTCATTTTTTTGCAATTGTTGCTTCCCCGCTCCCGCCCCCGCTCTTTGCGGCCGATCCCAATCGTGTCGCTGCGGCTGTCTAGTATTTCAGCTGTCAGTCCGGTGATGGAGTGGAATAAATGAGACCTGAAGTGGCAGCAAGCAACAAGTTCAACATCCTGTCACAATGCACGCACTTCTCCATTTCAACAACTCCCTCAAGGCTTTATTAGAGATGATGGGGAGCTAACCCAACACACCAGTTAACTCTGTCATTACTTGGATTTCATTCATTAAAAAAATCACGGGGACAAGTTCGATTCGAATCTAATCAATATCAAAATCCCATCGGAGACTAAACCTCCTCCAAGTGCAAATCCATTGGATTCACTGCAAGATGAAACATCGCAAGAGAGATTACATGCTGTAAAATCGGTTGTCTTGTGAATTAAGATGTACTGAGAACCATTGGAGATTAAACCCTGCCCTTCTCTCCATATCACGATTTAGGAGTTCGATACCTTGTGTGTAAAGCACTAGTTAACACCTTGGCGTAAAATTCGCTGTTCGCGATGGATTTGGTGCCTGCAGTTAGGCACATCCCCAGGGGGAGGATTTGAAGCAAGTGCCAGGGTAGCGGGAGAATATAGAATTCACCCAATTGCTAATATCACCCCAACAGTTCACTTGTGAGAATAAGTTTCAGGGTTTAGTGAGTTGAGGGGCTCTCCCACTTGTGAAAGAACAATAAACAGAGAAGGTTTCACGGAGGTCTGGCCAGAGGAGGTAATTTCTACTTCAATGAACAGAACCACGATATGCATCACAAGTGAGTAATGGCCAGCCTCGTGAATGCAAATTAAAATCATATCACACAGACCTCCATGAAGTATTTGGTTTATTAACACTCATCCTACACCGTATTTATTCAAACTACTTTTTTTGATAGTGTTTTATCGGGCGGGAGGCTAGTGTGGTGATAAAAATCACGGTCCTGACATTTTGCTGTGGGATATTAACGCATAATGCATTGGGTTGAAATTCTTCCTCTGCTATTTTTGGCCGAGACATTAACTCATTTAAAATGAATGGGTTAACTCCTTTGCTAAAACAGCTGACAAAGGAATTTCATCTGAATGTATTAAGATGTTAATTACTACTATCACACATTGCTATTTCAAGCCCTTTGTTACTGAAATTGTGATAACATGGAAAAAATAATTGCATAGTTACCGGCACAGGTGTGTTTGATATTAATTCACGTTCACTGTTATTGGTACAATGTCCTGTAACTGGGGTATCTGTAATACGCATGCTCCTGTAGAAGGTGAAAGGGAGAATATTGGTCATTTAATTCCAGAGCTTTTTCAGACCCTGTATTCCATCTGGTGAGCGAGCTGAAAAATCATTGCAATTGAGGCTGCAGAGTCAGCTTGAGAAGCCTGGGGCTGCATTGAACATTTTCCCCCCTCCAGGGCTGGACAGCTACCTGCCACAGTCGGAGAGTTTTGTCTTTCTCTGTGGGCAGCAGCTATGTCAACCCTGTGAGGAGCACTTCTATCTGGGCTGAAAAGAGCTGCA
Source organism: Somniosus microcephalus (assembly GCF_052327205.1). Classification (NCBI taxonomy): domain Eukaryota; kingdom Metazoa; phylum Chordata; class Chondrichthyes; order Squaliformes; family Somniosidae; genus Somniosus; species Somniosus microcephalus. The sequence continues at coordinate 30,697,345 of NC_141009.1, forward strand.
CCAGCGTACGTTGCCACCCCGCCCCCCCCATCTAATAAACTGGTGGACAGTTGACTGCTCCTGCCAGTGGGTGACAACTGTGAGCCAAGCTGGTGGCCTTCACCATTGCGATGTCCAACACTCTGTCATTAGAGCAACGAGGCTGCTCCAAATCATTACAATCGTACCTTGCAAACAGAAACCGGGGCGATTCAAGGGGACGTGTTCGAAGATAAATAATTTAGGCGGGATTTTGACTTTTAGCCCTTCATCGGGAAGTATGAATGAGAAGAGAAACCTTTCATTATACTTATTAAGATTTGTTATTAAAAAAAATCAGAAATTATCATCCAAAACATGTTAGGTATGAACCTGTAAAAACTCAGGCGATATGCTAGCTAGTCAAACAAGCACTTTTGAACTCCTCATGTCAGGATCAAAAGGTGGGAAATGAGGACCACATGATGTTAACCAGAGGCTCTGGCGAGAACCTTGTAGCCCTTTTTCATAATCATTTTATGTATTTTCTTAAATGAGGCAAGGGATTTATGAATATGAGCTTAGCAACATCATCAAAGAACCACAATTTTAAAACCACATTTTTCCTCTTTGTAGTTTGTTTGTAGTCATTCCAATACTGCCTGGTCTTACATTGTTCATACAGTTAGTTTAGATATTTACAAAAAATGTCCCTGATGGATGAGGCCCAAGTCAGAAAGTTAGGCTTTTACTCGAGGACGCACATCAATAATTATTCATAAACCTGTGTTTACCGGCATTAGATTTATATCATACAGGTACAGATTTGCTTTTCCGGGGGGGGGGGGGGCGGGGTGCAGTAGCTGTCTGACGCCAATGGTTGTACAGCACTTTAACCTCTTTCCAGCATTCCTAAATCTATTTACAGACTATTAAATCGCCTAAATTATTTCTCTTAGTGTGGGGAACATGCCTCAAACCTTGGCCTGTACTCCTTTCCTTGTTTTGGTCAGTCCCATAAAGGGTCATCTCCAACCTGAAGGGTACAGAGGAGATTTACAAGGATATTGTCAGGACTGGAGAATTTTAGCTATGAGGAACGATTGGATAGGCTGGGGTTATTTTCTTTGGAACAGAGGAGGCTGAGTCAAATCAAATCAAATCAAATCAAATCAACTTTTATTGTCATTGTTAGTGCACAAGTGCAGTACAACGAAATGTAGGCTTGCGGCTCCCGAGAGTGTACATTTAGATTAAGACATTTAAACATTCAACATACATTTGGCTTGTAATACATGAACATAAACATAACCATAATAAAGTGCATTGGCAGATGTGCAGGCTTTAGAGTTTATTTGTGGAGTTCAGTAGGATGACAGCCCTGAGAAAGAAGCTGTTCCTAAATCTGGTCGTACGGGTGCGAATGCATCTGTAGCGTCTCCCAGATGGCAGGAGGGTGAACAGACTGTGGCTGGGGTGGGTAGGGTCTTTGATGATGGAGACTTAATTGAGTGGAGACTTAATTGAGATGTATAAAAATATGAGGGGCCTAAATAGAGTGAATAGGGAGGACCTATTTCCCTTAGCAGAGAGGTCAATAACCAAGGGACATAGATTTAAAGTAATTGGTAGAAGTATTAGAGGGGAGTTGAGGAGAACTTTTTTCACTTAGAGTGTGGAGGGGTCTGGAACTCACTGCCTGAAAGGGTGGTAGAGGCAGAAATCCTCATTGCATTTAAAAAGTAATTGGATAAGCACTTGAAGTGCTATAACCTACAGGGCTACGGACCAAGAGCTGGAAAGTGGGATTAGGCTGGATAGCTCTTTTTCAACAGACACAGACATACTGGGCCAAATGGCCTCCTTCTGTACTGTAAATTTCTATGATTCTATGAATGTGCCAGTTCCGATGAAGTGTTCCACTCCAAACCTTAACCTATCTGTCTCTTTCACATCCTGACTGATCTGTTGTGTATATCCAGCATTTTCTATTTTTATTAAAGATCTAAGTCTGGCTTGTTCTGCTCTGAGTCCAGCATGGACTCGATGGGCTGAATGGCCTCCTTCTATGCAGTTATGAATCTATGGGCTGGATTTTCCAAGCCCCGTGGAGGCAGGTTTGGAGGTGGGAGCGGTGGGAAAATTGCAGAATCGGGGGGCACGAACCCATCCCGCCCCCAACCCGCCTCCGTGCCAATGTCCCAGGAGGCGGGTATCCGACCTGTGCTGGGAGCCACCTCCCCGAGGCGGGAAGGGGATTAGTGCCAATTAACTGCCTGTTAACAGGTAGTTAACAGGCAGTTTTTTGCCTAATCCCTATTTTTAGCCCTGAAGTGTGGGCTTCCCGATGGCTCCGAACGGAGCGCCGGTCTGAAGGGGTTGGAGGGGTCGAGATATCAGTTGTGCAGGTGAGTGATGGGTGCATGTGTGCAGAGGTAAGTGTGTGAGGTAAGTGTAAAGTGTTTTAACAAGTTTTACTTACCTTTACTTTCTCCTGCAGACTTCCTTCAGTTCTCGGGAGTCCCTCAGTTCACTGGCACAGAAAGCAGAATGGCCGCTGAAATGTCAAAATCTGCAGCATTCTGCTTTCTGGTCTGGAGAGATCTCTAACTGAGTCTGAATAGATGGACTCAAGTTAGAAGACAGATTGTCAGTGTTTGACAGCTTCACAGAGCTGTCAAACGTTGATTTTTCATCTGTCAAAAACTCTTGACAGATTAAATGTCAATCGCTGATGTCACCGGTAACTAGGTGTCCCTTAATTGGCCTGCTGAGCCCGCTGGGCGAGCTTAACAAGGTCAATCAAGGGAAAATAGCGTGGGTTGGCCACAAGTCGATGGAGGCGGGACTACAGCTCAAAAAGTGGGAGTCCCGCCTCCATCACGTCCCCATTGACAAAATCCAGCCCTATGACTATGAGTGTTGTTTATGGTGGATTCGTCACCCATTTACTTCCACTACACCGTAACTCAAACCATACTCAGGTTATACAAAGACCATGGCCCAGAAATTCGACTTGCGGCCCAGAATGGGTGTAAAGTTGGTGTAATGACTGATCCGCGCCGGCCTGAGACCCAAGCCAAATTCGGCTCAGGCCTCAGTTAAGTGCCGCTGGTGAGCAGCAGGTGCCAGACGGGCAGCTCGCTGCTGCTCGCTGGTTGGTCTGGGCCGGAACTTGTCCGACCCTTTGCTGAACTGGCTGGAAGGAGGAGAGGTGATTCCGGGGTTGGCCTCGAATGGGCCAGCAGCGGGCCGGAGTTATTTTGTGGGTTCAGGAGGAGCATCCCTGTTTCTCCTGGGCCTGCAAAAATACAAACTGCTCAATGTTGGATTCATGCAGAACATGTGCAGTGTAAACTCTGTCCACTTGTACCTGAATTGCACATTAAGTGTCCCACAACCAGCATAGGACGCAAATTGCATATTTAAGGAACCAAGCACCTGTTTCAGGTGGGCACCCTTGATGATTAAAAGTCACCCGAGCCAAATTTGGCATCTGGTGCACTTCAGGTGCAGTTTGGGCACATTTACGCAGGCAAGCGGGCAGCTGGGAGTTGACTTCCTCTCCCTATATTCCCTAAAAGCACATCTCTTTCGCTTTTTTGGGTAAGTTTTCCCCAAATATTATCAGATTGAGCAGCGGCGGCAGGCTGGCGGACCTGCGAGGGAACGAGGCCATTTAGGACAGAAATGAGGAGGAATTTCTTCACCCAGAGAGTGGTGAACCTGTGGAACTCTCTACCACAGAAGGCGGTGGAGGCCAGTTCATTAAATATATTCAAGAAGGAGTTGGATATATTTCTTAAGGCTAAAGGGATCAAGGGGTATGGGGAGAAAGCAGGGACCAGGTACTGAATTTGGATGATCGCATTGAATGGCGGAGCAGGCTCGAGGGGCCGAATGGCCTACTCCTGCTCCTATCTTCTATGTTTCTATGTAACCATAAAACTTTGTAATAGTGAGCGAACATGGATCGTGAGAAATTGAAGGTTTAGTGAAAGTAGATTTGACGTTACAGTGACTACTGTGGATGACGTCACTGGAAAGACTGAAATGAATGAGTTGGATATAAAGCTGATTGTTGCACCAAACGGCACAGAGATTAACATTTAGAAAGTGCAAATGGTAACTGCAGGATATGATCTCGTAAAACCTCACATTGTGCACGCTTAGATTTTTTAGAATTGAGAAGTTCATTATTTTTCAAAGTGAAAATAATTTAATATGGGCTCCATGTGTGCTACAGTGCTCGATGGTTTTAAGCAAGCATTAGTTTGAAATAAGTATTGTCTGCTCTTAATTCAGTCACTTATCTGATAATTCATTTTTTAAATTCAAATTATCTGCTAATTTAACATTTTTAGCTCCAAATTCTCACTTTTCTGTGCTATTTACTTTGATTAGTTCAAACGATTGTATAATTCAAGTTTTCTTTCGTGCAAAAAGGACTTTCAATTATCAGGAAATGAAGCACAAAAATGAAAATTGCATGAATATGATTCAATGCATATTTTTCCTCAGACTATTAATCTTAAAAGAAATTAAGAATCATTTCTCTTTAACCCTTCTTGAACAGTACTTTTTTTTTAACCAAACATAAGAAACATTCCAATGATTTCATATCTTCAGTCAGTCCCATTTTAATTTTCAGCACGCAAACTTAAAAAAAACCTCACAGATGCTTCTGACAAAGGAAACACATTTTTAAAACTGCAAAAGAGATTACTGCTCCAAAGACTCGTTCTATTAATGCAACCTTAATTGCCAGGCAAATGGTGAAGAAAGTATAACAAAAAGAAAAGTTTCTAATGAAATAGTGCTTTATTCTGATTATTATTTTCACTTGAATTGCCAGACTTTTTTCTCTCCAGTAGCCCACGTACACGCCCTTTTCTTTAGAAATTGTTCCCTTTCAGCTCGGACCTGTACACATGGGTTCTGGTCGACTTCTACAGAATAGTGACGTTTAGTGTCAGGTTTAGACAAGTAGCCGTCTGTTACAGCTTTTTTTTATAATGAACGCATTTAGACATTTCCCCAAATAAGGGCAAAGGGCAACCAATCTGAGCAGGAAAACATCTGATTATTATGCATTAATTAGGAACCGTGAAAAATTAACTAAATAATACTTGAAACAACAAAATTAAGAGCGCATTCAATATTGGGCGCTACAGAAGCGCGGAGGTGGCATGTTTGCATTAGCCCCATCTGTAGATACTCCTGTTGCTGGCAAATCCTGCAGAATCGGAACAAAATGTCTCCTGGATAACACCAAGCTGCTCGACAACGTTTTTCTTAAATCTCTGCATGGCATGGTAAGAATAAACGTAATATAATGCATATTGGAACAGGAAACAGCAAACATGTGTACATGATGAAAGGGTGTCTTTTTAGTTAAGGATGAGAAGGAAAAGGATCTGGGTGTGATTATTGATCATTCACTGTGAGCTTCCAGTCAATTTGAAGCTGGTATCAACGAAGCTAATCAAATACTAGGCTACATCTTGAGGGCATTTGACTAATTCAAAACAAGTTGTTCTAACCTTGTGCAAATCACTAGTGAGGTCACTCTTGGAATGTTTTGGGGCAATTTTGGGCAACCTACCTTCAAAAAGACATCAATGCATTGGACGGGATTCAGAGAAGAGCAAAAAAAAAGGGTGATCGTGGCACTTAGGGTTTTAAGTTATGAAGATGGACTTGCAGAGGTGAACTTGCTGGCAATTGAAGAAAAGGTGACTGAAGAGAGGCACGATCGAGGTCTTTAAAGTGCTGAGAGCCACAGGTCGTGCAGATACAAGCTGGCTATTTGCCTCAGACAGAGAGCACAGACTAAATGACACGAGGTTAAAATTAACCAGGCCATGAAACTGGCACAGGGAGGAAAAATGTGGGCAGCTGTCTCCCGCCGGGAGCATGGCACCTCGGGTGCACTGCATCTGTTGGGAACCCACCAGACAGCCAGAGAGGGAAATCTATCCACCAAACTGCCAATGGTTTTTTTGTAAGTAAATTTGTAATTTTAAGTAAAATCCAGTCTTCAATGAAAAATTGTGAGCATGATCTAATTAATAGTATTTTTCCCCCTTCAGTTAGTTCGAATTCTTAATTTTAGTTTTTTTTTGTACATTCCACTTTGAGTACTTTCTTTGTCAATTATACTGCCGCAGCTGTTAACGTGCAGTATAGTCTTTAAAATATATACTGTAGGTGGTACTTGCCAAAGATGGAATTAACCAGATTCCCATTATATTAGGATCTTGGTTTGAACTCATAGTGATACTGGTAAATTATTTCGTCCCTTCTGTGCAGCTCTCCCTTTCTCAGACCTTCTGTCGGTGACAACAGAAATAGTCACATAGTTTTGCCATCGCGCTGAGCTGCTATGCAATGTGCAAAAAGTCTTTTTTTTTAGAAAGTATATTCATCATGAATTTCAACAGCCTCCATACCACGTGATAAGAAATGGTTGTTTCGGTTGGTGCCCGTGGATATTGGTGCATTGCCACTTACTTTTCATACCACAGGGTGGCAGCTTGTATTATCCAGCTTGTCACCGTCAAAAGTACAATTGATTGAGACAGTCAAATCCCTCTGTATCCTCAGGTTACCGGTGTTCAGTTCAATCAGAAGTTAACATGGATTCTAAAGAAAAACGTCAATTAATTTTATAGTCCCTTCAGTCAACTGAGTTGATCTCGATGCCTAATTCATAACAAACATACAGAATGAAATGATGCATCTTAAATATCCCTGTAAGACATATAAAGCCCTATGTAACTTAACCATTGCTATGAATTTTATGCTGCCAAATTGCCTTGCAAATACTTTTATATGTCATAAATTAGATTTATTTTAACCGCAATGTGGGATACAGATGGTTGATTTTTTTTTATTAATACGGGTTTAATTTGTGTATTTTAATCAGTAGCAGGGAGTGGCTTACTCCACTCAGTCCCCAAAAGTACTTTGATCAAACATCTGAAAAGCAGAATATTTCTATAATTCATGACTGGACTAGTTTAAACTTGGAATTTATTGGCACTTTAAATATTACAAGGCTATAAATAGATTTGAAAATTTGGCAGGTCAGGAAGAAAGTGGGGTTGGAAAGTGTGCTGCTCTTACCAGTGTTCAGCAGAAAGGATGCCATCTAGTTCAAATAGATTTATATTCTTCTAATACTGCTAGTGCTAATGATCCACAGAGCACAAAATATAAATTCACTCCATGACAAGTTATCAACATATCTAATTATTGGGGAGATGTGGCTCAGTTAATAGCATACTTGCCTCTGAATCAAAAGGTTGTGGGTTCAAGTCCCACTCCAGGGACTTGAGCACGTAAATCTAGGCTGACACTCCAGTGCAGTACTGAGGGAGTGCTGCACTGTTGCAGGTGCCGTCTTTCGGATGAGACGTTAAACTGAGGCCCCATCTGCTCTCTCAGGTGGACGTAAAAGATCCCATGGCACTATTTTGAAGAAGAGTAGGGGAGTTATCCCCGGTGTCACTGGCCAACATTTATCCCTCAATCAACATCACTAAAACAGTTTGGCCTAGAAATTGGGTATAGCCCCGCTTGAGGTGTTAGAACTGGCGCTGCGCAAAGTTTATAGCCAGACGAAACTTATCGCTGCCTGGCGAGATATTGGGTTGCATCGCCCCCAAAGGGGATTGAGGCGCAAACTCAGACATTGCACGGGGCTCCTAAGGCGCAAAAGTTCAGGCGCTACCCAATATCGGCGCGGACGGGCGCAGCGCAGGTGATCTCAATTACCGGAAACCATGAGACTTCCAGGCGCCGGCCGGCTCTTAAAGGGGTGGGTCAGTCAGCCTGAGCTGCCACACTCAACGCCCTGTAGGCCTCAGAATTGGCGCTTGCCCTTCTCTGGTGCAAGAAACTTGTTCAGGATGGAGAAGGTGAGACAGGGAGCAGAGCGCTTCAGCACTGAGGCTCTGGACCATTTGGTGTCTGCAGTTGAGCGCCGTCGAGATGTTCTGTATCCTGACAATGGCAAGAGGCCGAATCAAAAGGCTTACTGGCGATCTTGGAGGGAGGTTTCTCTGAGGGTCAACTCCAGCAGTATGGCGACCAGGACCCCTGTTCAGTGCAGGAAAAAATTCAGCGACCTCACTCGGGTCGTTAGGGTGAGTGTTGGTTATGCAAACTTCTGATTCCCTCCATCTGCACCTGACTTCGAGCACCCTGTTGCCATGATGCCCCAATGGCCATCTGTCAGCAAGCACCCATGGCCCTTTCTGGGCACACACATGGACATTTCACTCAAGGCCACATGTAAGGGCTCTTGCACCATGGGGGGCATGAGATGATCTCTCAAGGCCTCATGTAAGGGCTCTTGCACCATGGGGGGCATGCGATGATCTCTCAAGGCCACATGTAAGGGCTCTTGCACCATGGGGGGCATGAGATGATCTCTCAAGGCCTCATGTAAGGGCTCTTGCACCATGGGGGGCATGCGATGATCTCTCAAGGCCTCATGTAAGGGCTCTTGCACCATGGGGGGCATGCGATGATCTCTCAAGGCCTCATGTAAGGGCTCTTGCACCATGGGGGGCATGCGATGATCTCTCAAGGCATTATGTAAGGGCTCTTGCACCATGGGGGGCATGCGATGATCTCTCAAGGCCACATGTAAGGGCTCTTGCACCATGGGGGGCATGAGATGATCTCTCAAGGCATCATGTTACAGAACTTCCCCTTCTTTCCCCTGCAGTCCAAGCTGGCGGCGAGGCGAAAGGAGCAGACTCGAACCGGTGGCGGGCCTCCACAAGTCATCACTGACGGATCTCGAGGAGAGAGTGCACCAGATTCTTGGAGGACGTCTGTCTGGTCCTGTTACCACTGCAGCTGCCGACCCCATTTCCGACAGCGACAGCTGTTTCCTTCCACTTGGTCCCCCTGCCAGCATGCTTCCTCAGTGTGCAGCCATGTCAGAGCCTTGCCGCAATGTGCCATGCCTTTCCGCCAACCTGTCCTTTTGCTAAAGTCACTCTTCCACCTCCCTGCTTTCAGATGATGCATCACCAACTCGGGCTCTACGCCCTGAAGCTGCCAGTGCCAGTGCCTCCGGAGGCGAGGATCAGGAGGAAACTGGACCATCCGTTCCAATCTCAGGGGAGCATACACATCTACAGACTGGGGATAGTAGTTCCCTGGAGGGGAGTGGGGGGGGCTCTGAGGATCAGCCAGTTGCCGGAACAAGCGGCATGCAGCAACGCAAGGGGGTAGGCAAGTTTGGCCACCGTCTCCCCGGAGGGCAAGGCAGGTAGTGATGACTGCTGCACAGAGTGCAGAGGAGGTGCGTCGCCTGGCTGAAATGAGCACCCAGGCCCGGCTCAGGCACAGTGAGCTGATGGCTGCAGTGGGGAGGATGCCTCAGTCAATAGATACACTGGCAAAGAGTGTGTTGGACTTCGGGGCAACAATGGAGAGGACTCTCCAGGGCTTCGGGGCAACAATGGACAAGACTCTCCAGGGCTTCGGGGCAACAATGGACAGGACTCTCGAGGGCTTCGGGGCAACAATGGAGAGGACTGTCCAGGGCTTCGGGCCAACAATGGAGAGGACTCTCGAGGGCTTTGGGGCAACAATGGAGAGGACTGTCCAGGGCTTCGGGCCAACAATGGAGAGGACTGTCCAGGGCTTCGAGGCCGCTATGAAAAGGACTGTTCAGGGCTTCGGACAATCCCTGGAAAGGTCTGTCCAGGGCTTGTCCGAGGCAGTGGAGCGGTCGGCACCGGCCTTGTCCGAAGCAATGGAAAGAACTGTCCAGGGCTTCTCTGAAGCACTGGCACCTGGCTCACAGGTCCTCACTGCTGCCACGCAGTCACTTGCCGGCCTCGTCCACACCCAGATTGAGGCAACGTGAACTCTCACTGCAACCACCCTATCTGCATCAGCTAGGATCACCCCGGGCCCTTCCAGTCCCATACAAGGCCAGGAATCAGTGGAGCATGCGATTGCGGTGGATGAGCCGAGCCGGTCCCCTCAGAGAGCCAGTGTGTCATCCGACCATGGTGCAGGTGTCCTCTCTCGGCAGGTGACCATTGCATATGCCAGCGCTGGCTCGTCTGCAGTGCAGCTGCCACCACCTGCAGTGCACACTGCTTCCAGCCATGCTCAGATCAAGCATCCTGCGTCCGCACCCTCCAAGCCCAGAGGTCGGCCAGGCCATCCCTCAGGGGCTTCTGCACTTCCACACAGTCAGCAGGCATCCCCCAGCCTTCACCCGCCACTGGGGTTCAATTACATAGGAGCAGCAGGGAGGGAAGGGGCCGTCCGCGAAAGAGAAGTTGTTCTCCATCAAGGGGCCAGCAGTAGAGGGAGGTGCTGAGATGATTCCTTGGCCAAATTCAAGGACACCCTCACCTGTTGTAATTGTTGGAAATGGTTTGTTTAGTTTTGCGGCTTTGCCGAAGAGTTAACTGTTATTTTGTTAGTTATGGTTTCTGTTGACATGACATTGTTTTGCTGTAATGAAAGACTTTTGTGACAATAAAGAGAAGTTTTAATGTGCTATGGTGCACGTGACTAATTACAGTGATGCTGGCCTTCAGAGGCTTTCAAACATCCAAAGTGCGCAGGAGTAAAGACACTCATCATTCCGCCAGAGGGGCCTCGAAACAAGTCCTCATGAGCCTCTGATGGATGGCCCTTCCACTTTCAGGAGCCCTTCCATGTTCCTCCTCCTCCTCCTCCTCCTCCTCCTCCTCCTCGTCCGCATGCTCCTCCTCCTCCTCCTCCTCCGCCTGCTCTTCCTCCTCCTCCTCCTCCTCCTCCTCCTCCTCGACCGCCTGCTCTGCTGGTCATTGAGGGACAGCTGGAATTGGCTGGGTGTGTCGAATCGCCAAGTTGTGGAGCATGCAGCAGACGACGACGATGTGACCCACTTGCTCCGGCGAGTACTGCAGGGCTCCCCCCGAATGGTCAAGACATCGGAAACGCTTTTTGAGCACACCAATATTGTGCTCTACAATGTTCCTGGTCACCTGATGGCTGCTGTTGTACAGCTCTTCTGCTGGGGTGGCGGACACACGGAGTGGTGTCATCAGCCATGGGCAGAGAGGATAGCCCTTGTCCCCAATAAGCCAGCCTTGTGGTTGAGCCGGCCCCTCAAAAAGGTCACAAACTGAGGTCTACCGCAGGATAAAGGCATCGTGGCTGCTCCCTGGGAATTGGGCGTTGACTGCCATGATGATTTGGCGGTGGTCACAGACCAGCTGCATGTTGAGGGAGTGGAACCCCTTGCAGCTGCGGAAGTCCTCAGGATTCTGCAATGGCGCCCTCAAAGCCACGTGTGTACAATCAATCGCCCCCTGCACCATGGGGAAGTCTGCAATAGCAGCGAAGCCCTGCGCGCGCTCCGTCTGCTTCTCCAGGGTCAGAGGGAAGGTGATGAATTGACGCCTTCGCCTATAAAGGGCAGCTGTAACTTGCCGGATGCAACAGTGGACTGCAACCTGAGAGATATTCGTAATGTCCCCAATGGCTGACTGAAAGGATCCGTTGCCATAAAAATTGAGGGCAACAGTCAGTTTAACGGCCACCGACAGAGAGGTCCTGCACCGTAGACACGGCTGCAGATCCTCAGCAAGCAGGTGGCACAGCTCAGTAACAACATCCCTCCCGATTCGGAGCCTTCGCACACACTGCTCCTCCAACATGTCAAGGTATGACACCTGCTGCCTAAAGACCCTCGCAGCATACCCTCGGATTGGCCGACCTCCATTGCCCCTCCTCCTTCTGGCCAATCCCGGCCCTCTCTCCCGCCGTCTCTCTGCCCCTAGTGTTCGGCCATGAGGCGGTCGCCCTCCAAAGCATCTCCCATTCCAATGCCAGTTGGTCAAAAGGCTGTTAGGTCTAGTGCTCCAACTGCTCCGGACAGGTTTGAAGGTCCCAAGTACTCTAATGCTAAATTCCAAAAACTCTGCTCCACAGTAGCTCACCAACTCTCTCCACCAACGATCGCAATGAACAGGCCAAGTGGCTGAAGCTTCTATACTAGAGCTGTCCCCTTTAAATAGCGCCCCCCGACTCCGAGAAGGGCCTGCTAATGCTCCTTCGAACTGTCACTAATAGCGCTAGGCGTAAAGGCTCCGGGCGCCACCCAATATCCGCTCAGGCGCCCCTAAAAGGTGTTGCACACTGAAATGACGTCATGATCTGCTTGCGCTCGTGGGCGCGCGCAAACACTTAGTGCAGGCGTTAAATGTATAGTCAATATGGGAGTTGTCGCTATCTTCATTGCGCCCGCCCCAACATTGGGTAACGCCCCAATTCTCGGTCTCTTTAGGCGCTAACTGCTGGCGCAAACAACCGAATTTCTAGGCCTTTATCTGGTCATTATCACATTGCTGTTTGTGGGAGCTTGCTGCGCACAAATTGGCTGCTGCGTTTCCAACATTCCAACAGTGACTACACTCCAAAAGTACGTCATTTGGCTGTAAAGCGCTTTGAGACGTCCGATGGTCGTGAAAGGCGCTATATAAATGTAAGTCTTTCTTTCTTATGTCTGCGCTGCATTGATAACTTTAATCAGTGCCATTTGGTTTTCAAGATGGTGGGCAGCATCCTCTGGAAGAAGATGAGTGGCTCATCATATAAAGACATGAGAGGTACTGAAGCACCCTGTGTGTTTTAGATAACCTGGACTGAAATACAATTCAAATTCAAATGATGTTATAAAATTTTCCTGTTATACTAGTTGATGGATATAGTCTGAGGTCTGGAATGCAGACCCATTCAGAGTCAGTAAGTGCAGCACAGTAGTGTGAGGGTGAGAGGGGGTAATAGGTAGCTGGGTAATGTATTTTAAAATGAAAACTAGTGGACCACAAGACAGGTAGATGCCAACCTGACAGGACAGTATTAAATGAGGAGAGATTGAGTAGACTAGGCCTATATTCTCTGGAGTTTAGAAGAATGAGAGATGATCTCATTGAAACATACAAAATTCTTACAGGGCTTGACAGGGTAGATGCTGGGAGGATGTTTCCCCTGGCTGGGGAGTCTAGAACCAGGGGTCACAGGCTCAGAATAAGGGGTCGGCCATTTAGGACTGAGATGAGGAGAAATTTCTTCACTCAGAGGGTGGTGAATCTTTGGAATTCTCTACCGAGAAGGCTGTGGAGGCTCAGTCATTGAGTATATTCAAGACAGAGATTAATACATTTTTGGATATTAAGGGAATCAAGGGATATGGGGATAGTGCAGGAAAGTGGAGTTGAGGTCGAAGATCAGCCATGATCTTATTGAATGGCGGAGCAGGCTCGAGGGGCAAAATGGCTTACTCCTGCTCCAATTTCTTATGTTCCTGTGACACAGCAATATCACGGCAGCTATGAGAGAGAATATTTTCTCCCTGACCTGATTTTCAACCACAGGGCTATTTTTGTTCTTAAATGATTGCTATCAAGACATGCCATGATTTCCTGTTTGTAAACTCCGCCCGGCTGTCCAGAGCCTTATTAGACTGAGGAGAATGAGGCAGCCATAAATGCATTTTGGGTATTGCAGTCTATCAGAGTTACATATATGGATGCTGGTGTATTGTGGGGGGGGTTCGGTCCACAAGTGACAAGAACATAGTGACATTGATACATTTTTGGGAGTCTGCTACTTGCTTGAGTCTCTTCACTCAGGAATCCAGGGAATGTAGCAGAACTCAAGCTCCAGGCTTCAGATACTGGGACAGGCCTTTGTGGGGGAAACTTTTTAGAGGCACCTCTAACATAATAACTGGTGGGCAAGTTTGTGCTTTTTGAAGAATTATAACATTTTCTGTGCTTATCTTGTAGATATTATTCGTATGGACGTATATAAATATACTGGGCCAGAAATAAAGTGGCTGGAACCACTTTGAAATAAAAATAGATGCAGCAAAGTAATTGGCGAAAATTACAGTCTTTCAAGCCGTTGCTTTCCTGTGGGTTTCTGTGAGAAATCATTGCTGATCTACAGTTCAGCAAATCTGTGCGCTTAAGTTGCTTATTTGAGCCAATGAGAAAAGTGTGGCGTGTAATTTTTTTTCTGCCACAGACAGATTTTACATGCCATCACAGATTAAATGCATGATGCACCAAACGCAAGACTTTTAATTTAAAAAAAAACCTTTTATAACTTGTAACAGATGATTGAATGGTAAGCAATGCAAATGATCCCTTACAAGTGGGAATCCACGCAATTAACTCACGGTCATATGGCATTGCGATCATCTGCCTTGTGCGATAAATTCCATATTGCAGCACCATTGAGTGGTCTCCATTCACTAGACATTTCATATTGTTAACTATTGAAATATAACTAAAGCAGTCAATGCAAAGAGTCACAGCAGGGCTCTGATTCTAAACAGCAACTCTCATCAAATTAGCTGAAAAAACCAATGCTGAAAACAGAAATCAATAGAATCCACTATAAGCAATGATTTACTACTTCTACATGAATTTTTTTTTATCAAACGTCTTTCTTTATATAATACACAACTACACTCACGTCGAAAATAATGATGTGGTAAGTGAACAGAAAACTGATATACTGCCCAGAGCACTTTATGTGATCAGTCTTTAACAGAAGCCCAGCCTGTGCTATCTGATGTTTTGCATAATATAGACTGGCTGTGTGCATTTAAAGTAGAATCTCCAGTTTCTGTTTTTTTTAATCTTGTCAGAGAGTCAGTGAGTCTCAGTGCTACAATTTACAACATTCACTAGAGGGGTACTAACCTGGATTGTGTCACCAGAGATTAATAAAAACATGTGCTTATTATCACTAAGTAAAAAACAGTTACAGGAAACAAAAGAATAAATATTTACAATTGAAGTGCGAATTAGAAGATATATCTAGCTATTCTTCCTCAGCCGCAAAGCCATACGATATTTTTGTCTTAATGCTTTTGTGTCTCTTTCTTTTGCCAAAATGTGCTTCCTGTGATCGTCAGTGCTAACTGATGGTGACCTCCACCTTCCTCTGTGTACCTCAAAGCACAGACTGCCACGAGCCCCTGCAGCCACACCTCGGGCTGACCATAGCTCCCTGCTGTTTGCACATTGCCAGGGTCAGGCCTATCTGTCAGCAGCTTCCTAAGCCAAAGACCACACCTGGAAAAATCACGATGGAAACCATTTATCTTGCGCGCAGTCAGTTTCAGTGCTATGACATTGTGTTGCCATTTGTTGGCGGCAGCTTTCAGTGTGTTTTACATCCTTCGAATGATGACATGATTTTTCTGAAATCTTTTCAACATAGAAACAAAATAATACCCTTGTCTGAAGTTTTTGCTTTTCAATTTTGTTTCCTCAGGCCTTTTTTTTTTACAGCAAGTTTGCCTATTCCAACCGTTTCCATGGGTTTGCGAAACCAAACAGGCAGCCTTTGAGTGCTTACCAACCTGACTTTGAGCCAGATTTACAATACCTATAGTATATATCTATAATATATAACAAATTTGCATGCACTTCCTGTTTACAAAACCTTACTTCCTGGTATGTTTTTTTCACCCTGTGGTGTCAACTTTTTCCATTATAAATTGCTATGTCCACATTTATAATGGAAACTGCTGTTACAAACTTGGGAGTGTGTAATTACACCTTTCTGCCAGTGGTGGTTCTGTAGCACAACAGTTTTGCATCTCGGCACTCCTCAGAGAAACTGCTATGCTCCAAATCGACATTTTCAATTATAAATAATAATGTAAGATCAAAATATTATACAAAAATAAGGAATAATGTATGACTTTAAATGGAGATTGAATTATGTCTGTATGCCTAGGTCCAATTATTCCCCCACCCCCCAGATCTCTAACCCCACTCCACTTAGGTCTTGACTCCCCACATGCAATGCCATGGGAGGTTGACTAACGATGTTATAAAAACATATTTCCTGTCCATCACTTCAAATTTCTTGTCCATCACACTCCCTTTTGTCGGTCACATTGTCTGTCTGTGTTGCACTTTCACCTGATTTCACTCAAATTTTAGATTCCCAAAGCTGCAACAAATCAGAACTCAGTAACTCAGAGAAATGACAAAAATCTAACACTTAAATAGCTCAAGTTGTTTTTTTTATCCAAAACCTTTCCTCCACCATTTCTTTTCTCCCATAAACATGAACATCTAGGGCTCAAAATAACATTTCTGATACGATAAAACCATTAAAAAGTACATTATCACAGAAACATGATTAACCGTAACTATAAAATTGCCTTTGAGCACTTCATTAATGTTTTTACTTAGAGCCCTCAGGCTCTCTCAAAAGCTCTCATCTTGCAGTTGATATATTTTCCAGAAAGTATCACTCTGTCAGCTGGAGGGAGGAGCCTGTGCCTGTAATTTCAGGATGTCACAGTGTGCTGAACTTTTTAGTATGCATTGTGCTGCAATGGGATTTTTGAGTTTCTTGTTTTCAAATTATTTGTAAAGAAACAAAGTTGGTGAATTAATTAAAAATTCTTTCAAGTGACGTTTCATATTTAAACTATTATCGAATGCTTAATTTTTACTTGAGAGATGGCCCAGCTCGGAGAAAGAGAGAGAGTGCGAGCAATTATAATGCCTTTTGTTTATGCTGAGAATTGAAAAAACTAATGATTGTTCCAGAAAAGTATCTTTCTCAGTACAAATGTTGAAGTGTGTCTTTTTTCAGGCTATAACACATTTAGGTTTGTTTATTCCAATGATCTGCAAACAAACTGCAAGATTGATTTAAGAAGCTTTTTGAGTAAAAAAAAAATCACATGAAAACTATCAGTTGCTTATTAACATGGTCTTGGGGTTTGTTAGTCTTTTGTTACTACAAATATTTTTGTTTACTAATCTTGTAGATGAGCCCTCGGTCCCTTTTTCCCAGAGAATGTCTTCACTAGCCCAGGTAATCATTATGTGCCCAGGAAACAAACAGAGATCTCTCTTCAATTAAATCCAACTGCTTGTTTTATCACACACACTCATGTGGTCTTTCTTGTCTTCCCACATTAACATTAACAGGAACAGAACAAGTGAATAGTAGAACGCAAATTAGATTTTCACATGACCCTTTGCCAGCTCCTCAAGTAGTATAAAATAGTTTGCGGCTACAGTGCTAAACTATGGCATCATTATTTTTTTTCCTGTAGTCCTTTTCCTTTTTTCGACATCTGCGGGAGCTATTCCTCTTCAAAGGTTCCAGACAGACTCACTGATTTGGAAAAAAAAACATCGGCCGATAAATGCATTCAAAAAATTGAAACAACTGTCTGTTAAATTAAAAAAGAGTTGTTAATCAAACACACATTTGAACAAATTACACCGGATGTTTGTATTTGAATTGAATGGCTCTCTCAGGCATTTGCCTTTAGACCAATTACTGCAACAATTGTAATGAAATGATCATTCCTGTGAGTAAAGTTGTTTTTTAATTCCTATGTATCATAACAGAATTAAACAAACCTTATCAAGTTAAATCTTAGACAAAAATGCTATTTTTTTAATAATATCACTCTACACTTTCAGATTCAATACTCATGAGGACAGAAATTGTGTTCATTTCTAACGTGACAGTGTTGATTATGTTGTATACCTGCAGGGTGATGCTCCATCACAACACATGTGTATTTTTGTTGTGAGTTTATTTTAACAATACTAAAGAATTGTGGTCAGAACACACAGTAAATGCAGTGCGTTAGAAGTATAGTTGTGGCTTCTGCAGCACCAGATGATGTTTAAACATTCTTTTACATTTGTTGAATAAGCCCTTTCCCTTGGCAGTAGCTTGTGACTCTGAGTGCTCATCCCCAAGGTTATTTGCTTCCCCCAGCAAGGCACCAATGCTCATATCCAGTGTGTCAGTGTGGACCAAGAAAGCTCGGAAATAATCTGGACTAGCTAGCATGGGGCCCACACACAAGGCATCTTCCAACCTTGCAAAAGCATATTCCACATGAATGGACCAGCTCATTTGGTTGAGATTCACCTTTCATGTCAGATCAGGTTATGGTGCAGTAATATTGCTATAATTGGGAATGAAACTGTGATAATAGCTGGTCAACCTGAGGAATACCTGTACCTCATTCTTCATTGTGGGACATTGTCCCGTGCACAGTGGTGCCCACCTTCACCAAGTCCAGTCTTTGTTTGACTCCCCCCAAATGGTGACCCTAGTGCAATACCTCAGCTCTGTCAATTTTGCAATTTGGCCTTAACAGTCAACCTTGCTCTTCTGAACTGGGTTAGTGTGTGGGTAGCATGGGTGAGGTGTTCATCTAATGAAAATGGTGATGGTATCAGTGTATGCCAGGGCATGATCCCCAGTCCCTGTCAAAACAGAATCCACTAGTAGTTGGAACAGGACAGACGCATTCTTCATCCACTAAGGCATCAGTACATTTTACCCCCTGATGTCCTGCAAGAGGGATATTATGAACTATCCTGAATTAAATCTTTTTGATATGCCCACAATCCCACTATCTTCAGAACTCTTCCCGTTCCTGTCTCTTGACTTGTTTGAATTTGTGATAACAGACTAAAAGCTGGTCCTTATATCTTATTGTTCAGGCTATGTGCCCCTGATTGACCTGAGCTCCCACATCCCTAAAATACAGTCAGTCCCGTGAGCATCTGCTGACTGACTGTGGTCAAGACCATCATGGTTGCTTGCCCCTTGCAAGATTTCATACAGGGAATCCTCTCATGTTCTTACATGGCCTGGTATCGCTGCAATAGCAGGATCCTCCTCTCTCCAGAATCTGGCCATTACCTGAAGTGTCAGAGAGAGAAAACGGGGAACTACAGGCCAGTTAGCCTGACATTTCAGTTGTTGGGAAAACGCTGGAATCCATCATTAAGGAAGTGATAACAGGGCATTAGAAAATCATAATATGATTAGGCAGAGTCAACATGGTTTTATGAAAGGGAAATCGTGTTGACAAATTTATTCGTTTTTTAGGATGTAACTAGCATGGTAGACAAAGGGGAACCAGTGGATGTAGTATATTTGGATTTCCAAAAGGCATTAGATTAGGTACCACATAAAAGGTTGTTACGCAAGATAAGGTCATATGGGGTTGGGGGTAATGTATTAGCATGGATACAGGTTTGGTTAACGGACAGAAAACAGAGAGTAGGGATAAACAAGTCATTTTCAGGTTAGCAGGCTGTAACTAGTGGGGTGCCGCAAGGATCAGTGTTTGGGCCTCAACTATTTACAATTTATATTAATGACTTAGATGAAGGGACCAAGTGTAATGTATCCAAGTTTGCTGACCATACAAAGCTAGGTGGGAAAGTAAGCTGTGAGGAGGATGCAGAGAGCCTGCAAAGGGATATAGACAGGTTAAGTGAGTGGGCAGTAAGGTGGCAGATGGAGTATAATGTGGAGAAATGTGAGGTTATTCACTTTGGTAGGAAGAATAGGAAAACAAAATATTTTTAATTGGTGAGAAACTATTAAATGTTGGTGTTCCGAGAGATTTGGGTGTCCACGTACAGGAAACACAGAGTTAGTATGCAGGTACAGCAAGCAATTAGGAAGGCAAATGGCATGTTGGCCTTTATTGCTAGAGGGTTGGAGTATAAGAGTAAGGAAGTGTTGCTACAATTGTACAGGGCCTTGGTGAGACCACACCTGGAGTACTGTGCACCGTATTAGTCTCCTTATCTGAGGAAGGGTAGACTTGACTTAGAGACCATGCAACGAAGGTTCACTAGATTGATTCCTGGGATGAGAGGGTTGTTCTATGAGAAGTGATTCAGTAGATTGGGCCTATACTCTCTGGAGTTTAGAAGAATGAGAGGTGATCTCATTGAATCATATAAGATTCTGAGGGGGATTGACAGGAGCGATGCTGAGAGATTGTTTCCCCTGGCTGGAGAGTCTAGAACTAGGGGGCATAGTCTCAGGATAAGGGGTCGGCCTTTTAAGTCTGAGATGAGGAGAAATTTCTTTGCTCAGAGGGTTGTGAATATCTGGAATTCTCTGCCCCGGGGTGTGTGGATGCTCAGTCAATGAATATATTCAAGGCTGAGTGTGGTAAACCACTCTTTGTATTCCACTGTGTACATGCCTGTACATGTCTCGGCTGACTCCTCCCACGAGTCCAGGTATAAAGGTGACTGCTCCACAGTCCCTCTGTATTCTGGACCAGTCGACCACTCGAGGCACACCTTCATTCTCTTGTTAATAAAAGCCTGTTAATTACTCGCTTAATCTCAGTCTTTTGAGTTATTGATAGCGCATCAATTTTATTAACAAGATTTTTATAATGGAGAAGATCCTCACACCAGCATGCCTGGACTTAGATCATCGGGAGGCGGACTCATCCACCAAGTTTACTCACTGGCTTAGGTGTTTTGAAAAATTTCTGATCGCCTCCGCTGAAACGGTCAAATCGGACGAGGACAAACTGGATGTCCTGACCTCCAAAATGAACCACCGAGTGTACTCGGTCATCCAGGACGCGACCTCGTACGCGGATGCTATCAAGCTCCTCAAGGACCAGTACACGCGCCCAGTGAACAAGGTGTACGCTAGGCACCTCCTGGGGAGTCGTAAACAACAACCTGGGGAATCAACCGAGGAATACCTTCAGGCACTGTCTGTGCTTGGCTGGGCCTGTGGTTGTAAGGATGTAAAGGCCGCTGTGTACACAGAGGAACTTATCCGGGACGCTTTTGTAGCGGGCCACAGGTCCAATTACACCCGACAGCGACTTTTGGAGCAGAGTGACCTCGATCTCAACAAGGCCTCTGAACTCGCACTATCATTGGACGCAGCCTACCGGGGCATGGACGCCTACTCCTCTGCACCGTGGACGCCGCGGGGAACGACAGCCTGGGACACGGTAGGACCGTCTCATAGCGCCGTGCCACCCCAGCCACATCCCAGCAACGGCCCAACTACCGCAGCAGTGTCCCAAGGCCAGACAGCAGTGCCCCAAGGCCAGAAATGCTACTTCTGTGGCCAGGCCAAACACCCCAGAGCACGCTGCCCGGCGAAAAATGCGATCTGCTCGGGCTGCGGGAAGAAAGGACACTACGCCAGCGTCTGCAGGGCCAAAGCCACCCCGAACCCCAGCAGCGCCGCGTGTGGGCCGTGCGGGCCGCCATCTTGGGCCTCCCCAGCCATGTGCGAACCACCGGAACAGCAGCCATTTTGGACGCCTCCAGCCACGTGGGGATCATGGACGCCGCCATCTTGGACGACAGACGGGATGCAGCAGGCCCCCAACACCGCCTCATCTGCTACCCGCAGCGACACACCGACCCCTACGCTGGCCTCCGTTACGCTGGACCAAGCGAGACCGCAACAGCTGGCCCAGTCCACAATGGACATTAAGGTAAATGGTCACGAAACAATCTGCCTTTTTGACTCTGGGAGCACGGAGAGCTTCATCCACCTCGACACGGTGCGGCGTTGCTCTCTCCCAGTCCTGCCTGCGCACCAGCGGATTTCTATGGCCTCTGAGTCCCAGTTGGCGGACATTGGCGGCTACTGCGTGGTGACACTCGTAGTAGACGGGACTGTGTACGATCATTTTAAACTTCTGGTCCTGCCCCACCTCTGCGCTGCTGTTCTACTGGGGTTAGATTTTCAGTGCCACCTTAAAAGTGTTACGATGGCGTACGGTGGACCCCTCCCCCTCCTCACAGTCCGCAGCCAGCAGCTTCCAAATTGCCCGCCGCGCACCAGGTGCAACCTCTCCACACTCAGAGTTACCCCCCCCCACTGTTTGCTAACCTCACCCCCGACTGTAAGCCCATCGCCACAAAGAGCAGGCGATACAGTGCCGGGGACAGGGTTTTCATTAAAACCGAAGTGGAGCGGCTCCTGAAGGAGGGGATTATTGAGGGCAGCACCAGCCCCTGGCGAGCCCAGGTTGTGGTCGTCAAGACCGGCGAGAAGCAGCGCCTGGTCATCGACTACAGCCAGACAATAAATCGCTACACCCTGCTGGACGCTTACCCACTCCCCCGTATAGCTGATGTGGTCAACCAGATCGCGCAGTACCGCGTCTTCTCGACCATTGACCTGAAATCAGCGTACCACCAGCTCCCTATCCGCCCTGAGGACCGCCAGTATACTGCCTTTGAGGCAAACGGCCGCCTCTATCACTTCCTTAGGGTTCCCTTTGGCGTCACCAACGGGGTCTCCGTCTTCCAAAGGGAGATGGACCGGATGGTCGATCAAAATGCGTTGCAGGCCACCTTCCCATATCTGGACAATGTGACCATCTGCGGCCATGACTTGCAAGACCATGACGCAAACCTCGAAAAATTCCTCTGCACCGCCAAACTCCTCAACCTGACGTATAACAAGGAGAAGTGCATATTCTGCACAACCCGCCTCGCCATCCTTGGCTGTGTTGTGGAACACGGAGTCATCGGTCCCGACCCCGACCGGATGCGTCCCCTTATGGAACTCCCACTGCCCCACTGCCTCAAGGCCCTGAAGAGGTGCCTAGGGTTTTTCTCTTATTACGCCCAGTGGGTCCCCTACTATGCGGACAAGGCCCGTCCGCTGATCAAGTCCACCTCTTTTCCCGTGACGGCAGAGGCCCGCTTAGCCTTCCACCGTATCAAGGAAGACATTGCCAAAGCCACCATGCACGCAGTGGACGAATCCATCCCCTTCCAGGTGGAAAGCGACGCATCCGACTTTGCCCTGGCCGCTACCCTTAATCAGGCGGGAAGACCCGTGGCCTTCTTTTCACGAACCCTCCAGGGCCCGGAGACCAGACACTCCGCTGTTGAGAAGGAGGCCCAGGCTATTGTGGAGGCTGTGCGTCATTGGAGGCACTACCTGGCCGGAAAACGATTTACCCTGCTCACTGACCAGCGTTCAGTTGCGTTTATGTTTAACAACAAGCAGAGGGGCAAAATCAAAAACGACAAGATCTTGAGGTGGAGAATCGAACTTTCCACCTACAATTACGAGATCTTGTACCGGCCCGGGAAGCTCAATGAACCCCCGGATGCTCTATCGCGTGGCACCTGCGCCAGCGCGCAGATCGATAGACTGCAGGCCCTCCACAATGACCTCTGCCACCCGGGGGTCACCAGGTTCTTCCACTTCATCAAGGCCCGCAACCTGCCTTACTCCATTGAGGAGGTCAGGACCATGACCAGGAACTGCCAAGTCTGCACTGAGTGCAAACCGCACTTTTATAGACCAGACAGGGCTCACCTGATAAAAGCCACTCGCCCCTTCGAGCGCCTGAGCATTGATTTTAAAGGGCCTCTCCCCTCCTCCGACCGCAATGTGTACTTCCTCAACATTATTGATGAGTACTCCCGTTTCCCGTTTACCATCCCCTGCCCGGACATGACCAGTGCCATGGTCATTAAATGTCTGAACGACCTCTTCACCCTGTTCGGTTTCCCCAGCTATATCCATAGCGACCGGGCTCATCGTTTATGAGCGACGAACTCCGGCAGTACCTGCTCGCTAGGGGTATTGCCACAAGCAGGACCACCAGTTACAACCCCCGGGGGAACGGACAGGTGGAAAGAGAGAATGCGACAGTTTGGAAGGCCGCCCTGCTAGCCTTAAAGTCTAGGGGCCTTCCGATCTCCCGCTGGCAGGATGTGCTCCCCGATGCGCTCCACTCTATTCGGTCACTGCTCTGCACTGCCACTAACGCCACCCCTCATGAGAAAATGTTTGTCTTCCCAAGGAAGTCCACATCGGGGACATCGCTACCGCCATGGCTGACGTCCCCAGGGCCGGTCCTACTGAGAAGACACGTGAGGACCCATAAAACGGACCCCCTGGTCAAAAGGGTCGACCTCCTCCACGCCAACCCCCAGTATGCTTACATTGCGTACCCGGACGGGCGGGAGGACACAGTCTCCATACGAGACCTCGCACCCTCAGGGGCCCCCCCCACGACCCGATATCCAGCCCCAGCAGACGGCGGGCCTGGGCCCTGCGACCCGCTCGACACCTACGAGGACTACACACCAGTGCCCCAGCCTACGCGGGACTCAACGCCAGAAGCTTCACTACCCCTGCCGTCGCCACGTCGATCACAGCGGCAGACAAGACCTCCAGAGAGACTCCAATACACTAACTTTTAATACACTTCACCCCGCCGGACTCATTTTTAAACAAGGGGTGAATGTGGTAAACCACTGTTTGTATTCCACTGTGTACATGCCTGTACATGTCTCGGCTGACTCCTCCCACGAGTCCAGGTATAAAGGTGACTGCTCCACAGTCCCTCTGTATTCTGGACCGGTCGACCACTCGAGGCACACCTTCATTCTCTTGTTAATAAAAGCCTGTTAATTACTCGCTTAATCTCAGTCTTTTGAGTTATTGATAGCGCATCACTGAGATAGATAGATTTTTGGATTCTAGGGGAATCCAATGGATATGGGGATCGGGCGAAAGTTGAGTTGAGGTCGAAGATCAGCCTTGCTCTTATTAAATGTTGAAGGAGGCTTGAGGGGCCGTATGGCCTACTCCGGCTCCTAATTTTTATGTTCTTTTGTCATGTGGGCTGTACTATCTCTACTTTGATCTGGATTGGCTCCATGGCCTTTGTCTGACTTTGAGTAACCACCCAAGCCTTCTCCTCCTTAAGCATATTAGCCATAAAGTCCCCATCATTCAAATTGTCCTCAGAAAAGCCTTGAACAGTGTGTGCAGACAGCCTACTTCTTTAACCCGCGACCACGACTGATATTCTAGATAGACTTCGTGACTAGATCAATCTTTCCAATTGACGTCTGGCCCATCACCTGGACAAGCAATCGGTTGCAATGTGTCCGACCTGTGATCTCTGGAATTATTTCATGGGGTGTTTATCCTGTGGTGCGTTCCCCCACCTCCTGAGAGCTATGGAGATACATCTGCCTGTGTGGATCTTCCCCGTGCTAACTGGGAGAATCTAACTGCCCATTCAATCACTTGCCGGATGCTCGGCCATGTCAATGTAAGTTTGAATATCATCGTCAGCTTTTTCATTGCAGTTTTCATTCAGTCCATCCCTCTTAATAAGATGTCAACAGTGCACATAAATGAAATCTCCAGGTCACACTTCTATGGCCTGAACATCATTCTTTGTGCTTGTAAAGAACAATCATTCAAAGATTTCACAAATAGAGCAGTTTGTGGCTTGTGGCCCATTTCACCATGAAGAGTATAAACTGATTGAACCTTTCACAAGCAAGAATAACAGTGCCTCCTTGATCTGTGCACATCTTGTCTCTGCATCAGTCAATGAATGTGATGCATACACAATGGATTTCCACCAATCATCATATGTTTGAAGCAGCATGGCTCCTCAACCTGTCTATGATGCAGGATCATAGACATTCAGAACTAGTTCTTGCATGAGCAATCGCTTTAAATTTTTCCAAGTTTCTTCCTATTCGTGAGTCCAGTTCCAATTATCAGTCTTTTCTAATAGTTTTATAAGAGGTGATATTTTATTACCCAGGTAATTAACTATACTTAGGAGTCTCTGGGTATCTTTCCTGAATGGTGGCCGTGGCATGTATTCAATAACTGAAACTTTCATCTTTTCAAACTTAATGCCTTCACTAATGATGATGTCACCAACAAATATCAGCTTAAAGGATCCAAAAACACATTTTAATTTTTTTTTAAATTTCAGGTTGACTCTTCTTGTAACTTTGACAACTTTCCAAACTTGGGCATCGTGCTCCTCTTTGGGTGAATGCCATATTATTATGTCATCCACCGTCAATGTACTCATGCATCATATATATGGTTTTGTGATGTACTTACAGAACCAAAGCAATGCCAAAAAGAAAGCTTTAAGAATCTATACTTCCCATAAAGAGTATTAAATCTGCATAACTTAGAATTTGCTTTATCCAGTTTCAATTGCCAGAAACCTGGGCACTCATCTTACTTTCCCAAATATTATGTATTTGAAAATTGTGCTATAATTTCTGCAAGAGTTGTAAATCTGAAATGTTCTTTTTAACAACAATAACATCTTGTATTTATATAGTGCCTTTAACATAGTAAAACGTCCCAAGGTGCTTCACAGAAGCATCATAAAACAAAATTTGACACTGAGCCACATAAGGAGGTATGGGGCAGGTGATTGAAAGTTTGGTCAAAGCCCTGTTTAGGTCTCTGAGATCCAAACTTGCAACTTACCACTCCCTTTGTCAACAATTACAAATGAATTCATCTATTTGTTCATTTAGTTTCTCTATTTTTAATAAGCTGTAACTCCTGAATTCAATCAGGCTCCATTTTTAGTTACTCCCACAGTGCAAGTAGTATTTTTCTACATGGGTGGATTGTTTATCAATTCTGATCCGATCTTCCTCTGAAATAGATCCTTGCATTCCTGAATAACTATTGTGTATTTTGAGCTTTCGCTGTACTATCTCTTAATAACTGGCTGACATGATTGAGTCTCTTACTAACTGGCTGAACATCTTTTTGGAACACTACAAGTGACAACTTAGAGTGACAGTAACAAGGTGCCTTCCTTGAACTAGTATGTTTGCTCCCAGATATCCTATCACGTTTACCTTAGTCTCCTGCAGTTTTGATCTATCTTGTAACCTCATTCAGATATGACATTCACATGAGCTCTTGCATCCATTTTAAATGGTACGATTACTTTGTTCAATATTTATGGTAGCACCAATCTCTTTTGCTTGATTTGAAGCTTTTATATACACATGAAATTCCTCAGATGACTTTTTTTCCTTTTGTGTACAGTTGGCTTTGTCTGTTCTATGATTTGCAATGTATAACATAAAAATTGTGTTTTGCCACATTTAATGTATACTTTCCCACTTATGGTCTATGTCGTGTTCCACTTCATCCACTCAATTTTCTCTTTTTTTCTTCCCTTTTGCTTTCAGGATCATGTTACATACGAACATACAGATTTCTTGTTTGATTGTTTCTTAACTTCTTTCTTGAATATTGTCAGAATAGTTCCATATCCTTTGCTGCACAGCTCTTTGGCTTATACTTTTATAGTTTCAGTTGGCCTACAAATTGGTACAGCTGTGTCTAATATAAATCTTGTTCCCTGAGCAACCTTTCTTAGAGAATTATCAAGTACTCAACAAACTAATCTGTCCTTTATTAATGATACAGTCAGTTACTAAGATTCGGAGGTAAACCATGCCAAAAATCCCTCCTATTTAGGAGTCACGCTCGATCGCACCCTGTCATATAGACAACATCTCCAGAACCTTGGGAAGAAACTAAAGAGTAGGGTCAACTTGATCCAGAAACTGGCCGGATCCACATGGGGAGCAGACGCTCAAACCCTCCGTACGGCAGCACTCGCCCTGGTGTACTCTACAGTGAAGTATTGCTCTCCGGCTATCAAGTCCGCATGTCAAATCCATTGATGTCCAGCTGAATTCTACTACGAGAATTATCACCGGTATGCTTTTATCGACACCAACATCTTGGCTGCCTGTGCTTGCAAACATCGCACCACCACACCTACGCCACGAATATGCAGTCTCCAGCAAATACAACCGCTGCACCAGCAAAGACATGCCAATCCAGGCCGACTTGAACAACCTACCACCAACCCATCTCAAATCTAGAAGGCCATTTTGGACCATCGCCGAAACCCTTCAGCGATCTTCCCTCAGCCTTGATGACCGATGGCGAAATGCTTGGAAGAACTGCGACATACGGAATGGATTCCTTATAAAGGACCCCACAGTACAATCTGAAGGATCAAACCTTCCTCACAAACAGTGGACAACCATTAACTATCTCAGAACTGGCCATGGTAGATGCTGCCACCTTCTCCATAGATGGAAGATTAAAGCATCCCCATTATGCGACTGTAGAACTCCTAATCAGACCCGGGAGCACATCATTGAGCACTGTTCCCAGAGGAAATTTGCAGGCAGCCTGCAAGATATCCACGCTGTTACATTGGAAGCTTTAGCCTGGATATCTGACTTAGATATTCACATTTGATTTGCTTTGCTACTACCATATGAAAGAAGAAGACTAAGGTTCTTACTGTGAATTCTTATTCCGTTACATACTGATCAATGATTTCTCCTATTTTCTGCACATTTGAAACTTCTGTGCTTTTCATACATCACAATTGGCCCAGAATTTGCGGTGGGTAGTAACAGCAAATGAACAGTGTTCACTGTTATTACCCCTTCGAAACTGACCGCAACTTCCAGATGTAGCACATACGCATCCTAACACGGAAATCCTGAAGTTATGGTCAGTCATTCACTGCTCTGATACTGGCTGCGCTGTGGCCCCCCACCCCCACAGTTGGCAATCAGTGTAATCTGTCAAATCTGGGAAACTGAAGAAAACTTTGGCTCTTCCACGGTAATATCGCTGTTAAATACCCCATTAAATGTTAGACCCTTTTGGATTAGGTGTAATTGGGGTTTTTGGATTAGGTGTAACTGGGGTTTTAACAGTGTATTGACTGCTAAACAAAGGTTAT
Organism: Somniosus microcephalus; assembly: GCF_052327205.1. Taxonomy (NCBI): domain Eukaryota; kingdom Metazoa; phylum Chordata; class Chondrichthyes; order Squaliformes; family Somniosidae; genus Somniosus; species Somniosus microcephalus. Next base: position 30,725,738 of record NC_141009.1, read on the forward strand.
GGCCCTGAAAAACTAATTTTAATTTTGTGGAGTGTCAAATTTATCCATTTTAATAAAAATTAAAATTTTAAAGAAATTTCAGAAAAATTATTCTTTTTTTAAGTTTGTTTATCTTTATTTCAGGTTTGTCTTTTCCCCATGTGAGAGCTCCAATCTTTGTTTTTTTGCTCTCTCTAACATTTTTTAAAAGTTAGAATCAAAGGAGCTTATTCACTTCCTGGTTCCCGGCCTGTGAGAATTCTGCATTTTGATTGGCTGCTTAGACAGCTTGTTGACATCACAGCAGTTCGCATTAGGGATTCCCCATTAACTTGCATTGATTTCAATTGCACACCGGAAAAGCCGAACTTCTCACCACAGAGATCACGAGATCTTTGTGGGAAGCTTACTTTGGGGTCAGCGCCAAAACCCTTTGCTTCGCCGCGGACTGTAAATTACGGGCCCTTATGTCGAGAATTGCAGGATGTCTCAAAGTTACTTATTATTAGTCTAGTACCAATTTCTATTCTTCCTCAAAGTTGAAATTATTATACATATCTAATGTTTCTCCCCTGCATCTCATTTGTTTCATCTAATTTTCTGCAAGATCTCCAATCACCCAAAAGCTAGGCTGAGGTTTCAGCTTTTCCATCTTATTATTGTTTATTTTACTGCATGTGGGTCTTTTTTATTACCTTATTGTGATTTTGTTTTTACTTTTACTATCCCCCTTTCTCTCTTTTTCATCCAACCACTTCCAACATAATGGGCTATAATGTGCTGCAGGAATGAATCTATTTGTTAGACTTGCCCTTGTACGTTTAGCTTTTACATATTTTGCGTGGGACCTGAGTGAACAGGGCAAGCAACTGTGTATCTCCTTAACCAATCAGGTTGAAGGATTATGAACTTAGCGCAAGGACTGAGAAGGAAGTGTAAGTTAGACTGGGTGAATTCAATGCTAATCAGGTAAGGAGAAATAAAGTGAGGGAAATAAAGATTGGATTAAGAGAGAAAAAAGAGACAGAAAGGAAAAGTTTTTAAAAAATAATTAATTTTCAATTTTACATTTTTACAATCTCTAACAACAATTAAAACCTGAAGGAATGAGACTCCACACTTATAATAGTTAATTTTCAGTGCCAGAGAAGTTGACTGGCAGTAATTAACACTTATCATATTGTTATAAGGGTACTTAGACTGAAATGGACAAGTCTTAACTTTCTGTGGACATGTTTAGTTCATATCTACTGGGCAAATACAGCAACTTCACGCTGTTCAATGGTGAACCAGACAGTGAAATTCCGTTTTTGCGAAGCTAATGGCAGAGTGGTGCACCTCGGACAGCAACTTTTGGATTTCTGCATTTAACCTCGCATCTGTCCTCGTCTGAAGTTGCATTTGCACATAAATAGCGAGTGCTATTAGCCTCACCATTATTTTGACAGCAAATTATGGGCCCATATAAACATAAGAACATAAGAAGTAGAAGCAGGAGTAAGCCATTTGGCCCTTCGAGCCTGCTCTGCCATTCAATAAAATCAATAAGATTTGAACTTGTTTTAGGCACAATCCAAGTTAGTGATTTTTAAGAGTACTTTATATATGTCAGCTCATCCTTTGCTTACATACTTCATCGTGCAGTCTTCTGACGAGTGCAGTATAGATGAATTGGTTGCCTAATTGATACATTGTCAGATACTGAGTTTTAAGGGTAGAGGGAGGCAGAATTGACTAATCTGTGAACCTTTTTTGCCCTATCATTTTACTGTAGAAGGATTGTTGGGCTCCAAAACAGTTTTGAATCTCATGTTATGGGTTTCATTGTTTGACATCCTGATGTACTGCAACCTCAACAAAATGTGAATTTGAACTGTATGGCATGTCCTGAAAAAGTAAATTATCCCAAAGTTTATTCATTTGCCAGCCAGAGGTTTTAAAAAAAAAAATCACAACAAAAATTGGCTATTTTCAATTTCAAATATTCTTAAGATAATACACATCAAGAAAACTCTTGAAACGTAAGGGTAAAACAATTGAATTTTCTCCAGTACACTGGTTTGCGATGAATCATTCCCGTGTCTGACAGGAAACCCTGCCAGAATTGAAAATAGGAAAAAAGCTAATTGAGCAGGATTTGGGGCTTCTATTATTTTCTGCCTGAGCCACAAATGACTGTCTTGTATTTCCAAAATGTAAAATGGCGTAGAGAGCTGCACACAGCAGTCACGAGGTGAAGAAGCCTTTCAAACCCCCTCACTTAACATTGCACGTTATTGCTAATTAACAAAATGATCAGAGCAGCTTGGTGGTTTTAGTATGTTGATTGCTGTTTATGGGGAAATAATCAAAGAGTTTCAAGAAAAAAATACAGGGTGGAGGAAATCTAAGGCATACAGGAATCATTTATAATCTTGAGACACGAGTTTGTTGCTGGTGAATATGCATTCTGTTCCCAGTCACTTCTACAGCACAAACTAAGGGTATCTGCTTGGAACAGCTGATTCAGCTGACTGAAATCTGCCTCACCAATCAGTTGCAAACTAATACTAAATTTTTAAAAATCAGATAATATCAGCTTGGAAACACTTCCTGTGTTCTGTGAGGCACAATTAAATATGTGATACACATATGTAGGCCAAAATTAGTGCCCTAAGTTCCAAGCCAGCTTTCCAGGATAATTTGGCATCCCTGGCTATAAGCTACTGTACAAATAAAGGCTCAACGTATTGAATTCAGTTTATTATAGTATGTCTCCTATGGTGATGTAATGTACCAATGCAGATTAGCTAAGAAATTAAGTCACACCAAGTGTTTGAAATCTACTGAAACAGCCAAGTTGTAATCTAACTCCAAGAAACTAGCCACTTTTAATTACTTGGAATTCGATTATAAAACAACCGAGGTATCCTGTCCCACATAATAGATTTACGTCAGAGCAACAGTTTATGTAGTCAGTTAAGAAGACACAGAGCTCTACAAACAAGTGATACAAAGCTCAGGTGTGTGTAGAACAGTTCTTTAAACATGCATTATTTTTGGTGTATGAGTAAAATGTGTGAAAGATAAAGGAAGTTGTGTGTAACAGTGTCTATAAGGGCTCGCCAAAAAGGGCAAGCTCGCCGGTACGAAGTTTCATAGGAAGTGATGAAGTCAAATTGCATTTTAATTATGATAGCAAAATACTGCAGATGCTGGAAATCCGAAATAACAACAGAAAATGCTGGAAAAACTCAGCAGGTCAGGCAACATCTGTGGAGAGAAATTAAAGTCAATGTTTCAGGTCGAAACCCTTTTTCAAAACTGGAAAGGAAATAAAATAGATCAAAGGCAGGGCTGCAATAGAACAAAAGAAGTAAAGAGGTATTAAGAGGTATTCAAAACCAGACGAGATGGTAATAGGACAGTGGAGACAAAAGACAGCTCAGATTAGGTGTGAAGTGTACTGGCAGGATGAGAGACAGCTGCCATGTGGGAGAGAGAAAAAAAGGAAGGGGGGGAAGGGAAGACCCAAAACAAAGGGGTGGAAAAAAATATAAGTAAAAATGTAATAGGGGCCGAGGTAATGATCTGAAATTGTTGAACTTCCATATTGAGTCCGGAAGGCTGCAAAGTGCCTAATCGGAAGATGAGGTGCTGTTCCTCGAGTTTACGAGCTTCTGTGGAACAATGCAAGAGGCCAAGGACGGTGAGGTCCGAGTGGGAATGGAGCAGTGAATTGAAATTACATTTTAATTACATTTTTACTGGCGCTTTCGGAATCACATTCCACAAATCCATGCATTAATAATTAGGCCCGCGGGTTTATGGTAACTGGATAAGTCCAATGTGTTTTTTTTAAAATGGGAGTCGGGGAGTTGGAGAGTGCTAATCTGCAATTCCGCGCATGTTTCCATGAAGGCCGCAAATCAGTGGCCTTGACCATCATATTTCGCGTACCAGGAATTTGGCCTGTGCTGTTAAGTTGTCAAAGAATTAAGACCTTCATTTTAAGGTGTTTTGTTCGTAAGGCAGAACTCTTGTAAAGTTATAGATGGAACAGTTACAAAGCAAGAGGTAGCCAACACTGTCATCCTACCCAGAACACGCTGTGCGAAGCAATAAGGACATTGGCCAGCAATGGGAATCCATGCAGTGTTCAAGGGAGATTTCTCTTTTCAAGGAGCATTAGTTCAGAACACTTGGCAAAGAAGCTGGTTTCTGGTTAAACTACTGAAGTTTTTTTTAATCGCTGAAGGTGTGATTTAGCAGCAAAGTGTACGAATAATAAACAGGGGATGATACTGTCATGAAATCTTGAAAGTATTGGTAAAATACAACATATCTGAACAACCTCCCGTTTTAATGGCATCTCTTTTTTCAATATTAAACTTTAAAATGTGCAGAATACTCTCGATTCCACGGTTTCCCTCACCCCAACTTTTGACATGTAGCAATTTCCAGTACTTCCTCTCTCCTCTCACTTGCAATTAACAATTATGAGCTTAATTCAGTAGGAATCAAACGTGACAATATTTGTTGTTATTCGTAGTGAAACGCGCCTGTTTTCAAAATCCAGGTGTAGGTAAATCTCCTAATGCGTGTACTGCAAGTCACGATCATTTATTTCTCTCGGACAGAGTTTTCGCCACTTAGTCAGCCCCCTCTAGGCAGTATGTTCTTCACTAGAGCCGAATTTAGCTACTACGAGGTATCTGTTTACATTAGCGTTTTCATGATTTTAATTTGTAAGACACGTTGCCCAAGGGGCGATTTTCACGCACACAAATGTATTGGCTGAAACGGTTTGCAATCGGATAATCATTTTGGGTTTAATTACTGGCCAATAATTATTGACAAGTGTAAAATGAAACAACGTATTGACTACGTGGTGAACTCAAGCATGGCAGGAACGAAAGTGTGTTGGAAAATGTGTGCAGACTGGCTGAGCAGCCACTGAGAAAACAACTCGTGCAAGTCACTGGACCAAGATCGGCGATTCCCTCCTGAAGTGGCGACCTTAACAGTCCACGGGTACTGCAGATCTCCCCAACAGTCCACGGGTACTGCAGATCTCCCCAACAGTCCACGGGTACTGCAGATCTCCCCAACAGTCCACGGGTACTGCAGATCTCCCCAACAGTGCATGGGTACTGCAGATCTCCCCAACAGTCCACGGGTACTGCAGATCTCCCCAACAGTCCACGGGTACTGCAGATCTCCCCAACAGTGCATGGGTATTGCAGATCTCCCCAATAGTGCATGGGTACTGCAGATCTCCCCAACAGTCCACGGGTAGTGCAGATCTCCCCAACAGTGCATGGGTACTGCAGATCTCCCCAACAGTCCACGGGTAGTGCAGATCTCCCCAACAGTGCATGGGTACTGCAGATCTCCCCGACAGTCCATGGGTACTCCTATGCTCCTATGACCGGAAAGCCCTGCAGCGAGTAGTCAAAACTGCCCAACGCATTACCGGCACCCGGCTACCGACCATAGAGAACATCTACCAGAAACGCTGTTTACGGAGGTCACTGACCATCATCAAAGACCCTACCCACCCCAGCCACAGTTTGTTTGCCCCCCTGCCATCTGGGAGACGCTATAGATGCATTCGCACCCGAACGACCAGATTTAGGAACAGCTTCTTTCCCAGGTCTGTCATCCGACTGAACTCTACAAATAAACTCTAAAGCCTGCACATCTGCCAATGCACTTTATTATGTTTATGTTTATGTATTACAAGCCAAATGAATGTTGAATGTTAAATGTCTTAATCAAAATGTACACTCCCGGGAGCCGCAAGCCTACATTTCGTTGTACTGCACTTGTGCACTAACAATGACAATAAAGTTGATTATTATTATTATTATTATCTCCCCAACAGTCCACGGGTAGTGCAGATCTCCCCAACAGTCCATGGGTAGTGCAGATCTCCCCAACAGTCCACGGGTAGTGCAGATCTCCCTAACAGTCCACGGGTAGTGCAGATCTCCCCAACAGTCCATGGGTACTGCAGATCTCCCCAACAGTCCACGGGTACTGCAGATCTCCCCAACAGTCCACGGGTAGTGCAGATCTCCCTAACAGTCCACGGGTACTGCAGATCTCCCCAACAGTCCACGGGTAGTGCAGATCTCCCTAACAGTCCACGGGTAGTGCAGATCTCCCCAACAGTCCATGGGTACTGCAGATCTCCCCAACAGTCCATGGGTACTGCAGATCTCCCTAACAGTCCACGGGTAGTGCAGATCTCCCTAACAGTCCACGGGTAGTGCAGATCTCCCCAACAGTGCATGGGTACTGCAGATCTCCCCAACAGTCCACGGGTAGTGCAGATCTCCCCAACAGTCCATGGGTAGTGCAGATCTCCCCAACAGTCCATGGGTAGTGCAGATCTCCCCAACAGTCCACGGGCAGTGCAGATCTCCCTAACAGTCCACGGGTAGTGCAGATCTCCCCAACAGTCCATGGGTACTGCAGATCTCCCCAACAGTCCACGGGTAGTGCAGATCTCCCCAACAGTCCACGGGTACTGCAGATCTCCCCAACAGTCCACGGGCAGTGCAGATCTCCCCAACAGTCCACGGGTAGTGCAGATCTCCCCAACAGTCCACGGGTAGTGCAGATCTCCCCAACAGTCCATGGGTAGTGCAGATCTCCCCAACAGTCCACGGGTAGTGCAGGTCTCCCCAACAGTCCACGGGTAGTGTAGATCTCCCCAACAGTCCATGGGTACTGCAGATCTCCCCAACAGTCCACGGGTAGTGCAGATCTCCCCAACAGTCCACGGGTAGTGCAGATCTCCCTAACAGTCCACGGGTAGTGCAGATCTCCCCAACAGTCCATGGGTACTGCAGATCTCCCCAACAGTCCACGGGTACTGCAGATCTCCCCAACAGTCCACGGGTAGTGCAGATCTCCCTAACAGTCCACGGGTAGTGCAGATCTCCCCAACAGTCCATGGGTACTGCAGATCTCCCCAACAGTCCACGGGTAGTGCAGATCTCCCTAACAGTCCACGGGTAGTGCAGATCTCCCCAACAGTCCATGGGTACTGCAGATCTCCCCAACAGTCCACGGGTAGTGCAGATCTCCCCAACAGTCCACGGGTAGTGTAGATCTCCCCAACAGTCCATGGGTACTGCAGATCTCCCCAACAGTCCACGGGTAGTGCAGATCTCCCCAACAGTCCACGGGTAGTGCAGATCTCCCCAACAGTCCATGGGTACTGCAGATCTCCCCAACAGTCCATGGGTAGTGCAGATCTCCCCAACAGTCCACGGGTAGTGCAGATCTCCCCAACAGTCCACAGGTACTGCAGATCTCCCCAACAGTCCACAGGTACTGCAGATCTCCCCAACAGTCCACAGGTACTGCAGATCTCCCCAACAGTCCATGGGTGTTGCAGATCTCCCCAACAGTCCACGGGTACTGCAGATCTCCCTAACAGTCCACGGGTACTGCAGATTTTTTTTTTATTGGTTCATGGGATCTGGGCGTCGCTGGCAAGATCAGAATTTATTGCCCATCCCTAATTGTCCTTGAGAAGGTGGTGGTGAGCCACCTTCTTGAACCACTGCAGTCCGTGTGGTGAAGGTACTCCCACAGTGCTGTTAGGTAGGAAGTTCCAGGATTTTGACCCAGCGACGATGAAGGATCGGTGATATGCTTCTAAGTCAGGATGGTGTGTGACTTCGAGGGGAACTTGGAGGTGGTGGTGTTCCCATGTGCCTGCTGCCCTTGTCCTTCTAGGTGGAAGAGGTTGTGGGTTTGGGAGGTGCTGCCGAAGAAGCCTTGGCGAGTTGCTGCAGTGCATCTTGCAGATGGTACACACTGTAGCCAGGGTACGCCGATGGTGGAGGGAGTGAATGTTTAAGATGGTGGATGGGGTGCCAATCAAACAGGCTGCTTTGTCCTGGATGGTGTTGAGCTTCTTGAGTGTTGTTGCAGCTGCACTCATCCAGGCAAGTGGTGAGTATTCCATCACACTCCTTACTTGTAGATGGTGGAAAGGCTTTGGGGAGTCAGGAGGTGAGACACCCGCCGCAGAATACCTAGCCTCTGACCTGCTCTTATTACCACACTATTTATGTGGCTGGTCCAGTTAAGTTTCTGGTCAATGGTGACCCCCCAGGATGTTGACGGTGGGGGATTCGGTGATGGTAATGCCATTGAATGTCATGGGGAGGTGGTTAGACTCTCATTGCCTGGCACTTCTGTTGCGCAAATGTTACCTGCTCAACAGTCCACGGGTACTGCAGATCTCCCCAACAGTCTACGGGTAGTGCAGATCTCCCCAACAGTCCACGGGTACTGCAGATCTCCCCAACAGTCCACGGGTAGTGCAGATCTCCCCAACAGTCCACGGGTAGTGCAGATCTCCCCAACAGTCCACGGGTAGTGCAGATCTCCCCAACAGTCCATGGGTACTGCAGATCTCCCCAACAGTCCACGGGTACTGCAGATCTCCCCAACAGTCCACGGGTAGTGCAGATCTCCCCAACAGTCCATGGGTACTGCAGATCTCCCCAACAGTCCACGGGTAGTGCAGATCTCCCCAACAGTCCATGGGTACTGCAGATCTCCCCAACAGTCCACGGGTAGTGCAGATCTCCCCAACAGTCCACGGGTAGTGCAGATCTCCCCAACAGCGCATGGGTACTGCAGAGCTACCCAGGAATTTTACGGCAGTGCTATGCTATCTCACTGGCTGTTATTTTTATAGACAGAGGACCCATTTTTTGAGCTCATCCAATGCTCTGCTACCCATATCCTAACTCGCACTGTCTCTTCACCCATCACCTCCAAGTTCCCCTCCAAGTCACACACCATCCTAACTTGGACGTATCTCACCGATCCTTCATCGTCGCTGGGTCAAAATCCTGGAACTCCCTCCATAGCAGCACTGTGGGAGTACCTTCACCACACGGACTGCAGCGGTTCAGGAAGGCGCCTCACCACCACCTTCTCCAGGGCAATTAGGGATGGACAATAAATGCTGGCCTTGCCAGCGACGCCCACATCCCAGGAATGAATAAAAATCAACAGTCCATGTGTACTGCCGAACTCCTTCACCTTCGTGATTTGCTTTTGTGCCAAACAACTTAACGCAGGCATAAAATTTAAAACCTTTTCATCCTTTTGCTGCATTTCTTACAAGTGAACAATTAGAAACAACATCTTGAATTTATATAGTGCCTTTAACATAGTAAAATGTCTCCGGGCGCTACACAGGAGCGTAATCAAACAACATTTAACACTCCAGTAGGCACATGAGCTATTGGGACAAATGTTCAACAGCTTGGTCAAAGAGGTAGGTTTTAAGGCGTGTCTTAAAAGAGGAGCGAGAAAGGCGGAGAGGTTTAGGGGGGGAATTCTCGAGCTTAGGGCCAAGGCAGCTGAAGGCATGGCCGCCAGTGTTGGAGTGATTAAAATCAGGGATGCGCAAGAGGCCAGAATTGGAGGAGCACAGATATCTGGAGGGTTCTGGATCTGGTGGAGATTACAGAGATAGGGAGTGGCGAGGCCATGGAGGGATTTGAAAACAAGGATGAGAGTTTAAAAATCGAGATAGTGCTGGATGGGAAGCCAATGTAGGTCACCAGCACAGAGGCGGTGCGTGAACTGGACGGTACGAGTTAGGATAAGAGTAGCGGAGTTTTGGATGAGCTCAAAAAACGGGTCCTCCCTGTCTATAAAAATAACAGCCAATGAGATAGCATGGCACTGCCCCAAAATTCATTCGCAAACTGGCCAAGGGAAGCCGCACACTGATGTAACAAAGGTTAATTTCACAAGTATCGCTGAGCCCCGTGTTTTCTTCCATTGAACCCTTTTCGTAGGTGCTGTCATGGCACAACTTGTTGCCATTTTGCCCAGTTGCGATAAAGATGCCACCTGGGATCTGTTCAATGGCAGGTAGCTCAGACTGACAGCAGTCTGATACACAAATGGAAGAAAACACGGGGCGCAGCGATAGTTGTGAAATTAACTTTTGTTACACCAGTTGTGCCGCTTCCCTCGGCCAGTTTGCGAATGAATTTTGGGGCTGGGAATTTGTCTGCTTCTTTAGTGAAATGTACATAACACCGCCGCCCTTTACGTATCTACAACGCCTCAAATAATCCCATGTAAAGCGGGAAATGATTTTTGAAGCATTTGTAACATAAGTTGTGATTAACAGCCGCTGGACCCAGTCTCGCGTAAATTTTTTTTAAAAAGCTCTAAAACTCTGCATGAACGATGTCCAAGTCATTTTCACAGAAAACCCCGCGTAGGCTATCCAACGAGGTGGGACATCAGCAACACATCTTTGAATAACTCTGGGAAACGGAGCATTGAAATGTGTCTTTTAGCATATATACTTGGCACCTGGCATATTCTACCCTGCCCACATTTCTGAACAAATGCATCTATAAATTTGCTATATTTCGAAATTCTAAAGACAACTAGATTGTTAAAGAGCTTTAAAGCCAAAATATTGCGTTGTATAATAATGGTATTATTCTTTGCAACAAGCATCAGCAATATTAAATGGGACATCATACGTGACCTACCTCTGAAAGCTATGCGATACATGGTTTTAATCATATTAATAAACATACTTCAGAGACACGATTGGCATCCAGTGTTTGTACCCTTGTGATAGTGGAAGTGTCAAAATCATTTACAGCAAGTGTAAAGATATTTCTGTTAGACTGCCAGCCCTCCAGGCAAACTGTAATGTTGCATGGTAAGTGCATTTTATTAAAGCTGTTAAAATATTCACAGGAAATCCAAACCAGCTGTTTGTTTCTATTGTCTACCGAGAAACCGCAGGATACACTTACAATGCACTTTTCTGGTCATTGGAAAACAGGTGGGCCACCGTGCACACTGACCTCAGGCTGCCCTGTCAAACGAGTCTATAACGTCAGCGTATCTCCACTCATTTAATCAGCAGTATAGAAGGCATCATAACACAACAGAGCACTTCCAATCAAGACCATTCACTCCAAACCAGCAACTTTGATCATATCCACCGCACATCTTGTACAACATTGTCAGCTGTGGTCTCAGTGGGTAGCATCCTCGCCTCTGTGTCAGAAGGTCGTGGGTTCATAGTCCCACTCCAGAGACTTGAGCACAAAAATTTAGGCTGACACTCCGGTGTAGTACTGAGGGAGTGCTGCACTGTCAGAGGAGCTGTCTTTCAGATGAAACTTTAAACTGAGGCCTCGTCTGCTCTCTCAGGTGGATGTAAAAGATCCCTATGACACTGTTTGGAAGAAGAGCAGTGGAGTTATCCTGGTGTCCTGGCCAATATTTATCCTTCAATCAACATCACTAAAACAGATTATCTGGTCATTATCACATTGTTGTTTCTGGGAGCTTGCTGTGCGCAAATTGATTGCTGTGGTTTCCTACATTACAACAGTGACTACACTCCAAAAGTATTTCATTGGCTGTAAAGCGCTTTGGGACATCCGGTGGTTGTGAAAGGCGTTATATAAATGCAAGTCTTTCTGTCTTTCCTGTACAACATACAGCTCTTTCATCAGTTTCATGGGTAATGTTTGGTGTCTTGATCGTGTCCAGGTTATTGTCTCTGTTTACCATTTGGACATTTTCACAGACATATTTCGAAGCATTTTCTCTTTAATCTGCTTCCTGCATAACGTTCATTTTATCCTTTTTGTTTTTAAGATCCTTTTTTTGAGCCTGTCCAGGTAATTGTTTTATCGTTTAGCAGAAATGCACTGAACAATTCACTGCCAACCTTTCTGTGGACTGAGGTGTAAAAGGAGGAGGGTAGAGCCGTGCGAGTGGACAAATCTCGAGGTAGGTAAGCCAGCTCCGTTATATTGCTGGCCAACTCCCACTCTCACGGTGCAAAGATATATGCACCCCATTCTACTCACCAGTGCCTAACTACCAGTGAACTCATGAGAAAAGGGTCGCCGGCATAGTCCGTTCTTTTCTAACAATGGGATATTGGATGCTAGGCACTTTTTAATATTGTGCCGCATTTTAAAAGCCAACTGTGCTTCATTTGAGGTTAATGTGCCGCCCTGGTAGTGGGAGACCATCTCTACCACGTGGTCTCGCTCCGGCCACCAAACCATGAGTGGCAGAAAGATTGAACTTAAGCTGTCCATTTGGCTTTGAGATGACTCAAATGATCAAGCTGAGTGTAATATAACTGGGGCCTAACATTCTAAATGTACAGATACAGGGTTGTGTTTGGAAATCTAGTGAACTGTAATTCAGGTTTAAATTAGAACACGTAGACATAAGCGATGTAATTTCCTATTTTAATTACCTGCTCAGCAATGTATAATTGAGGGATTCTGCTGAACTTTAAATACTGAGGTCGATTTACTAGTGCTTATATATGCAACTTTCACATTTAAATTTAAGTTTTTACTTTTCGGTGAACTTTAGTGAGTGATGTCAGTGTTAGGAAAAACTCCCAATGACAGCATTGAGTATCTAGGTAATGCAGACTGTAGATTAGGGTAAAGACCCCATTAAATTGTCTAGGTGCCTTCATCTAAGAGCACCACCGTGACTTCTCCATTTCCTGCATGAAAAAAAATTAAGTTAAGGACAGCTTTGTGCTGGGCCCACTAGGAACTGAATCAACTTATTTCATTTAGTATCCCATCAGAGGAAAAAATTGCTCAAATTCACTATGCCACCCAGTCTCTACAAGTTTGGCAGAGTAAAATGTTTTATGTAAAACAAATAAATGATGCATCAATTTGTCAAATAACATTCAACATTTCTGATCAATGCAAAACTATCAAAAGCCAAGCTAGTAGGTACCATGGTACTTTTTTTTAAATTCGTTTATGGGATGTGGGCATTGCTGGCAAGGCCAGCATTTATTTCCCATCCCTAATTGCCCTTGATAAGGTGGTGGCGAGTCGCCTTCTTGAACCACTGCAGTCCGTGTGGTGAAGGTAGGGTGTTCCAGGTTTTTGACCTAGTGACGATGAGGGAATGGAGATATACTTCTAAGTCAGGATGGTTCACATGCACCTGCTGCCCTTGTCCTTCTAGGTGGAAGAGGTCACGGGTTTGGGAGGTGCTGCCGAAGAAGCCTTAGTGAGTTGCTGCAGTGCATCTTGTAGATAGATGGTACATACCGCAGCCACGGTACGCTAGTGGTGGAGGGAGTGAATGTTCAAATGTTTCATCTACCTATTACACAGAACAGCGTAAAGATGTAGTATGAGCAAAGCTGGGCTTACTCAGAAGGGCTTTGATGTGCACTGTACAGGATGGTAAATGCATTTAACAAAATATTAAAAGTAACTTGGTTTAATGTACTTTAAAGTTTAATCCTTTATATTGTCACAATAGCCCATCATGAAAAATAATGGGTTGAAGACAACAGAACTGCAGAATATCTGCCTTTCCTTTCAAGGGTTAGAAGTAAATTTAGAATACAATTAGCCAAGGTAGTAAATATCTTGGGGATAAAGACAAAACACACCTGAACATAAACATTCACTTTTTGTACACAATCCAAATTCCTTAGCAGTACAATGGAGAAGGTAGTAGAGTGCCGGTGTGGTGGCTGGGCCAATCCAATCAACTAGAAAATACCGAATGTCAGCTACATTGAGCTGCTCAGAGTTTTGGGTCATCGCTCAAAGGATACCATATATTCAGGAACATTAAACTTTGCGTATCTTTTTCTGAAAGATGCACATATTTTTATGAGGTCACAAATTTGCTATGTTGTTTTATCCTAGATCAGGTTAGTATAATAGCATTTTGGGTTTTATAAATAGGGGTATAGCATATGAGTAATGATACATTTGTCCAAGACAATGATTACAATCACCAGTTGGAGTAGTGTCCCATTTATAAAAAGGACATTAAATTACATAGGATATAAAGCACAGAAACAGGCCATTCGGCCCAACCAGTCTATGCCGGTGTTTATGCTCCACTCAAGCCTCCTCCAGTTTTCCTGATCTAACAGCATAACCCTCTACTCCCTTCTCACTCATATGCTTATCTAACTGCCCCTTGAATGCATCTATACTATTCGCCTCAACCACTCCCTGTGGTAGCGAGTTCCACATTCTCACCACTCTCTGGGTAAAGAAGTTTCTTCTGAATTTCCTTTGATTTCTTGGTGACTACCTTATATTGATGGCCTCTAATTATGCTCTTATGTGATTAGTTCCAATGCAGCAGAGATTTTTTTAAATTAGGAAGTGTTTTGGGAAGAGGTTTGATAAGAGTTAATAGGTAAAGACTATTCCACCTGGTTGGGAATCATTGATGATGGGCAATTGAAAATTGCTAGTAAGAGGGTACAGTTGCTTTGCTACAGGGAATGGGTGAGGTAGAGACCATTGTATCTTTTAAGGGAATAGTGGCTAAATACTAGAAGCAGATAAAGTTAGAGCACTATTGGATGAAAGTGGGAAAAAATGATTAGTTTTGGATTGCTCTAACAAAGAGCTGGCACAGATACAGTGGGCCGAATGCTCATTCTGTGCTGTAAGCTTGCATGGTTCTAAATTGCTAATAGTTACATTGTTCAGAAAACAAGAAACATCTGCAATTTACATCAAATTAATTGAATGTGCATTGTGACTGGTTACACTTTGGTTAACATTTGTTTGGAAACCCAGCAATGGTGTTTGGACCTTTTGTAGATACAAAAGCCTTCTTCTGCCAATTAAATCCTGGGAATCCAATTTCTCTCATTTTAGTATATTTATTCAGGCTTTATGTGGTACTGCCGATTGTATTTCAGGATTTAGCTCATCTGAAAAGCGGAGTAAACAAAATGAAGGGTTTAAACAGCAGGTCTGAAAACAGTATTGTGTTCACAACTTCTGCACTTTTTATATTCCTGAAGATCTTATGAAGGCCAATTATTGCAGATGTTTCTCCAATCCAAGTCCAAACTTTTATACTTCATCTTGGATTGTAATGTTTTGCATTTGTAGTCTGTAAAACCCATCTGTGTTTAATATCTGCCATTCTGAAATGAGCTTGGTAACATTTAATCCAGTAACTAAGCAGAGTATGGCAAGAGTAATGGCTAATCCTCAGGTGATACAACTCCGTAAGGGTAGATTACCAAAAAGGCAGTTTCTGGATAAGAGTATGCAAGTTCTGTTTAGGAGATGGCTATCAAAAACAATTCTATAAAAAAACAAAATTGTATAACATGGAATAGTCCTTGTGGCTTAAAAGTTTGTATGCATTTCTATACATGCACCATTCAATAAAATCCCCATTTAAAAAAAAAACATTTCACACGGAATTATTTCAATTTGTTCCGTAAATGATTGTGAACAGTTTTAATAAAAATATTGAACACTTGGCTGCAAACCTTTTTAAATTCACAAATGCTTGTTCTATATTGTCTCAATCTAAAATGCTTATACATATTTCAGGCATATCTAAACCCTAAAACTATATTTAGTGTTGCGCTTATCCAGTCTGTACATACAAGGTACAGATCAGTGCTTTTACAACTTCAGTGGCTACACAGAGTATCCTTGTTTTCAAATCCCTCCACAGCCTCACCCCTCCCTATCTCTAACCTTCTCTAGCCCTACTACCCTTATATCTGCACGCCTCCAATTCTGGCCTCTTGCGCATCCCCGATTTTAATCGCTCCACCGTTGGTGGTCTTGCCTTCAGCTGCCAAGGCCCTAAGCTCTGGAATGCCCTCCCTAAACCTCCCCACCTCTCTCTCCTCCTAAAACCAAGCTTTTGGTCTTCTGCCTCAATATCTCCTTATGTGGATTGATGTCAAATTTTGTTTGATAATGCTCCTATGAAGCGTCTTGGGACATTTTACTACGTTAAACATGCTATATAAATGCAAGTTGTTGTTGTTGATGCTGTTCATGTTGGGGAGGTGGAAAAAGAACAAAAATCATAGCAACTTCAAGGGCACAGTTAAATTATATTTTTATTTCTCTATTACTTGTATACATCAATGATAAAGGTGTCTGTGGTACAACTGGCGCCAAATATTTTTAAACACCCACTTGGCTTGGTGCAGACAAACAAATTATTTAAATTCTTCAGTCTCTGAGTGTGGCATTGCTTCATCCTTCACCAGCTCCAGAAGAAGAGCCTGCTGCCATACTTGGAGGGCTGTAACTCTCCTTCACTGACTGGGTTAGGCTCTGGTCGCGGCCTGGATCGATAGACATTCTCAGGAATTGGCCGATCTGTCTGCACCTTGGTAACCTATGAAATACAAAGCATGAATTAAACCAATAGAGAAATAATTTCACAAACCTATACACATTATATATAGTTTAGTGGAACGTAGACGGTCCTTTTCCTTAACGTAATGGAAAGTAGGAAGTCATAAAAAGAACCTCCTTCACTACAACACTTCACAAACACCACAGTTAATCCCATCAGATCAAATTCGAATTAAGATTAGCGACAGTCACATATTCTGTGCTTATTCCCAATCACACTAACTTGTTAGTCACTACTGAAAAAATAACATTCGCAAAAGCAAAATTATCTGTTATTTGGTGATGCTTGATTGACATTTAAAAAAGCATCCAGGGAATGTTCACTCATGGGGTGCTTCCTATAGTTGAAGTTTACCTGCACAAGTTATTTTTGAAACTCTACAGGACTACCTGCACTCATTTTTTGGATGAGACGAGACTGCTGAATACTAAAGTCCAGCCCTCCTGTCTTCAGTGCTGACAAAGGGTTTTTATAACAAAGATTGAAAGAGTATACCATATTCCCAGCAATAATAGTCAGTTTCCAATTTAATTATTGCCATTCAGATCTGCCAGTTCCTAGCAGAAAACACAAACTACAACATTTGAACCCTTTAATAATTAATACCGTACCCACACAGCAATTTGAGGCTGTAATGCTCAATAACTTGCATTGTACTATAGCAAACTGAAAATACTCCACAATATCAATGTGAAAGTTGTTTGCTTAGAAAACTGACCCAGTCTTAGTTAAACTTAGTCATCTGGCACATTACCATTTTTCTGTGGGGCATGAACTGATTGATTTACAACCAAATGTACAACAGAGGTCATCATATCTTTTATATAATAGACCCAATTTACATCAATACTATTCATTCAATTGTAAAAAGTCTTTTATGAGAACTCTTGCATAGCTTTATAAAGTGCTGTCATGGACCTATGCCAAAGTATAGCAAAAACCTCAAACAACCACCGCCCTCTTCCCATTTCAGAGATGAATAACAAATTTAATGCACTATATAGGATGTCCCCAGAGATTTTGTGCATTTATAACAGCGGCTTTGGAAAATTCAGCAATTCACCAAGATATGTAGATATTAGGGAAACCATTAAGTCAATTCTGGGTTATGGTTGAGGACACTGCTGATGTGTATTACCAAAACACAAAGTGTGGAATTATACAATTTATCACAGCTTGTTCCAAGGTTCTGATTCTTTAGGATTTTCATTGAATCTTCCATTTCCAAACTTATTTAAAACATATTCCTCGGTCGTGTCAAATCAAATCACAACCTGTTGAATTGCATGTCTCATATGTATGGTCAGAACTAGTGAAAACTTACTGTATTTTAGCAGGCACCAAAGAAGCTCGACTCCAATTTTATGGCTTACTGCATAAATCGATACAAAAAAATGTATTTGCATTACAATTTCAGTATTGATATTAAATGCAAAACAATCTATTTTAGGAAGAATTAGAAACAGAGAACTTTGAGGGATCTAAAGAGTTTCATTTTTGTTAGTTCTATTCTTATCATGGGCCGGATTTTGCTCAGTGGTGAACGAACGGCGTCAGCCATTCGTTACACTTACCCACAGACTTTCTATGGGCTTTTGCACTGGAACTTGCTGGGATTAGAAAGCCATTTTGGCTTAACACCCTCTACAGGGGATCTGGGACCTGTGTGAACAGGGAAAGCAACTGTGTAACCTCCTTAACCAATCCGACTGAAGAATCCTTAATGCAGCGCGTAGAGTCTGAACCAGGAAGGGCAAGTTAGAATAGTTAATTTAATGCCAAATTATGTACAGAAAGCAAAATAAAGAAAAAAGGGAAAGAAAGATGGGATTAGGAGAGAAAGATAACAAAGAAAATGTTTTTTAAAAATGACATTTGTTTAAATCTCCAATAATTAAAATCTGAAGGAATGAGATTCCACACTTATAAAAGTTAATTTTCAGTGCCAGAGAGGTTGTTTGTCAGTAATTAAGATTTATCACACCATTAAGTTACTTACACTGGGATGGACAAACCATAACTTTTTCTGGTGAGTTTGGTGGGTATGCAGCACGTTGTTTCTGTGTGTTTCAATGGAGTGTATCGAGATACTGGTATAGTGCAGCTTCTGGAGGAGCAGGGCAACTCTGACAGCAACTCCCTGATTTCTGCATTTAACTGCGCATGTGCAGTCGCTGTAACTTGCCGTCCAATTTACACTTTAATAACGGTGAGCGCGGAGTCTGTTATTTTTACCACAATTTTACCACCAGAATTTTCTTCTTCCAAAACAAGTTTCTTTTAACATTCATTTTACTCAGTGACCAATACCTGATAATGATTTGGTCTTTGAACCACTCTTACAAATGTTAATCAAAAAGCTACTTTGTCCAATTCCAGTGAAATTAGAGATCACTGGTTTCATGCCACCATTATTGGCTGTTATTTTCCTCAAGTTGTTCTACAACTTCCAGTGCATATGCAGGATATCTTCCTTTGGACCAATGCAAGAAACATGCCCTTCACACACCTAGTTTGTCCCATTGTGCTACTTACTGCATGCAAATACTCAGGAGTTGAAAAAAAAAATCAATCTAGGTCAAAATCCTGGAACTCCCTCCCCAACAGCACTATGGGAGTACCTTCACCACAAAGATGGCAGCGGTTCAAGGCGGCAGCTCACCACCACCTTCTCAAGGGCAATAAATGCTAGCCTTGCCAGCAATGCCCCCATCCCAGGAACAAATAACAAAAACCCACTGGCTACAGATATTGCAATCTTGAATTCAATTTTATGTCTGTTAATATTGCATTATTTTCCACATAATTTTGATTCTTTTAGTTGATTTCACCATTTCTGTAGCTCAATATTTATTAATCTTGGTCAAAAATGAGAAAGATTTCCCTCAGCTTGAATCTCAAGCTGCGGTTATAATGCTACCAATTGGAGACCAGTAGGTACAGAATGCGATTTACAACCGGCAAGGCCTGTTCTATTGCTGGCTGCGAATTATACTCTAGCTGCCAGGAGAGCGCTATCCACTTTCAATACTTATAGGCAGAGCTCCATTCCCAGTTGGTACCTTTTTAAAAATGTATCGAGAGTGCAGGTGGCATCAGTTCACTCACAAGAAAGCCAAGTTTATAAAGAAAAGAAAGACTTGCATTTATATAGCGCCTTTCACGACCACAGGACATCCCAAAGCGCTTTACAGTCAATGAATTACTTTTTGAAGTGTAGTCACTGTTGTAATGTAGGAAACGTGGCAGACAATTTGCACACAAGCTCCCACAAATAGCAATGTGATAATGATCAGATAATCTGTTTTTAACGATGCTGATTGAGGGATAAATATTGGCCAGGACACTGAGGATAACTCCCTGCCCTTCTTTGAAATAGTGCCATGGAACTTTTATGTCCACCCGAGAGCAGACGAGGCCTCAGTTTTAACGTCTCATCTGAAAGACGGCACCTCTGACCAGTGCAGTACTGAGGGAGTGCTGCACTGGAGTGTCAGCCTAGATTTTTGTGCTCAAGTCCCTGGGGTGGGACTTTTAACCCACAACCTTCGGACTCGGAGACAAGAGAGCTACCCACTGAGCCACGGCCAATGCGGCTCCAGTGTCTCAGTGTGCCAGACTCCCAACCAACCACCTGCTAAGTTTTAACCTCATTTGTTACCTTTGCAGAATTATAGTCCACAGAGCTTCAAACCCAGGTGGTGCAAGACACAAGACCATAACAAAATCCAGAATGAGAAATGCCCATTCAGCTTATCTAGACCGCTCGATCTAGAATCGGTGTAGGACTATTCGGTCCGGGACTTCCATCCTACACCACCTATTAATCTTCAAGGAGCTCTCGCCACCATTCTGGATATGGATCAGGTCTGGTATTAAATGGATTTGCAGCAATGCAAAAGTGGCAGTGGAACTGCCCTCAGTCTTGTGTCTACTGGGCAGGACTCATGGGAAACTTGACAGTTCTAACCTAACACGATAGCAAAATACTGCAGATGCTGGAAATCCGAAACAGAAAATGCTGGAAAAACTCAGCAGGCCAGGCAACATCCGTGGAGAGAGAAAGAGAGTCAATGTTTCAGGTCGAAACCTGAAACCTAAAGGGTTTCGACCTGAAACGTTGACTCTCTCTCTCCACAGATGTTCCTGGCCTGCTCAGTTTTTCCAGCATTTTCTGTTGTTTCAGTTCTAACCTAAAACTGCCGTGAACAAGCGGAACCCCTGAACTATATTTTTGTGTACGTGAAGGATGTATATTTTAGAACTACTTCCGTTTTGCCTGTGTACTCATTGAAAAAAAATCACAACTCTAAACACAACCATTGGTTACTGCCACAACAGCCTGATGGATCTAAATCTGTCCATCCAGTTAACTTCTCGATTACATTCTGGCCATGGCATTTTTCTTCATTAATTATTAAAATTTACAAACATGGATTATTGGCTAGATTTCACTAAAATAGCAGAAAGGAACAGCTTTAAAAAATTCAAATTACAAAACCTCTGAAAACGGTTCATTACCAGAGCAATAACTTTCAGAGGACTGAAGGTTTGTTACAGCTTCCAAAATATACATTTCATCTGACGATCTATCATGCATTTTCTGTACAGTTCTAATGTAGAGCTCCAGAGCTTCACAGAACATTAACCCGCAGCAGTCTAGTTACTTCCATCTTGCGTAGGTCATGCACTTCCTGTCAACACACTTTACCTCCTGCTGTCATGATTTTTGGTCATGCCTTTGTCAGCATTTCCACTGTAAATTTTTACATAGAATATATATCACAGAAACAGGCCATTCGGCCCAACCAGTCCATGCCGGCGTTTATGCTCCACTCCAACCTCCTCACATAACTATCAGCATAACCCTCTATTCCCTTCTCCCTCGTATGCTTATCTAGCTTCCCCTTAAATGCATCTATACTATTCGCCTCAACTATTCCATGTGGTAGCGAGTTCCACATTCCCAACACTCGCTGGGTAAAGAAGTTTCTCCTGAACTTGCTATTTGATTTACTATCTTGTGTTGGTGGCCTCTAGTTTTGCTCTCACCCACAAGTGGAAACACTCTCTGTATCTACTCCATCGAAACCTTTCATAATTTTAAAGACCTCTATTAGGTCACCCCTTGGAGAGAAAAAAAGAGACCCAGCCTGTTCATCCTTTCTGGGTAGGTATAAATTTGCTATGCAACTATTTCCCATTCAATTTTGCTGTCAATTATGATGATGCAACAGGGCACTGGTTCCTCAATGGTTCTGTGCAACAAACATAGGAAATATCTCTCCCAACTCAGTCGCCATCTTTTATCTAAATAAAAACCGTATAAATTTATCAACTGATCGTGGGCAATGGCACTGGCAATTTACTAGTGTACAATTAATTTTTTGGAGGGGAAGATAGATCAAGGACAGTCATTTGATATGCACAAAACAATAGGAATGAAAGCATTGCTAATTAAAACAAAAACAGTTTCAATTACAAAAAGTTGAACCTCGTTGTGTTTTAGAATTCACAATCACACTTATGTGCTACTGTAGTCTACTGAGGGTTAAAAATAACAGAAAATAACCACAGTCTCACTAAATAGAATATGCAACATATAAATAGTAAAGCCTAGTGACATGAAATGAAGCAAAGCCTTGGCTTGATGCCCACTGTTAGTACAGAACTGTTTTTCTCACAACCATTAACATTGGGTTCAGTTCTCTAAGGAGGAGTGTATTGGCAAATGGTTCCTGAAAGTGCTGTAAAATATGTACAGCTTGATGACAGACAAGCCAGCTGAGGAACCCTGGAGTAGGATGTATCGAGTGTCTGCTGGCATGATGCCAACTAATTTAACAGAGAATGATCGAAAGCAGCAAAAATTCCTAATATACACCTCAAAAGAACTGAAAATCTTAAGCTATTCCACATCATCTTTCATATTTTTGGGGGGGGCAGTAGACTCCGTACAAAGGGTAAATAAGGATGCGGACCTGAAACCAAACTTTTATCAACTTCTCATTTTAGCTAAAAAAAAATTGCCCCAACAGGAATCCACTCACCTAGACAGGTCAATAATCACCACAAATCACTGCTTGGTGGTAGATATGTCAGATCAGAGATTAAACTTTGCACTGACCCAATGACAGGCCTCATTAGCTGTACCATTAAGCACAATGTACAATTCTTTATTTTCTTGTAACCCATAAGTTTGCAAAAATGTCTTCCACATCACCTTAAAATGATACGAGATGGGTTTTACATATATTTGATTTAACCATAACTGAGTGAACAAATCCCCGTCAGTACAATAAATACTGCAACTGTCAACACTCACATGCTTAAAAAGCAAGTTGAATCACTGGTAATTCTTTGTTTTAATGTGTTTAATCATTTTAAAAAAAATATGATTTGAGTGCTTTATCATCACTGTGGGAAAACAAGAAAGTATTGACCCGATGGTTAAGGGAGCTAAATTATCATGCGTCGAATATATCAATCATATATCCTGGGTTAATGACAATTTATCTACATATGTTAGTGAAGTTCTTTCAAAGCTCAGCAAACTTCTCCAAGCTGGTTCCTAGATCATATCAGCATCCACTGAAAAATATTTTAGCAAGTACACAGCAGAATTCACTTTCCAGCAACTAAACTTTGTTCAATACGGTCCCGAACTTGAAATCTGAGTGCAATTAGAATTGAAAATCTAGGGATTTAAATACTTACAGTACATCAATAGTGAACAGCTGCAGCCTTTCAAGCATTTAGTTCCAATACATAAATATACGGCAATGTATGTGAGCACCAAACTGATATCTGCAAATCGACTAATCAGGAAAGAATCTGCTAAACAAGGACATTATTAGTTTCTAATTAGTTCATCCTAACCTTTGAGTAATGAGTGTTATTTGCAAATTCAGATAGATATTTACAAACTTGAAAACATTGAATTGAATAAATTTATAAAACCACAAATAGCCAATTCAAGAACATAAATACGAGCAGGAGTAGGTCATTCAGCCCTTCGAGCCTGCTCCGCCATTCAATAAGATCATGGCTGATCTTTGACTTCAACTCCACTTTCCCCGCCCTGTCCCCGTATCCCTTGATTCCCTTAGTGTCCAAAAATCTATCAATCTCAGCCTTGAATATAGAAACATAGAAGATAGGAGCAGGAGTAGGCCATTCGGCCCTTCGAGCCTGCTCCGCCATTCAACGAGATCATGGCTGATCATCCAAACCCTAGCACCCGATCCCTACACCGACAGCCATCCCACCCAAGCCCTATCCCCGTAACCCCACGTATTTAATCCCCCCTAACACTAAGGGCCAATTTTTATCATGGCCAATCAACCTAACCTGCACATCTTTGGACTGTGGGAGGAAACCGGAGCAAACCCACGCAAACACGGGGAGAATGTGCAAACTCCACACAGACAGTCACCCGAGGCCGGATGTGAACCCGGGTCCCTGGCGCTGTGAGGCAACAGTGCTAACCACTATGCCACCGTGCTGCCCAACGATACTCAACGACTGAGTATTCACACCCCTCAAAGTGAAGAAATTTCTTGTCATCAGTCCTAAATGGCCGAGCCGTTATCCTGAGACTATGCCCCCTAGTTCTAGACACTCCAGCCAGGGGAACCAGCCTCTCAGCACCTACCCCATCAAAACCTCTCAGAATCTTAGATGTTTCAATGAGATCACCTCGCATTCTTCTAAACTCCAGAGAATATAGGCCCAATCTACTCAATCTCTCCTCATAGGACAATCCCCTCATCCACACGGGTCGGCATTTCAGGGGTAAGAACCTCGGTCATAACGTTAATCCCACCAGTCTTCCCCGGTTTACAGATGTAGACAAGACCGGTGGTGCATTTCCAGCTTTATTTCAGATCTAGTTTATTTTACTCCCCTTTATTTATACCTTAAGAAAATTGAAATATATTGTTTTTGCCAAATTTCTCTCCTCAAGAAGTGTTGACTTCTACTCACGCTCCATAGGTGCTGGTGTCCTCTGGTATCATGGCTTAGTGTACAAACCTAGAAAGCGAGTTAGGATTTTAGACCGTGTGGGCCTCACACGGCACCTGCACACATCCCTTCACTTGGTAGCAACCAAAAGACAGAACCCTGGCTGATCATTTCCCTTAGTAAGATTCAATGCAGCTCCTACTGCCACGCGGGTGAAATAACTCAAAGATCAGGAATTAAAGCTGGGGCTTTCTGGTCTGTATGCCGTGGCTACATAGTGACTGTACCAACTAAGCCATTAGCTACAAACTCTTTAAATATGTAACACATACACTTCACTGTGTTGCAATGATATTGCTGAGAGCTACACACCAAACATGCTATAGTAAGTGGTTTTTAAACTTTGCACAAGGTAAAGTAATGAAAGCCATTCTAAAGGATAAGCTGGAGGAGAGCGTGAATATAAATGACTCGATCAAATAGTTAACATGGACTTGTGGGAAGACCATCCTTGAGAAATCTAGACTTTTTTTTTTTTTTTGAGAGGATGTTACAGATAAAGTATACAATGGAATTCCTTCCAACAAAATTTACTTGGACTTTCAGAATGCTTTTGGTAAGGTTCTGCAGAAGACTTCTAATTAAGCTGGAAACCTAGATACAAACTTGGTATAGGATAGGAAACAGGATGCCGAGAGGCATTTTGACAGACCAAAGGGGGTGTTGAGTGGTGTTCTGCACCTGCCAGTGCTTCCTACTTCTACAAGTGACTGGAATTTAGAACCAAATGCAAGATTGTGAAGTTTGCAATAATAACATGGGAGACAGATCTTGATACTGAAAATGTGATGCAGTGGACAAAATAAATGACTAAGTACAAAATGAATAGAACAGAATTAGTAGTGAGAAAATTTTAAAAAGCAAACAAAATGCTGGGATATATAGTCAGAACAATGAGAAACATGTCAAAGGAGGTTATGCGAGGCTCTGCAATGCACCAATTAGACTACACTTGCAGTATTGTGTACAGTTCTGGTCACCATGATACATCAGGAATTTGTCACAAGAATATGAAAACATAGAAGATAGGAGCAGGAGTAGGCCATTCGGCCCCTCAAGCCTGCTCTGCCATTCAATGAGATCATGGCTGATCATCCAAATTCAGTACCCTGTCCCTGCTTTCTCCCCATATCCCTTGATCCCTTTAGCCTTAAGAAATATATCTAACTCCTTCTTGAATATATTTAATGAATTGGCCTCCACTGCCTTCTGTGGTAGAGAATTCCACAGGTTCACCACTCTGGGTGAAGAAATTCCTCCTCATCTCTGTCCTAAATGGCTTACCCCTTATCCTTAGACTGTGACCCCTGGTTCTGGACTCCCCGGCCATCGGGAACATCCTTCCTGCATCTAATCTGTCTAGTCCTGTTAGAATTTTATAAGTTTCAATGAGATCCCCTCTCATTCTTCTAAACTCCAGCGAGTACAAGCCCAATCGACCCAATCTCTCCTCATATGTCATTCCTGCCATCCCAGGTATCAGTCTGGTGAATCTTCGCTGGACTCCCTCCATGGCAAGAACATCCTTCCTCAGATAAGGCGACCAAAACTGCACACAATACTCAAGGTGTGGTCTCACCAAGGCCCTGTATAACTGCAGCAAGACATCCTTGTTCCTGTACTCGAATCCTCTCGCTACGTTGGAGAGGGTGTAGAAAAGTAGAATGTGAATGATTCCAAGTGCAAGAAAGAGGAACTTTTAGTAAAGTTGTAACTCAATCGCTACAGCATAAAAAGATGCTTTAAGGGAAAACATTGAAGTATATAAAATAATAAATGGCTTAGATGTGGTAAATCTTGAAAATTAAATAAATTGGGAGACTGTAAATATAAACTTGTGAAAAATAAATAGAATAGATACCAGAGGAAACTCCTTCACGTAAAGAAGGAATGTGTGGAATAACCTGCCAAGCCAAGAGACGGGCAGATATTAGGGGCACTCAAAACAGTTGGAATGCTAGACTGGGAGAATACTAGACGGATAGGATTCACTGGACGGAAATGACTCTTCTTGCCCTCAATTTTTTTTAAATGAAGGAAACATAAGCAACAGAATCAATTCCTATCAGAGACTGAGAGGGGTACAATGCTGTAGTGAGAATGGGCTAATGCAATGCCACAGGAGATCAGTTAGTAGTGAGGAAGACTCTCTGAAAATTCTGCTATGGTCATTAGTAATAAAACCCCCTTTTGTGCCGTCCAGTGTCACCTAGGCTCAGTGGTAGCACTCTTGCTTCTGAGCCAGAAGATTGTAGATTCAAGCCCCACTTCAAGGACTTGGACATAGTCAAGGCCAGCACTTCAGTGTTGTACTTGACTGAGAGAATGCTGCATTGTCATCTTCCAGGCAAGAGGTTAAACCAAGAGCTGCTTAGGTGAATGTTAAAGATCCCATGGCACTAGTTGAATAAGAGCAGGGCAGGTCTCCCAGCACCCTGGCCAACATTTGTTTCAAGAACACCATCAAAAGCAGTTTAACTGGTCATTTCTCTCACCAAATGTGGGATCTTGCGGCTGCACTTGTCTACATAACAGCAGCTACACTTCAAAGGGTAATTTTATTGGCTGTAAAGCACTTTGGGACATCCAGAGGTCACGAAAGGTGCTTTATAAATGCAAGTTCTTCTTTCTGCCATTTTCTTCTAAATAAAAAAGAGAAATAGCCCAACCGTCTGAAATTCTGAGAGTATTTGAGGAATTTGAAATAATCTACTCTACCTTAGACAGTTCTCCTAGGTCCGGTCGAACCCAGCCCAGTTTGTCGAGCACACAGTTATCAAAAGCATCTTGTTGCTTGCGGCATCGGCGAAACTCTTGCAGGTTGCTGTAATCAATGCACGTCCAGTACTCTGTGAAGGGCTCAGTGCAGTGAGACTTTATCTTCCTACATGACAAGAAAACATATACAAACATTAGCAACTCTGTTTCCTATGAAAATAAGCCAAAATTAAGAGGGTTCTACAAAATACTTCAACAATACTCCACAGCGCCAGGGACCCGGGTTCGAATCCGGCCTCGGGCGACTGTCTGTGTGGAGTTTGCACATTCTCCCCATGTTTGCGTGGGTTTTCTCCGGGTGCTCCGGTTTCCTCCCACAGTCCAAAGATGTGCAGGTTAGGTTGATTGGCTATGATAAAAATTGACCCTTAGTGATAGGGGGATTAAATACGTGGGGTTACGGGGATAGGGTGGGATATGTGTTGGTGACGGGGATCGGGTGGGATATGTGTCGGTGCAGGCTCGATGGGCCGAAATGGCCTCTATCTGCACTGTGGGGTTTCTGTGATTCTGTGAATAAGGAAATAGCAGTAAACACAGGATGCAATGGACAGCACGAGAATACACTGAAGCTGACAGTATCTATACTTCATCATAAAGATCCAAATAATTCTTACGTGCCCTGTATAGCATTAAAAAGCCTGCCACTTAGATATTTTTGTAGTGTGTGATGGTATTGATCTTCACTTTTTGCCCATTGTTAGTTTTTTTAAACTAAATATAGTTTGATATAAATAAATTAACAGCAAAAAAAGCTGAAAGATGAAGCAAATGCCACTGAATTACCAAAATCTCAAAATAGTACATTTGGGAGATAAGTGCACACCTGTTTTATGTTTTGCAACATAGCAAGTCTGGAAAAAGTCATCCTGTACAGAATACCTCTTCAATGTCATGATTGATAAATGCCACCATTGCCATCCTATTGAAAGAGAACTAATGGCCCTGAATTCACGGGCGGTATGACGGTGTACTCACAGCATTGAAATTGACCGCAAGTTCGGGATTTCTGTACGCGCAAAATCCCAAACTTGCGATCTGTCAAGTTCCAAGCTGCGTGTTTCATCTACCCATTCAAATCAACGTGCTGGCGGAAAGTTGGGCTAATTGCCCAGCTACTGCACATTAATCACCCTGAAAGATGTTACGTCTGGTGCCAACAGGTGCAGGAGCCTGTTGCACAGGGTAAGGGGTGGGGGGGGGGGTGAGGGAGAGGAGATTAGTTTATGCTGCAGACCATAACAATAAGGCACTGGTTCATGTCTGAGTGGTTACAAACTTGAAAGAAACTTTCATTTGTTAGCGTTTGAAAACAGGGCGTTTTTGTGTCATTGTCTTTGCTGCCCTAAGCCTTTTGTAGTTTTGGTTTAATTCCCAACTTCTATTTAGATAGGATTTAATTCACTTGTGATTTCCTCAGGTTATCAGACATTTAAACTCTCGATTTTAGATTATTTA
The DNA here is from genome assembly GCF_052327205.1 of Somniosus microcephalus. NCBI lineage: Eukaryota > Metazoa > Chordata > Chondrichthyes > Squaliformes > Somniosidae > Somniosus > Somniosus microcephalus. The sequence continues at coordinate 30,754,199 of NC_141009.1, forward strand.
AATTAATCAAAAAAGTCAGTCAGTCTAATAGAGGAGAATCAAATTCAATAGGACTAAAAGACACTAATTATTAAATGTATTAAATACAATTGCAATTAATTTATTAATAAAAAAGCATTTCTGGCTGCTAAATTATTTTAAATGAGTTGTGGGCAAAGCAGTAATCTCCTCTTGGCTAACAGTCAGGAAGTGAAAGGAACACTGCCCCACGTGATCCCAGGTTCGCATAACGGTGTGCCCCTGGGATCCATGGGCCGCTACACTGTCCACAACTCTGCAGCGTTTGAAAGCAACTTTTCGAAGGGGGTTCGCACGGGGGTAAGTGCGGATTTCGTTCGGATGTCGGCGACATACTCCTTAGCTACGCCGCCGACTGCGAATTCAGAGCCAATATTACATCAGGAAAAGTTCTACAGTGTGTGTTGCCAAACTTCCTATAATAAGCTGGTTTAAATGATTAAAAAACGATTACAAAAGATGATTAAGTTAAAGATAACCCTCTTTCTAGCAGAGATCTTCCTAACTACAGTACTAAAAACAAGGACAGTCTCAGGAAAAAAATGAAATATTCACTGTGGGGAACCGAGTGAAGTTATTTACTGCCCTTTCATCTCTGGGACCTGGTCCAAATCCAGTCCTGGGTGTTTAAATGAAAGTCTCCTCTGACATTTAGCTACAAGGACCGTACATGAATTGAGTTTGGCCAGTTTCAATCCACGCTGGTATGCACGGGCCCAGAGCACAAAACTGCCACCAATCTGGCAGCAATTGGCAATCTCACTCAGAGGCCACAGGATGGCTGGTGTGGGAAAGAGAAAAATATCACTGCTGCAGCAAGGGCTGCTCTCCCGAGACACATTGTTGGGGCACAGCTGAGGGAGCTTTGTTCTGCATTGAACTGCTGCAAAGCTGCCTAGCAAGAGAGTGCTTGAGCTGGATACCATATGCCCAAAATGGAAAGTCTTTTATTGCTCAGCAGCAAATTTCATCACCTTGACATGAGAAAATTCACAAATCATGGCTTGATTTAATAAGACCTATGCAAGTCAATTCCTTCATGCTGTCAACAATGAAAACAAGATTTCTACTAATTTGAGAAAATGCCTTACATTGGCAGCACGGTGGCATAGTGGTTAGCACTGTTGCCTCACAGCGCCAGGGATCCGGGTTCAAATCCGGCCTCGGGTGACTGTCTGTGTGGAGTTTGCACATTCTCCCCGTGTTTGCGTGGGTTTCCTCCGGGTGCTCCGGTTTCCTCCCACAGTCCAAAGATGTGCGGGTTAGGTTGATTGGCCATGATAAAAAATTGACCCTGAGTGTTAGGGGGGATTAAATACGTGGGGTTACGGGGATAGGGCTTGGGTGGGATGGTTGTCGGTGTAGGGACCGGGTGCTAGGGTTTGGATGATCAGCCATGATCTCGTTGAATGGCGGAGCAGGCTCGAAGGGCCGAATGGCCTACTCCTGCTCCTATCTTCTATGTTTCTATGTTTCTATTGCAGTCAGCTACCAAAACTCTTAAATTTCTAATGCAATTGTTATTTATCAAACCTTAAACATCACATGGCAGGTAACAAGTGTACCAATATATCTGGCAAAAGCATCAAGGCCAGTTTGACAAAAAACACCAGTGGTTTGTTTTGTGTAACCCATCAAGTCAGCTAGGAATTCTGACACTGTACATGCTGAAAAATACTCAGGACTTTAACAATGCACCCCTCAATTACAGTACATTGTTCATAGCTAAGCATCAGCAGCAGCTCCTTCACTGCTTGCAATCTGTAACTTTCCATGCAATCTGGCACAAACCAATTTATTTGGCTTCTGAAGTTGCATCTAAGAGTCAAGTGTTTGCTGAAACAGAAATTAACTGAGCAGCAACTGGCAAGAGAAGCAGCAACTTTCCCATTCAGCACAACGGCTCCTGGTCTACAGATCTGCTCCTGAAATTTGGGGTGTACTGGTGCGAATTCAGCCCACTTAATTTCGGAAAACCAAATACATGGCAAGCTAGCAAGCAGCAATTCAATTTGGCTACTCCTTTAGTTGCCAAAAAACTCAAATCTGAATAAGATGATGCTTAGTTTGTGAAGACTCGGAGTCAAAGTTAGCCATTTTTGATTACATTGCCTCCGAGTAATATCACATAACAGGAGGGTTTTCCGACACGAAGCAGATAGGCATATTTCAATTACTCTACCCTTTAAAAAAAATACCCTTAAAGTTTAAACGGCAAAGCTATTTCCCCCTCATTTCTAAAATAAAACTTTTGCACATTATTTGATTCCTCCTGTTCCTTAATTTATAAAACTATAAGTGAACAAGGTAGGTAAAAGTAAAACTGAATGTAAATTCCTTTATGCAGAAATTACAAGATGGAAACAGGCCGCCCAACCCAACCGGTCCGTGTTGCTTGTCCACACATGTAGTAATCCTAATCCCGTACCCTTTTATCCCCCTTTCCTTCAATCACCCCATCTAATCTTTTTTTTTTTTTTTTATAAATTGATAGGTCTTTGTTTCAAATCACAATCTCCAGTAGTGCATTCCACATTAATGAATTCCTTTAAAACATTCATGGTCCTAATCACAACTTCACAAAGTAGCAACTATACTTCATAGATTTATAGAATCTTGGAATCTTCCAGCACAGAAGGTAGCCATTCAGTCTGTCGTGCCTGCTCTTTGAAAGAGCTGTACAATTTAGTCCCACACCCCAGCTTTTCCCCCCAGAACCCTTCAAATTTGTCCCCTCCCAGTACATGTCCTATTGCTTTTGGAAAGGTCCTACGGAATCGGATTCCACCACCCTTTCAGGTAGTGCGTTCCTGATCATCTTAACATTCCATGAGAAAAAAATTCTCATTTCCCCACTACAGTAGTTCTTTTGCCAATTATTTTAAAATCGATATCCTCTGGTTACTGACCCACTTGCAAGAGGGAACAGTTTATCCCTAACTTGCTCTATCAAATCCCCTCATAATTTTGAAGACCTCTATTAGGTCTCCCCTTAATCTTCCCTGCTCTAAGGAGAACAATCCCAGCTTCTCCAATCTCTCCACATAACTGAATGCACAATGCGGGCATTCCTCGTGCTACTTTCTAAGCCACAACCAAGATTGAGTGGATTTAATTTTAACACTGCAGCAGTTCTCTCACTCCAAGCCTTTGCCAAAACTTTTTCACTAAAGTTGTAGTTTTTTTTGTTGAATATTTGATTCAAACATTGCCTTGAAAACTTCCATTAAATGGATTTCCACTAACCAGTCCTCCCATTAGTAACAACTGTAAGAATTTGCAATAATTTACAGTTCTGAAGATCAATTTTTTCGATTAAAGAATCCCTGGGCGTTGTGCTTTTAAATTTCCAGGGATAAAAATGGCTGTCACCACATGGCCGAAGACAAAGGACAATGCTTTGTTTACAAAGCAATTGAATGCCATTAGCATTTGTTTGTATATCGAGCGGATACATCTAAACTGCAGAAGAGACTTTTGTACCTTGAATGGGAAACGTTTAAGAATTGAATGGGTTTTAAATCACCCAGCACTGGACAATAGGGCTGTTGCATTCTTTTGTTTCAGCCCAGGGATCTCCGGAAGACACATTAACCCAGTCTAACCACTGAGTTAGCCAATCACAGCTTTCTCTTGTGTATTGGACCCTTTGGGTGGGGAATTTTACACACAGCCCTTGCAGGGCAGAACAGCAGGGGGAGGGGGGCTCACCATATACAAGATAGCTGCTGAGAAGCTATCTCTCTCTTTACTTCCTGGGACCATAGGTGAGCTCTCTCTCACTTCGCTGGACCACAGGTGAGCAGAGTTTCTGGCTCCTCAGCAAAGCAACCTAGTTAAGGAGTTTGGGGGATGGTAATTTAAGGGGATATTGCTAAGATTGTTTAACCAACATTGTAGTCACTTACCCCTCGTTTTTGCCATCTGCCTTACCCCATTTTAAGCAATTTTACTGTAATTACTGTGTTCGTGTGGGATAGTTTGATATTTTGATTATAGTTTCTTTTAGTTAATAAAACTTGATTTTTTTCTCTCACCCAAACCACGTGTCTGTTTTAATATCAATAATTATAAGCCCTGCAGTCAGAACTGGAAGGTGGGGTAGCGATTCGAAACCGCGGTTTTAAAATTGGTTTTATTGGAATTGGTCTGAGTGCAGGCAAAGGCTGCATGACCAGGAAAATGACTTTAAACCAGTCTAAAGAAGCCCCAACCCTTACACAACCCAACTTTTCAATCTTCTACATACTGCAATCTGTTGCCAGCTGGAGAAGCAGAGGGGTTTAGGGAGGGAATGGTGGGGTGAAGGAAATGGGGAATGGACAAGAGGCCAGAGTTGGGAGGAACAGTTCTCTGAGGGTTGTAGGGTTGGAGGAAATTGCAGAGACAGGGAGGAGCGAGGCCATGGAATAATTTAAACACAAAAGGACAAGAATTTTAGATCTGAGGCCTTGGTGAACCAAGAGCCAATGTAGGTCAGTGAACACAGGGGTGATGAGTGAGCAGGACTAAGTGCAGGTTAAGATACAGGCAGAAAAGTCTTGGATGAGCTCAAGTTTATGGAAGGTGGAGCAACAGATAGGAGAACAATCCCAGCTTCTCGAATCTCTCCACATAACCGAATGCACAATGATGGCACTGCTCGTGCTACTTGCTAAGCCACAACCAAGGTTGAGTGGATTTGATTTATGAAGGTGGAAGTATACGGTCTTTGCGATGGAGACGATGAGGTAGGAAGTTTAACCCAGGGGGGGGTCAAAGGATGTTGAGGTGAACAGTCTGATTCAGCCCAAGACAGGGAATGGAATCAGTGGTGCAGGAAGAGAGTTTGTGGAGGGCCAGAAAACAATTGCTTCAGTCTTCCCAATGTTTAACTGGTAAGACATTGAAGCTCATGCAGGACTGGATGGCAGGCAAACAGGCTGACAAAACAGGAAGCAGAGGAGTTGAGGGGTGAAGCTGGGTGTCATCAGGGTACTTGCAGACCCCGACACCATGTCTTTGGCTGATGTTGCTGAGGGGCAGCATGTAGATGAGGGAGAGGAGGGACTGTGGATATGGAACATAAGAAATCTGGACAAAAATTTGAAAATAATTAACTAATGACATGATCTTCATCAAAACATTTGGCAAACTGGATTTTCACGCAGGAACCTTTGCATCATTGTGGCAATGAAGATGTTGCATGTAACTGCCGTAAGTGCTTTGACACAAGGTATGCCACTGGAAACAGATTTAACGCCCATCGATGAAATTCAGATTTTAAACGAAAACCAAAAATGATAGACACAATAGCAAACTACTGCGGATGCTGGAAATCTGAAAAAACAGAAAATGCTGGAAACACTCAGCAGGCCAGGCAGCATCCGTGGAGTGAGAAACAGAGTTAACGTTTCAGGTCGATGACCCTTCGTCAGAACTGGAAAAAGTTGGAGATGGAACAGGTTTTAAGCAGGTGCATCGACAGGGGGGGGGGGGAGGGAGGGAGGGGAGGAAGGAACTGAAGGCACAGTCTGTGCTAGGATTGAACTCAGAAGTGATAAAATGTTGCAAATAGCTACCTGGACTACACTTCCTCCCACCCTGTTTCCTGTAAGGACTCTATTCCATTCTCCCAGTTTCTGTCTCCGCTGCATCTGTTTTGGACGATGCCACCTTCCATACCAGTGCTTCTGATGTCTTTCTTTTTCCTCAACTGAGGATTCCCCTCTACCGTGGTTGGCTTGGCCCTCGACCGTGTCCATTCCATTTCCCACACTTCTGCTCTCACCCCTTCCCCTCCCTCCCAGAACCACGATAGGGTTCCCCTTATCCTCACCTTTCACCCCACCAGCCTCCACATTCAAATGGATCATCCTCCGCCATTTCCACCACCTTCAACATGATCCCACGGTGGCATAGTGGTTAGCACTGTTGCCTCACAGCGCCAGGGACCCGGGTTCAAATCTGGCCTCGGGCGACTGTCTGTGTGGAGTTTGCACATTCTCCCTGTGTCTGCGTGGGTTTCCTCCGGGTGCTCCGGTTTCCTCCCACAGTCCAAAGATGTGCAGGTTAGGTTGATTTGGCTCTGATAAATTGACCCTTAGTGTTAGGGGATTAAATACGTGGAGTTACGGGGATAGGGTGGGATATGTGTCGGTGCAGGCTCGATGGGCCGAAATGGCCTCTATCTGCACTGTAGGTTCTGTTCTGTGAACACATCTTCCCCTCACATCCCGTCAGCATTCTGAAGGGACCGCTCCCTCCACAACACCCTGGTCCACTCCTCAATCACCCCCAACAGCCCCTTCCCATACAAGCGCAGGAAATGCAACACCTGCCCTTTTACCTCCTCCCTTCCCACTGTCCAGGGTCACAAACACCCCTTCCAGGTGAAACAGCAATTTACTTTTACTTCTTGCAATTTAGTATACTACAGGAAACTCTGGTATCCGGCACCAACGGGACCAGTTGATTAAAAATTCCGGATGACGGAGAGGGTTATCTACCGAGGCTATTTTTAACAAACAAGGAGTCAGACTCCTGTTATTGAGGTGTTCGGACTTCCGACAGCACCAAGAAGCCGAGTAGTGGCAGTTTGGAGAACTACCCACACTGACTAACTCGGCCACCGCAGGAGACTCTGACTCGGCAACATTTCCAGTTTTGAGGTGTCTTCGGAGTGCGAATTTTGCCAGTTAATAGAGAATTCCGGATATTTAATTGCTGTTTAAACGAGAGTTTCCTGTATAGTCGCTGCTCACGATGCGGTCTCTACATTGGGGAGACCAAACGCAGATTGGGTGACCGCTTTGCGGAACACCTCCTTTCAGTCCGTAAGGGTGACCCCGAGCTTCCGGCCGCTTGTCACTTTAATTCTCCCCTCCACTCCCACTCTGTCCTCGGCCTCTTTCACTGTTCCAATGAAGCTCAACGTAAGCTCGAGGAACAGCACCTCATCTTTCGATTAGGCACTTTACAGCCTTCTGGACTCAACATTGAGTTCAACAATTTCAGACTATAACCCCTGCCCCCATTTTTTCAGGCGGCAGCTGTTGATGATTCTGCCATCCCCATTTGCAACATCTCCGGAGTTCAATCCTAGCACAGACTGGGCCTTTAGTTCCTTCCTCCCCCTTGTCCCGCCCCTGCACCTGCTTAAATCCTGTTCCAGCTCCAACTTTTTCCAGTTCTGAAGAAAGGTCCCAGACCTGAAACGTTAACTCTGTTTCTCTCTCCACGGATGCTGCCTGGCCTGCTGAGTGTTTCCAGCATTTTCTGTTACTCCAAAAATGATAGATCAGTTTTGAAATTCATGGAAAAATACATGCATAATCTGCATTTAATTAGTGTTGGAATTTAATCCCTTAACATGGAATATTTCATTTACATTTTCATCTCATCATTTATTCATATTTACTATTGAAAGCCAACTTTTGAGTGGCAACACCTAAAATTGACAGTTTAACACTATCCACTGGTGGTAGGATAGTTTGGCTCTGCTGAGGGGAACGAACGGTTTAGCCCTGGTCATAGAGTCATAACAGCACAGAAGGAAGCCATTCGGCCTATTGAGTCTGTGCCAGCTCTCTGTAGAGCAATCCAGTCAGTCCCATTCCCCCGCTCTATCCCTGTAGCCCTGCAAGTTTATTTCCCCTCAAGTGCCTATCCAGTCTGCCCTTGAAAACATCGAGTGTCGCCGCTTCCGTCGGCAGCAAATTCCAGGTCATCACCACTCGCTGCATAAAAAAGTTTTTCCTCAATTCCCCCCTGTATCTCTTGCCCAAAACCTTAAATCTGTGTCCTCTAGTCCTTGTACCATCAACTAATGGGAACAGCCTTTCCCCGTCTAGCCTATCCAAACCCGTCATAATCTTGTACACCTCTTATCAAATCACCCCTCAACCTCCTTTGCTCTAATGAAAACAAATCCAGCTTCTCCAACCTAAGATCCCCCACCCCCGAATCATTCTGGTAAATCTCCTCTGCACCCTCTCAAGGGCCTGCACATCCTTCCTAAAGTGTGGTGACCAGAACTGAACGTTGTGGCCTAACCAGCACTGTATAAAGGTTCAGCATAACTTCTTTACCTTTGCACTCAATGCCTCTATTTATGAAACCCAAGATCCCATATGCTTTACTAACCACTCTTGTCCTGCCACTTTGATGTGCAGGGCCGGGCTAAATTGCAAGTACAAGTAAATCGCTGTTTCACCTGGAAGGGGTGTTTAGGACGGTGGGAAGGGAGGAGGTAAAAGTTGCATTTCCTAAAATCCAGTCGGAAGCTTGCGGCCTTTACCACAACGTGCGGACTGAAATGGTTAACTTAGCAGCCGCCGAGCTCGGGCCTTGGGAAAGAGGGGGGGTACCTGAAGAAATCCAGCGCGCACTCGTTGACCTTTCTGCCCTCCTGCAGGCATTTCCGCGGGTCCTTCTCCTCCCAGCGGCACAGCATGAACTCTTTGTTGGGCTTGTCGCACTGCGAGCCGTAGTGGTGAGCAGCCGCCTTCAGCACCGCCGACGACACGTTCACCTCTTGCACGTTCAGCTGCTGCAGCGACGGCAGCTCCGCGACGGAGGCGGCCGCCGCCATTTCCCCGCTCCCGAGGTCTTTCCCGCTCGCGTCCAGCGGGGACGAAGCCACAGAGCCCGTGGCCCAAACAGCCGGCAGAAGGTCACAACAACACGCATGCGCCGCACCCACATCCTAACTTGATAACTTAACATAGTCCCGCCATCCTGTAGTTGATTGGATACGCTGACTGTCAATCATTGGCGGCCAGCAAGTTTGGTTGAATCAGAGCCAAATGACAAATTTGTTTTAAATTCCACCTTCAGCTTTCATTTTATTTATATATATATATATATATATATATATATATATACACACACATTTAAAATATTAATTGTGTGTAAATATTTTTGAGAGATTTTTGTTTCTCATTACGAGGGGAGGTGGATGGGATGGAGGGGGGGTCAAAGGGCGTTGCCAGGGTGACATTGTTGTCGCTGAAGCCGGCCCAGGGCAGCGGCTCCCTGTGTGAGAGCGGCCGCCACCATGGAGTACACCGGCAGCAGCTACATCGGGGACTACCACAATGGCAGGTATGGAAAGAATGATCCCCGGCCTGAAATGTCCGCTTATTTTTAACCAAGGAAACGCGCTGGGAGAAGGGGAAGGGGATGCAAAGGGCCTGGGCCTCCCCACTGGCCTTCACCAGGGAGGGAGACATCATCGACAGCCACAAGTGGAGAGGGAGGCTGCTCTTTAAACAGAAAGTCCTGCCACGACTCCGCAACATCTGAACACAGATCAACGTTTCAGAAAAAAACCTTGCATTTATACAGCGCCTTTCGCGACCACCGGACGTCCCAAAGTGCTTTACAGCTAATGAAGTACTTCTATGAATTGTAGCCACTGTTTTAATGTCGGAAATGTGACAGTCAATTAGCGCTCAGCAAGGTCCCACAAACAGCAATGTGATAAATGACCAGATAATCTGTTTTAAGTGATATTAATAGAGGGATGACTGCTTCATCAATGACCTTCCCTGCAACATAAGGTCAGAAATGGGGATGTTCACTGATGACTGCACAGTGCCATTAGCAACTCCTCAGATAATGAAGCAGTCCATGCCTGCATGCAACAAGACCTGGACGACGTTCAGGCTTGGGCTGATAAGTGGCAGGTAACATTTGCGCCACACAAGTGCCAGGCAATGACTATCTCCAACAAACGATAGTCTAACCACTGCCCCTTGACATTCAACGGCATTACCATTGCCAAATCCCCCACCATCAACATCCTGGGGGTCACCATTGACCAGAAACTTAACTGGACCAGACACATAAATGCTGTGGCAACAGGAGCAGGTCAGAGGCTAGGTATTCTGCAGCGAGTGTCTCACCTCCTGACTTCCCAAAGCCTTTCCACCATCTACAAGGCACAAGTCAGGAGTGTGATGGAATACTCTGCACTTGCCTGGATGAGTGCAGCTCCAACAACACTCAAGAAGCTCGACACCATTCAGGACAAAGCAGCCCGCTTGATTGGCACCCCATCCACCACCTTAAACATTCACTTCAAGAAGGCGGCTCACCACCACCTTCTCAAGGGCAACTAGGGATGGGTAATAAATGCTGGCCTTGCCAGCGATGCCCACATCCCATGAATGAATTTTTTTTTAAAGGATAAATATTGTCCAGGACACCAAGGATAGGCCCCTGCTCTTCTTCGAAATAGAGCAGGAGATCTTTTACGTCCACTTGATGGGCAAATGGTGCCTCGGTTTAACATCTCATCTGAAAGATGGCACCTCCGACAATGCAGCACTCCCTCAGTACTGCACTTGAGTGACAGCCTAGATTTTTGTGCTCAAGTCTCTGGAGTGGGACATTGCACTCAGAACCTTCTGACTCAGAGGCGAGGGTGTAACCAACTGAGCCAGCGGCTGACACTCAGCTGGAAAAAAAACCTTTCACCTGTTGCCCTTTCAGATGCTGACTGAATTGCTGTGTATTTCCAGAGTTTTCTGCTTCGCAACATTTGCATTTTTTTCTGTTTAATTCTATCGTCTATCTATTAGGCTCTTGATATTCTTAACATTCTTTACAACCACAACATAATTCCCTTACTCCACTCTTGTGTGACTGTGTTATTCCGCAACGATGACAGATATTTCAATACCCTCCTACCATCTTCAATTAATCAACATAATTTGAAAACTATTTTTATCTGTAAGCATTGTTTTCATTATTGGGATTCTAGTAAATACTTAAAAAACAATGGAAGGCGCAGAGTGAATCTATAATTTGATCTTGATGGTACAGGTATTTGAACTCTTAGAGTAAATCATGATTTTTTTATTCGCCCTCAATCACTAAAATAAAGGGAAAGAAAGGGAAATTTATACAACTTGGGTTCAGATGAAGAAAGCCCTTTGGGCTATCTGATCTCATCCATCCAAATTACCAACTCTACTGTTTTCTGATACCCGCATCGAGCTGTTTCTTAAATGATGCCAGTGTGTTGGCCTCAACGCCCTTTCCAGGAAGCTGTTCCAGCTGTTGCTCATCCTCTTTCTAATGTCTGTCCTAAATTAGCCATTCATAACTCAGACTCTGTGGCTGTTGCATCTTGTCCTGCTGCCCTGATATTTCTGACAGTATTGTTTGCGATTTACTTTCTCCATGCTGTTAATTATCGTATACACTTCTATTACAAAGAATTGACAGCACAGAAACATGCCATTCAACCCAACAGATCCATGCTGGTGTTTATGCTCCAGATGAGCCTCCTCCCACCCCTCTGTATCTAACCCCATCGATATAGCCTTCCATTCCTTTCTCCTTCATGTGTTTCCCCTTGAGGCGAATAGCATAGATGCACTCAACTACTCCCTGTGGCAGCGAGTTCCACGTTCTAACCACTCTCTGGGTAAAGACGTTTCTCCTGAATTCCCTATTGGATTTATTAGTGACTATCTTATATTTATGGCCTCTAGTTCTGGTCTCGCTCGCTTCTGGTCTTGCTCGCTTCTATAAGATATCCTGTGAGATGTCCCTTTTCAAGGTTGTAGAGTCTTCGTTTATGAAATTGTTTTATTAGCCCTTCCCTTGCTCCGCTCTACACTGCCTCTAGGGACTGGATCCCCACCTTATGTTGCAGCGACCAGAACTGTATTCAATATTCCAGATGCAGCCTTGCCAGAGCACTATATAGCTCCAGCATAACTCCTGGAATTTTAACTAATTGATTTGGCAATATTACCCAGCATCATATTTGCTCAGTTTATTGCCGCCTCACATTATTCAGACATTAAGAGCTTAAGTCCTTGACAAGTTGCAGGCTTGCAGCCCACTAATTTTCTGCCCATCGGAGAAGGAAAATAATTAGTTTACATTCCCTTGGCATAACAAATGAATGTTCAAGCATTTAAGGAGTTAATGACTGTGCTTGTGGTCCCAGCACTCCATCCTTGCTCCCTCCTGTTCCTCATTAATATGTTCCCCAATTCACACGTGCAAAGTGCATGTCATACAGCCCAGCATACTTTTTTTGATTGGATCAAGTGTCATTCATAGAAACATAGAAGATAGGAGCAGGAGTAGGCCATTCAGCCCCTCGAGCCTGCTCCGCCATTCAATGAGATCATGGCTGATCATCCAAATTCAGTACCCTGTCCCTGCTTTCTCCCCATACCCCTTGATCCCTTTAGCCTTAAGAAATATATCTAACTCCTTCTTGAATATATTTAATGAATTGGCCTCAACTGCCTTCTATGGTAGAGAATTTCACAGGTTCACCACTCTCTGGGTGAAGAAATTCCTCCTCATCTCTGTCCTAAATGGCTTACCCCTTATCTTTAGACTGTGACCCCTGGTTCTGGACTCCCCCACCATCGGGAACATCCTTCCTGCATCTAGTCTGTCTCGTCCTGTTTGAATTTTATAAGTTTCAATGAGATCCCCTCTCATTCTTCTAAACTCCAGCGAGTATAAGCCCAATTGACCCAATCTCTCCTCATACGTCATTCCTGCCATCCCAGGTATCAGTCTGGTGAATCTTCGCTGCCCCCCCTCCATGGCAATAACATCCTTCCTCAGATAAGGCGACCAAAACTGCACACAATACTCAAGGTGTGGTCTCACCAAGGCCCTGTACAACTGCAGCAAGACATCCTTGTTCCTGTACTCGAATCCTCTCGCTACGAAGGCCAACATTCATAAAAAAGCAACTGTTTAATGAATGATGCTGCTATAAAAGCAAGTAGGAAAATTACCAATGAAAAATCTGTAGAAATCTACCAATAAATAATTTGCAAGAAGGAGAAAGGGAAGAAATTAAATCACTCAAAATATTTTTTTGAAACTGCTTTCAGCTGCCATCTGGCTTTGTCAGTGCCTGCGAATACAGTACTAAAAATAAGTTTTCTATCATAAAACTTAATTCACTAAAACATCTTTAAGCCTGCTCATTAAATCATCCATGCCTTGTTGGAAATCCACCCAATAGGTTTTACCCTCAGGGCTACCCTCTCCTGAGGCTGGAGCTCAAGTTTTATTCCTTTCAAACAGCTTGCTGTGTGATGATATTGATCTGGATTCCATGCATGTATGACCGTTCAGGCCTCTGCACATTCACCTCAGTGCACAGCAAAAGGCTAGTCCTACTGCACCAAATTCCATTTTATGTGATTAAAATGTTAAATAGAGTGCACATGCTTAACATATTTATACGGCACTCCTTCATCCACTAGTTTAAAATAAATGGGCTAAAGCATTTTTTAAACAGGCTAATGCCTCTGTCACAGTAGTGAAACGCTAAATGTCATGCAAATGTGTTAATTGTTGATACACAAATACCAGCAACAGTAATCTCTTGGCTAACATTTTCTAAACTTGTAGAATAAATGCATTATGCACTCATGCTGTTGTTAAAATGTTGGTCCCAAATCAGTGCTCTGCAAAGCTTAATTGTACTTAAATATAGAATTGCTTCACAAAATATATATGAATGCAAACTCTTGAAAATACAAGTTAAAGAGAATTAGAATGAGTTGACTTAAACCACAGTTTTCACAACATTACTGAACTGTTGCTCAATCCCACTGCACCAAATAAGAAACCATCTTGATTATATAGACAACACATAGCTGAGAGTGAGTTCAAGCCTGTAGCATTTTAGGAGGTTCAGGTGGAATCATAAATCACAAAAAAATAAAATCGAGTGATTTATACAGTCACATGAACCCAGGCAGTTTGCACAAGTCTCCGCCCTTTTTTTAAATAGCCTGCTCATTTCTTCACACTTTCTCATTCATTTTTACTGTTGACGTTCTTGTGTGCTGACACTAACACCGTTCAACAATATCGGTCATGCTAAATAAAAAATATTGGTGCAGTACCAACTTGCTGCCACTGGGGGCCTGAGATTGTTCTTTTAATGAAAGCCAGGAGAATGCCTGTTTTTGGCCATGGTTAATCACTCGCGAAGTTGCAGTGCGTGGAGCTTTGAAGCGTGATTTCTCAGAGTTCAATTTTGTTGGCAGGTTGTTAATTACCAAGAAAAACAGATGTGTTTTTGTTTTCTGGTAAAAGAGGAATTTCACCCTCTAGATGTCATTAGCACTATTTAAAAATGCTGTACAGTAAATTACTATTTCTCAATTGCACCAGAGACATCTACTGATGAAAATTATGTCTGCATCAACCTCTTTCACTAGTGTATAAAATAAAGAGCATTACAAAACCTAGTGATGTGTTAGATTTAAATCTTGCTTACAATCTTGTTCTTTCTATGTTCAATCTAAGTTTATGAATGTGGCAAATTTTGGTAATATGAAAAGACTATTTGAACTTGGGGCTGACTTTTTCTGGTTGACCTTTTCACGATATCCCTCAATCCTCTCTTTCCCTAGAAACATATCCAGTTGTCTCTTGAATCCACTTACACTTTTTCTTCAAAGACCTTCCTGGCAACTGATCCCAAATATATCTTGGCCTTTGTGTAGAATAGTTCTGTCTGCATTCCCTATTTTCTCTTGATTTTTGAAGTGCATCACCTAGCTTGTGTTACCTTTTGTCAATGTGAATAATTTGCCATGATCAACTGCATCATTTTGAAGACTATTAGATCACAACAAATCATTCTCCTTTCTAGCGAGAGCAATGTTCAAATACTCTATTGTAGGAACGGCGGTTCCTATCTGAATAAAGGTATTCGACTCGATGAATCAAATCAACAGGTTTTAATGAACAACGAAGTTAACAGGGAAACTACAGGAGAAACAGTACACAGGTCTAAACAGCTTGCTGGGCACTCGACGATTGCTGGAACATTCTGGAAGCTGACGTCATGACGTCATCGCGTTCTTCGCGTCACTGGCGGTCACGTGATCGGCGTCATGACGTCATCACGTGTAGTGCAGGAAAATACAGTACAGTACAGTTAACAGGCAGTTTAAAGGTGCAGTCCGCGGCTGCACTACACTGTAGTTAAAGGGATTATTACTAATTATTCTGAGACCCTTGGTGGCTCCGCCACACTATCATCCTCTTTATACATGTGATAAGTGAAACCTAATGTACTAGGATGAAGGGTCACAGATCTGAAACGTTGGGCTCGATTTTAATGAAGCAGGCGGGTTGATGGTGGGCCCGCTGCTCGCCATCTTCTAGACCTGCTCCCAGTTGCTGCCGCCCTGCAGATGAGATTTTAGCTTGATTGGCCTCGTTACGGCCGATGTGCGGGTCCCTCCAGGCAATTGCTTGCAGAGTGTCAGGTTCTCGCCTCTGGTGACGCATTGTTTCAGTAAAGGTTTAAAGGGGCCATGTCCCCTTTGCAGAAGCAATAGCTTTTTTCTGTTAAAAGTGCAGGCTGCTGCAGGAATGGCAGCGCCAAAATCTAAGGCTGCACCCAGGTTCAATGAAGGCTCCCTCCATGATCTTGTGGAGGGAGTTCACAGATATCACAGACACCCCACAGTGCAGATAGAGGCCATTTCGGCCCATCGAGCCTGCACCGACACATATCCCACCCGATCCCCGTAACCCCTACACCAACACATATCCCACCCTATCTCCGTAACCCCACGTATTTAGTCCCCCTAACACTAAGGGTCAATTTATCATAGCCAATCAACCTAACCCGCACATCTTTGGACTGTGGGAGGAAACCGGAGCACCCGGAGAAAACCCACGCAAACACGGGGAGAATGTGCAAACTCCACACAGACAGTCACCCGAGGCCGGATTCGAACCCGGGTCCCTGGCACTGTGAGGCAACAGTGACAGGACAGCAGGAGGTCCTCTTCCCTGGAAATGGAAGGAGGAGGCCTCCTCAGCAAAGCAAGGCAACTTGGCTGCAAATTGCTGAGGAGGTGAGTTCGAGGTCTGTGTGCAGACGCACTTGGGTTCAGTGGCAAAAAAGGTTTAATGATCTGCTGAGATCACCTAAAGTGTGGCCTCTGTGTCTGGGAAATGGAAGTTCAAGAGTGAGGGCTCAGGGAGAATTCCATGTAGACTGTTGGTGGTGACACTGAGCGCAAACCACCGTTTGTTGGACAGATGATGCCTGGGGATTTGAGAATGTTGGACTTATATTCATCTCCATGTGCAAGCCACCTGTGGTTGAAGTGTAAGCTTACTCGAATCTGGCATGGATGAGTGCAGCCCTTGCCTGACGGCCAGCAATGTGGTCGCGTGCTGCTGGATTGGCCACATCCGGCCCCGCAAGGCGTCGTTCCCCGTCCTCCTCCTCGTTCTCCTCCTCTTCCTCTTCCTCCGAGGAGGCTCTGTGCTGAGCCACTTGTTCGTCCGGCAGCACTAAGCCGTGCTGCTGTGCGATGTTGTCCAGGGCACAGCAGACCATGACGATTCTGGACACCCTGGCTGGTGCATACTGCAAGGCTCCACCAGATGTGTCCAGACATCGGAAGTGCATTTTGAGCAAGCCAATGGTTTGCTCTATTATGCTTCTGGTGGAAATGTGGCTCACATTGTAGCGCTCCTCAGCTTCGTTTGATGGCCTCCTCATCGGTGCCATAAGCCACTTTTTCAGGGGATAGCCCTTGTCGCCAAGAAGCCATCCGGAAAGTTGGGTTGGCGGATGGAAGAACTGAGGCACAGTAGACTGGCGCAGGATGAAGCAGTCATGGCAACTGCCAGGCTACTTTGTGCAAACATGCATGATGATCTTCCTGTGGTTACACACCAGCTGGACGTTCAGGGAGTGGAATCCCTTGTGGTTGACAAATACAGCTGGGTTGTGATAGGTGATAGGGGGCTCTCATGGCTACATGTGCGCAGTCTATGACACCCTGCACCATTGGCAAGCCTGCCATATTGGCCGCACACTTGGGCCATCCGTAGAGAAGTAGATGTAATTGTGGGCCTTTGCAAAAAGGGCATCGGTGACCTGTGTGATGCTGGTGTGTGTGGCCGACTGGGAGATGCCACTGATGTCTGCAGCTGATCCCTGGAAGGAGCCCGAAGCAAAGAAGTTAAGTGCGGTGGTGGCTTTGACAGCCACTAGTAAGGAGTGTCCACACGATCCTCTGGGCTCCAGGTGTTGGTGCAGCATTGCGCAGATGTCAACGACTACCTCTCTCGAAAGTCTCAGCCTCCTTTGGCACTGCTGCTCAGTCCTGCTGAGGAAGCTGATCCTCTGCCTGTAAACCCTGTGTTGGGGGTATCTCCTGCGGCGTGGTGCAGCCCTGCGCTGAGGCCCTCCGCCCTGTGCATCATCAGGTGGGTGTGGAGGAGGTTGGCGCTCCTGGTGCTGTTGTTGTGGCTGGTTGTGGAGCTGCCGCGGCTGCTCTTCCTCCGAATCTGATGACCAGGATGAGAGGATGTAAATGGTTCCCATCCCGTTGCTATAGACTTCAGTTGAGGCAAGAAGCTTGCAAGCGCACACTCAAAGTGGCCTGAAATTATTCCAATCAGGTCACACTGCAGACGGGTGACAGCTTGAACAGTCACAAGGTCAGTAGATTTGCAAAATCTTATCCCAAACCTCCAACAATAAAGTTGTTGCATTTGAATGTCAGCCATGTTTCAGGAGCGCTTTTAAAGTTCTGCATCAATGACTACAATTCATGTCCTCGAGAAACCCATCTCCTTGCAGCTGGCATGTTTCTGACAAGACGGGAAACAGGAGCCAGAAGCACGAAAATTAGAAACTACTATAAAAATAGGATTAGCAAGGCAGTTAACAGGCTGTTAACTGCCTTAACTACGTGTCCCACTGTTTCCAGTTGGGTCAGTTCGGGTGCGGCTGACCCGACACTCACGAAAATCGCGTGGGGGCGGGATCGAGGCAGGTTTGCAGCCCGACCCATTTTTTCCGATTTTCACTGCCAACCCACCTCCAAACCCGCCTCCTCAGGGCTATTAAAGTCGAGCCCGTTAACTCAGTTTCAGTCTCCACGGATGCTGCCTGACCTGCTGCATGTTTCCAGCATTTGCTGTTGTTATTTCAGATTTCCAGCATCCGCAGTATTTTGCTATTGTACTAGGATGTGTTGTGTATGATATGGAATCAACATAATTAAAAAACTCAACATTTAGATGAGCACTTGAAACGCCATAGCATACAAGGCTATGGACCAAGTGCTGGAAAATGGGATTAGAATAGACAGGGCTTGATGGCCGACGCGGACACGATGGGCCAAAGGGCCTCTTTCTGTGCTGTATAACTCTATGACTTTATGACTCTATTTATCTGGCAATAAGAATTGGTATTGGAAAGAATCCACTGAAAGGAGTGCACCTATCGGGGGAATATCACATCTTTTTAATGTTTCCGGTAGTGAGTAAAAATCCAGTGCCAACAATTTATTGTCAGCTCCTACTTATTGGGCCGGATTTTGCGGTCAGCGGCCAATGAATGGCACCAGCCCATAGACTTTCTATGGACTTTGTATTGGAAGTGCCTGTCCAAAAAATGCAGCACCCTCTACAGGGCATCTGGGACCTGTGTGAACAGGGCAAGCAACTGTGTATCTCATTAACCAGTCAGATTGGAGAATCATTAATTAGCAGCGCAGAGTCTGGACCAGGAAGTATCAGTTAGAATATCGAATTCAATGCCAAATCAGGTACAGAAAGCAAAATAAAGAGAGGGAAAGAAAGATTAGATTAAGAAAGAGAGATAAAAGAGACAAAGAAAAAGTTAAAAAAAAGATTTTTTTTACTCTCCAACAATTAAAATCTGAAGGAATGAAACTCCACACTTGTAAAAGTTCATTTTCAGTGTTAGAGAGGTTGTTTGGCAGTAATTAAGCCATTGAAAGGGTACTTACACTGGAATGGACAAGCCCTAACTTTGGCGAGTTTAGTCAATATCTATGAGGTAAGTACAGGAACTTCACAATGTTCAGTGTATTTGAAAGGTGAATCAGACACTGAGATACCATTCTTGTGCAGTTTTTGGAGGAGCAGGGCATCGCGGACAATTTCCTGATTTCCGTGTGCGGTCGCCAGAAGTTGGTGTCTGAATTCCATGGAAATAACGGTGAGCACTGTTAGATAATTCAGACCAACATTTCTGACATTTTGATAATCGCGTTTATATTAATTTTCCATTTATTGAACTTTTTAGATACACAACTTTTTTGATGAGTTTTTGTGTCCATCGAAGAAAGGGATGTCAGAATGTTAGTGCTGACGTAGCTATGCCAGATGAACATTAATGGAAATTAACAATGGCCTGGAATTTTCAAACATTTTCTGCCCTTTTTCAGTCAGCCTCAGGGTGGGTGAGTGAAGGAAATATGGCGGGAAGCCATTTTACCAGATGGGGACAGAAGTACCAGCAGGAGCCGGCCTAAATTATTAGAATTAGCCTGACCTCACAAGGTCTGTTGGGGTTTGGGGCAGAATTGGAAAATACTAGCCAATGTGCCTTGACCCCAACCTCAGAAAGCATCCCTTTCTTCACCAGTGCACATTTTCCATAAATCACACCTCAAATCTTTAGCCCTAGCTTGATATAAAGAGCCTGTAGCAAATTGTGGGCAGGTTTGTACTGTGAGCCCACACCCAGTAGAAACAGGGTTGCGACTGCATCTATTCATTGCAGCTTTGGAGAAAAGATTTCCAATCCATTAGTTTAGGATGGATTCAAACACAGAGGTGAAAGGAGAGTGCATATTTGTGGGGGGGGGGCGGGGATGGGGGTGGTGAGAGGAGGGGGGAGAGGAATTGAACTGGCAATAGATTTCTGGCAGGAACCAGCTGGCTTCAGTTATGCTCTTGCCTGCCCGTGGCAGAATGAGGCTACAGCGATTTTAAGGAACGGGCCTTATTAACATGATGCTGGCCACCTATCTGCCTGCAAGCGGCTGTTGGCCTGAGTAAATTTGGGCAGCCTTTGGCCGCCTGATGGCACTCCGGTAAGTGTGGAGACCTGGTTTCCAGAGTGGGGTCTCACAGTAGGGAAGGAGGGTGTGCAGGGCAGGGGAGGCCTAAGCGTTCCTTGTGGGGCCTGGAGGAGCACTCGTGCTTCTCCTGGCTCCACAAAAGGAAAATTAAAAAACATAACTTGAATGGTCTCTTCTGTTTCTGATCCTCTTCTGACTAGAGTTCAACTGGTGAGAAGCTGCACCAATGGCCCTGCTCAGTTCTGAGTTAAAATAGTGGTCCAGGCCCAATAACATCATCGGACCCTGATCTGTATATTTAAAGAAAGAGCCCAACAGCCTGAGGTAGACGCCTTTGCCGCCTGCGGTTAATATCGAAGGCAGGGGGGATCCAGGTGGGACATTGGCAGGTAAGCCATCTGGTGGATTTTAACTGCCTACCCACCCGTATCTGGCAGACAGATAGGGTTAAAATTGACCCCATTCATAATGCCAGTTCTATGCAAGTGCTCCTTCAGAATCTGCACAAGATCACAACAGCAGTAACTGAAAACATGGCCAACCTATTTTTTATAGTGATTTTATTGAGAAATGGTTTAGTTTGAATGAATGTGAGACAAGCAACATCGCACTGGAACAAATGATTCTGTCACATTCACTGCCACCCGTTATTGTGAATAGCCAGCCAATAATGATACAACTTTTCTTTGTTTGGCTTTCTATTTCTTTGTTTACTCCTTCTTGTTTTTTTGTTTTCTCTCAGGATGGAAGGGTTTGGGGTGTATACCCTCCCAACAGAAACAAGATACAAGGGAGGAATAAGAGACGGCATGTTTCATGGCAAAGGAACCTTATACTTGCCGAATGGAAGCAAATATGTAGGCACCTGGGACAGTGGAGTCGTAATAGAGGTCTGATTTGAATATCTTTAGACAGTACCAGAATATTGTCATTCATTGGGTGTGACAATCATTCAACTTGGTTCACCCGCATTTTACTGTTTGTTGGTCGTAAAAATAACATCTTTGTGTGATAAGTAATTTTAAACGCTTTCATTCTTTCGGATCAAAAACGTCCTCCAGGCAATCTTTCTCTGATGTTAACAGCACTGCAGTGTTTCCAGCCTGTAGTTGACACTTATTGATTAGCTACACTTGTCTTTTAGGGTAACTACATATTTGCAGATGGATTGGAATATGAAGAAGACTGGGAGTACTGTGATGGTTATGACAGGCGCTTTTACACTGAAATATGTAACGGATTGAAACCAGCAGGTATGTTATAAAAGAGCATCAAAAGATACATCATATTTCACAAAGCAAAGAGCAAATGATAAATAAGTATATTTATGTACTAAAATATTACTATATGATAGTTTATTTCTTGATATGTGACTGGAATTACTGGTATTCTATATTATGATATATAGCTTCTACGCTTTCAGTTACCTCATACCATCTCTACCATGCTCAGGATATTTATTAACCCAGATATAGAATAACAGTTGTATTTAAGGATTAAATTAGACTTGGAAACATTTTATAAACCACGCAAGCTTTGCTCTCATGGTTTGTGACATAATTAGACTAGATTGCATTAGTGCTGAACTCACTGCCATCCATCTATTATCCTATATGTAAGACATATATGGGATGTTGTTATAATTTGTTGATATTTCTGCACTTGCCTAAGGTCGCTCCCAGCTCACAAACTTGGATCCTCCAAGAACAATTCCAGATGGATGTTATGACTGTGGTGATGGCTTCTAT
This sequence comes from Somniosus microcephalus, assembly GCF_052327205.1. Classification (NCBI taxonomy): domain Eukaryota; kingdom Metazoa; phylum Chordata; class Chondrichthyes; order Squaliformes; family Somniosidae; genus Somniosus; species Somniosus microcephalus. The sequence continues at coordinate 30,775,827 of NC_141009.1, forward strand.
AACCCTTCAACCAGAATAATCATTGATTACAACCATGCATTTCTTCGTAACACTGGTAAGTTTCTTAAAAACTCATCCAGCCTAATCTGCAGATTTGAAATATGAACTGCTAATTTGTTTCTTTTCTTTACCAATACTCTGTGGCATTCAACATTTTTCTTTAATCTATTGTTTGACTGGCATCAGTCACTTAATAACTCCCCATGCTTGCTTCTTTGTTTCTTGTCACCTATTCAATGCATAAACATCTGTACATATCACATGTTTTTGTGATTAATAGTAAATTTTACACAAAATGTCACAACACTTTGAGTTTGGTGCCATTTTGACTGTTTTACATTGAAACATTACTGAAGTATATTGAATAATATTGAAGTATATCTAATTATTTCTGAATGAAAGCAATGTCATAAGTCCAATGAATCCTGCTTATGTGCAGAATTTAACAACTCCTTACAGCATGTTTAGACAGAATTAACAGTCTTTGTGCTTTAAATATTAATTCTTTTTTATGACCAATAAGATGCTTGTTTTTTCTCTCTGACATTTCTGTCTTGTTCATGTACAAAAGTAGCTGCCAGTGTTTCATGTATAACTCTACTTTTGCCTGCACAAAAATTGATTACTTTGATTTTGTACGTCAAACTTTCTTGAGCTTATTCTCAGTTTATAAAAGTCAAACCCATCACCGGGGGCGTTTTTAAAAAAGATATATTACCAACAACCTTCCTTCAAGAAAAAAAAACAATTGAGAGGCATTTGGTATCCAATATGCAGAGGAACTGGATTCCCTTGAGAGAGATAGTATGGGCCAGAAGGCCAGGGCTGTAGAGGAAGAGTAAATGAACAGCTGCAGGCAGGAGGAACCGAGGAAGAAGGCTGGGATAAAAGGGACAGACCTAGAGCTACTTCTGTGTAGACATTGCAGGAAGGGACAGGAAACACCAAGGCTTCTGGCCAGGGCTTGAAGCTAGCAAAAGCAGATGGTAGGAAACATTCAGGAAACTCTTTACTCAACTCAAAAGACCAGACAGGTTAGCAGAAAGTGCTGCTGTGTCTCTCTTAGGTCTGGGAGTGGCTTTAAAGGATGCACAGGTTTCTCGGCCTTTAACCCATGTGCTTGAATGTTCTCTGTAGAGAATGGTGTTTTTTTCACTGATAAACAGGGTGTAAAACAGTCCCTCCTTTGGCAATCCTGTGCTTAATTTGTTCTTGATGAGGAAAGAGCAGAGTTTACTAATATGTAGCACCTCCATTAAAAATGGAACTCTCTTTGTTTTTCATGTTTATTTAAAATGTAGAATACTAATTTAAGAATGTGACTACTTTTAAATGCAAGTGAAAATCTAAAGAATATTCCCACCTCAAGTTTGACAATTAAAACAAGTACAGGGACTGAGATAAACACATTGGCCCAGAATTTGCTGAAATAATAACGGCGTGTGAACAACGCATGCCATTATTAATATGCAAATCGACCAGTAACTTGTGGTGGGAAGAGATACCCCGTGAATTATGACTTGCCACAAGTTGCTGGCCGATTTGCGCAGCTCTGCCATTTGCTTCGTGAAAACGGCATCTCGCCCTTAACGTCCTCGTGAATTTCATGAAATTGCTACATTTGCACATTCATTGCCTCTTATTGAATGACAGAGCAGGCTCGAGGGGTTGTATGGCCTAATCCTGCACCTAATCCTTATGTTCTTGTGTTCTAAACTCACCACAGAAAGTTGAACCTAATAATTAACAGTGTAAGTACCTTTAACGATGTGATAATTATTAATGACTGCCAATCAACCTCACTTGCCCAGAAAGTGAACAATTAAAAGTGTGGAGTCTCATTCCTTCAGGTAGTGAATTGTTGTTGGGAGATTTAATTTTTTTCCCTATTTTTCCTTTTTGCCTCTTTTTTCTCTCTCCCTTAATCCAATCTTGCTTTCCCTCTCTTTATTTCTCTTCTGTACTTCATTTGACATTAATTAACCCACTCTAATTCATCTTCCTTCTCAGACCTTCCCTCTTTATTTCTCAATCCTTAAATCTCATTGGTTAAGGAGATACACTGTTGGTTTCACCCTTCACTAAGGGACCTGTTGCCCTTGCTGCACTGTTATCAACTTGCACTTCCAGCAACTTTGTGGGGAAATCTGAAGTGTGCAGGAACAAGTCCGCCAGGGCACGCCGTGAGAAGCCCCACTCCAGCAAATTCTGGGCCATTGCACACAAAGCAACTCACAGTCGATGTAAATTCTCATTAAAATACTGAAAGTTCCTAAAAGTTTTATGTGGCAAATAATTAAAAGGATGCACAAAGATGCACAAAGATAATTGTCTAATACTCAGGGGCCATTCTGAGTGTTTGAAATAATTTACAAGAGTTTGTGTGCCCAGATATTTCAAAGAGTCCCAGATTTCTAGGAGTAAGTAATATATTCTTAAATGTTATTTGTGCCCATTCTCTGTTTTTCCCACTTGATTTTTCCCCCTACATTGGTGTTGCACATTCTGCATCTTCGTCCCAGAGGGCAGATGATCTGTGGTTGCTGTTAATGCCACCCATCAACAGCAACAAGAGGCACAATTCAGGTGGGATGGATTGCATTATGTCAGCTTTCCACTTACTTCCCCTGAAACACTCTGTACAAACTGTGTCCTATCTCACCAAGGGCTGACAAACCTCACTGGTCTAAAATGGGAAAACACAAAGAGCATTCAACTATGGAACTTCATCTTATAGTCTGAAATAAACTGCTTGTATTACCAGACCTCCCGAACTCCCTACCTTATCTTTATTACAGAAAAGATACGCATTTTAAAGGACTAGTTTTTGATCTTTATTACTGTAAGGTACTTTAACTGATTACCTTTTTGCACCATTTAAGAGGGATACCAGTTTTTCTCTAAATTAGTCAAGTGTTGACTTCACTTACATCTGGTACTGCATGACTTGGGTATTTCTTAGCATCGGTTCCAACAATTATAATCCCACAATAACTGGAAGTGGATCTGAGAGCCAGATAAGCTATGTTGGTAACCAAGGGGCTGGTTTTCATTTCTCGAATATCTCCGCTTGGAATAGCAGCAAATAGAGGTTGATATGTTGTTTCTTGAAAACTTCTGTGTTCAGTCATTCTCTATCGATAAAGTTCCCACTATTGTTTAAGGCATAAGGTATTGATAGATGGGGCAAAACAGAATGTGAAATAGTGATCACTCCTAGCTGTTTTAAGATGTCTGAGACTAGAACATGTATAGTGTAATGCACAGCCAGCAGACACTGCTAGTTGCCCAGTGATAAAGCAATACTGTGCATTTGTGCACACATCTTGTTTCCTGAGTTATATTGCCACTTTTGAATCAATGTGAGCATGGTAGCAGAACAACATGGCTAGAGTTAACAGCACAATGTTGCACAATAAGCACAATATTATGCTGCTGTCTTATGTGTTATCCCACAAACCCTAGTTGGCAAGTAGAGGATACCTACAGTACACTGTGTTGTAGATAGCATGGTGCTTATTTACGTAAAATGCTCCCAACCAAAATATCTGCAGTCTCTTGTTTTAGACCCTCCTCCAGATCAGACCAGTATTTAATTTTTTTTTAGTGTTCACAATTACTGACAATGAATTTTCATTGGGTTTGGGCACTGTGCCACAGCAATGTGAGGGGGAGGGATTTCCAGATGATACTGTATGAAATCATAAGCAGTAGTGCTGCAGCATTGCCCTCACACAACAACAACTACTTCCATTTATATAGTGCTTTTAACATAGTAAAACATCCCAAGGCGCTTCACAGAAGCGTTATCAAACAAAATTTGACACCGAGCCACATAAGGTGATGATATTAGGACAGGTGACCAAAAGCTTGGTCAAAGAGGTCGGTTTAAATGAGTGGCTTAAAGGAGGAAAGAGAGGTGGAGCGGTTCAGAGAGGGAATAAGGATCAGTTGCCAATGATGGAGCGATTAAAATCGGGAATGCACAAGGGGCCAGATTTGGAGGAGCGCAGAGATCTCGGTGGGTTGTAGAGCTGGAGGAGATTAGAGATGGGGAGGGATTTGAAAACAAGGATGAGCTTTTTAAAATCAAGGTGTTGTCAGACTGGGAGCCAATGTAGGTCAGCGAGCACAGGGGTGATGGGTGAACGGGACTTGGTGTGAATTAGGACATGGGCAGCAGAGTTTTGGAGGAGCTCAAGTTTATGGAGGGTGGAAGATGGGAGGTTAGTTAGGAGAGCGTTGGAATAGTCAAGTCTAGAGGTAACCAAGGCATGGATGAGGGTTTCAGCATCAGATGAGCTGAGGCAGGGCAGAGACGAGCGATGTTACGGAGGTGCAAGTAGGCAGTCTTGGTGATGGAGCAGATATTGGGTCGGAAGCTCACCTTAGGGTCAAATAGGATGCCAAGGGTGCGAACGGTCTGGTTTCAGCCTCCGACAGTGACCAGGTAACGGGATGGAGTTGGTGGCTAGGGAACGCAGTTTGTGGTGGCGGCCGAGATAATTGCTTCGGCCTTCCCAATATTTAGCTGGAGGAAATTTCTGCTCATCTGGATGTCAGAAAAGCAGCGTGACAAATCAGAGCAGAGGAGGGGCCATGAGAGGTGGTGGTGAGGTAGAGCTGGGTGTCATCAGCGTACATGTGGAGCCTGATGTGTTTTTGAATGATGTTGCCAAGGGGAAGCACGTAGATGAGAAATAGGAGGGGGCTAAGGATAGACCCTTGGGTCTCCAGGTGTAACGGTGCAGGAGTGGGAGTTCAGGCCTGCTAGCAATAACCGTGCTGTAATACAAAATGTAGCATTAGACATTGAAAATGCAAATGCATATTATATTTTGCAGAAGGTACTAAGGGACATATTTTATCCTATCGCTAATATTAGAGAAAAAGTAGACACAAGCATAAAAGGGAGCACCATTTTATACTTACATCTACTTTAGCACTAAAATTACTGCACTGAAAAAATGAACCTTTAGGGCCTAAGTACTGGGATATAGTACAGTAGTGTTCTCTGCCACTTGTTAAATCATAAAATGAACTTAATCAGAATGTTTCATGGAAAAGTAAAAGTTTGCTTTTACACTAGTCCTGCCCTTTAACACTGTTCTGGAAAAACTATACATTATAAAGAGTGTGTTTTATGATATAATTAAAAGAGCAAATCATACACACTGATTATATTCAAAGTCTTGTATCAGATATATATGCTCTGATAACATTATTTACCCAAATGTTTGAAAAATATATTAAAATATTGAATGACTTCCTTTGCAAAGTTAAAATGGTAAGACTGAGATCGTGCCAATGATCAAATCCCAGCCAAATAACAATTTCCAGTTGATTATAGAGTTGTGTTATGTTAAAAAGGGAAAATGTAGCTGCTGCCTCAAAGAATAAATTATATAAAAGGTGAGAATATGCAGAGCAATTGTATTTAAGCTTTAATTACCATATGCAAACAATTGCAGCTAAGCTAAATGGTAATTATAGTTAGCTGGTAGCTGGTACGAATGAAACCACAAGGATTAATTGTGCTTTAAAAAGTGATAAAATGTGTTTCTTGAGTTTGACCCAGTGTCACAGGGCGAGAGAGAATAAGAGAAAGTAGTTAGCTTCCATGCAGCTGGCAGGAATCAGCCTGGGCATCTGGGATTTAATTTGGTGGCCACACAGCCAGGTAGAGTGTGAAAAGGCTAGTCAAGTGGCTGTTAAGGCCATCGTCACCAATTATGAACAATCAGGGAAGGATTTAAGCCTTGTTCATGACAATAGGCCAGTTCATCTTGTTTCATGGGTTACCACTGAAGAGGTTGCAGCTGCACTGATTCAAATTAGGCATAAAACCTACTGCAATTATCTTACAGGGTTCTGCTGAAGCCGAAATATGTTTATCAGCCACTATTATAATACAGTCCATGGCCACCCTGAGCAGAATGGTATATGCAACAAAAAAATGCACGTTAGCAGATGTAATTGATGTAACAAGGAGGTGGTGGTCTGACATGATGCCCATCGTAAGTCATAAAATAACAAAGAGTGCATCATTGGAACCTTCCCTGATTGCACATGCAAAAAATACAAATGTTTGGGTCTGAAGGATTGAGTCAATTTAAATCTAATTGCAGCTTGCTGCAGCCTGAACTTTACTGGCAAAATTCCATTTTCATCTGACAAATTACAAGAAAATGTCTGTCTGTATTTTCAGATGATGATGAGCATGAATGGATAGTCAGGACCTGTCAGAAGGGTTGGGATGAGATAACTGGATACCGACCTGAACTGCACCAGCAACAACTACCAAGATACCCCTCGTGATTGGGGCTGAGCTTTGTGGTACCCATGCTAATACCTCACTGTATCCTCATTCCTTTGGTGTTTTGCATTACGTAACGAACCTTACAGAATTTGTTGAATTTAAATGCTTCTCGCACAGCTTCCTCAATTCTTTATTTTCTGCACATACTTCATGTAAGATATGATTCATAATTTCTTCAATTTCACATTTTTCTGTTCTGATAACTGTACTGAACAGTTTTGATCTGGCATATGCTGATTAGTACACGTCCAGAAAGTAAATGGAGTAGTGTTCATACTAATGTGTACATGTGCCCTTGAGATATAGATATATGTATATAATATATATTATATAAACCTGTTCTGCTAAAGTTGTAGTTGATCCCCAATCTGGCCAACCTAAGGTAGCTTATTATTACAGTACTAATATACAGGATTACCAATTTAAGCCAAATGCAGTCCCCAACTGAATGCTATGATCGTGACTTTTACCTTCTGAGATTCATGATTGTGGATTGTAGTTTTGGTTTGGAATACTGTCTTTAAATGCTGTGAATATTTTCCTGGTATTAGTTAAGGATAGCTACTCCGTTTTATAGATACGAATATGAGGTGGAAAGTTTGTTGTGCTTCTGTGGTTTACATAAGTCACATACACCTGACTACTGTTTACCAGTAAAAAGTAATTCAAATACAACTTACAGAAGTTTTTGTGGGGGAATGGGAAAGATACTTATGACTTTGTAAATTTGAATGTTATAACCTCTATGTTAAAGCAGATATACAATTACATCTTGCTATAGTTGCTCAGCTAATTGAATGTTATTGTATTTGTAAATTGTAACTATTAGTGTAACACCTTCGACAGGCAGGAGCTGATAATCTTTCAGGACTGCTTATTGGGATACACAAGCCTTTTCTAGTCTTATGTATCCCAACAAAAGGTTCTCAAGCTACTTGGCTAAGAAACATAATGACTCACATTACACCCTTTGTCAGTCCTGAATTTAGAAGAGTGCAGCTGTACTAAATTATTTATATTATAAACCTGTTAGTGTTCCATGTCGGTCACAAAAATGGAAGAATGTTGATTCTTAGGGCAGGAAGTTAATCCTAGCTCATTTCATTTTGGAAATAAAAGCAATAAATGGACACTGAAACGTTTCTAATGTGTTAGTGTCAGTGTGTGATTGTGTTCCCTCGTCCTCTGATTCCTCTCAGGACTCTAATGTTGCAGGTTCTGTTTTGGTCATCTGCAAAGGAAGAATCAGGTCAACTCTGAAAGGATTAGACAGACGGTGGGGCCAGTTTTGGTTCGCTGCGGTAATCAAGTGAGCGGCCAGTGTTTCAACCGCGCTACCCGCCCGATCGCAGCAGCGAGCTGCCTTGCAAGCACCGATTGCGAGCTCCAAGGCATCTTGCAGGTTGGAGAGAGCGGGAAATGGGCCAGCTCCTGGGCCGTGCTGGCAGACAGTATGGAGCTGGAGAAGGGGAGGCGATCCCGGGGGATCATGCGCAGGGACTGGCAGCAGGCCAGTGTAGTCTTGTGGGGCCAGGAGGAGCAAGACTGTTCCTCCTGGCCCCACAAAAATGAAAGGAATAAAAATTTGACCATTTTTGGAGTGGGTCTTTTTAAGGACCACTGGTTGGCCAAGGAGCACCCAGCGGAACATGCGTGGTGCCGGCCTACCCATTGGTCCACGTAAATCGCTTTGGGGTCTGATAACGGGCCAAGAACCCAATTTAAATATTGAAACAAGGATTATGCTTGTTTCGAGCAGGAGCGTTGGATCGAGGCTCCCTCGACAATCGAGTCAGAAAATTTTTAAAAATCATTTGCCTACCGCCCCATTTTCTAGCGTAAACGGAGGCATTGGACATTCGGACCCTGTAACTTCTGAGCTGGGGTAGCAGTAAGGGCAGTGCAATTGGCCGCAATGCCCCCAGAGCTTTGGGAGGGGGAAATAAACAGTCATGGTTATTGCTATCCAGTGACCACTTCTGGAAAACTTGCGGTTTTGGGATTATGGGTGACCGCAGGATTTGGCAGATTGTGATGCCTACCACAGTTGCTTAGTCTAAACATTACGCAAGCCGATACATGGAGAATATCCAAATAAGCAAGGTGTCGGAGGCGGGCTTTAGTTTAAATCAGCAGCTTAGATCCACAGTATTTACAGACTTGAGACTTTCTCTGCTCCCCAAAGCAGTGAACCTATATACTGTACACCAGAATGACTGTACTGCACCTGTGGCAAGAATTTCACTGCGGAGTCACAAATACAAACATTTAAGGATCGCACAACAAGTGTCACCCACAGGATATATTTAAAAGACTGCAGAGGAAAATTATTGATCCAAAACAGTTGCCCTCTAGAAACCCTTCACTGTTTAACGAAAAAAATCTTTTTAAGGGACATAATTCATTCAAACTTCTGGACATGAAGCAGTTTTTAATAAGACTATTAACATTTATCAAAATGGCAGTAAATAACACAGTTCAATGCAATTTAAGTTCCCTCCTCCTCAAATTATTATTTTTATAAACTAGGATCTGTTGTTAGAGGATTTATTATGTCAGTAATTGTACATTGTATAAATAAAACAAAGGGTACTATTTGTTCCAGATTTGAAATTGCTTCCTGTAATATACTAGAGCTTTAAATCACAGTCCTGCGCAATCAATGTAAATACGCTCAGGTTTGAAATCTCTTAATTTCTTTATTTTATGATGAGTGCAACAACGATAACTTCTATAGGGGCTATTTTTAAATACTCTAAGGGTACGTCAATCACATTTATGATTTGGATCTGAATGATCTGAGCCCAAGCTCTCCTAAGGTTTTACGTGGCTTGGTTTAGCTCATGCACCACATGGCATTAAATTCTCAGCCCAATGTGAGCGGGGTTTTTTTTTCTTCAATTGCACAAAGCATAAGAAGATTACCATCATTCAGTTTGAGCAGCCTGATGCAAATCTGCATCCAAGCCAGGCCAACTCCATTCATTATAAAGAGGTGCGGGTTTTAATAAAACCTATCGTCACAGCGAATAAACATAAAATGCTGGAAATGGACAGATAAGTCAGCATCTGTTCGGGTAGGACTGTCATCGGATCTTCTGGTGAAAGGCCTTGGTCGAAACGTTAACCTATCTTTCTCTTCCCAATGCTAACTGACCTGAGTTACAGCACCAGAATCCTCAGTCTTTATTTCATATTTGCAGCATTCTCCATTTTTCTTTTAACCAAAACAAATACTTGCACAATTTATACTCAAAAAATATTTGGTGCTAATTGACCATGTTTGCTGGAAATGCAAATGTGTAGCATAACTGGAGTTAAAGTTTCTACTTGATCGCTAGGATTCAGACATAAGTATTGCCCATTGGGAATCAAATGAAGAGTTCTGGCGAAACAATAGAATCATATGTTGTAAAGCATCAATAATGAAAATCAATGTTCTGTCATTTGTGCAGTTAGAGTGGGTAGTTAATTTAACTGAATGGTGGAAAATGAAAGAGAAAAAGAAATTGCCTGGATGGCAAGGACTGAGAGGATGGGGTGGGCTGGAAAGTTCACTTTTAGTCCAACATTAAATTAAATCTTTCAGATGTGAGAGTGCCCATGATGACCTATATTTATTTGAGTTGACCAAACTTTAATTTCACCTTTTTAAACTATAGCAATCAATATAATGATCAATGTTGCTTTATGTGCAAGCACTCTATTTAATATTATTATAATAATAATGCAAGGTTTAATGACAAATGAAAGGAATGCACCGATCAATATTATAGCTATTCTGCTGTGGCCATTTTGGCTCTTTTGTACACTTGTGTACGATGGCTTCTGTCTGATGGAAGTCCTTGAAAAGTACATTTTACATTGACAAAATGTCAATTGCTGCAAAGGCCTTTTAACATTACCACCATCCTCTATATAATTAATGTTGTTACAACCTTTATAGTTAAGCATTTTCACTTCTGTGAATTGTCAGAAGCCAACCCATTTCAGGGAATAAATTCTATTAAACAATGCTTGAAAAAGATTCTAAGTTATTGCCAAAAGTTTACAGCCAAAATTATACGAAACATAAAAGAATTATTGCAACGAACTTAGTTGATTTCTGTCAACTGGTATTATTCATTTGGTTGAACTAATTCTGCCATTGATAGGAATTTGCAGATGACACCAAATTGGGGGTATAGTTAATACTGAAGAAGACTGCAACAAAATACAAGAAGATGTTAACAAACTTGCAGGATGGGTGTGTAAATGGCAAATTAATTGCAATATAGGTAAGTGTGAGGGGGTGCATTTTGGTAGGAGGAATAAGGCAGCTACCTACTCCTTGGAAAACAAGAGTCTAAATGGAGTAGAGGCACAAACATCTAGTGGTACAGATACACAAATCATTAAAAGTAGCAATGCAGGTTAACAAAGCCATAAAAAGTGCAAACAAAGCACTGGGGCTCATTTCTAGAGGAATAGAATTCAACAGCAGAGAAGTTATGTTAAACTATAGAACCTTGGTTAGACCACATTTAGAGTACTGTGCACAGTTCTGGTCTCCATATTACAAAAATGATATAGAAGCACTGGAGAAAGTGCAAAAAAGATTTACAAGGATGATACCAGAAATGAGAGGGTACAACAACCAGGAAAGACTGAACAGACTGTGGCTGTTTCCATAGAATCATAGAAATTTACGGCACAGAAGGAGGCCATTTGGCCCATCGTGTCTGTGCTGGCCGAAAAAGAGCTATCCAGCCTAATCCCACTTTCCAACTCTTAGTCCATTGCCCTGTAGGTTACGGCACTTCAAGTACATATCCAAGTACTTTGTGATGAGGATTTCTGCCTCTACCACCCTTTCAGGCAGTGAGTTCCAGACCCCCACCACCCTCTGGGTGAAAAAAGTTCTCCAACTCCCTTCTACCAATTACTTTAAATCTATGCCCCCTGTTTATTGACTTCTCTGCTAAGGGAAATAGGTCTTTCCTATCCACTCTATCTAGGCCCCTCATCATTTTATACACCTCAATTAAGTCTCCTCTCGGCCTCCTCTGTTCCAAAGAAAACAACCCCAGCCTATCCAATCTTTCCTCATAGCTAAAATTCTTCAGTCCTGGCAACATCCTCATAAAGCTCCTCTGTACTCTCTCTAGTGCAATCACATCTTTCCTGTAGTGTGGTGACCAGAACTGCACACAGTACTCTAGCTGTGGCCTAACTACTGTTTTATACAGTTCAAGCATAACCTTCCTGCTCGCTCTTACTTTCTTTTGTTAGCCAAGGCATAGAATATATCACGTATGCCTTCTTAACCACCTTATCTACCTGCCCTGCTACCTTCAGGGATCTGTGGACATGCACTCCAAGGTCCCTCTGTTCCTCTACACTTCTCAGTATCTTACCATTTATTATGTATTCCCTTGCCTTCTTAGCCCTCCCCAGATGCATTACCTCACACTTCTCTGAATTGAATTCCATTTGCCACTTTTCTACCCAACTGACCAGTCCATTGATATTTTCTCTAGAAAAGAGAAATCTGAGAGGTGACCTGATCGAGGTCTTTAAAATTATGAAAGGGTTCGATAGGGTAGACATAAAGAAAATGTTTCCACTTGTGGGAGAGGCCAAAACTAGGGGCCATAAATATAAGATGGTCACTAATAAATCCAGTAAGAAATTCAGGAGCAACTTCTTTACTCCGAGTGGTGAGAATGTAGAACTCGCTACCATATGGAGTGATTGAGACAAATAGCATAGATGCATTTAAATGGAAGCTTGATAAGTACATAAGGAAAAAGGGAATAGAAGAATATGTTGACAGGATGAACGAAAGTAAATAGATGGGAGGAGGTTCATGTGGAACGTGTAAAATCTGTGTGTTATATTGCAAATTATTACACAGACTACAAGAGTAAACTTTAACAGGACTTTACTATTCGAAGGTCAGGGCGAATCTGCCCAATCACTCATTACACAGCACTTATATACCGGTGTGGTCACCACCGGTATTACAGTATACCGCAGCCAAGATAAAGTAGTGCAACACCTAAAATAGTTCTCTTAAAGGTGGACGGTTACATACAATAGTTCTCTTAAAGGTAGAACGGTTACATACACTACAATCCTCCCTTTTTAGCTTACAACATACTTATTCCCCATTAAACATAACATCATAACATATATCCAACTTCATGTAAAAACAGTTCACAGATGTAGTCTCTGCGGAAAACAGTTCACAGATTCAGTCTCTGCGGAAAACAGTTCACAGATTCAGTCTCTGTGGAGGCGCCTCCTGTGCTTCTTGACTCGGTCTGGACAACGCCTCGGTGGTGTAGCAGTTCCCTGTGGTGTAGTTGGTTCACGTTGCTGGGGTGACTCATCCAATAGTCCTTCACTGGACTTAACAGCTTGAACTTCCGTCACTTCTGAACCAGCATTGCTGACTTCTAAAAGCTTGAGTACCTTGGGAAGTTTTTCTACTTCCAAACTGATTTGGCTCCGTTCGGAGGGACCACGTGCGCGATCTGGTAGGGGTGATAATGGTTCAGATGGGTCATCTTCTTCTGTTTCGTCTTTTCCTTTCCTGCTTCTTGGAGACTCTCTGTGCTCCGCTGCCAGCCGCATGCACAGTTCCTCCTCCTCTTTCTCCTGTTGCCTTAGCAGCGCCACCATCTCCCGGTGTTTCTTAGACTTTTTGTGATTCTTCAGGGTTTTTGCACTTCGGAAGATTTCCCCACAAGCTGGGCAGAACAGGTCATCGTTATATTCGGTGTCGTTCAACAGGACATGGTAATAATCGGTGTCGTCCTGAGCTAGGCCAGCGAGAGGGTCTTTTATTTCCTCCATGCCCAGCTGGACGTTAGTCAGCTTTTGTTCCAAATCCAGACATCTCTCCTGAAGAGACTTCTTCATGTGTTCAGCTTCCTCCAGCTTTTTCTGGGCTTCCTGCAAGTCTTTTACTAATGACCTCATTCGTGATTTCAATACTTCAACTTCATTCGGAGATTGATTGATCGTATTATTCAATCCCTCTACTGGAGCAGCTGTTTCAGCATTCTGTTGTTCAACATTGACGTGAGTCAGCGTACTTTTGGCATCCAAGGGTTGCTCTGCTGCCATCTTCTCAGTCTGTGTTGCAACCTCAGCTATTTCAATAACTTTTGAGAGCTCCAAACCCCTCTCCTTTGAAGATTTAAGCTCATGTTCAAATTGTTCCCATTTCAGAGTCTTGTCCCTCAGCATATGAAGGAGTTGGCTGACCGTTAACTCTTCTGACATCATCCGTTTCCCAGTAGCTGCAGGGATGTTTATAACCTTGCCCTGGGGCTCCTTTGCTGTTTCTACTTCACCATCATCCGCAGCCTCCACCATTCGAATTTCCACAAATGAATCGTCCGGTGATGCTGCACCCAACTTCAGTAGGAGCTCGGAATTCATGGCGACCAAATCAGCCTTTTCTGCCTGCAACCTGCTAACAGGCGCCTTCAGTTGCTGAACATCTTGCTCCACCAGATTAGAGCACGCACCTTCAGAAACCGAATCAGCTTTGATTCGTTTGGCCTCCTCGCGCAGACGGTTTGTGTGCTCCTGCTCCCTTTTCTCCATCAGCTGCTTCTGTTGTCTTTCTAGATTCTCCCACTCTGTGTCAAAGAACTTTTTCATTGCCTTCATCTCTTGCTCAAGACGGCAACTCAATTGTTCTAATTGCTGTTGTAATTTGAAATGGAGTTGAGTTCGAGCCCGGTGTTCCTCAGAATTGTGCATGTCTGTAAACTGGACAGACTCAGAATTCTCTGTCAAACTATGTTGTTGTTGTTCAGTGGAATTCTGTTCTGAAACTTTGTTCTCCTCTGAAGCATAAGCATTTATGCACTCCTTCGTTTTTCCAACCTTAGTCAGCAAGTCCATTTTAGACTTGTCTTTTGCACCTGAGCTGGTCTTATCGTCATCAGTTTCAGAGTCTGAGCTGATTGTCTTCACCGAGTTCTCACTCGTTATTGCTTTTAGGTAGTGCCATTCCATGTTTATTTCCCTGATCCACTCCCGTCCCAGAAGTGGTGGACCTCCCTCAGGTAGTACATATAAGTCCATTCCTTGGTGTTCTTTGCCCTTGTCTCTCACCTTGACTTTTATCTTTCCGATGGGGTATACTTTATGCCCCGTGTATGTCTGCAATACGATCTTGGTATTTCTCAAGGGTATATGTGAGAATAGCTGGTTGTAATCCCTTCGATTTATGACTGATAGGGCTGATCCTGTGTCCAATTCCATTTTCACTTGGACTCCGGCTATTTTTAGCATGACCCAGATAGTTTGTAGGTCAGCTTCCTTGCTCACATTGTGAATTCTCAGACTACCCAGTTCCTGGCCGTTTGGGTCTGAATCCGAATTCTGTTCATCCGAACTCTTCTCAGCCACCTTGTGTACCTTGCTGTACTTTTCCTGCGGTGACTTTTTTTTGTTGCTGGTCTTCTTTCCTGACCAGCATACTTTAGCTATGTGACCAAGCTTGCCACATTTTCTACATTCCTGGTTTTTAAACCAGCATTGGTTCTGGTCGTGTGTTGTCTTCCCACAATGATAACATTTCGTTGTACCCGAAGTCATTTGATCCACGCTGAGTACCGCTGCCTTCAGCTGCATTTCTGCAGTGCCTCTCGCTGCGGCTTTGTGCGATGCTGCAATAAGGACAGCCTTATCAAGTGTAAGATCGTTCTCTTCGAGCAGTCGCTTTTGTGTTCCTTCCTTCGACAACCCGCACACGAACTTGTCTCTCAATGCCTCTGTCAGATTTTCCCCAAACTGACAGTATTTCGCTAATCTACGCAGTTCAACCAAGTATTCCGCGTTGCTTTCCTCTTTCCGTTGCGTTCTCGCATAAAATTTGAATCGTTCCGCCAACATCAGCGGTGTGGGGTTCAAATGATCCTTCAGGACAGCAACAATATTAGCGAAAGTCTGATCCGCCGGTTTAGCTGGTGATAGAAGATGCTTCAATAGCCCGTATGTCTTCGCCCCCATTGAGTTTAGTAAGGTTAGAGCTTTATCATCATCTGCTATTTTATTGGCCTCACAATATATCTCGATGCGTTCTACATACGTGGCCCAATCTTCCACCTCGGAATCGAAGTCGTTGATGTTACCATGCTTAGGCATCTTCACTATCTTTCTGAGAACAACAACGAATTTGTTCGTTACTTTTTTTTTTCCAAAAATGGCGGTTTCCCGCGCTTGTCTTCTTCCCCGCCCACTTTCAAAATGGCGGTTTCCCGCTCCTGTCTTCTTCCCCGCCTACTGGCAGCTTCCCGCGTTTCTTCCCCTGGCGGGAGGGGTAAGCTTTGCTCTCGGGCGACGACCGCTGGCTTTCGGGGTTCGCAGCCTGCACGCCGGCTTCAGTGCGTTCCTTGTTCCCTTTTCACAGCAGGGCAACCGGCGCTGGGGACAACCCGTTGGCGGCGAACAGTTCCAGCCACTGGGCGGAATCTCGCTCGGTCTCCCTCGCTCGGTCCCGTTCCCCCTCGCTCGGGCTCTGTCTCTCCCGCTCGCTCGGGCTCTGTCTCTCCCTCAGTGGCTTCCAATCACGCCTCCCAGCCCTCTCGCAGTCCGGTCCTTTCCTCCCCCGGCTGCGGCTGAGTTCTCCGCGGTTTTATTTTTTTTTAAATTTTTTTTATTTCTTCCCACGCCTTACGATCCCGGTCGCAGCGCCTCGCGGCCTCGGTAGCTGCCCGGCCTTTTTCGCAGGTCGCGGTCGAGCTGTCTCACGACGCTGTTGCGTCTCCCAGCCCGCTTGTAGCCCGGTCTCTCACACCGGCTGCATTCCCGCTTGTAGCCCGGTCTCTCACACCGGCTGCGTTCCCGCTTGTACCGCGGCTTCCGTGCCCTACGCTGCCCCAGTCTCAGCATCTCTGGCCCCGACTTCTGTCCGGCTCCTTTCCCCCCGACCGTGGTCGAGTTCACCGCCCTTATCCTCCGTTTCTTTTTATTTTCCCCCTACTCACAGTCAACGTGGCCGACTTGCTTCTCGTGGCTGATCGGCTCACTCACCACCGTGACAGAAGGGACGATCACTGCCTGTTGCTGATGGAAGGCTTCGTGTCTGAATTCTTCCTTCTTCCTTGCTCTGCAGACTCGAGTCTTCTCTCAGCAGAACGACGAGGGCGGATGCCTCTTCTCGACGCTCGTTAACTGCTTCGGATGTATCGCTGCCGCAGGGTAAGATCGAACTCGTCGCCACTGTAAAATCTGTGTGTTATATTGCAAATTATTACACAGACTACAAGAGTAAACTTTAACAGGACTTTACTATTCGAAGGTCAGGGCGAATCTGCCCAATCACTCATTACACAGCACTTATATACCGGTGTGGTCACAACCGGTATTACAGTATACCGCAGCCAAGATAAAGTAGTGCAACACCTAAAATAGTTCTCTTAAAGGTGGACGGTTACATACAATAGTTCTCTTAAAGGTAGAACGGTTACATACACTACAGAACGTAAACATCGGAATAGGTTGGGGTGAATGAGTTGTCTCTGTGCTGTAAATTTATGTATGTGGAAGTTGAAATTTGATCTGCACCCATAGAAGTGTACAGGTGCCTGAGTACAATGTCCTTGAGGTCATAGGAGATTTTTGAAGTGTCTAACATTTGAGCCACAAAAAGAACAAATTAGTTATCTTCCATTCCATCTACAATTCTGCTTGTGAACCATTTAAGATGCAGTGAGGGGCTTGCTTGTGTGATTTGAATTAAAATTTTAGTCATCCATTATTTAAAGGGAGGTACTTGGTAAAGGCAGTGAACTTTTGACCTGTTTAAATTAGTTTTTGGTGCAGTAGTCTACCTGCAAATGTCAAAATCCTTCTTCCTTACTAAAAACGTCCCTAGAACCTTTTGTCACTTGTGTGAAACCTTTTCATGTTGGGCAATGCTAAGGTTTTCAGTTTCGTCAAATAGTTAAAGTACAAACTACTGCTGCTGCTTTTTCCAACGTAAAAAGGAACTCTAGGTTGGGCAAGTCTGTTTCAGTTATCCTGGTGGGATGCAAGGGTGAACTTTGTAACCACTTTTACCTGGGCCTATATTGGGCATGAGCCCAATGCCACCAGAACAACTATCACTTTAAGTGCACTACTCCCAGGCAGAGGACACCACTAAAACAAAGAAAGTGACCCAGTCAACTAAAAATGGGTGAGTCCGAGCAGAGACATGCTGAAACAAACAGTGAAGGATCTGAAAAGTGACGTCAAAGCTAACACAGAGGGATGAGTGGCAGAGCCTGAGGAATAAAAGTGTTCCATTTTTTTATTCACACTTTAATATTTAACTATAGTAGATTAAGGGACAACTTAACTTTAAAAAACGAATGCAGAAGGGGCAAGGGCAAAAACCAAACTTTAAACTTTAAGTAAATGGATGCAATAGGCCAAATATACTAAACTGAGAAGTAGAAATAACTAATAGACACCAAACCAAATCCAGCTGAATCGTAATTTAGCACAAAAGGGCAATCAGCACTCGATAAATAAAAACTACTGTAAAATAAATACGGAATAGATAAGGGCAGCACTGGAAGTGTGTTGGATTGCAGAATGTGGGAATTTGTGGACAGTGAGATTGTCCTGGGTGATCACACCTGTGGGAAATGTTTACCTCTTGAGTCATTTAGCTGGAGCTCGAGTCAGAGACACTCCGACATTTAAGGGAGGGGGAGAAATATCTCGATCGTTTACTCCAGAACACAGTCACACCACATAGAAAGATACAGGTACAGGAAGAGGAGTGTGGGGCTGACAGTCAGTAGGGTAGGGGGAACCTAGTGGAGGCTGGGAAGGAGGAATCACAGAAACTGGTCCTGTCAAACAGGTACGACGTACTTGCTACCTTTGGGGATAAAGAAGGCGGCTGCGGCAATGTTCCCTCCAATTTTGTTTGACCCTGCGCAGCCCCTTTAAGGCGCTGTGTGGGCTTTGTATTGAGAAGCCAGCAAGGCGGCCGCATAGGTTCCCTAGAGCGCTGCACAGCTGCGCTGCATACAGGGAACATTGGGCTGCGGAGAGGATGGCCAGAATGCTAACCAAGGAACCATAGAGCAGGAGGATGTCCAAGGTGGGGAAACAACAGAATAGAAAGGAGAGTGGGCAAAATTGTGGCAGTTGGAGTTTAATGTGGGGAAGTGTGAGGAATCCAAGAAAGACAAATCAGAATATTTTCTTAATGGCGAGAGACTGGGAACTGTGAATGAGCAAAGGGATTTGGGTGTCCAGGTACACAAATCACTAAAAGCTAGTGCACAGGTACAAAAAGTCATCAAAAAGGCAAATGGAATTTTAACCTTTATCTCCAGAAGATTGGAATACAAAATGGAGGAAGTAATGCTTCTGTTGTACAGAGCCTTGGTCAGATCCCATCTGGGGTGTGATGTTCAGTTTTGGGAACCGCACCTCAGGAAGAATGGGTTCAGTGCAGATTCACCAGAATGATACCAGGGCTTAAAGTGTTAAATGATGAGACCCGGTTGCATAAACTTGGCTTATATTCCTTTGAGTTTAGAGGGTTGAGGATTGATCTAACGAAGATATTTAGAATGCTAAAAGGATTTGATAGAGTAGATACAGACAAGTTATTTCTGCTGGTAGGGGAATCCAAAACACGGGTGCACAATCTTAAGATTACAGCTAGGCCATTTAAGAGCGTAATCAGGAAGCACTTTTTCACACAAAGGGCAGTGGAAATCTGGAATTCTCTCCCCTAAAAGGTTGTGGATGCAGGGTTAATTGAAATTTTCAAGATTGAGATTGACAGATTTTTTATTAGGTAAGGGTATCAAAGGATAAGGATCAAAGATAGGTAAATGGAATTGAGGTACAGATCACCCAGGATCTAATTGAATGGAGGAACAGGCTTGAGGGGCTGATTGGCCTACTCCTGTTCCTATGTAAATACGCACCACCTTGGTGGTAATCACAATGCTTTCATTTTACACCAATCTATTAACCCACTGTTATTTGAAAGAGGAAGGAGAATATGTCAATGAGCCCTTGGAAACCAAGGATATTCTCGACAGTCCTGGCCAGTGATCTGCTTGAGACAACCATGAACAAGAGAAGAATGCCAATATAATGAAGCACATGTCTTCACCAGGATCCTTGTTGAATATACTACTGATACGTTAAACTAGAGGTTCAGAAGGTCGAACTGATCTGGGGTTTTCTGCGGTACAGCTCTGATGTGGTCTCCAAGATCAGCGTGGTCTTTTGTATGCTTCACAGCTTTGCAATTCAGAAAGGAGTTAACATGCAGCAGGTGGACAAAGAAGCCCAGCCTCAATCATTAGCAGCAGCAGCCATAGAGAGCAAGGTGGGAGAAATCACTAGTCAACTCTAGTTGCAACCAGGAAATGTAATGCTCCAGGTTCTAAATGTCAGCACTTTTAGCTTAGCTGCCCAATCCTAACCAATCCTTTCCACATGTGCACAAAACAGCGGCAAAATGGCCACCAGCCCATCACTATCCCCTACCTTATCTCAACTACCTATAGGCGGTGTTACACGCCATTTTATATATGCTGATGACTTATGTGTCACTGCCCAAAGCACTGATTTTAACACCATGGAGAAAACACTTTCTGAGGCCTTGGAGGGACTAAAATTCTACTATGAAGAAAACCACCTTCGCGCAAACCCATCAAAGACGCAAGTTTGTGCATTCCACCTCAGAAACCGTGAAGCCAAACGCCAGCTGAAAGTAACCTGGTGTGGAGCAACACTGACGCATTGCGAGCACCCTATCTACTTAGGAGTCACCCTTGACCGATGCCTCACCTTCAAGAACCACATCGAGAAGACAAAGGCAAAAGTAAGCGTACGAAACAACATCCTGAATAAGCTCACTAACACAAGATGGGGAGCAAGCCCGAAAACATTGCAAACCAGTGCACTTGCTCTTTGCTATTCCACTGCCGAATACGCCTGCCCTGCATGGGAAAGGTCTACTCATGCCAAGAAGATGGATGCCGTTCTGAATGCAAGCTGCCGATTTATCACAGGTTGCTTAAAACCAACAAACACCAACAACCTATATATCCTGGCGGGTATCGCTCCCCCTGATATAAGAAGAACGGTAGCCAGCAAGAAAGAGCGACTCCGTCAAACATCAGATGAGAGACACCCTCTGCATTGTCATACACCTACACCCAGCCGCCTAAAGTCAAGAAAGAGCTTCATGAAGTGTTGTTCCATTACAATCAACCTCATCTGTAGCCCGCATCGCCTTGTGGAAAGACCGGCTCGCCAGTCTTGAACAACCCCCAGCGATGGAAATTTAACTTGATGAAAGCCTTCCCCCAGGAGCTAATTGCAACTGGGCAACCTGGAAGTGCCTTAACAGACTTAGGACCGGTGTAGGTTGCTCAAAGGTGTCACTAAGCAAATGGGGATATTCAACCAGCCCAACAACTTGTGAATGTGGAACTGAGGCACAGACTATGCAACATCTCCTGCAATGCCCATCGTTAGAGGAACCCTGCACTGTTGCAGATCTTGCCGAATTCAACAACAAGGCGCAAAAATGTGTCCAGTTCTGGCTGGGCTATGTATAGACTGTCCGTGGACATGATAAGAAGATCTCAACTACCATGCATCCCCATCCTATCAGCTACTGTTACCTTATTTTGTCCCATTAGAAATTAACTCTCTGAACAAAGTTGAATTAAAATATAACCATTTTCTTTCCCTACAAGTGAGCAGTGTTTGTGGCATTAACAATATTTTCCCCAGTGCTTCTCCTTGTGTATGGTATATGTCTTCTTGAACCTATTCTACTGCTCCTTCTAGGTGTTTCCCCAGTGGAAGGGTAAGATGTCTGACTGCTGAATGTCAATGGGTGGATTCTCGAATGGAGGTGACCCTGTACCTCCTTCTGCCAGGCCATGAACTAGTCCTGCAACTGTTGTCCAATGCCACAGAAAGTGACAAAAAGTGGACTCACTGCTGCTGGCTGCTTTCCGCCACCATTTCTTTTGTCATTTGCTTGACGTGGCTGGGTGGTAGCGATGTGGCATCACCGAGAGACAGCTGCCCCCTTTGTGCATACTCCTGCCATTCACCTGCTGCCAGGTACTCCCTCAGCATGTTCAATGATCTGCACGGGAACACACTGCTAGCCAGAAATTGGGTATGTGAAGCCTTGCATCAAGGTTCTCTCAAGCTGGTCTCCTAGTATTTGCATTCGGACAAGAGAGACCTCTGTACATTGGGAGCCAGAGTCTCAAGCCAGAGGATTCAAGTTGGGACCCATAACTGGGGTAAGGCTCTTCTGTCATGGGTCTCCCCTGCAGGTGCATTTGGAATTGCCTGCACTCTATGATGGACTGCAGTTCTTGCTAAGTGGCCCTGCAGAGATTCCTCCGCAGTTGCTGTCAGACCTTGCAGGGTGCTTTGCATATTCTCAACTTTACTATATAAAGCACTGGTGCTCAGATAGCAGCCTTCTGATGTCAACATTCTGATGTGAGGTACCAATCTTCTGGCTTGACAGCTGAGGAAGGACTCCGGAGGTTGATTCCGAAGATGAAGGGGTTGTCTTATGAAGAAAGGTTGAGCAGGTTGGGCCTATACTCATTGGAGTTTAGAAGAATGAGAGGGGATCTTATTGAAACATATAAGGTTCTAAAGGGGCTTGACAGGGTAGATGCAGAGAGGATGGTTCCCCTCGTGGGGGAGTCTAGAACTAGGGGGCATCATTTCAGAATAAGGGGGCACCCATTTAAAATGGAAATGAGGAATTTCTTCTCTCAGAGGGTTGTGAATCTTTGGAATTCTCTTCCCCAGAGAGCTGTGGAAGCTGGGTCATTGAATATATTTAAGGTGGAGATAGTCAGATTTTTGAATGGTAAGGGAGTAAAGGGTTATAGGGAAGGGGCAGGGAAGTGGAGTTGAGACCAAAATCAGATCAGCCATGATCTTATTGAATGGCGGAGCAGACTCGAGGGGCCAAATGACCTACTCCTGCTCCTACATCTTATGTTCTTATATGTTCTCAACTGGCATTCCAGTCAGCAGTTAGATTATCTGGTCATTTATTTCATTGCTGTTTGTGGGAGCTTACTGTGCGCAAATTGGCTGCTGCGTTTCCTACATTACAACAGTGACTACATTTCAAAAGTGCTTCATTGGTTGTAAGGTGCTTTGGAACATCCTGAGGTTGTGAAAGGCGCTATATAAATGCAAGTCTCTCTTTCTTTACTGCTGCTTTCACTTCTTCCTCTTCACTTGAGCTCAGTGTTCTCAATGCAACCTGACTAGCTAAATCTCCAGCGTGAATGTAGCTATGCTGGTACATGAGCCAGGTGGACTGAGTGTCGCAGGGTGCTGTAAGGTGCTGACTTCTTTGCTGGTACTAGGAGCTGTATCATCATTTTCAGTGACACCTATAGAAACAGATGGGAAATGTAGTTTAGAATGGTGACAGTGGGAACCTTTTGAAAATAGAGTTGGCATGCCAATATATTATTACGTCATGCTGCTATAGTGGAGTGCATGTCTATAAGTGAGTGAGTATGAGGAAATTAATAAGCATAGGATGCTACTAGACCTGATCTGTTTAAGGGCCTGCAATCGCAGGGCCCTCCTCCCATCAAGTCTTTTCTTGCAGGCAGATACAAAGTGCTGAGATGTTGGACGTTGAAAGAGCACAGAAATTACACCCAATAGCTTATCCTGCCCATCTTGTGCGCAAGTCAATGGCCATACATCATGCACCTACACTTTGCTGGAAGCTTGCTTTGTGGGCACAACTTTTAAAGATTCAAAGACAGTGGTTCCATATTTCAGTGCCAGCTACAACTTTTGTCCTACAGCAATCTGGCCTGAATATGCATGAGTAAAAGAGCTGAAAGATTGTCTGATTGCTTTGCATGTGGCTTCAATCAAGCTACACCAGGCTGAGAGGAACATCTGTGCCTTGGACGATATATACTTTATATATATGTGTCCATATATATGACCATATATATACTTTCAGTAAGCACATTTTAGGCTTGCCTTGGCTTACCTTCCAAAGGCTGGCAAATTTCTTTCTCATTTCGCATGTAGTTCAAGCTGCTGTGTGGTGAAGCGCCTCTCCTTCTGCCCCAAGCCCTCCTTTGCTGCACTTCAATTACATCTCTTCAAAGGGAGAAGTTTGAAGGTGGACTCTTCTTACCTCTGTCATTCGAGTTCCAAAATGACACTTTGCAACATCACAAAGCTGCTTCCTTCTAAATTGCAGCAGCAGCCTTTTAACAGTTGCTGCTGCCCAGGATATCCTGCTCTCTCGATTGATGAGCCCCTGGCCCCAGGCCCAGTCTGGATAGGGAGTTCACTATTCATATGCAAATTAGCGGGCCGTGTAAAATCAATCATTGAACAAGTTTGCAGGACGCACGCATACTGCAAATCAATCCTGACACCTCTTCACTGGGGCCAGAAAATTGTCCCTCTAATATTTTGTCCAGGAGGGAGTAATATATGGTTTAAAAGTGGAAATGATGTGACACTGGTTTGTGTCTGCTGCACACCATTAATTTGTTAAAGGATCTATCTTTTTTTCTGTATTTCTTTTGATCAGTGTGAATTATAACAGATTTATTTCACACGGATTTCTAAATAACTGTGAAGTTTAACCTACATCTGTACTTTGAGGTTTGTTACTGTCAATAGTAATGTTGGCATTATTCATGCATTAGTGTGTGTTATACTGAGCACACACAAGAAATCTAGTTTATAATCCAGTCAGACACTTTGCTCCTCTTATATGTATATAACTCGCGACAATGGTTGTATTGAAATGATGAAATGCACACTCTTTACTCAGCACTTGGAAAGTGGGCATGCTTTAGATAATAAACAGAAAATGTGGTTTTCTCGGGCTCCACCAGAGCCCCTGTGGCACCAGTAGCAGCAAACGACTACATGTGCAAAATCTCAGTTGTTGCTGGAGTTGTGAAATCTGCCCTGCAATGTGACTGAGCTGGATTTCACAGCACTGAAATCACCAGCATTTTACAGAACTACTTCTACATGAAGCAGTTCTGTGATTTAAAGCACAAAAAGCATATATACCCTTTGCCTGATCCTGTTAACTTTTACACTCGTGGTCACTAACACAGTGATTGTGTTATTTTGACTCTGCTCAACACCATCAGTCTGAGGAGTGGTTCTACAAGTTAGTTGCCTTGCTGACATCATCCGCATTCACCGTTTGTTGTCCTTGTTGTTTAATTGGAGTTAACAGACTGAGGAGCAGGGTGAAATAATTCATCAATTACCCAGCTAAATCGATGATCAAAGTCAGTCCAAACCAGTGTCTAACTGGGATTAATTATAATATTTTTTTTATTCGTTTATGGGATGTGGGCGTCACTGGCAAGGCCAGCATTTATTGCCCATCCCTAATTGCCCTCGAGAAGGTGGTGGTGAGCCGCCTTCTTCAACCGCTGCAGTCCGTGTGGTGAAGGTACTCCCACAGTGCTGTTAGGGAGGGAGTTCCAGGATTTTAACCCAGCGACGATGAAGGATCGGTGATATACTTCCAAGTCAGGATGGTGTGTGACTTGGAGGAGAACTTGGAGGTGGTGGTGTTCCCATGCGCCTGCTGCCATTGTCCTTCTAGGTGGAAGAGGTCGCGGGTTTGGGAGGTGCTGCCGAAGAAGACTTGGCGAGTTGCTGTGGTGCATCTTGTAGATAGCACACACTGCAGCCACGGTACGCCAGTGGTGGAGGGAATTAATGCATAAGGTGGTGGATGGGGTGCCAATCAAACAGGCTGCTTTGTCCTGGATGCTGTCGAGCTTCTTGAGTGTTGTTGGAGCTGCAGTCATCCAGGCAAGTGGCGAGTATTCCATCACACTCCTTACATATACATAATATGGAATAACAACAGAAAACGCTGGAAAAACTCAGCAGGCCAGGTAGCATCCATGGAGAGAGAAACAGAGTTAACGTTTCAGGTCAATGACCCTTCGTCAGAACTGGAAAAAAGCAGGAAATGGAAAGCAAGTTTAGGGGCTGGGAAAAGGGGGAGAGGATGAAAGAACAAAAGGGAAGGTCAGTGATAGGATAGAAAGCAGGAGAGATTAAGAGACATTGAGAGACATTAAGAGATATTCAAGGCGAGAGGAGGTGGTAATGGGACAGGTTAAGGAACAAAGGATGGCTCTAGATGAGGTGTGAATTGTGCTGGCAGAATGAAGGACCTTCATTCTAGAGCCATCCTTTGTTCCTTAACCTGTCCCATTACCACCTCCTCTCGCCTTGAATATCTCTTAATGTCTCTCAATGTCTCTTAATCTCTCCTGCTTTCTATCCTATCACTGACCTTCCCTTTTGTTCTTTCATCCCCTCCCCCTTTTCCCAGCCCCTAATCTTGCTTTCCATTTCCTGCTTTTTTCCAGTTCTGACGAAGGGTCATCGACCTGAAACGTTAACTCTGTTTCTCTCTCCATGGATGCTGCCTGGCATAGATACATAGAAGATAGGAGCAGGAGTAGGCCATTCGGCCCCTCGAGCCTGCTCCGCCATTCAATGAGATCATGGCTGATCATCCAAATTCAGTCCCCTGTCCCTGGCCAGCCCTGGGCCGTCCTTTTACAGCTCCAATTTATCCAGTGAGATTGATGAAGGCCTATCTTCTCAGATCAGGAAGGTGCGTGATGCAGGTAGACTTTGGGGGAGAAAAGTAAAACTTAAAACAAAAATGATATTAGCAGAGGCTTGAATTCATCAAAGTGGCAGCACTTCTTTTATTGCATTTAATCACACAAATAATACATTAACAATGCACAACAATAAAAGTCTAAATGTTACAAAAACAGAAAATTTTAAAAGTGCTTACAGAAGTTTATATTTTACAATAAATACTTGATTAACAGTGTCTTGACATTTTAAAAGTAGCATCCATTTTTTAATGGTAATTGTTGTAAGCCAAGACATGTTTAATCATCACATGCTAAAACAAACAATTTACATTTGGATTAAAAACGCTTTAAACATCTATGTACAAGAACACATAGGACAAGACATGAGTCTATGCTTCAGCATAATCCAAGAACTAGAGTGAAACCTCCTTCTTCAGGTTACAAAGTTGTACATACGAAGACAGTATGTTTGGAAAGAAGTAAACAATTACATTTTTTTATTAAAACAAAATAATTTTGTCATTGTGCTTCTTTGCTCTAGCCTGGATGGTCCTTGTAAACCTTTACATTTTCATTAGACATAGAATGATGAACAGTAAAACCTGTCTGTATGAGGTACGATGATTCATTCAACGTTCTGTGGTTAATCCTGTGTAATTGCTGATACATCGCTTGCTGGAATTGCTTGTTGATCCATTGTGTTCTAAATGTGAGATCTACACAACTTGATTTCCTTTATGGTAAAATGTGTGAAATGCTGACAAAGTACTCCGCTAATACCATAGCTCTTATTATTTCCTCACCGCTCAAGCCAGCCAGACATGACAGCAACTCATCCACATCCTCTATTAGTCACTGCTACCAGTTAAAGCACAGGATGACCCACAGATCTAAGTACATGAGATAAAATAGGAGCATTGGGGCTAAAACCGGATTTGTGAACCATTAGCCGGCTAAATAACAGTTATCCCAGTGAAGAACAGCAAACGTCTCCTTCTCTACTGTATACATGCTCACAATGGCTCTGCTACCAGTCAGATAAGCAATAGATAGATGGATGTTACACTAGTATGCCAGAAAAACTCTGGGCTATTTTAAAGTCCAGGAATGAAGGACTCAATTGATTTTCGAAGCATTGTTCAGGATGACTCAAGCCCTCAATCTTACCCCGAAAACACGATATGATCCTCCTGATTTAAAGAGATGGTTGCCTCCCATTTCAACCTACTGGAGGTGGCTACTGTTAATTCCGTAAAGGTTTGAGGGGGGAAAAACCCAAGTAAACGGTGTAATTTTGGCGGTCCTTCCTGCATTGTGATGTCTTCCTTATGATCTCAAGCTACCGACCTCAGCATGAATAACCCACTGAAAGGGAGGTCTGTGGACCACACGTCAAAAGGTTACGCGGTAGCGAGACTCTGCTTTTCCATGCTGCAGAAGTTACACTGAAGCCAATGAAACCCGATTTGTGGGCATACATATCTTAAGCAGAATGATTCCCCTTTTTTTGAAGTGTGAAATACACTTTTACAATGTTTAAAAACACAAATCTCACCTTTAAAACCCGAGTTTATGTTTTTGTCACTATTGCTTTGTGTCACTATCACGCAGGTCCCAGGATCTGGCGAGTTCTGGCAGTAGAACAGCAGGTTGCATTTAGAAACAAATGGGATTGATTACTCAGGTGAACGAAGCAGCAGAAACCCTTTAAAATTATTTCATTTCCCATGAATATTGACAAATTGGGTAAGAATTGTTTACTTTCACTAAAATGTGCGACAAATTATTCTGCTGCGGCCTCTGGCCATTTCTCGTCTCTTGCACGGTTCATGTTAACATAGTTCACTCGCCTCACTATGAGAGTTGGCAAACAATGTTAATTTGTTTCTATTAATTAGAGAAAAATAGTATTTACCCAAGTGCTTCAATTTCCCCCTGATTCTCACCATTTCTTTCCTCCTCTCAAGAAAGCCTCGACTCTTAATGGGGCATGGTTCCATAAGCCCACCCAAGTGATCATTTTTAAATCCGTGACTCTAGACAAGAGTGCTCGCAGGCTATTCGACACTGGGACCTTCCTCTCCTCACACTTGGCACACTTTCCCAACACAGGCCACCAGGTAGCAGTCTGGAACTGGATCCTTTGCTGATTTACCCCCTCCCTAGCTCAGGTCAACTGAGGAAAATCGCTCTATCTGAGATCACCAAACAGCACAGACTGGGGTTCAAACCTAGAAGCTTTGGTCTGTTTATTGCAGTATCACAGAGGGTGATGCATTTACCAACTAGGCCAGAAGGACAGCCTCCCCAAGCATGTCTATCATTCTCACTGGGCCGCTGGGGCAGCGACCCTTTGCAGACCATATTTACAATACAGACAAACCAGTCCGACTCACCCTATAAATGGCTTTACACTGCTCACATGGAACTTTGACATCATGTTCCTTTCATTATTATTTGAACAAATGGAAACAATTAATTTAGGCGTCTTTTTCTGTTCAGACATCATTAATTCATGCCACATGAATAAAACATTGTACAACAAATTACAGCCAGTGGCCTTAACTGGGCTGGTCTGAAACACAATCATTACGCCTTGTTCAAATGCAGTGAGATGGGTAAGGAAGATTATTTCTGATGAGTTCCTTACTTCAGAATTTAAATAACATCATTTCAACTGAGCTGAACTGGACATTATTGGTTGTAGCTATAATTTAATAGGTGATATATGATGAAGTTTGTTGTTTACTAAATCAATAAGCCACCATAAAGCACCGAGAGCCATTAGTGCATAATCCGTGAGCCCAAGGGATGAATGAGTTTTGTGGGCCTGATTTTCTCCTGGTTTATATTTCTGTAAACCAGCAAATGCCCATTACCTTGTTTAAAACACAGCATCATTGATTTTAACAGTTTATTTAAATTACTTCTGAAAAATGAAGGCAGCAAAATAGTGTTATTGTGTGGGGTGTTCAACGTGGCACAAGACTGTTGCTGTGTGGTGATGCATTCACATGGCAGTGAGTGAATTCACAGTGTTGATCTGGACTGGCTGATGTACATGTGGTGGAGTAAAAGAAAATAGGAGGGAAAGTTTTCATCAGCAAGTTATTTTGAAATGAAGGTCTGAGACACAGAAAGTGCGTGTGAGAGAGAGAATTATGTAGATTTTTTTCTAGCTGGAGTAGAGTACTGTGTCCATGGTTCATAGTTGGTGGGCTGAAGGAATGTTTAACTCAGCCATTATTGTGTCATGTGATTTTGGGAGTCAAAAAAGTGCCAACTCAAAAAATGCACAAATAAACCATCCATATTGGGTCCACATGTGTGATACTCGGCCAAGATATTTAAAGGTGACAAGTTGTTGCCAATATTGCGGACATGAGTCATAATGCATAACACGCCTTCATGCTGCATTGTCAATATAAAGAAAATGGACTACGTCAAAGAAAGTTCAAAGTCTTCTCAGCTCAGGCTAAGGTTGTGTTCCTGATGCAATGCTGGAGGTGATTTGATGCACCAGCTGGTTTGACCAACTCTGATGTAGGAGAACATTAATACTGTGACGAGAAACAAGATGGGGGCTAACACTGTTCTCTATCACTGACATCGGTCCTTATCCTGACAAGAACTAAAAAGGTGCAGCCTACGGACTAGTGAGAATGTTCTTTAGATAATGAACAAAGAGCAAAATACAGCAGATGCTGGAAATCAGGTCTGATGAAGGGCCCATCACCTGAAACGTTAACTTGTCTGTTCTCTCCAAAGATGCTGCCTGATCTGCTGAGTATTTCCAGCATTTTCTGTTTTTGTTTCCTTAGACAATTAATTGGATTCAATACAATTTTGAAAACCAAGCAATGTGAACAGCATATAGACAGGTCCTAGCATCTTAACACATGACTGAGAATGTACACAAGCGGGGTTTACGAATTAAATGTTTGCTCGACACACGATCCATGAATGCCATCTGTTCTTCAAAGACTGTTTTTTCGGTAGAGGGATCAACGGCTGATTGGCAACTGTGGCAGAGCCAAAGCTTGGTGTGGAATAGACTGTGCTGTCAATACTGAAAATGGATGACCTAAAAATAAAATGAGAGCAAATATGCCAATACATTTGAATACAGCAGTGACTAGATTCATAAGTGTAAGGTCACATTAACATTGTAGGAAGCATTACATGGTTAAAGCATTATATAGTTGTTACGGTAGCATAGTAGTTATGTTACTGGACTAATAATCCAGAAGCCTGGACTAATGATCTGAGAGGCATGAGTTCAAATCCCACCACATTAATTAAATTCAATTAATTAAATAAATCTGGAATAAAAAACTAATAGTGGTGACTGTGACACTACTGGATTGTTGTAAAATCCCATCTGGTTCTTTTGGGGGCAGGAAATCTGCTGTCCTTACCTGGTCTGGCCTATACGTGACTCCAAACTCACAGCAATGTGGGTGACTCTTAACTGCCCTCTGAAATGGCCTAGCAAGCCATTCAGTTGTATAAGGTGGCTCACCACCACCTTCTCAAGGGAAATTAGGGATGGCAATAAATGCTGGCCTTGCCAGCAACGCCCACATCCCGTGAATGAAGATAATCACAGTTAGTGGCTTTAAAGCATCTAAATTAATCTATCTGCCAAAATATGGGTGGGAATATTCAATTCAGACATCAGGGCCTAGAAATTAGGTATGGCCCCGCCAGCTCAGTTGCGCCCAAAAGTTTGCGCAGTGCCCGGAGCCCGTTGCGCCCGCCAGAAATTCACTTTTAGCGCCCCAAGTCGGAACCGGGCGCTGTTCCAGGGTGTGCCCGCCTCCGCTTGGGGCGCTGAAAGTGAATTTCAGCGCTCCAGCTGCCGCTGCGCCACCCGATGCGGTGCGGCAGGCTGGGGTACTGCAGGCCTCCTCCTTCTCTTAAGGAGGAGCTGCCTGCAGCCGTGAGATCACCGCTGGATTCTGCCGGCAAATGAGCCCGGCACCACGGAGAAGTGCCGGGCTCGCGGGAATCAGCTACCAATGCCGCGGGGGGGGGTGGTGTAGGAGGCCGGGGAGGGAGGTGTGGGCAGGCGGCCGCCGAAAAAACGGCCGGCCGCACCTCCACCTTTATGCGCCCCACTAACGCTGCATGAAGGCCGTGTTTCACGAACGTTGTTTGCGGCCGCTGCGGAAGAGGCGGCTGCAACTGAATATGGGCGTCGGGCCGGCATCGGGGCGGAACCGGGGCGCTGCGCACACCGATGACGTCATCGGTGCCGGCGCAGCGCTACTGGCTACCGCCGCCATTAACGCTGCACTCAATTTCCGCGCTACCAACCCCGCCGGCGCAGAAGACCTCTTTAGGCGCTAAGTGGGCGCAAGGCCCACTGAATTTCTAGGCCCAGAGAACTGGTGAAATACATAATCGCCATTATTCCTATTCCCGTCCTGCTCTAAAACTGCTAGACAATAGGCTGAAAATCTGGGTCACAGCATTTGTGTGAAATTCCTTTGTTATTTTAACAGAGGTATTGATACTCAATGGGCTGAATTTTCTCAGTCCCATGGAGGCGGGACTGCCGGGAAAGTTGCAGAATTTGGGGGCGGATGGCAAACCCGCCTCCGTGCCCTCTTGCCAGGAGGCGGGAAGCCGCCCGGCCCTGGTTCCCGTCTCCTTGGAGTAAGGAAGGAATTAAAGCCTATTAACTGCCTGTTAACAGGTAGTTAGTTAACAGGCAGAAAATAGGATTATCCCTATTTTTGGCGCTGAAGTGCGGGCTTCCCGACCTGGTGGAACCCCGCCGGGGTGTAGGAGGTGAGTCGGAGGTCTGCGGGGGTCAGAGGGGTCTGAAAGTGCGATGTAGAGGTGAGTGATGGGTGCAAGTGTGGAGTGGTAAGTATGTGAGGTGAGTGTAAAGTGTTAGAAAATGTTAACTTACCTTTGTTTCTCCCTACAGCCTTCAGCCACTGTGGAGCCGTAGTCCCCGACATCTCCATTGTAGAGATCACAGACTGGCTGTTGGATCCTCCGACCCAACAGCCAGCTGACTTCTGCAAAGTTGAAAAGTTTGATGAGTCCTGAACACAAGGTCTCATCAAACTACACAGAATGTCAGTGTTTGACAGCTTCACAAAGCTGTCAAATGATGACATTTCTTCTTTCAAAAGTTCTTGACGGATGACATGTCTGACGTTGACGTGCTCTGTCATTGACTTCCCCCTAATTGGCCTGCTGAGCCTGCTGCGCGGGCTTAACAAGGTCAATCAGGGGAAAATCCCGCTGGTTGGCCAGAAGCTGATGGAGGCGGGATTGAAAGCCGGCAAGCAGCAGTCCTGCATCCAAAAGCTTCCCATTGAGAAAATCCAGCCCAATGTGTTTGGATTCTAAGAAACAAAAAGCCTATATTCAAGGGAAAAGAGCCTTAATTACGCATCAGTGCCTTGATTCAAACTGCCTCCAGATAAGGAAGGATTCAGGACAGTTTCTCCCCGGATCTGTGCAAAAGAAATTCTACAGACAACCAATGGCTACAAGTCTGGGAAAATCTGTTTCATTCTGCGGCCATTGGAAGCACTCCTAGTTATAATTAACAGCATAAACAGGATAGAAACTGCTGGTTAGAAATAGCCTGGGGACTCACATTTTGTTTAGCCGATACTGCTGTGACATCATGAAGTTAACTTCAGTGACATCATGACTAGGTAAGTGTTGCACAAATGTAGTAATGTCCAATCAAAGTGCACCGATAACATTATGCAGCAATTCACAGCATCACAGGATAACTACAGATGAGGAATGCCATTGGGCCCATCTTAGTTCACACATCTAGGAAAACAGCCTCAACAGTCCCCCTCATTACATCATCCAACTGGATCTTGAAGAATGAATCGAGTTTCTTCACATTCATTCCCCAACCCAGAATTCTATTTCAAATGATGATCGCTCTGTGTGAATAAATTCTTCCTGACATCACTTTCATCAGTTTTAGCCCACTGTAATGGCTTACTGTGAAGTCGTGCTCCAGATTTACCTTGCTATACCATTTAATATCCGATATACTTTTAAAGGCTCCCTCTCAGTCATTGCCTTTCAAGGGTGAAGAGTCACAGTTTTTCCATCTTTCCTCATAACTTAACCCTTTAATGCCAGGGATCAGTTTCAGGACACTCCCTTTCACTGGCTTCGGGGCTAGAATGATCAGAACTGGACACAATACTTAAAGGTGCTCAATTCAATAGAATACAGTTCCACTTTAATTGTTACATGTAATTAAAAAAATCTGTACTTAGAACATAAGAAGCAGGAGTAGGCCATACGACCCCTCGGGCCTGCTCCGCCATTCAATAGGATCATGGCTGATCCGAACCTAGACTCACGTCCACTTCCCTGCCCGCTTCCCATAACCCTTAATTCCCTTATCAGCTAGGAAACTGTCTATCTCTGTTTTAAATTTATTTAATGTACTTGTTCCCAAAGCTGATACACTTTAAAGAATTCCACATAACTGAATGAGGAGGACTCTAGAATATTGTACTCTGTAGAATATTGTGCAAACTCAAGTGGAACAGAATGTAACACATGTCTACTTACTTTCCACATAGCCATGAAGTGCCACCATCCTGGTCCGCTCATGGTGACTGAAAGCTTGGTAATGAATGTCCTCTGGTAGGGACGGAGGGAGGCGTGACCGAGGGGGACCTGGTTGACCTACTGCGTGCTGTGGAGTATGCTTTTTGTGCCGCGCTCTGCAGTTTTGAAACCAGACCTGCAATAGCAACAGATACAATCCATCACGGTACGCCACGGTGAGAGCCACAGATGGGGCCCAATGATTAGGAATCTTTTCAACTGTGCACATGACTACAGGGTTTGTCCAACAAACTTTAAAAAAAAAATGAAATCTAAAACTCCTCTATTAAGTTGCTTAAATATAATTAGTTACCAAGTACAAATACGAACACAACTCAGTACATGTTCAAAGCAATTAATAATTTATTCATAAACATGAATAATATTGAGGACTGCAACTTGAGGAGAGGGGGAATTATAATGTACATCCATGTGAAGAACAATCCTGATCCTCAGATGGACAGATAGTACGACTGCAGCTCTGTGCATGCATCCTTTTTGTTGCCCCAATTTTAACTCTGGGTGGGTAGATACGGAGGAGAGTTGGAAATTCATCTGTTGTTGCACAATTCAGCCCTATGGCTGTTTTAACTCCCAGGCCTCATTAACATGCCACCAGCCCACTTACCGCCCGACTGGAAGTTGCTGGGAAGCAGCTGCTGGCCTCTGGAAATTTGTGTGTCCCATGGCCGCCGACAAGCACTCAAAGAAGTGAGTGGAATGGGTATCTGGGAGGGTCTCACGGGACGGAAGAGAGGTGGAGAGGTCTGGGGCACGGGTGGTCTTGTGGGGCCTGGACAAGCCCTCCTGCTCCTCCTGGCCCCACAAAAGAAAGTGAAAAACGTATCTATTTGGGCCTCTTCATCTCCCCGGCAGGTCCCGACTCTCTTCAGCCCAGGAAAACCACAGTAGCTTCCCCGCTCAGGCCCGAGTTCAAAATGTAGTCATGGCCTGATGACATCATCGGACCCTGATTTGCATATTTAAAGCTCAGCCGCCCATTCAGAAGCCTGTGTAAAAGCCAAAGTTAATGGGAACCGGGTAGCTCAAGGGTGGGTATCCAACAATAACAACAACTTGTATTTATATAACACCTTTAACATAGTAAAATGTCCCAAGGCACTTCATAAGAGGGTCATAAAACAAAATTTGACACCGAGCCACATAAGGAGAAATTAGTCAAGATGACCAAAAGCTTGGTCAAAGAGGTAGGTTTGAAGGTGTGCCTTGAAGGAGGAGAGAGAGGTGGATAGGTGGATAGGTTTAGGGAGGAAATTCCAGAGCTTAGGGCCTTGGCAGCTGAAGGCACATCCACCAATGGTGGAGCGATTAAAATCAAGGATGCTCAAGAGGCCAGAATTAGAGGAGCGCAGGTATCTCAGAGGGTTGTAGGGCTGGAGGAGGTTACAGAGATAGGGAGGGGTGAGGCCATGGAGGGATTTGAAAACAAGGATGAGAATTTTAAAATCGAGGTGTTGCTTAACCGGGAGCCAATGTAGCTCAGTGAGTACAGGGGTAATGGGGGAATGGGACTTTGTACAAGTTAGGACGCGGGCAGCAGAGTTTTCACACAAATGCACTTTCCAGTAAAGGATGTCGGATAACAGGAGCAGGGACATAGGCTGATTTACCTCTCCCTAACCCTAACCCACAAGTGCTGGTGCCAATTGGAGCACCCCTATCCCAGCTGGGGTCAGCTAACTTAGCATAGACCAGGGATTGAACATGGAACCTGTGATCTCCAAAGCTCACCTACTTACTGGAGCCATGGCAAGCCAGGGTTGAGCTTCACAGCCACTTCTGAGTTCAAACTACTCTAGTTTGGATCTAGTCCTTTTCTTTCCTGCTGTACTACAGTTCCAACCAAGGTAAGCTTTAAACATCATCTCTGAGTATTCAGAGAAAACTCCCTGATATTATCAACAAAAATTGATTGCACTGTTAAAGAATCTGAGTCAAAAATTTAGATTTGTGAATCTGAAAAATATCATTCCAAATTCATAGCTGGATGTCAGATTTGGAAACCAGAAAATAATATTTAGAATCAGAAGTTTGGATTTAAATTCCCTAACATAGCAGAACCGCAATTCTAAACAGTACATCCACTCCCATAATTCTAGTTAAAGATTGTTTCTCTACCTGAGAGATGGTAATTATTATCAGACATATGGCAAACAGATACAATAATATTAACAAGCATATTACAACACTGTTAGTCCTCCCTGGATCTTGGCTCCCATCTTGTGACTGTGTTCCATCATTTTCGTCATGAAAGCTGAATAATACAAGGTGATGAAAATAACTCTTGGAATCTGGAGATGTGTAATTCCTTCCTAGCTGGAATTTTCATTTAAAATATTTCTTGTCACTTTGGAAGATTTTTCTAAATTTGACATAAATTAGCTTTAGGCTCACCAACAATATGAATTGGACTGGAAAAAATAAATCCAGAGGAACAAAATATGCTTTGGAAATAGAAGAGGATCTAGATAGGGAAGAGCTGCCATGGGCCACATTGATCAAATGCAGCCAGAAAGCTCAGAACCAGACAACAAAGTGTTGGAGGGATGAACTCACTGCACTGGAGTCTGCTTTGATTCTTAGTTCATCCAGGGCTGGAAGGTAACTCAACCCAGGCTGGTTGACAAGTGGAATTTTCCAACCCTGATCACTTTATATTATATTCCAATGAAATATGTTTTTACTTATATTACATTCCACAGAAATTGAAAAATAGTTAATAGTTGAAAAAATGCTTTTTTCAAAAAAAACAGTCCCTACAAGATTAAAGGCATAATAGTGGATCTTTAGTAAGTGTTAACATAGCACGTATATATAGATCACACATGACAGGAAACAGAGGTGATAGAAAACATCGCACTGAGTGGCTGTGAACTGAATAGCATGAGCACCAGAGGCACGTCTGAGTTATAATGATCCATATCTTAAGAGATGTCTGCTGTATAGCACTACTGCCAAGTCAGGTACTGTGTTCACAACCATGCCAATATATGCAGATTGAGTGGGATCATTCCACTATTATACCCATACTTCGAATATTTGTTGCATTTCGTAAGCATGAATCACAATTCATATACTGCATATGGGGCCAGACCATTTACAAAACTCTGTCTTCCATGCAATTGGTGTTAATAGCCTCTTGAATAAAACTATAATGTCTGTGGTTTTACTATTAAAGGGTGCCACAGGTTGTAATGCAGATTAGAGTGAAATGGCAGATTTAAAATCGAATTTTTTAAAATCAGTTTTGGTTTTAGAGTTGATGTTAACTGACTTAGATTGTGCATCTCATGATTTGGTTAAAGAATTGTTAACCGGTATAATATCCTGGAATATACTGACCTAAGTTTATGAGCAGGACAATTTACATTTAACTGAATGGTAACACAGTGGCACCATCCTAACTCTCACCCCCTCCTATGTCACTCTGCTATTTAAGAAAAGTGAGAGAGGGAATTATAAACCAGTTAGCCTAACATCTGTTGTCGAAAAATTACTAGAGTCTATAATTAAGGATAGGGTGATTGAACACCTTGAAAATTTTCAGCTGATCAGAGAGAGCCAGCATTGATTTGTGAAAGGTAGGTCATGCCTGACAAACCTGATTGAATTTTTTGAAGAGGTGACTAAAGTAGTGGACAGGGGAATGTCTATGGATGTTATTTATATGGATTTCCGGAAGGCATTTGATAAAGTCCCTCACAAGAAACTGTTAGCTGAAGTTGAAGCTCATGGAATTGAAGGGAAATTATTGACCTGGTTAGGAAATTGGCCGAGTGGCAGGAGACAGAAAGTAGGGATAATGGGCAGGTACTCTAACTGGCAGTGTAGATGTGTAGAAATCAGTGGTAGTTCTCCAACTTGTAATGATAGTGTATTTGACATATGTAACCTGTGTAGTAAGACTTTGATGCATAAGCTAATTGTGTACTCATGCCTATGACGAACCAGCACTAACAAATTAATTGAGCACACCGAAAGAGAAGATCCGAAGCAACGTAGAGGATACCCCAGGTGGGGTAAGATCAGGAAAGTTAGAAGGAACAGAAGATACTCCAGTTGGGGCAGAATTGGAACACCGGAACAGTGAATTGAATTTGAGTGAGGGGTCGGAGGTTGCTCCTCCCCCTCAAAAGGAGTGGACTGTAAGAAAGGGGGAAATCTTCATTTCTGAGTCTCCCTAATAACTAACGCTCAAGTTGAGAAAATTAGGGGACCACGAGTGGTGGGGAGTAGCCTATAATGCCAGCCAGCATCCCTGGGCATGAATGATATCAGCAGGCCTAGTGATTTCCCAGTGTCTGGTCTTAATAGTCCTTCAAATAGTCTTGCTATTTGAAACGTCTGACCCTCCAACTGAATCATCGAACTAACAATTTAGAGCTGGCACAATGTGTGCAAAATTGAAAGTGAGATGTTAGAAATCAGTGGTGTCCAAAATGTATATGGTTATGCGGATAAAATTGTGACACGAATAATGCTGTGCTTACATGATGGTATTAGAACGTGAGACAAAAAATCTCTTCATACTGGTGTTAGAATAACTGGATAGATGCTTAGAATTTGCTTATGTTTTGGTTCCCTGCGGATGTTATAACATTTTGCACTGTGACGGTCACATATGACCTTGTTTCCAAGCTAGCTGTCTGCTGTTTGTGTGCTAGAAAGGTTGTTTTATGTATCTTTAATTTGACCAACCAAAGCCCAATGCCTATGTTTCTTCCATTACTGCAAATAACCATATTATAATGCTATGTTAGGATTTTGACTTTGTCTAACAAAACTGCTTCAAAATGCGTAAGTTAACCAGTGTATGAGACTAGAATAGAAGGTATCTTTGGGAATTTAATGATTCATTCCATGGTACAATAGTCTGATAATGAAATAGTTAGTTTTGCATAGCTAAAGCTACATAAATAACTGATAACAAGCAGTTACGTACATCTGATGGCCAAGAATGGCATGTCTGACTCCAAACTAGGGAGGATAGGGACAAGAGAGATAAGAGAAATTCTGATGGGTAGGCCTTCAAAACGTATAAACAATAAAGCATGTGTAATGATTGTGAAGACCCCTCCTGGAGGGTGGATCTTAATCTTGAAGTTGAGATTAAGAACTCGACGTGCCATTGGGCACCTAGGTTTAGGAAGAGACCTTACAGGTTAAATGGTCCTGTCCATATTTTACATCAGGCTCACCCCTAAAAAAGGTATAAGAGAAAAACCTGAAAAGCCCTTAGCACAGATGGTGGAGGGGAGAGACATACAAGAGTGAGGCTGGTCTAACACT
This sequence comes from Somniosus microcephalus, assembly GCF_052327205.1. Taxonomy (NCBI): domain Eukaryota; kingdom Metazoa; phylum Chordata; class Chondrichthyes; order Squaliformes; family Somniosidae; genus Somniosus; species Somniosus microcephalus. The sequence goes on from NC_141009.1 coordinate 30,814,737, forward strand.
CTTCCAGGAGCAGACTCAGCCCATTCTTGGAAGTTCTGGACGAGAGGGAGAAAGGCCATAAGCCGGAGAATTTTCGCGCACGCCAGCTGTCTGTCCGATCGGGACCAGTACCAGCTGATTGTGACGGTTGTATGTTTTTGCTGTATAGCTAATGTGTTATATTCCATCTTAAACTCCCTCCAAGAGGGGTCTTCACAACCATTACACATGCTTTATTGTTTATACGTTTTGAAGGCCTACCCATCAGAATTTCTCTTATCTCCCTTGTCCCTATCCTCCCTAGTTTGGAGTCAGGCATGCCATTCACACACAGAATCACACAGAAACCCCACAGTGCAGATAGAGGCCATTTCGGCCCATCGAGCCTGCACCGACACATATCCCACCCGATCCCCGTAACCCCTACACCAACACATATCCCACCCTATCCCCGTAACCCCACGTATTTAATCCCCCTAACACTAAGGGTCAATTTATCATAGCCAATCAACCTAACCCGCACATCTTTGGACTGTGGGAGGAAACCGGAGCACCCGGAGGAAACCCACGCAAACACGGGGAGAATGTGCAAACTCCACACAGACAGTCGCCCGAGGCCGGATTCGAACCCTGGCGCTGTGAGGCAACAGTGCTAACCACTATGCCACCATTCTTAGCCATCAGATGTACATAACTGCTTGTTATCAGTTATTTATGTTCATGCTGTTCATGCAGCTTTAGCTATGAAAAACTAACTATTTCATTATCAGACTATTGTACCATGGAATGAATCATTAAATTCCCAAAGATACCTTCTATTCTATTCTCATACACTGGTTAACACAATATTCCCACCATATTGGTTTGCAGTCGCTCCTGATAATTTGAAAGAGATTGGTAATCTCTACAAGCTAACAGATGGAAGCATAAAATTATAAAGAGATATTAATAGATTAAGCGAATGGGCAAAACTGTGGCAAATGAATTTCAATGTAGGCAAATGTGAGGTCATCCACTTTGGACCTAAAAGGGATAGATCAGAGTACTTTCTAAATGGTGAAAAGCTAGAAACAGTGGAGGTCCAAAGAGACTTAGGGGTCCATGTACATAGACCATTAAAATGTCATAGACAGGTACAGATATTAATCAAAAAGGCTAACAGAATGCTGGCCTTTATATCTAGAGGATTAAAATACAAGGCGGTAGAAGTTATGCTACAGCTATACAAAGCCCTGGTTAGGCCACACCTGGAGCACTATGAGCAGCTCTGGGCACCACACCTTAGGAAGGATATATTGGCCTTGGAGGGTGTGCAGCGTAGATTTATCAGAATGATACCTGGACTCCAAGGGTTAAATTACGAGGAGAGATTACACAAACTAGGGTTGTATTCCCTGGAATTTAGAAGGTTGATTTGATCGAAGTTTTCAAGATATTAAGGGGAACTGATAGGGTAGATAGAGAGAAACTATTTCTGCTGGTTGGGGAGCCTAGGACTATGAGGTATAGTCTAAAAACTAGAGCCAGGCCTTTCAGGAGTGAAGTTAGGAGACACTTCTATACACAAAGGGTGATAGAAGTTTGGAACTCTCTTCCACAAACTGCAGTTGATGCTGGGTCAATTGTTAATTTTAAAGCTGAGATTGATAGATTTTTGTTAGCCAAAGCGATATGGGACAAAGGCGGGTATATGGAGTTAGGTCACAGATCAGCCATGATCTCATTGAATGGTGGAACAGGCTCGAGGGGCTAAAGGGCCTACTCCTGTTCCTATGTTCCTCCCCATTGCATCTGGTGCCTAGAAATGTTTAAACAAATAGGTAAGGCTAACATTTAAAAAACCAAGCTCAGTTTGAAAGTTTACACTGTATCAGGCTAACACAGGAATTATTCCCCTATTCCTGGTTAATGAGAGAAAATCCCATCTTTAGTGTTTGCTGCAGTGAAAATCAACCCTGGCAGCCAAAATAATGGAATTGAAACAAATGCTGGGAACTGGCTGTGACTGTAGCTCTGCTGGGCTATAGTTCCACAAAATAAGAATGAGCATCATCAATAATCATCCCACTACTTATTAGGGCATGTGGTTCTTAGTGATCTATACAAAAAAAAACACATCTTCTGGTATTCATTGTTTGATATAATGCAGTGAGCTATTCACCGGCAAGTAATTCCAGCAGCTACCCAACTCGTGAGCATCTACACATTCTTCATTACATGAATCTATTCATACCTGGATAACACGTCTGCTCAACCCAGTCATGTCCGCAAGCTTCTGAAGCGTTTGTGCATCAGGGTTATTGTCTTGTGCAAACTGTGCCTGCATCACCTGTACACAGATAGTGAGAAAGGTACTGTCAGCAAAGGCAGAGTTCAATATAAGGATCGTAAGACAGTGTCTCCCACTTAAGATCAATTTGTATCTATTAAAGGAAAAGACAATGAGAATAAAGCAGCTGGTGTGGGATCTACATTCTGGTACTAGATGTCACTATAAGGGATAAGAATTCAATTTGACTCAAAATCTGAAATGACCTCAAAAGGGCAACTTTGATCAACTTTCAAATACTTGACTTTGCCCGATTTAGATCATTTTGGGTTCACTGTCCCTTCAGTAAATGAGGGCCCCTCTATGAATAAACACTGTATTTATGTATATCTTTTCACTACTGTCTCACTGAAATGATGGGTTGCTATCCAGGAATATATTTGTTATATATTGCATCCAGTTCAGGTATGACAGGAGTCGCCTGTAGTATAGAGGCTTGCTATATGTTATATAGGAAATTAACAAAATAAATGAGTGGGCAAAATGATGGCAGATACAGTTTAATGTAACAAAAAGTGTGAGGTTATACAATATGGAGGTTAGAATGGATATGGTCTAAATGGGGAAGTACTTTAATATTCAATGGGTGACTTTGAAATATAATTTTTATCCCACTGGTTAGTTATCCTGTGTTCCTCACTGACAGACGGCAGTGATATTCATTCAGTATGCTCCAGGAATAGAAGTAGCAACATAACTGGAAAGTGTCTGATCTTAAATGGACTGCCCCGCAGTAAGAGAGACGGGGATCCCTGCCGCAATGCTACCTGTAATTGCTCTGCTGTGAATGACGTCCGTGCTCTTTTTGCTGGTTTGGGATGACTGTCTTGGTCTGAAGGTACAGCTCCCTCCAAGGTCAGCCCATTACCTGAATTTCAAAAATAAAATATATAAATAAATATGTGATAGGCCATCTTGTGATATACGGTAAGACAGGATGCACACAACAATTACAAACTTGAATATTATAGGAATGGTTACGTCAGTCTGAGTTATAAACATATTTTCCAAGTCTTTCTTTAGTTTATCAGGAATTAGCTTGTCTTTGGTTTGAATATATTGTACCTAATGGTACTGTACTTTATGTAAAACAATGCCTCAAATTTCACAGAGCAGGATCCAAGTAATGGTGGGGGGAGTTGCTCACATAACATACAGTTAAAAAATAACTAGTAACAGACAGAATATATAATGCCTGGGGTTCAGGATGGGATAACATTGTTTCCTCCAGCATGGCTCCCCACTCACCCCAGTCTGACCCTGCTCAAGTGAATATAGTGAACTTTTTCTCCTTTGATTTTTAGTAAAGGCAATCAATTTAAAAAGGGATTCCCATATCCACCATATCCAGCTGTGGCTCAGTGGGTAGCACACTCGCCTCGGAGGCAGACAGTTGTGGGTTCACGTCCCACTCCAGGGACTTGAGTACATAAAGCTAGGCCGACACTTCAGTGCAGTGTTGAGGGAGTGCTGCGCTGTTGGAGGTGCCGTCTTTTGGATGCGACGTTAAACCGAGGCCCCGTCTGCTCTTACAGGTGGATGTAAAATATCCCATGGCACTATTTCGAAGAAGAGCAGGGGAGTTATCCCTGGTGTCCTGGCCAATATTTATCCCTCAACCAACATAACAAAGACAGATTATCTGGTCATTATCACATTGCTGTTTGTGGGACCTTGCTGTGCACAAATTGACTGCCGCGTTTCCCTTCATTGGCTGTAAAGCGCTTTGATACGTCCGGTGGTTGTGAAAGGCGCTATATAAATGCAAGTCTTTCTTTCATGCACTAAAAGAACCTCATGACATAAGAAGAACAAAACAACATGGTTCTGACAGAGAAAGGTCCACACCGCAGGCGGACATAGGAATTTCCTGGGATGTGTGGGCACCTTTGTTACGGAAATAATACATGGAGTAACTGCAGATGGAAACAGCGAGGTTAGAAATTGGGACGTGTACCTACAAAGAACAAGAGGGAAAGTCACTAAAATAAAATAAATGAGCAAAAATGTAGCTAAAACAAGTAAACCACCTCCACGATGAAAATAATTGTGATTGTCCTGCATGGATGCATCAAGTCAAGGACACTGAAATCCAGCTGCATTCGGAACATCAGAAAACCACAGTTTCTGCCAGCTTTGCAAATTTAAGGACACACTTCTGATTCTCTCTCATCATCTTTAAACTGCGAATAGCCAACTTTAAGATACTGGAATGCACTTCAAAAATGCGACGGGATTGTTCTAACATGGTTATTTTGCACTTTTGAAAGAGGGAGGGGGCTGTTATTTTGACATCTGTAAATAACGCGCAAATCAACTGTGACCGAAATTGTGTCAAATGCATTCGCTGCTAAGAAAGTGTTATTACTTTAATTATTGCAAAAATAGGTTATATTGAGGAAAAGGTTTGTGTAAAGATTGCATATTCGTACTGAAAATGTATTTGCTATGTTAATGTTATATTGAAACAAACGGTTTATGTTGATGTAATTGTTTTGCTGATAAATTTAATGAATGGGTTATCCCACCAACATGAAATGTTAAGTAGAAAGAACACAGGGTATGAAACGAACACAATACAGAGCGACACCTAAAGAAGACTGTAAGTGAACTCGCCAGTTATTGAGGCCGAGATCCCTGATTCCGTTAATGGTGAACTGAGAGTTTCCATTTGACTTGCTCGTTTCCGTTTGGGAAGAGGAGACTGGGCGTGTTGAAGTGAGTTTGCGATGTGCTGTGTAAATGAGAACCAGTATATAATATACAGGCTCGCTTTGGACTTTAAAAAAAATCCCCAAAGTCAGTGAAAAAACTGAATGATTACAAGGCCACATTCCTTCATCTTCACTTTCCTGTTTAATTCCTCTCCGTTAAAATCTATACATTTTGATTAAAGGTTCTGACCATCTAGTCAAAGAAAATGATGTTTACAAATACATATTATTCAATATTTCTCCTACAAGCGGGAGAATTTTAGGAGGGATTGGTCCTGATTAAAGTTCAGAGGCTGCAAAACAGCGCAAGTGTTAAAAACTTTCAGAGCGATGGGGGAAGAGTTGCTCCGGCTCCCGTCTGTCGGGAGCTGGTTGATTGCGTTCAGTAGAATGTGTTGAGAATGTCCATCCTCATTCTGACCAGAGAAAGCCCTCCCTCCGCCCCGGAATTCTCAACCTTACCCCCCCCAGAAACCACCTTCACCAATGAAGAGCGGTGTCTGCATCAAAAACACAAGCGCCTGCAGTGATCTAGAAAACCTCAGAGACTCACAAAAACTGCCCACAATTGTAAAACAGTCCGAAAAAGAAACGAGCTGCAGACCCGTTTAATGCACAGCACGATCCATTGCCCCCGTCTCCATCAAATCTGAATTGAATCACTCCATACCGGGACCAAAAACCTCCAGCTCCAGCCCATCCTGAATAAATGCATCGGTCACATTCGTTTAACCCAGTGTAACATCGCTCCATTCAAATTCACGTCACTATGCCACCAAAATCTTATCAAACTCCCCGCCCCACTGTAAGGCTGTCCGAAGTATTCACTTCCTCCAAGCAGTGCACCCATGCTGTTCAGACTTTTGGTTTTTTTCTGCAAATCGCTGTTGAGCCCAGACAGATAGCAACTGGACTGAAAAAAGTGAGAGTGACAACTCTGCTTAATGCTTACCTGAGCGGAACTGATTATCATAGAACAATAGCAGATTACGGCACAGCAGGAGGCCATTCGGCCCTTCGTGACCATGTCTGAAAATTATATATAATTACAATATATATATGAATATGTAAACCTTTTCGTGCTTAGAACAATTTATATTATATATTGTATTGTTCATCTATATATAGATGAACAATGACAGTATATAATAGAAATTGTTCTATTATATATTGTAAATATATATGAACAATGAGTATATAATAGAAATAGTCCTATATAGTATATAATAGAAATAATTTTATATATATATATATATATAGGAACAATGGCAGAATATAATAGAATTAGTTCTATTATATATATGAACAATGGCAGTATATAATAAATAGTTCTTATATATATATATATGAATGAACAATGACAGTATATAATAGAAATAGTTCTAAGCACGAAAAGGTTTTAATGCAAGTTCAGACTTGGGCTGTCTAACTGGAAGATTTAGCACCAGGCAAGGCGACATTATAGAATTGGATCAGGTAAAGCAATGGTAATGTACAGATGTGTAGCTGTGCTCTCCGTGCACCGTATTGATTGATGTGCCGCTTTTAATCCTTTCCCCTCTCGGTGGGTCAAACCCGCTCTCGCAAACGTGAAGCAGCTTTGCATTATTCCGATTACTCCGCTATGTGGCCGGATGACTGTCGACAGCCTTTGCTGCTATCGGACCAGTCAGATCGGCGTCACATTCTAGATTTAGAAAGTAAATGTAACTTAGCCTTGAACTAAGTTCTAACACAACGAACCTGTCTACCAAGCGCTGGCCGATCAGAGGAAACTCGGATCAGAAAATAATTCTAATTCTTCCACGATAGCAAAATACTGCGGATGCTGGAAATCCGAAATAACAACAGAAAATGCTGGAAAAACTCAGCAGGCCAGGCAACATCCGTGGAGAGAAATAGGGTCAACGTTTCGGGTCGATTCTGTAGAAAGGTTTCGACCTGAAACGTTGACTCTATTTCTCTCTCCACGGATGTTGCCTGGTCTGCTGAGTTTTTCCAGCATTTTCTGTTGTTATTTCTAATTCTTCCACAATGGTTATCATGGTACAGACGGACAGTTCCTGCTCTCTCTCTCTCTCTGTCTCCTGGTTATACAGTTCGCCCTTGTTACAGAAGTTACACAGCACTGGTCCAAGATTGTCACCTCTAAATGAACTATCTTTGGGTAGCGCTTTTTGTACAGCAGCTGTAAAAGGTCAGATTATTTCCCCATTCTCATTAAAAAAAAATCCAATAAACACATTTTGTGCAGTCACAGCGCAGTTTTCTCACTGACACGTTAATGGGTTTGCCTGTTGGGTTGGAGACACGCTGGAGACAACAGACACACTGGGGATTATTTAGTGATGTACCCGGGACTCGGCTTGTTCTGAGAGAATTCAGTGTTCCTGTGGGACAAATACCCAGTTCCAATAGATAATGTACAGACTCTGTCTAAGACTTGGGAGGGACCGGGTAGTCTCGACCCTTCCCTCGCTGCCTACATGAATCAGAAAGCCTCTGATATGGGCCAAACATGAGCCTCCTCCGAAAGTCCCACACAGCACCATGGGCCTAACTCTGGCAATAGTGACAAAGAAGGAAGACCGTATGGTTTTTAGCACATCCTTTTGTCACCAGGGACCACGTGGTAAATTTATCTTCAACACCTGTGTTCCATTTCACATCAGCAACTCTATTACAAAACAACAAAAACTGCGTGAAGTCCTTTCCCAGAATGTCATCTGTAGGTTTACTTTCATTTAGTTTACTAACACCCATATGTTTGTGTTTAAAAGTATAAAAGGGATTAGATAAGAGTAGATACAAAGAAACTATCGCCTCTGGTGGGGAAACCCATAACAAGAGGGCATAATCTCAAAATTAGAGCCAAGTCATTGAGCAGTGAAATCAGGAAGCACTTTTTCACACAAAGGGCTAAAAATTCAGTTGGGCGCCGTTTGGGGCGCCAAGCTCGCCTGGGCACTGGAATTACCGCTGCGAGCGGAGCCACTTGCGCCATCCGGATATTCAGTTTCTGCGCCCCAAATGGAAGCGGGCCACTAATCGAGGCTTCCCGCGCCCCGCTTGGGGCGCTCACCCTGAATATCGGCGCACTAAGGGCCGCAGCGCCACACGCTGTGGCATGGCACGCTGCGGTACTGCAGGCCTTCCTCCCACTGTTAAGGGGGCGGTGCCTGCAACAGCACGATCCCCGCTCGCGAGTGCCGGCAAATGAGCCCGGCACCAAGGAGAAGTGCCGGGCTCTCGGGAAACAGCCGGCAATGCCGTGGGGGGGGGGGGTGTAGGAGGCCGGGGACGGAGGTGCTGGCAGGCGGCCGCTGAAAAAGTGGCCGGCCGCACCTCCACCTTAACTAGCGCCACTACCACCACAGGTAGGCCCCTGTGTACCGGTCGCTATTTGCGGCCGGCGCTGAGGAGGCGGGCGCGACCAAATATGGTCATCGGGGCGGGAGCGGGGCGCTGCGCACACCGATGACGTCACCGGTGGCGGCGCAGCGCTACAGGCTAACGCCGCCATTAGCGCCCCGCTAAATATCGCGGTAGGTGTGGCCAGTGGCGCAAAAGCCACTGAGTGCCCTCTTTGGGCGCAAACTGGTGGCACAGGCCACTGAATTTCTAGGCCAAAGTGTCTCAAGATCTGGAACTTTCTGCCCCATAAGAAATTTTCACAACTGAGAATAGTTAAGGGTATCAAGGAATATGGAGCAAAGGTGAGTTAATGGAGTTGAAGTACAGATCAACCATGATCTAATAGAATGGCAACAGACTCAAGGGGCTGATTGGCCTACTCCTATTCCTATGTTCCTACGTCTATTCATTAAGCGTTCAGCAAAAAACAGATCTTAGTAATGTCTCTGTGGCATTTCAATTTGCCTGTAGTCGGGCTGCAGTCTTTCCCTCTGCCCAGTGCTGCTCGTAACCACACAGTTTCCTATGGGCTTCTAATTCCCTGTTTTTAACTTTCAGTTAATAACCAATTCAAAACAACTCAGTAGGTCAACTGGTCTGAACTTTACCATTTCTAACTGATCCTAACTAATATCATGTCCTCTTTACTGCATGGATCTGAATGCATGGCCTCCTGAAATCTGGTCAGTTTCCTGTGTTATCATGTAGGGGCTGCAATGCAGATTCACTAGACTGATACCGGGGCTAAAAGGGTTAAACTATGAGGACGGGTTGCATAGACTAAGCTTGTATTCCCTTGAGCAGAGAAGATTAAAGGTGATCTAATTGTGGTGTTTAAGATGGTTAAAGGATAGATAGAGAGAAGCTATTTCTGCTGGCAGGGGAGTCCGGAACAAGGAGGCATAACCTTAAAATTTGAGCTAGGCTGTTCAGCGGTAATGTCACACAAAGGGTAGTGAAAATCTGGAACTCTGTCCCCCAAAAAGTTGTTGAGGGTAGGTCAATTGAAAATTTCAAAATTGAGATTGATAGATTTTTGTTTGGTAAGAGTATTAAGGGACATGGAACCAAGACGGGTAAATGGAGTTAAGATACAGATCAGCCATGATCTAATTGACTGGCGGAACAGGTTCATGAGGTTGAATGGCCTATTCCTGTATTGATGTTCCTGTGTTCTGAAGACTTATTGCCTTGTACACAATCAGTATTCTTACTATGTAATTGTTCAACTGGTATATGGGTCCATGGCAGTCAACAGCCACTTGCTATAACACACTATTTGGTTGGCTGGCATATCACTCATAATATTTCATTTTATGAGCAATGAAACTAATTATCTTAAAATATTTTTATTTGTAATAACATTTCAACAACATTATTCAGATGAAGAACTTGGAAAATTGCTCAGGGCCTAAGCTACTCAACCAGCTGGTTCTTTTACTATGCTACTGCACATAGTGGTCAAAATCAAAGGGAAGGCTTGGGAACATTTTAAACATATTATCCCCCCTCAATGTATTAATATCAAATTGATATATGTTCCTATCATTCTATTTTATGATATTCAGTATCAAAACTTTAGCAGAAATTAGCTTGGTGGTAAAATATTGGGCCGTATTTTCCGATCGGAGGCTTCCCGCGTCTGGAAAAATCTACGCAGTTACCTGATAGTTCCAATACTGGGCCTCTCGAACTCCCAATGTGCAGGGCCCACGTATCCCAAAGGCACATGCGATTCGCAAGTGTCCCTGTGATCACGTGGGCCATGGGGGAGCCACTCATAGAAGGGAATCACCCTTCATACACTTGACAGATAGACCTGTCAAATATATGAATGGAGATCACCCCAAAAACACTTCAAAACATTAAATAATTTTTTATTAAAAACATCACATTTTTAAAATTAGTTGAAATTACAATAAATTAAATATTTTAAACTAAAATTTAATTTTTTGAAAAAAATAATTAAAGTTTTTTACAGGGCTAAAAATAAACTTACCTTTTTTAAAAGTATTTTTCAATGATAAATGACTGAAAATTTTTAAAAAACTTTTTTCAACTCTTATCCTGGTAAAAGCAGGCCTTACACCTGCTTTTACCAGGCGTAAGAATCCTAAAGGCTTTCTGTGGGCGGAGGTTCTCCAGAAAGCGGAACTATGCACCCACAGAGGCCCTTCTCCAGGGCAGGCGTCCGATCTGTCAAGAGCATTGTTGACAGATCGGAAATGCCGGTTTTCAGCACATGCATTGTGCATGCCTGAAATCAGCATTTCCAATGTCCCAACAGGTGGGTACACAGCGCATACCCACCCGTAGGGATCGGAATATCTGGGCCATTGTGATTTCTTGGGACCTGAGTTGGAATCCAGGCTAGATAAGTGGGATGAAAGTTAGCTTTCTCAGATAATTGTAAAGGGTATTGAGTGAAATGAGGACCCACCATCTCAATCCATGGCACCAAACTACCCTTATAGCTGGCACAATTGGGACCAACTCAGCAATCTCACACACTTAAATCTCTAAAGACAGACAACATGAGTGATGCAACATATATGTTGGTACCATAAGGGAAGCCCTGTATTGCATCTGTTATTCCTGATCTGTTACTGCTTCTACTGAGTATGAAAATCTATTCCCAAAAATTGTTAACCAACCCCTTCCTCCTAGCACCACCACCACTACAAATATATATAGAATGAAAAGAAGAGCACTTTATTGAGTTGGCATCTGACTCAAAAGGCCATAGTAAAATGTAATTTGCATGGAGATTCGGATAGCTGTCGGAGTGTGCTGCACAGATAGAAGACCTAGGTGAACCAATTTGATTGGAGGAAATGGATTCCACACTGTTTCACCTAGATAATAGTGTAAGATACCCTATTCTTAAAATTTGGTTTAATCTCATATGATTAAGGTTCTTGCTTTCTTTTCACTTATAAATAGCTAGTAGGCATGTACTGTAGCTAGAAATAATAAAATGGTTAAGTTGCTCATTCCCAGAATTCTTCAGGGTATGGATGAAATTTAGCAAGAAAAAGCTTTGTCAGCAAGGATAGGTCTTTTGTTAGCAAGGAATGCTGAATAAAGGGTCAGTGGTCTCCCAGATAAGAGCATAGCCTATATTACAAACAAACAAGACAATGACCAACAGATTGTTAGGAAACTGAAAAACAACTCCTTTTAAGGGAAGGCTTGCATGACTAGAGCTCTATAAAGATTTTAAACTTTCCATTACAATTTATGGAGAGAGACAAGAATGAAAGAATCAATGAAGGTTACATTCTCTATCCAGAGTGAAAGCGGATAATATTGTTTATTTCTCTGTATGACTATTGCTTAACATACTGAGTGCGTCAAGACTCGGTTGAACTCATAAAATTTATTTGCAACCAAAAATTGGTGTCAAGTCTAAGAACCTTACAATAGCAAGACAGCAGATAGGGAAGGTATTCATCCAGAGTTTTTAAAAGCTACTCTGAGCAAGAATGGTGTTGGAGAACACCCACAGGAACCATCGACTTTCCTTGGGGCTACCATTCTGCAATTGGTGAATAGGACATACATATTCTTGGGTGTTCCAGAGATCAATTGTCCTTTTTATCCATGAGTAAAACTTAAATAAGCCCAAAAACTACAGAATAATCTCTCTGATATCAATGGTTCTTAAGGTGTTTTTTTGGGTTGTTGTGTAGGGGTATCAAATGCTTTGGAGGCCCATGAGGTAATTGGGGGGGGAAAAAGACTCATTTTTACTCTTGTGAACAACGTGTAGGACAGGTTATGGCTTTGTGCAAGGTCGCAGAGTATTGTAAGATTAAGGGTAAAGAAATCCACTCACATTGCCTTCATTGATTTTCATAAAGCTTTCTACCTAGTGCATCATGCCGCCCTCATGAAGAAACTGGAAGATCTAGGAATACATAACGTGGTGATGGGCTTCCGCACATGTCAGCTAACTAAAAAATTGTAAAGAAAGTTTACTGAAAACCAGAGAAATAAATAACACAGCTCTGCACCTCTAACTGGCGGAGTTACCAGTTGATGGAGTATAGTGTGTGTCTGTGTTGTGGTGTCTATACATTCATTATGGTAAGTTGTGTTACTGACAGTATTGCTCATGGAGAGTGATTAGTATCTGCAACTAGTAACTATACTTCTTGGGAGGGAGGGTAGGTAAATCTCCTTTGTGTTAAGGTGGCGCCAAGACAGCACACCTAACGATGGAAGTTCGGAACCCTCTCATAGAGTCATACAGCACAGAAGGAGGCCCTTCGGCCCATCGTGTCCGTGCCGGCCATCAAGCCCTGTCTATTCTAATCCCATTTTCCAGCACTTGAATCACAATAGCATACAAGGCTACGGACCAAGTGCTCATCTAAGTGCTTCTTGAATGTTGAGGGTTCCTGCCTCTACCACCCTTTCAGGCAGTGAGTTCCAGATTCCAACCACCCACTGGGTGAAAAAGTTTTTCCTCAAATCCCCTCTAAACCTCCTGCCCCTTACCTTGAAACTATGCCCCCTGGTTATTGACCCCTCTACTAAGGGGAAAAGTTCCTTTCTATCTACCCTATCTATGCCCCTCATAATTTTGTACACCTCAATCAGGGCCCCCCTCAGCCTTCTCTGCTCTAAGGAAAACAACCCCAGCCTGTCCAGCATCTCTTCATAGTTGAAGCGCTCCAGCCCAGGTAACATCCTGGTGAATCTCCTTTGCACCCTCTCCAATGCAATCACATCCTCCCTATAGTGTGGCAACCAGAATTGCACACAGTATTCCAGCTGTGGCCTAACTAGCATTTTGTACAGCTCAATCATAACCTCCCTGCTCTTATATTCTATGCCTCGGCTAATGAAGGCAATTATCCCATATGCCTTTTTAACCACCTTATCTACCTGTCCTGCTGTCTTCAGGGATCTATGTACATGCACACCAAGGTCCCTCTGATCCTCTGTCCTTCCTAGGATCCTACCAATGAATGTATTCCCTTGCCTGGTTAGTCCTCCCAAAATGCATCACCTCACACGTTTCAGGGTTAAATTCCATTTGCCACTGTTCTGCCCATCTAACCACCCCACCTATATTGTCCTGTAGCCTGAGGCTTCCCTCCTCGCTATTTACCACTCCACCACTTTTCGTGTTATCTGCGAACTTACTGATCATACCTCCTACATTCATATCTAAATCATTAATGTACACTACAAACATCAAAGGACCCAGCACCGATCCCTGCGGTACACCACTGGACACAGGCTTCCAGTCACAAAAACAACCTTCGACCATCACCTTCTGCCTCCTGCCACTAAGTCAATTTTGGATCCAATGTGCCAAGTTGCCCTGGATCCCAAGGGCTCTTACCTTCTTGACCAGTCTCCCATGTGGGACTTTGTCAAATGCCTTACTGAAGTCCATGTAGACTACATCAACTGCACTACCCTCATCCACACACCTAGTCACCCCCTCGAAAAATTCAATCAAATTGGTCAGACATGATCTCCCCCTGACAAAGCCATGCTGACTATTCCTGATTAATCCCTGCCTCCCCAAGTGGAGACTAATTCTGTCCCTCAGAATTTTGTCCAATAATTTCCCTACCACTGATGTTAGCTTCACTGGCCTGTAATTCCCTGGTTTATCCCTACTACCCTTCTTGAACAATGGTACTACGTTAGCTGTTCTCCAGTCCTCTGGCACCTCCCCTGTGGCCAGAGAGGTTCTGAAAATTTGTGTCAGAGCCCCTGCAATCTCCTCCCTTGCCTCACACAGCAGCCTGGGATACATCCCGTCAGGGCCTGGGGATTTATCCACTTTTAAGCCTGCTAAAACTGCTAGTACCTCCTCCCTCTCAATACTAATTTGTTCAAGTATATCACAACCCCCCTGCCTGATTTCTATGCCTACATCACTCTTCTCCATAGTGAACACAGATGCAAAATATTCATTTAAAACCTCCCCCACATCTTCCGGCTCTACACACAGATTGCCATTTTGGTCCCTAATGGGCCCTACTCTTTCCCTGGTTATCCTCTTGCCCTTAATATACTTATAAAACACCTTGGGATTTTCCTTTATTTTGCCCGCCAGTGTTTTTTCATGCACCCTCTTCCCTCTCCTAATTTCTTTTTAAGTACCCCCCTGCACTTTCTATACTCCTCTAGTGCTTCCACTGTTTTTAGTCCATTGTATCTGCCAAAAGCCTCCCTTTTTTTCCTAATCCATTCTTGTATATCCCTTGACATCCAGGGTTCCCTGGGCTTGTTGGTCCCACCCTTGACCTTTACGGGAACATGTTGGCGTTGTACTCTCTCTATTTCCTTTCTGAAAGACTCCCATTGCTCTGTGCTAGACTAGGTAATGTGTTACCTGAGCTGTGTAGGTCTGCAGTACTCTAGGGCATGGTTGATGATGAACCAGCCAGCCTGGCTCAATAATGGAACTTGGAGGAGTAGACCCGTCACTGGGGGTTGATATTGTTCCCTTTCTGCACCAGCTAATCTTGCCAGCAAATACTCTAACATGCAAGGTAGTCCTGGCTGGAAAAGCAGTGGGAATATGTATGGATTTAATTATTTATATTCCAGCAATATCTACTGCCCACTTGGGGGTCCTTAAGCCTTGGCTCTGCCAACATGCATTTATGCTTTATGGACTTAAGCAAGTAGGGTATGTACTTACAGATAGAGATTCCATAATGGACAAACAAAAACTGTAGGATTTCTCAGTAGCTTGGTTTAAACACATGCCATCAATTTGGCTAACAAAGGAAAATGTTAACAAAAAGGCATGGAAAAGAAGTTTACCAAAATCCAAAAAAATATATAATGCAGCTCCCAGTCTATGTTTACCCCTCAGAAGACTGCTGTAGAACTTTTGTAATCCTCAACACTATTGCTGCTCTCAGCGCTCCCATTTCTACCATCACTAGCCCAATCCCCACTACTTCCATTTTCCAGTTATCTCAGAGAATTCCACATTAGACTGCTGGATATTGTCCATCGACAAACATTTTGTTTTTGGCAGCGTGTCTATGATAGAATGCACATTTGAAAGCTGAGAAGCACACGCAGTCCTCAAACGTTAAATAATAAAATGGACTGAACAGTTCTGGGAAAAATTATTACATCACTCTCCACCAACGATGAATGACCTCTAAATTTAGAAGACAAGATGACCAAGTGAAGGGAATTTTCCTGCAGCCTACACTCAAATATATACAAACATAACTTTCCAAATAAATGGGGTGTCTGCCTGCTTTAATCAAGCAGCAAAACGTCTCTCTGTCAAAGAGTACCATTACCACCTATTGCTCTTGATCTGTGTGTTAACACACCAGAAATGATCTTGAAAGGAATTTGTAAACCAAATTTTTAAATCTCTTAATTGAAGTAACAAAACAATATTTTATTATTACTGCCTCCTTTTCTCATTTCAGATTTACTGAATTTTATCAGATTAAAAAAAAGAAAGAAATTAATTACAACATT
Organism: Somniosus microcephalus; assembly: GCF_052327205.1. Classification (NCBI taxonomy): domain Eukaryota; kingdom Metazoa; phylum Chordata; class Chondrichthyes; order Squaliformes; family Somniosidae; genus Somniosus; species Somniosus microcephalus. The sequence continues at coordinate 30,830,655 of NC_141009.1, forward strand.
AATCGGGCATATAATGAACACCATAATGCCACACTGAACATTTATTATATGTGAGTGTTTATTCAATGTGGAGTTGACTGTATATTTAAATTGTTGTCTAATTTTTTGCCTAAATAAGATAGGTCAGGCAGGAACACAACAATTTACAATGCAGCTCCTAAGAAGTTCCTAATTCCTCAGTTGGATCCTACCAACTCCTTTATTGGGACTTCCCATTTGGTGCAGGAAACACATTGGAGAGAATGAGGAGCAAGAACAGAGTGTGGAAGTGGAGGTAAAACTTTGGACTCAGCAAAACCTCAAACTTCTGACAACATCAGCCGGTTCTTTCATTGGCCGGTGACTGAGGTCATCTCTGACAGTACATTCCCTTTATCAAAGCTCAGACATTACAACTCTGGCTACACTTCAAAAGTACTTCATTGGCTGTAAAGCACATTGGGACGTCCTGAGGTCATGAAAGGCGCTATATACATGCACGTTCTTTCTTTCTTTGAGGAAAGATGCCAATTTTCCAATGTCTGAGGGGGAAAGTAGAAGGCTATGACAACAGATCTGTGAAGGGGGCTGTTCAGTAACAGGCTTGTGTGTCAATGAGAGCAGCATGGATGCATGGAAATGTCACAGCTGCTCTTAGCAGAGGCTCCTGTCATTTAGTAATTGCTCTGGGATTTCATGTGTTCCTTTCAAGGAAGTATATTAAAAAAATAATTGTAAAGATATAATTTTTCATTATTTGCGAGTACTATTACCATAGAATTGCATTAGATTTAATTTGGGACAGTTCAATCTGTTTCTTGTTGTGGGAATTCATTAAAAACAGTTAAACTTAAGTGGGGAATATAGAATATAAAGATTGGAATAGACCATTGCAGTCCATCTGGCCAGTACCAGTATCCCAGGGGACTACTTTGTATAAAAAACGCAGCACATATTGTCAATTAAACTCATCAGTATATATAGACATAGCAAGGATCAGCGTCCATCTATAATGCCTCCATTATTTTTCCCCAATTGTAATTATGCTCAAGTATATTATCTTCATTAAAAGTATTGGTTCCAAGGAGTGCAACTAGATTCCTATCCTTGGCTTAAAAGAGTGCCTTTTAGAAGGAGATCACATGCAGAGAAGTCTGGGTGGGATCAGGTTGCAAGATGAATGTGTCTGTGGGTTTAAACCCTGGCCAATATGTCTCTATTGCCATGACGCCCGAGAAATATTTGGCAAACTATAGCTGTTTCTTGGCCTGGTTAAACAGTATATGCTTATATTTGTGAACACAAGCCTCTTTTCTATTTACAGTTTTGCCTTGATTTTTCTCCATTTTCTTCTCTCAAGGGCTCTTGCCTCTGGTCAAACTCTATCCATTGGGAGGGCAGACACTGTGGACTCTTACGTGACTCTAACACTAACAGTACTCCATGCTAAAGTGCCAAGAGAAATGCATGAGAGAGGGGCAGAACTGAGATGCACTGTTAGTTTTCCCTCTCTTGAGATGTCCTGAACATAAGCCTTTTTTTGATATACACAGGATCCTGCACACTAAACCATGAAATATACCTCCTCAATGGTTCAATGAGTAAATGCACCTTGTGGTGCGTTACTGAACCATATGAACAAGGAAGGCTTCAGATTCGATCCCTGTGTGAGTTAGCTGATCTAAGCTGGAAAAAGGTTGGGCTCTGGAAACAGCCTCAATGCCTCTAGACCAGGGAGGGAAACAATTAGCGAGGGGGTGCCCAATCCTGATGGCTGCTCCTTTACCACTGTTGGAAAGAGCACATATCATATTAGGTGACGAGATGACTGGGCTGTGTTGTGATCCACAATCATTTACTCTGCAGACACACTGTGCAGGCTTACGCATGGATGAGGCACTGGAGATATCTCACCACCCATGGAGTGTAACAACCTGAGCCATTATATTTCAGGATTTCTCCCCACCACTCAGTTTTCTCCCCCTTCTTTTCACTGAAGGCAACTGAGAGGCAGGGGGGAATCATGAAATACAGTTTAGAAAAATAAACATGGATGGTGTCACAAATAATGGAAGAAAAAGCTATGAGCCAATTGTTACATTTCCCACAATTATATCCTATTAAAGAAATATTTCACATATGATTGATTCTTTAAGGGTTCCATTAGCAATTTTGTTTGAAATTAGATATTGGTCAATATATCTAAGATTTATAGCATGGAGGGAATATATATAATTATATAGATAGCTAGATAGGTGAGTGTTGTGCTCATCAAGTTGAAGGTTGTCATTTGTGAGGAAAGGACACACTTTTCAACCAGTGTCAGCATCAAGTACTGCCAAGTTATGTAGGATATAGATCTATATCTAGATCAAGATGCTGCGTAAAGTTTGTTCTGCAGAACACAACAATGCACCTCATATTGAACCTCAGAAGAACACTGCATACTACATCAGTAACCATCTAAATGAGTTATTGGATGGAGACAGACAATTATTTACCAAATAGTTCCACAGTATGGAAGGTTTAGTGCTGTGGATTCATGTCCACTAGGAATTGGGTTAAATTGTTTAACCTCATTTCAAATAGAACCCTCGGAGAAAAGAGAGCAAGAGAAAAATCGGGAGAAAAGATTTATTCAATCAATCTACATTGATTTTGCACCCAGGCTCCTGAGGGGAAAGGGCAGGACAGAACTGTCGACAGGAACTTTTCTCAACCTGGAAGGGTCAAGATAGTAATGAGAAATGCTAAGCCAATGTGCCACTCAGTCTGAAGTGAGCTCTGATTTTAATAACCTGCATGCATAGATTGGAATCCTTAGGAAACTATGCTCTAATCCATCAAATATCACAAATATCTTCCAGAAAAAGATCACTATTCTTTTGTTTTACTTAACTTATGCAAAGTTCTGGGACATAGAGTTCTGCTTATTATTATTCTGAAGAATGACCTGTACTGATCTCTGAATTTTAAAAAAGCCACAGAATTTATAGTGACAGTTTCAAAGTGTAATGCTTGGTCTTAACTGTGCCATCAAGGGGGAATACAAAGCAGAGAACGAGTGCTTCCCCATTGGGATGGAGGGGAAAAAAATCTTAGCCAGTCACACAAAGCCACTTCTGCACATGTTCTAGGAGCTGGTACCTGAGTCAACTCATTGGGGACCTGGAAGCAGATCACTGTTTACCGCTTAGGTTGGGAATGATACGCGGAGCAGTGAAAACATGAGAAAGAGAGGGGCAAGAAAATCCAGATGAGTAATAAAAACACAATGTATTTGTGCTAAGTGAATCAAATGCATATTATAGCCATATTCCATGAATAGCCATTCTGTTATGTTTGGTTTCAGTCATTGAAAACAGATTAGTTCTTCCTGAAACTCTTTGTCGCAAAAACATTTGTTTCACAAATGTGCCACCATCTGCCGTGTGCTTCACATTGTGTTACTGCAACTGAAAGGGAGACCAGAGCAAGCCTAGTCTTTGGATCTCTCTTGCATTGTTTGATTCAGTGCCCTACAGATCTTTTTCCTTTTGCTGTTTAGGAGGCAGAATAAAATGACCTTCTGATGCACACTGCAGGTAAGGAGGATTAGAACTTAGCCAGCGAATGATTATTTGGTACCGAATTATAATAATCACAAAACGGTACAAGATGCAGAAAAATTATCATCACTGGCGCACGTCAATGTCAAAAGTCTGAAATCATTGCAACAAGCAAGTGCTGGGGGAAATCAGAGAGGAAGCACTGACCTCGGGAAGGAAGTGATGAATTTAAGAAGCAAAGCAGTGATGTGGAGACAGGACTAGATTTACGGGAATACACCGGAAGATACCAGAATCTGATTCAATTAGGTTTGTCTATTTTGCCATTTGGAAGCTGGGTGCAGAAAGCCTGAATTGAATGGATCGGGGATAAGCTCGTGAACGGTGCAAGCACTATTTAGCCTGCAGAGATTGTCCATGAAATTGGATAAAGCAGGCCCCACATTCAGATCTATAATATAAATGAAAAAATTGTACACTGCTCCAGTTTAGGTGCAACTTCACATCCCCAGCTAATCTGGAGCACACAAACCGGGGTAGATTTTTCACACAGAGGGTAGTGGAAATCTGGAACTCTTTCTTCCAAAAAGCTGTTGAGGCTGGGGGTCAATTGGAAATTTTAAAATAGAGATCGATAGATTTTTGCTAGGCAAGGGTATTAAGGGATATGGAGCCAAGGTAGATGGAGTTAAGATACAAATTAGCCATGATCTCACTGAATGGTGGAACAGGCTCGAGGGGCTGAATTGGCCTACTCCTGTTCCTAGGTTTTAACTATCAGGCGGTTGACTGGCGGAATGCGCTGGCCAGGCGCTCAATGGTGCCAGCGGGAGGCTCGATCCACTTCCAGGGCCAGACCTCATTAACATATATGTGGTGGGCCGCGGGCTGCGAGCTGGCGCAATATCGGGCAGCCCAGAGGCCGACACAGCCGGGAATAAGGTAGGACAGGGGGACAGTTGTGATCATGGAGGGGGTGCGGGGGTTGGGGGGGGTGGTGGCAACCTGGGCAGGAGCAGCCCACATTATTCCTGTGGAGTTCGGAGGCGCGCTCCTGCCCCTCAAAACGAATTTTAGCACTAGAATGAAAGGGCCTCTTCTGTGTTTCTGTCAGGTTTTACTGAGCAGAGTGTCCTCAGTGAACACTCTGCCCAGTAGGCAATTCAAATGGCATAGGACCTTGATTTGCATCAAGTAATGAGACCCCTGCCTGATTCAGGCGAATGCCTCGGCCACCCAATGGAAGGGCCCGGGGAACATGACGGCAGAGCAGGAACGGTAAGCCTCCCACCTCCATTTTAACTCTGCTGCCGTCCCGTTTCCTCCTGGCGGAGGGAATTATCATCAACTTCAATGAGTTTGATATTTTAAACTCTTGAGGGCCGTGGGGAAACCATTTTTTTTCCCATCAAGATATTTTCAATCATGTTTGGCAAAAACCTGATGCTTAATCTAATAAAACACAACAAGGCGCAAAGTTCAGGACAAGAGAACACATTCTCATGGGGACACTCAAAAGGAAGTAAACAGTTAACGCATGTTGCTCTGACAATTTGCACAGATAAATCGAGTGCAGGTCATAATGACTTATTTGATACCACCTGATTAAACTGCAGCATTAGGCTATTGTAATTGCAAGTGCAAACAAAGGCTACCTCAATGTGATTTCAGATGCCATAACATAATAGACCAATTAACACACTGAGCTTCTATAGAATCAACAGCGTACATCAACAGTACCAGAATTTGAGGTTTGTACACACAAGTTAAAAAGTTTTCTTTTTCGAAAAGGCACAACACAATATTCAGAACATGCTTGTGCATGTTTTGCACTATGGGGGAGCTAAGGTTAGGTTAATCAGCTGTAGGACTTTATTGGATACACCCCGTATTCTCTCCATCACCAAGACTACCTACTTCTACCTCTGTAACATCGCCCGTCTCCGCTCCTGCCTCAGCTCATCCATGCCTTTGTTACCTCTAGACTCGACTATTCCAATGTTCTCCTGGTCAGCCTCTCACCTTGCACCCTCCGTAAAATGAGCTCATCCAAAACTCTGCTGTCGTATCCTAACTCGCACCAAGTCCCGTTCACCCATCACAGTTGTGCTCGTTGACCTACATTAGCTCCCAGTCCACCAACGCCTCAATTTTTAAAATCTCGTCCTTATCTTCAAATCCCTCCATGAACTCACCCCCTCCCTAACTCTGTAACCTCCTCCAGTCCTACAACCCTCTGAGATCTCTGCGTTCCTCCAATTCTGGCTTCTTGCACATCCCCGATTTTCTTCGCTCCACCATTGGCAGCCGTGCCTTCAGCTGCCTAGGCCCTGAACTCTGGAATTTGCTCCCTAAACCTCTCCACCTCGCTACCTCTCTCTCCTCCTTTAAGATGCTCCTTAAAACCTATCTCATTAACTGTCCTAATATCTCCTTATGTGGCTCGGTGTCAAATTTTGTTTGATAAATTGCTCCTGTGAAGCACCTTGGGATGTTTTACTATGTTAAAGACGCTATATAAATGCAAGTTGTTGTTTTAACTAACCTGTTAGCCTTAGTTTTTTGATAGGGTGTACAAGGACATTTATCATGTAAGAACAATACATAACCAAACAACACAACACTATCACACTAATAGCTTATTGAGAAACTGTTAATGAATAGGCATAAGATGCTACTGGATTGTCACTGGAAGCAAAAGCCTCTGCCTTTTGATGACATTGGCAAAGTTAAGTATTGTCCAGATTATAGCTCTAGAACGGTATAATATTAAAATGTTATTATAACTTTTAAATAAAACAAACAGAAAAAAGATGATTGTATATTTTGGTTTTCAATGATTTTGTAAGGCTAACATAAATGGACATTGGAGCTCTAACATGAAAGCATTCTTATCTTCAATAAAGTACATTGATCTTGACTGATTTCCCAGCAGAGCCATTTGGTTAAAGGCCAGAGTACCAGTGTGCCACTAAAAGTAAACATTGTGATTCCACCCACTACACATTTACATTACTGTAAGGCCATTTTTCCCCCTGTATAATAAGAAACAATAATAATGAGATAACATTTCAGAATAACGAGGTAACATTAAGAGGCTTGGAGAAATATTTGGAAGGGTGCCAGCCCTTTCTGATCAAATGCGCCAAGTCGCCCTTTGTGGATTCAACATTCAGTGTGAAACATACCATGTCTGTTTCACCAGATCCAATGTTAATGTACATCTAATATCATAACTACTGCAATAAATCATCATTTCTTTACTAATAGATTTTGTAAAATAAAAGTCGGTACTTAGAGCTATGAAGTATTATTTCAGGGTAATTAAGAGCAACTGCAGCCTGAAAAGGTTAACTTGATATACAAAGCACAAAGCAAGTGAATGCAATGATGAACAACTTACTGTTATTTACAAACAAAATACATCCAAATATCCAGCTAAAGGGGATTGTTACCACACTGTCCTTTCACCTCTGGAGCCTGAGTTTGAATTGCATAGGAACAGGAGTAGGCCATTCAGCCACCTCGAGCTTGTTCAATTAGATCATGGCTGATCTGTATCTTAATTTCATTTACCCATCTTGGCTACATCGCCCTTAATACTCTTACCTAAGAAAAATCTGTCAATCTCAGTTTTTTAATTTTCAATTGACCCAGCCTCAACTGCTTTTTGGGGAAGAGAGTGTTCCAGATTTCCACTACCATTTGTGTGAAGACATGCTTCCTGACATTACCCCTGAATGGCCCAGCTCTAATGTTAAGGTTATGCCCCCTTGTTCTGGACTGCCCCACCAGAGGAAATAGTTCCTCTCTACTTACCCTCTTGACCCCACACTGAAGTCCAATCTCTTTGCCAGAGGCAAGTGTCCTATGTGAAATATGTTTTGGCAACCTCAGTTACTACTGATTGTAAATCCTCAGAATAATGATGTCCATAATTCAGACAAATTACTAATCTCAATTCAGCAAGTCACAGGAATGACAGGTGTAGGAAATGGACATTGCAAGCTGAGCGTTTTGCTGCAGGTCAAAAAATGTTCCATTCCCTAACACTGACATAAAAAATTAATCAAAGTGAAAATCAAATAAGAAGAAATCCATAATGTTGTTACACTAGCAAAGTAAAGTGGATAAGTGCCTCTTGACCATGCAGTTTTATAACCCAACGCGTCCTGTGAAGCCTCAGTAAGTTGTGTTTAATGCATTTCCCACTCAGATTATTAGGTGGCGTGCCACATGGGCACAAAGCAGTCAACTGTCGGAGGAAAACAAACAGCAATGACTCATTTCCACATGAATCATGTGCCCTACTGCCCAGTCATGAATTGGCATTGATGGTGGATGCGTCATCATTGTTAACACCAGGGAGGATGTGTGGTGGTACGTGGGCTACAAGGGGCAAAGTTTAGGGGCAAAAATAAGTTTAAGAACAGTAAGCGATTAGGCAATGGGCAAAGAGGATGTAAAGACGCGATCAATATTGACTTCTTGGTGAGACCTATTGTATTATAATCATTTTTATCAAATATACATTCAGCTCCAGATAAACTTAACTCCTGATTGAAGCACAGAATTTCTAATGTACCAAACCACCTTCCAATCATTCCTATCATGTATAAGTTCCGGTTCAAGGTATAGCACAGAATACACTCAGCACAACACGAAACTCTTGAGCCAGACATTAAATGCTACCCAGTTACCAGCACAATAATTACAGCCAGACACTACCAAGTATCACCGAGAGGCCGCAGCACATTCCAGAAGCCAAATCCCTCTTTCATTTCAAGTGTTTTATATTATTTTGTTTAGATTGATTTGCTGAATGAATAATTAAGTGAATGCAGTACAGCGATTCGCAAATTGAACATTTTATCTGCACTTCAAAAAAACTTTTTCTTTTAAAAGATCAAAGGAATCTCAATCCAACTATGACATTTCTTGGCTACATATTTAGTAGGATTTGTCTTTATAAAGCAAATCGTATTTGTGTCACCTTTCTTTGCTGTTTCGAGGACACATGCATGCAGAAGTACGTAAATCCAATGGATTAACAATCTCGCTACAATTACCATTCTCCGCTGCTTGCTTGAGGTTTTCCAGCATGGTGTCGTAGTGGATCCTACAGAGCACTTTTTCTTCGACCAGCCCAAACTCCTCCCCTGTGGAGAGCTGCCTCTTACAGGAGAAACAAGCAAAGCATGCCAGGTGGTAGGCATTACCCCGTGCTCTCCGTACCCAGTCACTGGCATAGATCTGCCTACCACAGCGGGCGCACTTAGTGCCAAACCGGCTGGAAAAAAAAAGGAAACAATACATCAGAAATGCAATTAGGTCTCAGCTGTACAGCTGAAGTCATGTATCATAAAATGTCAGGAAATGAAGCTTTAATCATGGGTGGTCTAAAATATTGCGAGTTTTTGAGCATGACATATAATGAAAAAGTAATCAAAGAAATCTGGTACCACATGCCCCCTACAATGCCCCTAACATTAATTCCTACCATTAGAAACAGCTGAAGGCATACCTGCTTTAGTGAATTTAGTAATCATCATATGACTCTTAAACTAGGGGCCTGATCAGGGTTTCAGAAAAGGGCAGCTCTCGTCTCTGGATAAGAGATTGGACCAGGGGTGTGCTTCACCCCCAGAAAAGATTCAGACACACTTTGAAAAGTTACTTTCCTGCAACTTAGAATGATATTTTCCTAGAAAAGGCAGGTTCCCTCTTTCCCACTTACACATTATAATCAGGCACATCAAGCGTTACTCATTTGGAGTGCGACTCACTCATCTGATTTTTAAAAAGTGACATATTTTAATGTACCTAATTTTTAAAAACTGTTCCATATGTTCAAGTAGGTTTGTGATCCGTTTCTCTTTTTGATCATGAATCTCACTCAGGACTTTTTCCCCCAAAAGTTGACGGCTCTGGTTATTGTATTGCAACATTGGATTTTTTTTGTCCTATTTGTGAACAACAGTCCTGTGTTTACTGCAACTCCACAATCTCAGTTACTGCACAGTATTGAGATTCAGAAGCAAGGCCGCAGTGTGGGAGGAGGAGCCAAGGAAAGCGAAGGCTAGACTGTGCAATAAGGTGTTTATAACACAACCTGCAGAGGTTATTTTTCATGGATTTGTGTTTATTTGTGTGAGAAATGCCATGACGGTATTAATCATCTCTTACAGGCATGAGAGCCAGTAACTGCTCTGTCCTTACAATCCAACTCTTAACTCTTTCAGTGCTGAATCCCAGAACATACAAATGGCTATATTTACATTGCTAGCTAAACAGTTTGAGTTACTTGAGTAGATAACTTGTGGGATTTATAATATTAATTTAATTTTAGAAATTGAAGTCTCAATCTAAGGTCAACACTGGATTCCAATTTTCAGGTTCTCTCTTTCATTCTTTCTTCCTCTCCAATTCCCCAGCCGTAATCTGGGGATCATAGATAGCACACGTGCAATTGATTGAAAAATATTATATCAAACAAAGTTATTAAATTTTAGTGCATGATAGATTTTTCAAAGGCTCGAATCTTTGTAGCTATTAACATTAGTTTTATAGCATTTAAATCTTATAGTCAACTTTTATTACATATTAGTACATCAATAGATGACTCCATTGCACAAATGTATTAATTTTTTGAGGGGGCCTGCTTCAAGACTTAATTTTCAGAAGACTGGCAGAGGGAGCAGGCTCAGGACTGAGGATGTGAAATCAAGGATGAGGGCCATGGGTAAATGAGATCAGGGCCCACAGGATACGAGATGTGGGCCAAGAAAAGCAAAAATGGACCAGCCTAGAGCTGCCAAGCTGAGTTTTCATTGACCACTTCTACCACTTAATTTCTAAAAGCTAATATACCACTGCCAATATTTAATTTGGTGGCCCACATGTACACAAATTTAGGATCTTTCCACAGTAAAGTTTAAGACATTCTTTACACATATTTGGAAAAAAATACAAATCTTACCATCCAACACAGCAATATTTTGACTGTAGTTTGAACTTTCCAAGACAGTTTGTATTTTATGCACATGCATTAACAATTTAAGTAATTAATATTCAGTGATGATTGCATAATTAATCCAGATAGAGACACAGCATTTAATTGCCATTAAATAAGTAACCCTCAGTCCTTTTTCTTTTGTTCTGTCTTCATTTGTTTCCTTTTCTGTTTTTCTTTCTTTCCTATATAGTTTCTTTTCATTAAAAAAACAACCTTCTTCTTATATCTGCGGTTAGACTGAAATATGATTCCCTATCAGTCACTTTTACTTCTGTGTCTAAATAAAGCTGATGATCTATTAAGCTTGGGGACTTTGAGATTGAAGTCGTGCCTTTAGGCTTTTCCTCTCGAACGCCCCTTTACAAAAAGTGCCAACACAGCACTTACTACGAAGGGCAGAATGTCGTGTTGCAATTTCAATTTCTTCTCATTTAATTTGAATAATAAATAAAACCTATTTGTGGACTCGCACGTGATTACATAAAGGTAGCAAACTTTAAAGATTTAAACAAATATAAGTATCTTGGCTGACTAAACAGAAAATGATCTGACACATGTAGAAGGGTAAAATGTTATGACTTGTCTTAGAATCCAACAAGACAAAACTCCAGGCCCTGCTACCAGTAGCTGCATTCAATTGGACAAACAAAGCCCAATTGGACAGTGACCCTTCAGCCTCTCCACACTTGTAATTTGGGTGCAATTGTCCTTTAAACCATCGGTAATTGCTTTGATTTTGTGATATCTGTTTTCATTGCAAGCAGGGCTTTTTCAGTTTAGGTGCTCTCAGCATATGCCTGCCAGCGACCAAGACAACACTATCCTTACACATGAGCAGGCCTTTATTCATTGTGTACTTTAACAAATTGCTAGCATTTATGTACCAACTTAGAAATATGTACTGCAGCTTTGTTTTGGCTAAAGGCAGAGACTTAAATGTAGTTTCTCTGCCAAACTGTCCAGAAAAAGAAGAAATACATTAAACAGAAACATAATTACCATCCTACAATAACATTTCTTCCCCTTGACCCAGATACTGGCATAGCACCTTCCAAAATGGGTGTATGTAGAGCTATAGTCAAGTGAATAGAAACATCATGTGAATACACCACAATTTGAACCTATTAGATTCAGTTATTTTATTGCTTCTCTTTCCATCCCTCCCCCCAATTTACAAACCCTCCTCCCCCACCCCCCACAAGTGCTGACCCATGCTAGGTGTGGTCCAATAGGTTCCTGCAGTCCTCGAGTACCTCATCCAGTATCAACAGGTTATTTGACTGCAATGAGCATCACAGTTGGGGCCAATCCTGCTCTCAGTTGAATTTTCACTCACACACACTTCACAGTACAGGTCACTGGATAGTAAACAGAAGCATATTTGAATTTATTTTATAGCACCTCTGCCCCACCAGACATCAGCTAACTCAGCACAGCCTACGAAACAAATTTGGGCTCTTTCTGATCTAAATGGTGAAGTGCTACATCAGATAGATAGAACAAATCTACAATTATATAGCAACTTACATGTCTCTCAGAAATGTCCCAAAATGCTATATGGACAGTGAATGCATTAAAGGGCAGCCGTTATTGTTATGTAAGTGAAGTGTAGATTGTGCATTCATTCAGGGAGTACTGCTTTCATTATTATACCTCTGGAAATATATCAGCATTTGACTATCTTTTTTTGGGGGGGAAAGAATTTCAGTGGACTGGCAAGTTTATAAACCATCAAATATTCTAAAGCTATAATGTTCAAAGGCTACTGCCCCATAAAGACGACATATGTTTGCTCTGTGCTTTGTTCTCGGTTGGTTCAGTTTCATTCAGCCTTACGTTCGTGTGGAATATTATTGCAGGAAGCAATATGCGATGGGAAACATAATAGTTTCTCACAAACTAAAAAAAGGAAATCAGTCTTTAAAGGGTAATAGAAGCCAGAACTTGTTATTGTTGCAATTTTTCCTATCAATCAAAACAAATAGGAATTCAAGTTATTTTCAAAAATCAACATTTGTAACAATGGAGAGTATTTTTAGAAATTTGCTAAAACGATTATAGTGAGCATATCCTTAGCTTACAGACTAGAGTTTATTTCTTTTAAGGTAAGGACACATTTATTTAACTGCCAATAGTGCAGATTTATAGTCAGAAAAGTGATAAACCAGGCTTCCTTTTAAACTGCCAAAGTACATCTGCAAGAACTGTATTAAAGCAGTAAATCCCAGATGATGAATATACTCTCTATTAAGTACTCGTTCAGGAACAAAGTTTAATTACATTTTTCCACTGTATTCTCAAATACTGTTTACCATTATCAAATATATTTGATGAAGTCAGCACTTACATATACGGGGAGTGGGGGGCAGGGGGAAGTTTGATACAAAAATTCTGCTTGTGCACCAATTATGTGTCACTCAGTAGGCAGCACAGAAGGTTTGTGGATTCAACTCCCACTTCAGAGACTTGAGCACAAAAATCTAGGCTGACACTTCAATGCAGCACTGAGGGAAAGCTACACTGTCGGAGGTGCTGTCTTTCAGATGAGACGTTAAATTGAGGTGCCCCGTCTGCCCTCTCAGACACAAAAGATTCCATGGCACTATTTCAAAGTAGAGCAGGGGACTTCCCTCTGGTGTCCTGGTCAATATTTATTCCTCAACCAACATCATTAAAAAACAGGTTATCTGGTCATTACCTTATTGCTGTTTGTGGGACCTTGCTTTGTGCAAATTAACTGCTGTGTTTCCTACCTTACAATACTGACCACACTTCAAAAGTACATCATTGGCTGCAAAGCGCGTTGGGATGTCCTGAGATCACAAAATGCGCTGTATAAATGCAAGTCTTTCTTTTTCTTTCATTTATCCGCTTAATATACATAATATCAGATTGACTCAGATTGTGTTCATTAGAACATTAGATAATATCTTTTGTAGAATATCTTTAATCTGTTTCAGATGACACTACATAAACCCTTAAAATTATTTTATATTAACCAATCAATAAAATGCAGTAAATGCTAATTCCTTGCAGATGCTAGTTCCTTTGGCAGTTGTGCATTCTGAGGTTGTACTTTAACTGTAGTTGCCAACATTTTCTTGGAACTTGCTAAAAATTCACATTGGCACCACGTGCAGGAGAATGCACCTCGCTGATGGGGCAAATGTTGCAGGGAAAGCTTCCAGCACAAAGCTGGAACCCGCAGCCACTGCACTGAGATATGCAGCTGTGATGCAGTAACCCTGGCACAACAGACATTGCAAACAGGTGTGTTAAAAGGTATGGAAAAGCTTTGTTGTTGTGGATATATCTCTTGACCAGCTCCTCCCTGTTGGTGTCTATTGAAATTATTTTCCATAAATTCAGTATTTTAAAATGTGAATTCATAACAGCCCGCTCACAAAGTTTTGCTCCAGTGAAATCACGAACAGTAGGTGCTGCCCACAGCCCCACCACCCTCACTCACTTCGTCATGAAGTGAACTTCATGGCGTCAATCAGAGCCAATTCTACACAAAATATCTACACCAGGCTGCCTCAAGCAAGGAATTATAAACCATTATATAGATCAACAAAGGTTATCTGAGAGTCATTGATAAATATTTAAATGCATTCCTTTTATATTTGTTAGCTGACAATCCCATTGAACACACTTTCCTTTCAATAAGTTTAATTGTGAAAATCTAAAATAATTGTGAAAATCTAAATTTAATTGTGAAAGAATTTTAACAGTTTGAATGAGTTTATATTTTTTTCTAAGTTGAGCATCAGTCAGTGCAATAGGAAAAAACTTTCAAATAAAGAGAATGAAAGACATTTAAACTCCAAGACTCAAATTTCAATCCAATAGGAATATCCTAAGGCTTTTAGATTCACAGCTAAAATGTCTTTAGTTTCTGAACCTTCAGTCACATGCATTTTAATCTTGTTCTTTATAATTAAATCTTGAGATTACAGCCAGTCCTGTTAATTTACTTCATAAAATCATTGATAACTGATAGATTTACTGTGGACCAGCATAACACAGCATTAAGGACAGCCTGTACTAATATACAAAAATAATTAAATAGAATATTGCCAAATTGACACAAGTCAAATTATGAAAATGTAGTTTAGAGTTATCAATACTTATATATAATTAGGCTGATTGAGTATCTTTACTGAATGACACTGCATCATCATATAAAGTACTGCTAGCTATCCCAGATAATTAATATAGGCTCGTCCCCTCTTCAGTGGAGATGTAACATACACATTGATAAAAGCCTATTGCAGTAGCATTCGATTATTACTGATTTGTGGATCACTATTACTTCTCTCTTCCAGTCTAGTTTTGAATACTCAGACATTTTCAAACTTTGTTTAATTTATCTATTTCAATGAATTCCTTACACATGAAGCATTCTGCTACCCAAACTATGTTTTTTTTTAATAGAAAAACTAAGTTTGAGGAGTGGCTAGTATTTTGATCATATTATTTCAATATGCTGTGATTTTCTGTTGGGTTATTGTATTATCATTTTAGAATTTTGCCAACTCAAATTGCAAATGAATTTTCTTGTGTCCCAAATGGTTGCTGCAATAAATATTTATTACTTAAAAATATTCTGTCTAAACTCACAAAGTAAAATTTATGCAAGAGTGTAATGTAGTTTATATTTTAAAATATTTGCATTGCAGTTCAAACTATACCAGAACTTAGGCTACAGAATAGTTTAATATTTTGAAGGACCTTTGTGTCCTATTATCTGTTGCCAGTCACGGGGAGATAGATCCAGTGCTCTGTTTGAGCAGATGTATGTTATTTCATTTTTAAGTTTGCAAAATGATTTTTATTGACTTTTTAAATTAAGAAAATTGATATGGATTGTCACTGTTCTGTCATGACATCAGTATTAAGGAAATATGATATTTATTTCCATAATTCTGGTGTTACTTGAATGTTTAAAAAAAATCTTATCTTGGCTGCAGTTTTCAGACTATAATTGGTCAAATATTGTTTTGTGGGCATTTGGCTGCAGTTAGTATAATACATTCACCAGTCACTTGTGAAACTTGAACTCGGTCAGCAAAGAGAACTACGTCTGAAGCCAAGCAGGTACCAACTTTGGCTGCAACACCAACTATGCGGCAACTTCAGAGCCAACTGCTTGGCTTCAGTTTATGTTCCTGTGTGTGACCTGCCCTTTCACAAAACTTTGATTGATGTCTCAGTTTACATCCAAGTAACTATTTAGACCTGTGTTTTTAAAGTTGCTGTTGTGGTAAAAAGCCTAAGTTAGACTGCCATGAGTTGTTCCCCATTGTGTATAGGACATAAAAATGTGTGATTTATACATTAGATTTTACATTTTCTATTAATTGGGTAATCCAGGTGAAGGCCATGGGTCCAGGAAACGACCAAAATTGAAAAGAATAGATTAGAAGGTGATGTCAATCAGGAAGTAGTGTATATGGAACCCCAAATGTAGGTTGTAAAAGGCTGAAGATCATGAGAGGTAGGAAAGACTGGGGAAGGTAAATACTTCAACAAGCTGGAGCGGCTGAAAAAGAATGAGTTAGACTATGTAGATATGACACCTGAGATAATGGTGCCATGTTGAAGAATATCTTTGCTTGTTCTAACCGTATTTTGGATAACACAATAGCGATAGACTGACAGAATGACTTCAATACATAATTTAGAAGCATATTAGTATGGAGAACAGCAACACATTCTATGGAATTCCTCACAGATGTTGTAGCAGCAATGGATTCCTGAACTGTAGATCACTTTAAAGTGTTAAGAGAACAAGTTATGAGCATTCAGGCCTTCTGTGATCAACGTATGGCCTCCAAACACTATACAGTGCAATAATATTTTCCAAACACATCCGTTCCATTTTTAACATGAGGCAGAGGAACATAATTAACTGACTTCACATAAACAATAACCAGCAGTATTTCCCTTATGATGTGAAGTGCTTGCATCTATGTGATAGGAATTTGAGTGCTCATGGCAAGGTCACCCCACATGGAGAACATGGTTTGTTAGCTGGAACTTCAGTGTAAGTGTGAACATCATCTGTAACATGGAAATACTTTGTCAATGGGACCAAGAGCACTGAGTATTATAAAATTTTATTGGGACAGAGTGCCACGGATCATTACTTTTATTGTGCATTATTATTTTTGTCTTGCAATGAAAAAGCGTGCCCCTTTTTCCACCCTTACTTTTATTTCAGAATTAGATAATTACATCCATTCACATATGTTTTGATGTCCTCATAAAATTCTGGTGCAAAGTGCTTTTGGAGAATAAATTGATGCTTTTGGCTGGCTGTGGGGTGATGCACATACTGAAGGCAGTGCATTTTTAAGCGTCAAGGCAATTTTGCCATGACCTGGGGTGTGTAACTTTTAATCATTGCTTCAGAAACATCTTATAAAAGTCATACTGCTCATTTCTCCAGTAGTTTAAACATGTGTTTTTATTTTTTTTACATCAAAACTCTGAGAATGGCTACTTGGGCATAAAAGGAGCAATCCTCACATCATAGGAGCAGCGTTGTGATTTCTATATCACTGTATCTGACAAAATGTAAGGACCCTCTATACAGTAACAAAGGCTAATCATCTAAACCTGTTCATAAACTGCACGGCCACAATATTTAAAGTGGAATTTGCAAGTTTAAATTTTAAGAAAAAATAACAAATACACACAGTATTTTTTTATTTTCTGCACTATTTTTTTATTTTCTTAAAAGTTGGTTTGCATTTTGCCTTAAATGAAACAAGCCTGCCCACTGATATAATGCAATAAAATATATTCTTGTATGTGTATGAAATTAAGACTTCAAGAAAATAATTGAAACTATTAGGCTGTGAAATCTAGCTAAGCATGTGTAAATTATTTGTAGAAATTGTTGTGAGAATGGTGAGCTAACTTTGGGCTCCCATACTGGGAAACACAGCTGCTGATTCTTAAGTGAAAGCCCAGTTTAATCAGGAGGAGAAATGAGATTGGCAGTAGTATTAGAGATTGTTTTTCACATTTATGAACAAGGCTAACTATAAATAGGTGAAAGTAATAAAATGAAAAGTTTTATCTGTCAGTTGTAGTCCTGATTTAACCTACATTAAAGCATATTGTCATCTAAAATGATTTTGTATTCTCTGCATATGTAAGCTTGTGCAGGTCAACAACACTGCCGATGCAACACTCCATATAGTTCATATACCAAACATCTGGAGCACAATCCAACCACTTGACTAGGTTAACTTCCAAAGTTCTAGTGATACAACCCAAACCCATGGGGTACTGACACAGCAGACAAGCACAGCAGTGCAAACTAACGCCAACACCACTTCCTGGAATCAGTTTCCAGAGTCATCCACAACCCAAAGCTCACTCACTACCACAATGTACCATGTATTCTAATATACCATGTTGTGAACAAAGAACAATTTATTTAAAAGTCAAATTAAATATTGCAAATAAGGAATAGAAAATCTATGGAGCAAAGTACCTCCTCAAAGATGCCCAACTTTAAACAAAAATACTGCCCAACTATGCTCATTTTAAAGCATTTCTAAAATGTCATCAGTGTTACTATTCAGACCTACTTTCCAGAGCACCATTGACATTGGGCTCATTAGTGCTTTACTTAAGCATAAATAAACAAAGATCAGAGGAATTACTTGAGTGAGGATTCATCTCACTTTTAATTGGGGTATAGCGTATATGCTCAATGCCAAGCACTGAAAGACAGAAGAACACTGATTACAATGAAGTAAAAGTGGAGTGTGATGTGCTAGGGCTGGATTCTAAGACTAGATCAAATGATGAAGCAACAGAAATGTTCCTGATGGGATAATCTCTGTGACAAGGTTACAGTTTGAATGAGTTTCATCAAACAAAAACCCTGTCAGGTAGGCTGCATGATGCAGTTAGACCTTGGCCTCTCAGTTCTGGGAGCTGTGTTCAAATGCAAGCCAGACAGATAGGGGTGAATGTGACGTCACCTCTGTTTGTTGGCTTTAGGGGTCCTACATGAAATTAATTTGGGTTATCTCAAATTGCTTATCTCAAATCAAAAATACTAGATTGATTCCTGGGATGAGAGGGTTGTCCTGTGAGGAGAGATTGAGTAGATTGGGCCTATACTCTTTGGAGTTCAGAAGAATGAGAGGTGATCTCATTGAAATGTATAAGATTTTGAGGGGGATTGACAGGATAAATGCTGAGAGATTGTTTCCCCTAGCTGGAGAGTCTAGAACTAGGGGGCATAGTCTCAGGATAAGGGGCTGGCCTTTTAAGACTGAGATGAAGAGGAAATTCTTCACTCAGAGGGTTGTGAATCTTTGGAATTCTGTGCCCCAAAGTGCTGTGGATGCTCAGTCATTGAGCATATTCAAGGCTGAGATATAGATTTTTGGACTCCAGAGGAATTAAGGGACATGGGGATCGGGCGGGAGAGTGGAGTTGAGGTGGATGATCAGCCATGATCTGATTGAATGGCGGAGCAGGCTCAAGGGGCCGTATGGCCTACTCCTACTCCTAATTCTTATGTTCTTAATTCTAATGTAAATCAGTTCCACGGCACAAAGTTGGCTGGTGATAGAATTGGGGAAGCTCTTCCGAAACAGTGGTTCATGTAGTGGGGAGGGAGCTTTACTCTGCATCTAAACATGCTAAACCTTACCTGGAAGCACCTGATGCCAATATGGGTCATCAGTACTGATAGCATTCACTTAAAGATCACAAAAGTCCAGAAAAATAGATCTAAATATATGCCCTGTGAGCGGTTACTTTAGCACTGTTCTTTATTCGATAGGCTCTGCTGTGATTGTCACAGTCCCTGAAAGACATTGTTTACAACACTGAAAAAAAAGTCACCTAATGATTTATACCCATTAAATTGACACAATTTTGTTATTTAATTAATTAATTTAGATATCTCACCAGTCTTTCCCACTCCCCTCATTTTCTTTTCTCAAGGCTGGCTTGCTGAGGTACAGTTTCAGGGATGTTGGTCTTCGTCCTGTTCTTTGCCCAAATAGTCATTACTTATGTGTGAATTTGAGATCACAACCAGCCCCGTTTCTGATCTTCCTTAGGACCTTTCTGGCCTGTACAGCTCAACGATGGTGTCTTTATCTCCAAGCCACAGGGGAAACTTGTAACCATTCAGGCAATTCTCATAAAACAGAATAACACAGTGAGCGACTGTGTGTTATTAAAAGTCAGCGTGTGATATTATAAACGGGGCTCTCTAAGCAGCTCACAGATGATAAAGTCGTAACATCACGTGTTTACCATATTTATAGCACCTTTTTTTCAACCAACAAAAAAACTATTTTAATTTTACTAAGTTTGTGAAGCCCTAGAAGATCATTTGGAGCTGCTTAATGATGGAATTTTACCATCCCAATAACATACCTATAGAGATAGGATTTACATTCCAAATATAAGTCATCCATAAGTTATCAGCTTAGCCGCACTTGAAAATATATTTTTATTCAAGACTTGCTTTAAGCCGAGACGTTAGATATTCGACATCACGACGCATCACAGCATGCATTCCTTCCAGTTTAATCACTGGTTAGCCATCGAGAGGAGGGGGGCTTAGCACTTTTTATTACATTAACCCAGGAGCAAGGAGTTCAACTATAATGTCCTGGTGTCCTAGATAGTTGAGCCTTAGACTGCCTTCTGTTTCTCCACAGATGCTGCCTATTCTGCTGAATATTTTAACGACAACAACAACTTATATTTATATTTGCTGGGTTTTTTTCTGTTTCTGTTTTCAGCTGAAGGTGTTTTGTGATCTTGTCCCGTCAGGGTGAGGTCACGCCAGCAGAAATCTATCCCCGCTGGTATTTCACCATTCTAAAGAAAGGCTGCACCTCACCTCGCCTGTAAAAAGGACATTCAATGGACTCCCAACATGCTTGTACTGTGAACAGGCCAGTATTTATAGGTACAAGCAAACTTATAGCTCTCAGAAAGATGGGGTTAGTATGAACTGAGATTATGTGGCACCGAGTGATGTGATGATATCACGTGAAATCATTAATTGTGTAATTGCAGTATCTATGTTATTGGGTAGTTTAGTTCTTAGGTGGCGGCGTGGTTGCTAAGGGAATGTTTATGGTCTGTTGCTGGAGGTCCTGGAGCACGCGGACGAAGGTCTGCTTGTGTTTAAACATGCAACGCTTTCCGCGATGCCCAGAAAAGGAGTGGAAATAGTATCATTAAAAATATTCATAATATAATGAGATGACAGGCAGCTCCTGATATAAGCATTGTTTTAATGAATAGGAATGAGTTTTATTACTCAGATAAGAGTGGCAAGAATGTGCCAATCACGTTCAATGTTCTATTTATACCACAACACAGTGAAATACTGAATAACACCCTAGCACTTGTTATGGGGTGCCACTGTTTGCTAACATCACGGTGCTTTGCAGTATAATGTGATTTGGCTAACCTGTTGCTCCAAGGTGAAGTTTGTCTTTTTTAAATAAAAGCGGAATTTGCTTGTATTGTATGAACTGACACGCAGCTGGGAGGGTTTACTACAGCCTTGGGTTAATGGTTATGGGGAGCGGGCAAGGAAGTGGCTTTGAGCCCAAGATCAGCCATGATCTTATTGAATGGCGAAGCAGGCTGGAGGGGCCAAGTGGCCTATTCCTGCACCTATTTCTTATGTTCTTGGGGGTTCAGATGACAGATATAGCCACTGTTGCTCTTGTGTTTTATGGCACTTATACGAAGCGCTTGATTATCTCTCCTCCTTATCTGTTCGACATTGAAACCCGAAACACTAGTACACGGAGTGTGAGCGTGCTTCGCGGGTGAATATATATGTCCAGTATAACACCGGCGGTGCTGATGACTTGCGTTAGTGGCAGTCCGGCGGCACTCCGCACATTAATGCTTTAACACACATCTGCTCTCTCGTCTATTCTCGATATTCACCAGAAAGTCCACACGGACAGAATCTCTGGACACAAGCACTCCCATTCTGCCTGCAAATTCACACGCACAAGAACAACCAGCATTCCGCCATAAATTTAGGCAGATAATTACAAAGCCTGCACTGGGACACTCCCCTCTCGTTTATTAAAGCTAATTGTCTCTTTCTTTACTATTTTATAGAGCTAAAAGTAAAAAAAACACACGAAGCACTTGCATTTTTGGATACAGATTCAATAGTAGCCTTCAAAAGGGAATTGGATAACTACCTGAAGGAGGAAAACAATGTAGGGATCTGGGGAAAGAGCTGGCGCAGACTCGATGGGTCGAATGGCTTCCTTCTGTGCTGCACTGTTCTATGGTTCTATAAAGCGCCTTTCGCGACCTTAGGACGTCCCAACGCGCTTTACCGCCTATGAAGTACTTTTTGAAGTGTAGTCACTCTAGCAATTTAAACTATAAACACACAGTTTTTTTCTTAACTTATATTCAGCAGCAACAACAACAACAACAACTTGTATTTATATAGCGCCTTTATGTAGTAAAACGTCCCAAGGTACTTCACAGGAGGTTATAAGACAAAAACGATTCATGCAATTGTCGCCATTGTCTTTGACTAACAATTATTTCAATCCTAATTCAGTTACTTTGTTCACTGCTGGTTATGTTTTCTCAATGAGCTGACTGGTTATTTTAATTTCAATGCATCAAACGGGTAAGTGATTGGTTTGTAAAAGGGTGGTGCCGTGTTAAAGACATCCCATCCACAATATGCATGAAATATAGCTGCACTGCACTCACTATCGCAATCACATGTCGGGGTCATCACGGTCCCAACTCTGTAATATTTAACATGTCTCATTGCACAGCCTGTGCTGCCCTGCACAGATCCTCACATCGCCCGCTGAAGCTCAATCCCATACATTTACTTTGGACAGCCGGGGCTTTAAATCGTGGCGTGGTGAGAACTCAGTGCAATGGCGTAACGCAACGTGGAGTAGCACTGTATAGTACACCCCCCCCCCTTTTTAATAAATCAGCTAGACTCGCCTCTTTGTATGATTTACTAAATCCAGTATTTTTTTTTAAATGAACACACCAACAGCTAACAACATGACCAGTGCGCTCCCTTCTCCCCACCTTCAGTATTATAGAAAATAGGGAAACAGTCCAAATTAACTTAGATGGAAAATATTCATATTTCTCCACAGCAAAGGTTACTCAGACACGGTTATTCACGCGCCCAGATGCTAAATGTGGTGCACAAATTCATTACCACTCCCCTCGGCCATTTATTACATTGCTTTCAATTATTCCCCGCGTTAGATTCTCCTGCAAACACCGATTGGATGGCGAGCATGTCAAAATGTCAACACCTATACTGGTGGCATTTGTTCTGCGCAAACGACCTCTATAAGGAGCGGGAAGGTTCATAAGGTGCGAGTTTATTCCTACTCTGTCCCCATACACACTCACACAGTTGATTTGTGAAAAAAAAACATTCGGTTCAATAAGAATCCTGATTACAAAGTGATTCCAATATGTAGCTTTATTTGTGCCTATTACAAATATATATGAATTATATGTTGTTAAATCCCTATTTTAACTTATTTACTGATATGATAAATTATTCTTGCTTAAAAGTTAGCTACTTCATTCTGCTTTGCAGGCCCAATTTCTGAATAACTGATTGGAAGAATCCGTTATTGGCCAATGTTTGATAAAAAACATTAAATTGCTTAACTTGACAGCAGGTTATTGCAAAGTGCAATAAACGTGTAATCGGTTTCCAAACCGAACAGTGTCCTTTTAAAATTCTACCAAAACCCAACGCTCCAAGGTCTGAAATCCTAAATCTGCACCTTAAATGTTACTGATTCTTTTGTGAATATGAGCAATTCATCTTTAACAGATCAAACAAATGGAATGCGTGAGATTTAACTCGTCAGTCGAACAGACTACAGGAAGTAGATGAAGTGACATAAATTTGATGATACACACACACACACACACACACACACACACACACACATAAGCTGAGGGATCCGCACTTTTGGTGTGGGTTAACTAACTTCACGTTGGAAGCATTGTTTGAATATGATAGCTCTGACAGTCCAACTGTGTTTGAAATTTGAAGGGAATTAATTTAACGGGCTGTCACAACACGTGTCATATGTCATGATATATTTGTAAAACATGTTTGCTCAGAGCAAAAACATCGTTCATTTGACAGAGCACAAAGCCAGAATAAAAGATTCGCAGCAAGTTTTTAAAATGATAAAAGAACGAAGACATGAAAGGAGAATTTTACTGATGGGTTTGGTCAAATTGTTAATATATTTCAGTGTGATATCTTAGACCTGCAGAACATTTGTTCCGTTATAATTTACAGCATGCAAAGGTCATTTAGCTGGCGGAATGTAAATACTTCTTGCTGGACCGACACAATAGAGAATGCATTCAACAAACTCCGGATCCAAGCAACACATTCATGTTTTCATATAGACTATCCTTGGTACTTATTGGTGGCACGTTTGATGTGACAGCTTTAGAGATGCCTCCCATATGGACACAAACAGTTCAAGGAAAATTATAGTCATGCCTTTCATTTTGTGAATATATGCATCAATTATCAGCAAAATGAGAAGAAATATACTTCCTATCAGAATTTCTGCAAATTGGTTCATCCTTGTCTTCGCCCCTGAAATTGATATTAACTTTATTGCAGCGATCCATCCAATCTATCCCAGTGACCAAATCCCCACAGCACAGAGGGCACCGCATTACTTTGGCTTAATATCACACAGGGTTTGATCTAAGGATTGGACCCTCGACACTCTGCTGCTAACAGCCCTGGGATGTGCTGGGAATCTTGCACACATCCTGCTGCAGAACATTTATAAACTTGAAATAAATTATTCATAAAATATGAAATCCGCGTCCAGTCTGAACTAGATGTTACGCAATTATGCAATTATATTTCAATCGCTTCTTTAGGGTACAATACACCTCACCAATATTTTTCAAAAGTGAGGGCAACAATGCTCTCGAGCAATGACATTCCGGATTCAGAGCAAATATCGCATATAGTAGTGACTGGTTGGGAATTTAAATTACAACGGAGAATTTAAATTGACAAGATGATTAATAAAAAGAGGCAGCGTAATTTCCCCGTTCTGCGAAAAAAAATGGAAAATTCTGACCTTGTAAAATGTTTCAATGTGGCGCACAATACTGATGCAGGCCTCACAGCGCCGACACAAAGGCCTGCCTGTTCCTTTCTAATAATTACATTACGTACATTGCACATCATGGAAGGAGTTGGGATTATTTTCATATAATTGTCTAAATGAATCGCGCAGTTATGTGAAAGTAAACGGAATTTAAAATAACGAAATGAACCAAATATTCGGCGAGTGGCAAGAAGCTAAAATAGTTCAGAACGAGTGCAATTGAACGAGTAAATACAATTTGTAACACTATGGGTGAATGATTCGGTACTTTAGCCCACTCGCGGGGTTTTAACATGAGCACTGCTTATGGACGAGAGCTGAGAGCATTTTTGGAACTGGTGAATGGAGCTTTGAAACTTTCTCTCAACTTTCAAAGCGACAAGACTCTGTAAAGGACAGACTGCGGTTACCTGCTCGGATACCTGATCACGGCACCGCAGCGCTTTATGTGAACTGCTTTCGTGATTTACTGAAAGGACCCGTTTAAGAACACACACCCTCACAGACACACACAGAAACCCGCATACACACAGACACCCAGCCCCCCACACACACACTAACTGTAATTACGTGCTGACATCAATTATTTTTTGTTGAAATTTACAACTGATGAAAGTTCGGTTTAATAAAGATCCATTAATTCAACAACAACAAAATTCTACCCTTAACAGTGCTTCAGAAGGTTGGCTGTGAAATATTAAAAGGCTGGCTCCAAACATTTCATTCTGTGCTCTCTGAAGCGCGCTTGACATTGCTTTTTAAACATCCTGACGCACTTTAAGAGTCTTTGCCAAACGGGAATGAAAACAACGGTGCAGATTCCCAACGGGATGCAGGTCCTTACCTGAAATAATCCACTTTGCAGAAGATTTCTTTGTTTTTAATGTAACAGCTGGTATGTCTGCGTAGGGAGGTCCTGCAGACTGAACACGCCAAACAGCGAACGTGCCAGATCAGATTATTCACCTGCAATTTAATGCAGAAAATCCATCAACTGTCACAGAGTCAGATTAAGCACTTCACTCACTTAACCTGAACACATCAAATGCGCAGAAAGTGCGAATTGAGGCCAAAAGGTCCATCCATTCATTATTAACCTGTTTAGGATTTATTTCAGGTAGTACTTGTGTATTTTGTCTGATCTGTTTTATAACCAGCGACACACTATAATGTTATTGTAACATCATACAGAGATGAGTGTGTAAAACTCACTGAAAATACTTAGCGAAATATTAAATGCGGATATTAGTATTACTTTCTGATGATATTTTTAGATATATCATGTATATAATTTGATTTGAGAATTCCTTATTGAGCATCATGGGTTTATCGCATACATTGAACGCGCAAACCAAAGTAATCAGGCTTACTTTGCGGTTATCATTGTATTTATATATTAAACATGACGCAAATTTATTATAACTTAATTGTAACATTTAATGGAAAATAACGAGATCGCCTTGGTGCTGGCATCTTCCCACCTCAGATATAAAAATATTTGTTAAGGTTCAAACTATCCAAGGAAAGGGGAAAGGTTTAACTAAGGAAGTTACTTGAACATTTAGTGTTGCTCATTAAGCCATTTTCTGCTGATCAGTGAATCCATCACCCAAGATGGACAGTGTAGCCACCCTGCCTCTGTATGCAAAATATAACTAGAATCTCAACTATTTATTGGTGAAAATAATGAGGTTTGGGCTCTAGGAGTCACAATCGTTATACAGATTCATGTGGTTCTGCCTAATAGATTTTTCAAAACCTACAAGAGTTTCATGCAAAATAGGTGTAGATATTCATATAATGCGTTCTACACAAGTTGTTTTAAAAGGAATTCGGCAGCGTTTGTCGTAGATTTACACCAATCCATGATTTGTTTCCACCGCCCCCGCCCCTTGTCAAATAGTCTAAAATAGTAAATTCGACACGACTTTGAATTCGAAGGACTTTAACGTTTAACAGGAACTCCAGTTATCGATGTTCCAAGCAACACACCATTTATCTATCGATGGTAACTGCATCACAAACATTAATTAAATACCCGTATCCATAGAAAGCCAGCTAGAAAATCATAAGTTCAAGATTTAGAAATCAGAATGCTTCCCTTTTCAGTAAATGGGTGTCCCATTCCCCCAACAGTTCAGGTGGAACCACATTTCGTTACATCTTTGAAACAACGAATATAACTGCATGTGTAGATTACAGTCAGTAAACTCTTCTCTCTTTCGTTAGAATTCGTGTATTAAAAAAATAGTATTTCATTTTACAAAACGTTGCTCGATTCAGTCAATATTTTTGTCTAAGAGTGATTAGTATTTCCACTTGGAAAGAGTTAAAAACCAACAGTTAACAATCCACACTTTCTACATTGTAAATGCTGTCATTTATAGAGTATTATTTCCTTATTTCCATTTATCCTAACCCAACTCCGCTTTATTTTCCATAACCCTCTGTCTACCCAGCATGCACAACGCCTCCTATATCAACATAAGGGATATTGGGAACTTTCCAACACAATCCGAACTTGGATGTTGATGTCGCGTTGGATGACAGTTTATGAAGCGGCCTTTTCTGCATTATGTTGACATTGTAACACAGTGCTGCGAGACATCCTCTGGATGCTGCATTTCTAAGTTTGGGGAGTGTGTTTGCCTATACATTGAAATATAAACCAATGCATCTGGATACCGCAGTTTCACATTGAGCAGGTTTGGAGAGTTTGAAAATCTACTGCATTGCTGAACAGTAGATTCAAAGTACGTACATATTTTCTTGCAAAAGTACACATATAAAATATATCAACGTAAATGTATAAAATTGGAATTGACGCAGTGATTAATCTGAATCAGCAAGACCTATTTTCATTAGCCACGCTTATCAGAGATCAGCACTTAAACACACGCTTTCTCCTCTTTGTCCCCATTATCTACTTTACTTTTCTAATTCAATTGAGATTTAGGACTATTTGCTTATTTAAGCGAGCGCGCCTTATTTGAATTGCATGTAACTGATTACTCTATATGGAGGTGTTACTCTGACTTTGGTCTCCTTGTGACCTTTAATTAAAATACTCACCTTTAACAGATATTTGTCGAGGATTTCTAAGCCACAGCTGGCACAGATGTTTTTGTCGGCAGAGGCGATGGAGTAAGAAGATGAAGGCGGAGATGAAATAGAGGGAGTGGATGGAGGACTGGGGGAAGATCGAATCTCGTCCTTCTCCACGTTAGTTCCCAACGTGTCACCATCAGAGTGGGACTGTAGAAAAGGACAAAATGAAAAATTAATACATTGCATCCAACAGTATTATATCCGTTCTAGAGTCCTTTCACAAACTTGTAAAAACACTTTAAATTTAGGGACTGCCACTGCATATCATTTTGAATTTTAAACACTATCTATGCTTTTTGCCAGTAACTATTTGCTATCAGTACTAGTTCTATAATCAGACCGAATATAAGATTGGATTGCAAATTTTTAATTTATGAAACTAACTTTTCACGTTGAGAAATAAAGTATACCTGATAAATACAGATGTTGGTTTCCAGTTAAATAAATCAATATCCAATACACGTATTTCACGTATTTCAGACTCACCCAGCTGCACACCTCTCTAAACCAGGGTTGATGTTATTTGTATACATGTCTGCTTCTATAGACTAGTCCTACCATAGCATTGATTATAACGTTTAAAATGCGCCTATAAAAATTATTGCTGATCGATTTGGGATTTTGTTAACCCTCGGGAAATCATTTGAAAATGGCTGTTATTGTTGTGAAGTAAAGAGGGGCCGGAGAATTAATACATTTTACCAATAAGCACTCGATCAGTGTGCGGCACTGTACTATATGACCAACAGTTCACCTGTCTAGAACCAGGGGATTCCACATTCACAAACCAACATGGTTTGCTCGCTATTCCGACTGTGTTTTCTACCGATGGATTCAAATGTTGTCCACGTTTTAGACGTAGCATCGTGCAACATCTAGTTAAAAGCCGATCAATGGACGGGTTTATTATGGTCGATTTTGAACGAGATTGTACATCACCAGTAACATTGCAGTCGAGGCTGATCAGTTTTGTTTTGCACTGGGGAGTTCAAGGGAAACGCATTCTGTGACACGGGCTGTTACAAAGGATCTAAATATTATGAGCTTAGCCAACAATATGCACTTCATCGTGACAGCTGGGCTGACTTGTATCTGAAGAGCATGCTTTGATCCTGGTCATTTGAAAAGACAAATATATTCAGGCTCCTGTACTATACACCGAAACAGCTGAAGCGCTCTAACAGTTAATAATTACCATCCACATATATATCTTTTTATCCTATATAAAATCTAGCACACACTAACTAAAATGGATTTTTAAAAATGATACTGGAGGGGGGGGGGGTATTTTGAGGTATGTTTCGGCTGATCATTAAAATGACAATTTCATACGGGAAAGTAATGGTCAGCTTTAAGAGCCAAATCATAGTGATTAAGTACAAAGATTCTTAACATTAAATGGTTTATGTCTTAGCAGCGGCATAAAGCTGTATTGAATAAAGGCGAGCACAAGAAAGTGATGCCGTTAACATCGTCTGTTATTCACCATGACCTTTTCTTTTCAAACTTTGATTGTTTTACTTTGACGGCCCCGCTTGTAAAAAGCGCCGATTGTTTAATCTCTGACATTGACACGTACAATACAAGAGGGATCCAGCAACAGCAAATGAACACAGGATTTACATGAAAAAAAATAACATCTATAGGTACATAGTCAACCTTGAGTGAATGAAGCAAGTTCTGACTAATCATGTTCATCTTAAATGTTCTCTTACTCACCATGATCTGAGAAATTTTGCTTTCCACACACCGCGATGTGCCTTGTTTATGCTGACTGTCCTGTGACATTACCTTTAAGAAAGATTTTGAACCAGAAACATGAATGCAGTGCTAGCTGCAGCAGTCTTATAAAGGTCTTTAAAGAAGAACTGGACGTTTATATATGCGCCTAAAATAATAAATAATATTTTTCTAGTGGGCATTTAAGCCTATGCAACAATACGGCATTTAATGAAGCAATTTTAATTTTGATTCGATCTTTTCTCCACTTAACCCTGGGCTCTTGAAGTAATCGCTCACTTTCTGTGCAATCCAAGGCAGAGAAATAAACTACCTGCAATTAGAAACTGGATGAAATCCGGAAGATAAGTGCCAGCCAGGGTGTCAATTACAGCTGTCAATCAATAAGGCATCCGGGCACCACAGAATTGGAAATTTGATTTCCTAAATGGCAGTAATTAAAAATCTAATATTTTTTGAACGAACGACTGGGAGATGAGAGTGTGAAGTGGACAGCTTGAAAGCTTTTTCTATTCAGGAGACCTCTTTTTCCCCCCTTTTAATTTCAGATCGAGATTTACAATTGCAAATGCTCCTTTTTAACCAGCTAATACTGAGGAGGAAGGTAGTAATTTTTCGATCTATAGTGCGGAGTTAAATGGAAAAGGGGGCACGTTTTCGATTATTAGTCGCGTTTAAGGAGCCGGCACAACTTGCATGAGGTCTGGGAGTACAGTTATATCTGAAAGCTTTTTTTTTGGCACACACACAGTATCTTGACATTGCATCATGCATTTTACAATACGTTTTGTTTCCAATGGCCTTATAAACAAAATAAATACTTGTTTGAATATATTCTCCAAACTTAAATGGTTGTGGGCACTATTACAATTTAAACAGTTCATTTGAAATGTATACAAACATAACACTGTACTGCAATACTCTGCCGTGTCTAGCTTCCTAGTTGAACAATCTCACTGATATTATTCCGGCCCATTGGTTATTATACGTCCCCCTACACTCCTATCACCTATTTTTGAAGGGGCGGTCTATTTTCAATTCAGTTTTATGTTTGAGACGTTCATTCTCCACGTTCGCCTTTTAGCTATATTTGGAAATCTGTAATAAATCCCATAATAAGCTCACAGGAGACACTTGGACACACTTTAACGCAATTTAAATGATTTCCAAGCCATTCGTATCCAACAAGGTTTTGCAGCCGGCTGCTTTACTATGGTTAAAATGCAAGGGAGACACACACACGGACTGACCAGAAAGTTACTGAAACTCCCATTTAACATTGCACACAGAATTGTCCACAGTATTTCTCGCGCTCCGTCCCTCTTTGCAAAAGCGAAGTGTTTTACCTTTTCGGCCGGAATTCCTTCAGATTGAACCTTGTTCCCCTCTGGCAGAGGAGCCAAAGTTTCACTTTTCCAGTACATGGGGAACGTCGAGTCTTAAAAGAACTGGTTCCGCAACACCCAGGAAACTGCTCGAGAACTTTCAGTGTCGATCAAAAGATTCCCTCTTTTTTTCTCTCTCTCTCTCCTCTTCCCCCTTGCTAGATAAAAGTATAAAATCCACTTGTGGACAGCTCCAGAAGCAGCCCCTGTGTTTCGGGAGCACAGCACGGTTAGACAGCATCAGCATTTATCAGAGGCGGACCAGAAAATCCTGTTTGCGCTGAGGTATGAGGGGGCATTCAGTGTGATTACGTTTCGAAACTGGACATCAACGCAGCGCTTGCGAATTTTTAGCTGTGGAGAGAGAGAGAGAGAGAGAAACACACACACACACACACACATCAATTTGCTTGGAAGTTTCAGTTCCTCGACTTCAGAGATCTGATCGCAGACAGCGGGCTTTTTCAAGAGGTAAATGTTTACTGGGCTTTGTTAAAAAAAAATTCTTCCTTCCACTTTTCCGTTTGGAGATGAAGTTGCTGGAAGCCAGGAAGTGAAGTGACTCGATCATGTAGGGCACGTCTGGTCTGTCAGCTTCTAGAGAAAGTCCATGTGGAAATACGAGGGGTTTAGGGATCTGTTTAATCTAACTGTGTAATCAGGATTGACCGGAGGTGACTGGGAGAGAAAGTTCACCTCCTCTCCTTCACTTTAACCCGAGTGAGTTCAACCTCAGCCAGAAGCGCCCACAGGGTTATCAGTGGGTTAGCAGGCGTTTCAAGATCTGTGTATCTGTTTCCCAATCATTTTTCATGGACCCTTATTGAAATGTATAATCATGCAGTTAAATTCCTACCACAGTTTATTTTTAATTATGGAAATTCATTGCGGTCATCTATATATTAATGACTCATCTAAATCAAATCAAATCAAACAATTTTATAAACAAGCAATTGGTTTGTTCGGCATGTACAAAACTGAACTGGGGATGAACAACCCCCGCCTTAAATGTACAATTTCGGGAGTTGGTTAGTTATTGCACTTGCTATGCGCGCACACATCTACAAATAAATGAAAGGCACACCCTCTGGTTGACTGAGAGATGATTAGGTATGTGAGTTAACACATCTGCCCGTGCCTGGACTGGCACAGTAATCTGTGCACATGGCACTGTTGCTGTCATCTGCTCCTCACTCCACCCCCAGAACGCAATCCCGACCGATGTTTTTTTATGCAAAGTGTTCGCATTATTTTC
This sequence comes from Somniosus microcephalus, assembly GCF_052327205.1. NCBI lineage: Eukaryota > Metazoa > Chordata > Chondrichthyes > Squaliformes > Somniosidae > Somniosus > Somniosus microcephalus. The sequence continues at coordinate 30,862,880 of NC_141009.1, forward strand.
GCTCGGCTCAGACTCCATACGATATGTGACAAACCTTCAGTGTAAGCATTTAGATTTTATAGATTTTATGTCCTTATTCTTTTTTTCCCTTGGGTCCATTGTGATGCTTATGATAAAATAGAAATGCGCCAGTGGAGCATTATAAATGAATTTGCACCGAGGCATCTATTTTATAAATGCCAATGTATACCTAAGTTTGTGGATGTGTATATTTCCATGTGCAGCTGCAATTAGGTATGTACGTATTTGTGTGTCTGTGGCTAGCTAGGCTTTGTACCTGTATGCAGGTGTGTATATGTGTGTGTGTGTGTGTGTGTGTGTGTGCCCAACTGTGCACTGTGTCTATGAAATTTGCATGTGCTGTATATTAGTACTACTCGTTCAGTTCTCTTTCGCATGTATAAGAGACTGGGACTACTTTCCTGTACTCCTCGGCTGCCAGCACTGCCCCACTCAAAGCTCTGAAACAGTACATTTGATGAATTTGTCACAAGGCCAATTTGAATTTCTGGCTCCCTGGTGGAATTGGCATCACATATTTTATAAGAATGTATAAAATAATATAGTACAAAGGGGCATAATCTTAAGCATGGAGTTCGGCCATTCAGGAGTGAGATCAGGCAGCACTTTTCACACACAAAGCGGAGCGGACATCTGGAACTCTCTCCCCTAAAGGCTGTAGATGCTGGGTCAATTGAAATTTTCAAAACTGAGATGTATAGATTTGTGTTAGGTAAGGGTATCAATGGATAGGGAGCAAAGGCGGGAACATGGAGTCAGCCATGATCTAATTGAATGGCGGGACAGACTCGAGGGGCTGAATGGCTTACTATGTTAATACATATTAAAATTTGCAAATGAAAGAAGCCACATCAGTGGGATATGTGCCTGTAACCTACCAGCAGGGTTTAATTATAGCTTATTTTAATAGTTAGAGAGCTAAGGAGGGGTGGGGGGGGGAGCTAGAAATCTAGAATAGCTCGAGGTTAGATTATTAAAATGTGCTGGGACTGCCGGCACTCCGCACAATTTCTAACTTCAATCCCCACTTTTAGGATTTTCAGGATGGCAGACAAAATCCTGGGCAGAGACCTGAAAGTATTTTACATAAAGACAATGAGCCATTGGAGCGTCTCAGTGCCTGTAATAACGCATTCGTTGCATAAACCCATCCCTCCCTGTTAAATAGTTGGGTAGCAGTGTATTCCAATCGTGAATGGGACTCCAACACTGAATGGTGCCTGCCCCGCTCACTCCCAGGTACACTTGTGCACCGACAGTGCCTCTCCCATGGGTATGAGAACGTGTGTGTGTGTGAACGCCACTGTATTCAGACGAGGAATGCAGACTCCCTTTGAGCACACCTGACATCTCCGTTGAGGTCAGTTGTCACTTGGCATCCGTTCCGCTCCCCTCACAATTCTCTGTCCCACACTTTCTTTTCTTTGGTAGCACGAAGGACGAGGTTAGCCTGTCTCCATTAGGTGGAATGGACAGTTTATGTTCAGTGTAGTAATAACTCATTTTGCGCTTATATTGGAAATGACTGCCCTTATTTTGAAATGTAATTTTTTGTTACATTAGTGATGTGGGTTGATATTCAGTGAATGGAGTAAGAGTGAAATGCGGAACAGTATTAGTTACTTGAAGTTGTATATTTATATCTTTTGCACAGCGAGTTGCTGTGATCTGGAAGGGTGGTGGAAGAAGATTCAATAGAAACTTTCAAAAGAGAATTAGATAAATATTTGAAGGGAAAAAAGTAGAGGAATGGGACTTATTGGATAGGACTACTAAAGAGCTGGCACAGGCTCGCTGGGCCGAATGGCCTCCTTCTGTGTTGTATCGTTCTCTGATTCTACAAGTTTCTATATCAGTAAATATAGAGTTTTTACAGTGTTTTTAAAGGACGGGGTCTTTATGGACAGTGTTATTTCCCTGTTTAGCTGGATTTTTTCCCGGAAAGTACAATAATTCATATTAATTATCAGCTTTCCAAGAGAAAAAAACGATTCAATCGCCCATTTCATATACTTCGGATTTATTTGGTGGACTGTGTTTTCTTAGGAAACCATTATCTTGCACACGGTCAGAGGGTCAGTTTGGCACGAAGCAAAATACCGAGGCCGTCACCTCAACGACTACAGCACCCAGAGAGAACTAACCAGTTACTGAAACCACTCAGCGGAGAACTCACGCGAAAGAAATCATTCGCAACTCACACATGAAACAACCAACAGTTTTGCACGTCGCCTGCTGACGGGACTGGGCCTTAGCTCGGCACTGAGCCCAGCAGAATGGCTGTGAAATGCAGCGACTGGTCAGAGGCTCACAGATACTCCAGTGGCCAGGGTAAGTCTCTTCAGCTCTGCGAAACCGGTGGCCAAAATGACAGAAAAATAAATGAGTGAAAAGCATAAAAAAGGAAACATTTCTCTCACCACAGATCATTTTGGGTTGGGAGGGAGGGGGGGGGGCGCGTGGGGGGTACTTTGACATTTAATCTGATAAATTCTCTGCTTAACTCTGCCATTTCTGATTGAAATACTAACTGTAGGGCTTAAAGGGATCCTGCAATGACTGGTGAACAAATCTATAATTAAAAAGAAGAGGCTCAGTGGATCAGCCAGTTTATTGAGTGGGTACAAGAAGAAAATACTGCAGATGCTGGAAATCTGAAATAATAACAGAAAATACTGGAGATACTCAGCAGGTCAGGCAGCATCTGTGAAGAGAGAAACAGAGTTAACGTTTCAGTGATCTTCACAGATGCTGCCTGACCTGCTGAGTATCTCCAGCATTTTCTGTTTTTATTATGGAGTGGGTAGTTGATCCATACAGGGAAGGCAGGCCCTCGCTTCCTCCCGTGCTCTGTGCCGAGTTAGTTGCTCGGTGTGGGCAGTACCAGGTGCCACAAGCGGCTTCAGTGCCCTTGTGTTAGGGAGTGGGGGGGGGGGGGGGGAACCAGTCAGGGTTGGCATCCAATGACCTCTGCTGGAATTGCATTTGTGTGGACCGCGGGTAAGGACAGGATCCGGCCAAGCTGTGATGCACCCCGCGATTAAATAGCCTGCCAAGCTCACACATGTACAATGGGCACCCGGAAGGCTGCTGGTGCCTGGAGGAACTCTACCCCAGCAAGGAGCCAACGCCTCCAGGATAGGAAGGAGTGGAGACTCCCTTCCCTCAAAAATGAAGCTCAGCTTATAAAATCTCCTAAAAAAATATCTATTAACTGGTTCAATTCCACCTCCTGTCTCCAGTTTGCACGGGGAGGCGACTGAGGGTATCTGCTCCGTCGATATACCACTAAGTAGATTATAATCACTAAGTGTCTATTATGGAGCTCAGTATATTTTACAAGAAGCAGTATTATATCAGTGTTATACTGTACACATGCAATGATCATTCGGCGATGAATACACAGAAACAAACCAATAAGCCAAACTAATGATTGATCCGCAACAATTCAACTCCAGGGCTCTTTCGAAAGGAGCTTCTCTGATCAGTACTCTTGCCCCCACAAACCATCCTCAATATTTTTCCAAGAATGGCTGCAAAGTGAAACTCTGATTTTGTATGCTTGACACAGAAGATGAATTCGTGAACACTGGTTTCTAATCTATTACAGTGCTGTTAGTCGGCGATCTGTATGGAGCACAGAACGATGCACAGAGATAAAGAACCAACAAACTGTGCTGAGTTTGGAGGTAATAGGAAAGTAATAATTCAATGTTTCGCTTTAGAAATAGGACGTACCGATTTAAACAACACACTTATCTACCAACGGCCACAAATCAAAATCGCCGTTACCCAATTAACTATGGGTTGGTGTGAACTTTAGGTATACTGTGGTGACTTGTTTGAAAGTGTTACGACTTCATTCAGAAAGTAATAAGTGAAGCGTTACTTTGCCCCGCACCATCCATGGAGCTGGTGTCACATGTGGTCCAGCGGTTCGAATTGTTACAACTGTTCTGTGCCACACATCCTTCAAATAGTAAATGCATTGACAGTTTCACGCAGCTAAATCCGACCACTTGTGTGTTTACGGTACACGTCATGTTCTTGAGATTGTTCATAGATGCGAACCAAATTATTTTATTAAAAAGCTCGAAATTGTTTTTAATCTGTAAGCAAAACCGTGGCTTTCTTGTCATCAGTATATTTATATGCTGAAAAGAACAATTTAGCACTGGCTCACCTGTAATCCATCTTGAACTTGTGCTGGAGTATTATAGACTACAGTGTTTAGTACAGTATAAAAGTGTATTATAGAAACCATATAAAACATGTACAATCACACCATTAAACTGCTGTTGGATAAACACGGCGATAATTGTAGCAATGTCTCTCATTCACAACATATTCAGTAGTTTATTTTCCACCTGCTGAGTTTTGTATGCTTCACAAAACATATCCTTAAAACTGAGATAATTGGCTCAATCCTGTTGTGTATTTAGCTACGATTTCTGGTGACCTCTGGAACTACAGAGATTACATAATGATCTCTGGTGTTGGTCTAATCTCTGCATTGTGCATATATCTCTATTCCTTTCCAAAAAAAATAAAAAGTTTCAACATACTAAATTAAAACTAGTCGAGTTTTATCTTACAACCGTCTCCTCTAACTTCAACGTAAGTTTGAGCGGTCTCCCTCTTGTTGATCTCTGCTTGTGATGGTGGTGGCTTCTGACTGGAGGATCTGAGTCAGTCTTTGGTTCTTTCTCTGCATCCTGTATGCGTTTGCTCTCCGCAGCTGCAGTTGGTAGTTCTCAGCAATATACAAACGGTGCCTCTGTAAGAATCCACATCCACCTGGCATCTTGTAGATCAATCAGGAGATTCCTTTGTTTTCACAAGTTGTCTGCGCTGTTTCCTAATACTCTTCAATTCACATATGCAGCCCTTCCCACTGATTGTTGCTACCTGTTGATCATGGTTGCATTTTCTTCATTTAGCTTTATTTACTGTCCTATTCCTCCTTTGTAATAGTGTGATTGTCCCTTCGCACCCCTTTCTAGCTTTTGAGAACACCTTCCATAATTCTTGCCTTTGAAAAGGAAACAGTATTTTGGTTCTTTGTTCCATCAGTATTTGCACTGGAGAAGAGCCAAATCCTTCAGTTGGAGTGTTTCTCCAGTCAATCAGCGATAAGTAAGTACCTTGATCTGCCTTAGTTTTCTTCATCAATCCTTTCATTGTTTTAACTGCACTCTCCACTCTACCATTAGACTGCATAATTTGAAAATGATGTTATATGGATAAAACCCTAATCTATTGCAAATTAAGCTCCAAGCTTGAGATCAGAAATCCAGTGCCACTCCATACAATAGGACTGAAATTCTTCTTTGTTCTATTTTAGCAAATTGGTTAACATATTTCCATCAAATATCTGTGTGTACTATTTCAACAAATACATGAATGTAGTTAAATAAATGGGTTAAAAATACTTAAGACAGCACACGGAGGAATTTTAACCTCTATCTAGTATGCAAAATGTGATTTAAGACTAGCAATAACAGAACTCCAAGTAATCTGTTGTAAGTTAAGCTCAAAATACTTTGAATCGCAGTTTAATGCAATGACATAACTTTTTTTCTATTTAGGATGAATTCATCTACATCTACATTTGGCCACAACCTGTCAGGGAAATCATGAGACACCAAAAGTTCTTCAGTCTGTGATTTGCAATATGTTTTACAAATGTTACATGAAGAGATGTAGACTTAATTTCAGCATTCATGCTGTGCCAGCATATAACATCTCTCTGGTATTGTACAGACATTCTTTAATTCCAATATGGCTGGAGTGGATTATTCACTTCATCTCTGCCCTCCAAGAAACTCAATTTCCTTTGAACAAGATCTCCTTTTGATTGGACTGGTCAGGTTGGAAATGGTCATGTCCTTTAATCTCATAAGTATCACTATTTTTTGCACTTTGGTCATCCTGTCAAAATTGGATATTTACATTTTTGTAGGGCTTGGGTTTTTGAGCTTTCAGCTGGATTTCAGCTAGTCACTGTTTCAAGATAGGGGGACAGCGCATGATGTTGATGCCCTGGATTTCAGCTAGTCACTGTTCCAAGATAGGGGGACAGTGCATGATGTTGATGCTCTGGATTTCAGCTAGTCACTGTTCCAAGATAGGGGGACAGTGCATGATGTTGATGCTCTGGATTTCAGCTAGTCACTGTTCCAAGATAGGGGGACAGTGCATGATGTTGATGCTCCTGATCTCTTCAATTAATTTTATCTTCAGCTTTGGTCAGGAGTGCTTCATGATCACCTTATTTATTTGTCCAGGCAAGTAAACTCTACTGAAAGCATCAGCAATGTACATATCTGTTCCTTGCTTGTACTATAATTTCAACACGTACTTCTGCAAACGTAACAGCATTCTTTGTAATTTGGATGCAGAAAGGAGTGATTTCTTACAATATTCTCAAAGGTCTCCCTCAATATGTTTCTTCCGTACACATATTTCTGAAACCCCTAACAGTCAATTTTCTTGACAAGCATTTCTATCTCACTTTGTACATAATTCCTTCCTGGTAAATACCTGAGGCATATGTCACTGGCAATCCTTTTGGGATCAAAATTGCACCAAGACCTGATTCCAATGAATCACATTGTAATGTGATCTCCTCCTTCAAATCACAGCATCTACAAACTGTATATTCTGTGCTTAGCTTTTTGTCTTCTGTTACAGCTTGGTCATGGGTCTATATCCAGCTCCATTCTTTACCTTTATACGTTTCAATGGTCCAGTTACAGTCAACAAATGTGGAACAACCTTTGAAAGATAATTCACCATACCCACGAGGTGCTTGAATGAATGGACATTAGTCGGGTTAAGCATCTGCTAGGAAGCTTTAACTTGTTTTCATATGGCTTCAACCTACTAATAGTTAATATGTGACCCATATATTTAAGCTCAAGTTGTCTCATATGATCTCTCAAACAGACTACAGAGAATCTTGCCATGTTCTCTATGGCAGTCATAAGACCACTTCCTTCTTTGTACACTAAAATGTCATTGCAATAACTTTGGATAAAGGAAAAAGATTAGGTTAACGTTTCAGGTCTGCGACCTCTGGTCATAACCATTCTCTTTTATCCACAGATGCTGCCTGACCTGCTGTGTGTTTCCAGCATTTTCTATTTTTATTTCAGATTTTCAGAATCTGCTGTATTTTGCTTTTTGTTTTATTGCAATAACCTTTACTGATCAAGCTCCTCAAGAGTTTTATGCATTTCATTTTGTTACTCCTCTGAAGCCAATGCAACAGCAAAAACAGAGCCACTGCTGCCTTTAAAATGAAATACTGAAGGTTGCCAATAGACTTTGATTTTTTGCCCATCTTGATTTGCCAGAACACATCTTTGGCATCTAGTAGAAGCAAAATCTTTCTTCACTGGCTCCTTATTTGCAACAGCAATTTTGTCCAGGGTGTGCATTACCAATTTCTACTTCAATGTAATATGAATTTTGTTGGCAACCCTGGTTTTCAAATACATGTTCATAATTTTCTTAGGCTGCCACCATACTACAGATATCAGTGTACATCTGTAAAATGTAATGCGCAGGCAGGAGCTGAACATCATGAGCAGCTTGTGCATTTTCACATTTGGACATGTGCTGAACTCCAATCCCTAGTTAATTTTTTAATGCTATCAGATCGTTTGGAAAAAGTTCCCAGGAGATCCAGTAGATGCATGGGAACTTTTAAACTTGTCTTTGCACCAGGTTGCAGTTACAGATAGTCGGTGTGAAACCCAAGCACTGTGAAGTTACCTCTGGGCTTCAGTGCACTACTGAATTATACCCCTACTTTTGGATCAAAAGTAACAGCCTTTTTTGGTTATATTGCTTCATTAGCTGTCATAACAGTATTTGCATAATGACACTTTGCATCGGCAAGCAGGGTCTTTAGAAAGTTTTTAGCTTCTGACACAAATCTGCACGTGCAAGTGTGACATCTTTATCTAGAGCTTGGATCTCAAGATTGTGTTTAACTCCTCTGGTACCGTTCAATCTACATTTGCCTATTGGAAATATCACACCTTCATTACAGAGTTTTAGTCTAGTTTTTATTCAAAATCCAGCTGAAATTCAGGATCCATGGGAAATGTTAATCTTGACATTTAAAAAAAAATCTAAAAGCAATGAATAGAAATGTAAATCAATTCAGTTTTATTCCATTGGATTTTGCTAGCCTTACAGACAGAAATCCAGCCAATCAGGACTCACCTGCAACAGTGCTCACTTTGGGCCTCCCAAGTAGTTTAGCAGCCTCCTAACTAGTCAAGTAACAGCCAGGAACATTAATCCAGCTCTAAAGAGCAGGAAACAGTGCATAATTAAGCAGACCAATGGATTTGTATAACCTTATTCACTAACACAGCCATTTCCATATTCTGGAAGACTGATTTATAGATCCAGGGCATTAATAGTTCCTCTTATGTGTGTAATCAACCTCTGGGTTTTGAAATCAGAAGCAAAGGGCAAATTACAATTCAACTTTGAAAATAAGCATGCATCTGCTTCTGTAGTTTGTATTGAAAATTATATTTATTTGTTGATGAATTGACCTTTATACTCATTACAATTTAAATATTTAAAAACTGAAATTTTCAAATTCCCATGACAGAGAATGAAATATAATGCTGAACAATACATTGGAGCTTTTCAAAAGTCTCTGCTCACTGTTTTAGGTCCGTTAAGCTGAGCGTTGCTTATCTGATTAAATGCCGATGATTGTGGCGCAGTAGATTGTTTAACAGCCTGATGGCATTTGGTGGGGTGGGTGCTCAGTCTCCAGTGGAGTCTGTACTCCTTGGCAGCCTTCGGCCCATCACCAGCAATATGGAACCAGTTAATGCAGCAAAATCTACGTCAATAAATACTGTGCCAAAAGGTTTGGGTGCTCCATCATTGAATTAACTACAGCTAAGCTAATTCATATCTATAGATTTTAATTTCTACCAGTGGAAAATTTCCGGTTCTGAACATTCATTAAACCAGGAAAAACTCAGCAGTCCAGGCAACATCCGTTTGGGGAAACCAAACGCAGATTGGGTGACCGCTTTGCGGAACACCTCCGTTCAGTCTGTAAGGGTGACCCCGAGCTTCCGGTCACCTGTCATTTCAATTCATCGTTCCATTCCCACTCAGACCTCACTGTCTGCGGCCTCTTGCATTGTTCCACGGAAGCTCAGCGTAAGCTCGAGGAACAGCACCTCATCTTCCGATTAGGCACTTTACAGCCTTCCGGACTCAATATCGAGTTCAACAATTTCAGATCATAACCTCGGCCCCTATTACATTTTTATATATTTTTTATTCACACTTTTGGTTTGTGACTTTTCCTTTTTTTCCTCTCTCTCCCACATGGCAGCTGTCTCTCACCCTGCCAGCGCATTTCACACTTCATCTAGAGCCATTGTCTGTTTCTTTACCTGTCCTATTACTATCTCGTCTCACCTTGAATATCTCTTAATGTCTCCTCTTTCATCCCCTCCCCCATTTCCCAGCCCCCAAACTGCCTTTTAATCTTTTCATTTCCTGCCTTTTTTTCTCAGTTCTGTAGAAGGGTTTTGACCTGAAACATTGACTCTGTTTCTCTCTCCATGGATGTTGCCTGGCCTGCTGAGTTTTTCCAGCGTTTTCTGTTGTTATTCATTAAACCAGGTCTGAACGTGAGGCAGATTGTTTGGAAAAATACAGTGAGCTACCAATTTCACTCCCACCTTTTTTGAAGATGGGGCAGAAAATGAAGTGACACAAAAAGAGGGAGCAAAACTGTCAGTTTCCACTCATCTCCTAAAACCAGTTTAGATGTCGGACTCTGCTGTTGCTGCCTTTAAACTGTAGTGGGAAGCTGCCACTCACATCACTGACCTTCAATGTCATTTATATATTTTTTTCATATCTCCACTATTCCAAGGTGCCAGCCCTGATTCAGTGGCAGCACTTTCACCTGAGTCAGAAGTTGTGGGTTCAAGTCCCACTCTAGAGTCTTGTGCACAATCTAAGCTGACACTCCAGCGCAGTGCTGAGGGAGGTGGATGTAAAAAGATCCATGGCACTATTTCAAAGAAGTGCAGAGGAGTTCTCCCCGGTAGGTGGCCTGGCCAATATCTATCCCTCAAGCAACATCACTAATAATGATAATGATTATCTGGTCACTATCACATGGCTGTTTGTGGGAGCTTGCTGTGTGCAATTTGGCTGCCGCATTTCCTACATTGCAACAGTGACTGCACTTCAAAAGTACTTAATTGGCTAAAAAGCGCTTTGGGACGTCCTGAGGTTATGAAAGGTGTTATAGAAATATAAGTTACTTCTTTCTTGTGTAATAATCTTGTTCATTTACATAAGAACATAAGAAATAGGAGCAGGAGTAGGCCATTCGGCCCTTCGAGCCTGCTCCACCATTCAATGAGATCATGGCTGATCTTCTGCCTCAATTCCATTCACCGGCCCAATCGCCACATCCCTTGATGCCTTTACTAGTCAGAAATCTATCGACTTCTGTTTTGAATATACCCAATGACTGAGCCTCCACAGCCCTCTGGGGTAGAGAATTCCAAAGATTATCCACCCTCTGTGTGAAGAAATTTCTTCTCATCTCAGTCCTGAATGGCCTACCCTTTATCCTGAGGCTGTGGCCCCTGGTTCTAGACTCCCCAGCCAAGGAAACATTCTCCCAGCATCCACCCTATCAAGCCCTGTAATAATTTTGTATGCTTCAATGAGATCCCCTCTCATTCTTCTGAATTCAAGAGAATACAGGCTTAGTTTACTCAATCTCTTCTCATACGCCAGTCCCGCCATCCCAGGAATCAATCTCGTGAACCTTCGTTGCACTCCCTCTATGGCAAGTATATCCTTCCTTAGGTATGGAGACCAAAATTGTACACAGTACTCCAGGTGTGGACTCACCAAGGCCCTATATAATTAGAGTAAGACTTCTTTACTCCTGTACTCAAATCCTCTTGTAATGAAGGCCAGCATACCATTTGCCTTCCTAATGGCTTGCTGCACCTGCACATTCAGTTTCAGTGACTTGTGTACAGGGACACCCAGGTCCCTTTGAGCATCTGCATTCCCCAATCTTTCACCATTTAGGAAATACTCTGCCTTTCTGTTTTTTCTTCACATTTATCCACATTATATTCCATCTGCCATGTTCTCGCCCACTCACTGAGTCTGTCGAGATCCCCTTGAAGCCTCCTCACATCCTCTTCACAACTGACACTGCCACCTAGCTTTGTATCATCAGCAAATTTGGAAATGTTACATTTAGTCCCCTCATCCAAATCATTGATATAGATTGTGAATAACTGGGGCCCAAGCACCGATCCTTGTGGTACCCCACTAGTCACAGCCTGCCTTCCTGAAAAAGACCCGTTTATCCCTACACTTTGTTTTCTGTCTGTTAACCAATTCTCAATCCATGCTAGTATATTACCCCCAATTCCATGTGCCCTAATTTTGCTCACCAACCTCTTGTGTGGGACCTTATCGAAGGCCTTCTGAAAATCCAGATACACTACATCTACCAGTTACCCATTGTCTACTCCACTAGTTACATCCTCAAAGAACTCCAATAGGTTTGTCAAACAGGATTTCCCTTTCATAAATCCATGTTGACTCTGCCCAATCTTACTATTAGTTTATAAGTGCCCAGTTATTGCATCCTTTATAATAGATTCCAGCATTTTCCCAACTACAGGAAACTGTGCGTTATCCGGAGGCGAACCGTCCGGCAAGCTCGAGCCACTGGCAAAAATCAGGAGCCGTTTTTTATTCTTTTCATTTCTTTTCTTTGCTTTTTTTGAATAGTCAAGCTCTGCAACATCTGTAGCTAAGCAACAGCTTCAGCTAGAGACACTGCAGAGACGCTTGCCGACTGTTTAGAGGCTGTTGCTAAGCAACAGGGTTTGTTGATTCATACGGAGATGAAAATCTCCGTATGTTTCAACATTAGCTCTGGAGTGTACGGCAGTTTTGAGGGAACGGCAGCAGTTCGGTCCCGTCAGTGCCGGATAGCACAAAGTTTCCTGTACTGATGTGAGGCTAACAGGTCTGTAGTTCCCCGTTTTCTCTCTCCCTCCTTTCTTAAATAGCGGGGTTACATTTGCTATCCTCCAATCTGCAGGAACCGTTCCAGAATCTATAGAATTTTGGAAGATGACAACCAATGTGTCCACTGTCCCAATGGTCAGCTCTTTCAAAACCCTAGGATGTAGGTCATCCGGTCCCTGGGATTTATCGACTTTTAGTCCCATTAATTCATATCAAATCTTCAGGATCCTCTTATAGATATAATACACACATTTAGAATTGTTACAGTATTACTTTTTTTTCCTTCAACTGTCTCAGTAAGATGAATGTAGATTCTTGTGAATGGGACAAGTCACCCTATGTAACCCTTTATCTAACAAAACACAATTTTTAATTTCGTAGGTGATGGAAATGAGTAATTGGTCTAAGAATGTTATCAGCTTTAAGGGGAAAACGCCCATCTTTTTATTCATAAGGTAAGCAGACCCATTACCTTGGTATGGGCAGGAGTGTCCAGGTAAATAATCTATCCCTTTATACATTTTAACAGTAGTTATGAAATGATAAAGTTGAACAAAGTAAATGCCACAAATACCTTAACGTAAAATTTTTGAAGAATTGTATTTCTTACCTATTCAATTAAGATAAGAACTTTACTCAACAATCTAAAGCCACCTAATATTTTTAGGAAATGATCACCATGGATACTTACTGGGCATCTGATAAGGGCACCCACTATTGGCCAGCAGCTCCTGGGAGTTAAATTGGATCACCCCTGAAAATGGGCGCCGGGATCGCGATGCGTGATTAACCCGCGCATGTTGATTGAAAAACAGGCAGGATGCTAACTTTGTGCTGCCTGTGCATTACCACGATTTCTGCGTGCAGCCAGCGCTCCCCACGCTATTCATTGGCTGCACGCAGCAGCGGGGGGCCCAATATCATGAGTGCCTAGCACTACCTTAAAGCTAGCCTGCACCTATTAAAGGGGAAGGTGCATTGTGGCTGCTGGAGATGCGGAGATCATTGGGAATAGTATGCTGTAAAACAATCAACAATGGCTGAATGGGAGAGTGCGGGCACCAAGGCTTGTGGACACTGTGCTGGAGGTCTTGGTTGAAGGGATGGGAAGGAGAGATGTCCTGTACTCTCCGGGGGTTGGAGGCCCTCCAGACACATGCTCAGAAGGCAGTGGAAGGTCAATGACAGGAGTATAGCTCCAAGAACATGGATGCAGTGTGCAGGAAGAAGTTTAATGATCTCACATGAGTAGTCAAGATCAGTGAATGCATCTTCAAATGCCATATCCTACCAAGTGCACCATTAGCCTCAGCCGCTACTCAATTCACCACACCCCCATCACTCACCTACCAACAATATCTATGAATCAGGACTCACACCTAACATTCATATGCTTCACCTCACCCTCAAACACTATGCACAGCTTCAAGCCTCAAGCCCACATCTCACAGCTTGCACACACTGGCAGCTATTCAACCATGACAGCGACATCACCCAAACAGATTGCACGACACTCACTGACGCATTTCCCTCTCTCTTACAGGAGAAGGTGGCGCACAACTGGAGACAGCAGGAACTAACATGAGGGGGAGAGGAGAGAGGTGCGCCTGCATGTTCCAACCCCCATGGAAGATACGTTGCTGGCCATTATGGGAAGAGCCATTGCTGAGGCCGTGGCCACCGGCAGGGCTGAAGTGATTGAAGATGAGGGTATCTGCATATCTAATCTTCCTTCTCTCATCCCACTTCTCCCTCATCTCTTCTGCCAGAAAGCCTGCATTCAATGTCAAGGAGAATGGAGGAGTCCGGCACCAACTTGGCACAGGGCTTTGCACAGAGCTTGGAGCCCATCCTTTCCAACATGGAGCAGGTGGCCACCTCCATCAGCACACCAACCATGATGCAGCATCTGATGGCCGATGTCTCAGCTTCCATTGCAGCACAAGCAGCAGCCGCCCAACGTCTGAGTGCGGCAGTGGAAGATCAGACTGCTGTCATGCAATCTCAGCTTGCTGCCATGCAAGCTCAAACTGCCGCCACCATAGTTCTGGAAACCACTGTTCAAAGGGGCTTCCAGGGTGACACAGCACTCCAGCAATCTGCTCTCCAACAGATTACTAGGGTTGCTGAGGCGCTGCCCCGGAGAGTGGCAGTGGCTCCAGGGAGCACGAACCTGCTGTCCTCTCTCCGGGTGACAGCATTCGTGCTCCTACCCCTGGCACTCCGCCAGTGCCCTTGCTGTTGCCTGTCAGCCAGCCACCCAGCCAGCCCAGGCCGAGATGGTGCAGCCTGCAGTCGGACCTTTTAGGTCCAGAGCTGCTCGAGGTTGCCCTCCAAGGCCATCTGCAGTCTTCTCCACTGAAAGTTAGCAGCCTTCCACCAGCCATGCTGTAGCCACTGGGGAAGCACCTCAGAGGAGCAGGCAAAGGCACACGGAAGACAGGCACTAAGGGAATGCACAAGGGTGATTAGTTTATATTTGTATGCACCGAAGCATGTTTTAATTTATACATTTGGATTGGAATGTGTATTTTGTGTTGGTTTTTATTTTTGCATTGTGGGAAAGAGGACGATGGTCAGTGACAGAGGAATGGTAAGGAGTGTGTGACTGTTGGTGAATGGGGAATTGGGGTTGAGGTTACTGGTGTCGCTCATTCATTATTCGTTGACTTAGAACCTGGGCAGAAAGGGGCTGTTAAGGTTGCAGCCTCCCTTCCTCTTCCACCTCCTCGTGCTCCTGCTCCTCAGCTTCTCGCTTGATAGGTGCTGGTAAGGGCTGTTCCCTCATGATGGCAAGGTTGTCCACCATGCAGCATAACATGTGAAATCTTGAGACCCGTTCAGCTGAGTACTGCAGGGGTCATCCAGAGCGGAATCGTTGCTTTAGGATGCCAATGGTCTGCTCTATAAGATTTCTTGTGACAGCATGGCTCTCATTGAATGCCTGTTGTGCACGTATGCGTGGGTTACGGACTGGAGTCATGAGCCATGTCGTCAGAGGATAACCCTCATCGCCCAGTAGACACCCTTTGGTTCGCCATGGGGGTTGAAATACAGCTGGCATAGAGGACAGCCACAAAATGAACGGATCGCGATTGCTAGGATGCCAAGATACCAGGCACTGACCTGCATGATGGGCTGCCTGTGGTCACACACCAACTCCATTGAGGGAGTGGAACTGCTTTCAGTCAGGTACTTGGCAGAGTTGACATGAGGTGCACGCAAAGCAATGTGCTTGCAGTCATTGGCACCCTGCATCATGGGGAAGCCTGCAATCCTTGAAAACCATCGTACTCGCTCGGTCTGCTTCACTCTGGCAAGAGGGAATGAGATGAAGTTGTCTCTCTTTGCATAGAGAGCCTCAGTGACCTCCCTTATGCAGCAGTGCACTGAAAACTGAGGAGCATAGAAGTTCAGAGCCACAGTCACCTTGACAACCACAGGCAATGCAGTCCTTGCCCTGCTCTGAGGTAGAGTTGTGGCTGCAGCAGGTGGCAGATTTCAGTGACGACCTCTTTAGTGAAGCGCAGATGTCTCAAGCATTGGTCATCGCTGAAGTTCAGGTAGAGAATTGCTCGCTAAGCACCCTCTGAAGATATGGTCTCCTGCCGAGAGCCCTTCTTCCCCTCCTCCTTCTTCTAGCAGCTTGACCTGCTCTGCGTGGTCGCTGCTCATTCTCTCAATCATGCTCAATGCCAAGAGGAAGGCCGAAGAGTTCACCCACGTCTGGGAGCAACTGGTCTGTGCAGAAGCCTTTAAGTCAGCTGTGGCTCAGTGGATAGCACTCTCTAGGTGGGAGGGGCTAGGAGTGAGCAGGTGTTACTGGTTGCCTGATTACTGCAGGGAGTTGGAGTGAGTTTGAAAAAAGTTGGTGGTGTTTTTTTTCAGGTTTTAGGGCCTTTTTAGCCCATAAACAACAGCCAGATGGCTGTTGAGGGATCCGGAGTACCGGGCAGCTCAGAGGACAGTGTTCCCAAGATGAATTTAATTAGGGGAGAAACTGTGGTTGGAAGGGAAAGAAAAAGGCCCAAACATTTGGGCCGGGGCCCCAGGAGGTTTGGAAAAGAAAACACGGTGGTGGTTCAGTGCGAGGATAAGGAGATACGAGCTTGGGATACTATCCAAGCAGTACACAAGGACTGTGGCGAGGGAAGCTGCTTTGCCTGCCGACCAAAGCCAAATGTTGGGTTCGAGGTGACGGTCAGTGGCCGAGAGGAGGTGGAAAGACTTTTACTCAGTTTGAAAGTTGCTGATAAGTTCTTGGAGGTATCTCTGCTATATTCGGAAGAGGTGGTGGTCTCATTCTTAAACTTGCCAGTTTATATTGAGGACAATGTGCTAATCAAAAAGTTGGAGTTGTGGGACATTAAAATTTGCTCAGCAATAACGAGGAGATACTATCCAGGAACATGGGTAGCAAATGGAACCCGTTACGTAAAGGTGCGGTTCCCAGAGAGGGTGAAGTCATTACCATACAGCATGAAATTCGAGACAATGGAAGGAGTGCAGTACTTCCGAGTACTGCATGATAACCAAGTGAAGGTTTGTTATTATTGTCTTGGACACGACCATCTTGTACGAAACTGTCCAGACTTGTGCTGTTATAATTGCGACGAGTCTGGACACATCACTCAGAGCTGCAAGGCGGAGAGCTGTGGGGTATGTCACAAAGGCCCCACCCGCTGTGAGTGTGAGGCAGAAGGAAGCTCTGAGTGACAAGGAGATGGGAGAAGGAGCAGGAGGTGTGAGTGGAACGGCCGGAGGAGCGGAGCAGTCGGAGGACACAGCTGGTAAATTGAAGGAGTAAAAAGCACAGGAAGAGGCAGAAAATTGCGGAGCAGAGAACAGGATGGAGATGGTGGAAAACATACCAAGTACAGTGGAAAAGAACAAAGACAGCAGAGGGCAGCAAGGGTTGAGTGCAGACTCGAACCTTAATGTGGTTCAGCTCTCCCTAAAGAATCTGGTGTCCGTGGAGGGAGAGGAGGCGGGAGCGGGGTGCGTGGTAAATGTAAGTACTCCAAAGAAAGACGGGGAGTCGGACATCTCAGTGAGCAGGAGGGGGCAAGACAAGGAGAGGGTGCAAGAAGCAGGAGTCTTAAAGAGGCAGCAGGACGGGAGCAGCAAGACAAAGATGGCAGAAGGGCGCAATATAGGTGTGCCATTGTCCCAGAGAGAGAAGGATCAGGGAGAAGGGTCAGAGGTGGAGATGAGGTCGAAGGGAGCAGCACTGTTGGAGAAACCGCGATAGCAGGAAGACTCTCTATGGGAGATGATGTATCTGACAGGGAGCAGGCATAGAGGGTTACAGAAGAGCTTGAGAGTGAGGTATTAGAGGGGGACAGAGACATGGAAGTGGGGGGTGGGGTGGCATCATGTGGAAAGGTTAGTGAGGGGCAGAAGGAGGGAGAAAGGGCAGCTCCTTGGCCCAAACGTAATGCAAGGAAGAGGCTGAAACAGCAGGGGAGGTTCAAACAGGAGGTGAAAAAGAGTTGGAGGCTGCAGGAAAAAGCAACAGCTGGCCGAAAAATTGGGAAGGAGCATGAGAGGAGGGAAGGGCCAGAGATTAAATGATGGGAGATTATCAGGCATACTTCCCTTCTTCGGAGCCATGATTACATTGGTCTCGATTAATGTGAACGGACTGAGGGGTGAGAAGAAATTGCAGCAGTTGTTGCAGGGTTTTAAAGACACGAACTTGTGTCTGCAAGAAACCTTTTGGGATGAGGATATCCTAGAAAGAGTTCAAAGGTTTGGAAGGGAGAGGTGTTTGCAAGTTGTGCAAACAATAACCGTAGAGGGGTGGCTGTTTTGGTGAGGCCGTCCATAAAAGAGAACGTTGCCTTGATGGACAAGGACACTGAGCGGAGATTTTTACGGCTAAGGGTAAAAATGGAGGAATTTAATTGCAATCTCTTTCATTTCTATGCACCAAACGACCATGCAAGCATCGTGAGTTTTTTCGGGGGTTATTCACTGAAGTGGCAGAGGTGGAAAATCCTTGTATAGTGGGGGACTTTAATGTATTTTTATCTCGGATGGACATTTCAGCCCAGATGACCTTTAAGGATGATAACTCCAGAGGGATGATTGTAAAAATGATGGCAAATTTAAATTCGAGAGAATTATGGAGGGACCGGAACCCCATAAAAAAGGAGTTCTCCAGAACAGGTTGGGTGGGTGATGTTTTAAAACAGAGCCAAATAGACTTTGTGTTAATGCGGGAAGGGTTAAGTTCTGAGGTGATGGAGATTTATTATAAAAAAGTATTTTTTAGTGATCACTCGGCTTTGGTTCTTAGAATTAGGAACAGCAGAGTTAAGATCGGTTCCGGGCTGTGGATTTTAAACAATCAATACCTGAAAGAAATTGCTTATAAAGAAGGGATTTTAAATACTGTATAATAAAGAATGCTCGGAAGGAACCTTTGTTCTTGAAAGAAAGAAGAGTTTGGTGGGACAATTTCAAATATGAGGTAAAAGGTTTTTCGGTACGTTATGGGAAAAAGAGAATATAAATAAAAGGTTTATGGATGCCTGTAAAGCAGTTGACGGAGGGGATAAGGGAGCTGAGACTAAGTTCCGGGTGCTAAAGGAAGAGTGGGAATTATTGCAAGCTGAAAAATGCAAGGGGGCCATTCTCCGTGCAAAGGCTAGAGATGCATTGGAGGGCGAAAGATGCACTAGAAATTTTCCAGAGCAAGAGAAGCTGCGACAGAGATCATCATTCATTGGAGAGTTGAAGGTTGGGGAGAAGATCATTCATGAAAGTGGGGAGATTTTAGAGACGGCTAGCAGCTTTTAATCAAGAGTTATATACAAAAGAAGATATTTCCAATTTGGCGATGGAGAAGGTTACTGCTTTTATTGAAGAGGGTTTAAAGGAGGATGAGAGAAGCATGTGTGACAAAGAAGTAGGATTAGCGGAAATAAAAGTAGCAATAAGTGGAATGAAGGGGGGGAAAAGCCTAGGGTCCGATGGACTAAGTGCAGAATTTTATAAAGAATTTTTCGAGATTTTAAGTCCATTGCTCTTAGGAGTTTTTAAGGAAATTAAAATTGAGGGAAGCCTGGCCCCATAAGAACATAAGAACACAAGTAGGAGCAGGAGTAGGCCATACGGCCCCTTGGGCCTGCTCCGCCATTCAATAGGATCATGGCTGATCCGAACCTAGACTCACGTCCACTTCCCTGCCCGCTCCCCATAACCCTTAATTCCCTTATCAGTTAGGAAACTGTCTATCTTCGTTTTAAATTTATTTAATGTCGCAGCTTCCACAGCTCTCTGAGGTAGCAAATTCCATAGATTTACTACCCTGAGTGAAGAAGTTTCACCTCATCTCAGTTTTGAAAGGGCAGCCCCTTATTCTAAGATTATGCCCCCTAGTTCTAGTCTCACCCATCAGTGGAAACATCCTCACCACATCCACCCGATCAAGCCCCCTCACAATCTTATATGTTTCGATAAGATCGCCTCTCATTCTTCTGAATTCCAATGAGTAGAGGCCCAACCTATTCAACCTTTCCTCACAAGTCAACCCCCTCATCTCCGGAATCAACCGAGTGAACCTTCTCTGAACTGCCTCGAGAGCAAGTATATCTTTTCTTAAATATGGAAACCAAAACTGTACGCAGTATTCCAGGTGTGGCCTCACCAGTACCCTGTATAACTGAAGCAAGACTTCCCTGCTTTTATACTCCATCCCCCTTGCAATAAAAGCCAAGATTCCATTGGCCTTCCTGATCACCTGCTGTACCTGCATACTAACCTTCTGTGTTTCATGCACCAGGACCCCCAGATCCCTTTGTACTGCAGCACTTTGCAGTTTCTTTCCATTTAGATAATAACTTGCTCTTTGATTTTTTCTGCCAAAGTGCATAACCTCACACTTTCCAAGATTATATTCCATCTGCCAAATTTCTGCCCACTCACTTAGCCTGTCTATGTACTTTTGCAGGTTTTTTATGTCCTCCTCACTCACTGCTTTCCCTCCCATTTTTGTATCGTCGGCAAACTTGGATATGTTGCACTTGGTCCCCTCCTCCAAATCGTTAATATAGATTGTAAAGAGTTGGGGTCCCAGCACTGACCCCTGCGGAACACCACTAGTTACTGATTGCCAACCCGAGAATGAACCATTTATCCCAACTCTTTGTTTTCTGTTAGATAGGCAATCTTCCACCTATGCCAGTATATTACCCCCAATCCCGTGATTTTTTATCTTGTGCAGTAATCTTTTATGTGGCACCTTGTCAAATGCCTTTTGGAAGTCCAAATACACCACATCCACTGGTTCCTCTTTATCCACCCTGTTTGTTACGTTCTCAAAGAATTCGAGCAAATTTGTCAAACATGATTTCCCCTTCATAAAACCATGCTGACTCTGTCCGATTAAATTATGCTTATCCAAATGTCCTGTTACTGCTTCCTTAATAATGGACTCCAACATTTTACCAATGACAGATGTTAGGCTAACTGGTCTATAGTTTCCAGCCTTTTGTCTACCTCCCTTTTTAAATAAGGGCGTTACATTAGCAGTTTTCCAATCTGCTGGGACCTTTCCTGAATCCAGGGAGTTTTGGAAAATTACCACCAATGCATCTGCAATCCCTACCGCTACTTCTCTCAAGACCCTAGGATGTAAGCCATCAGGTCCAGGGGACTTATCAGCCTTAAGTCCCATTATCTTACCGAGTACCATCTCCTTAGTGATTTTAATCGTGTTTAGCTCCTCCCCCCCCTATAGCCCCCTGTTTGTCCAGTGTTGGGATATTTTTAGTGTCCTCTACTGTAAAGACCGATACAAAATATTTGTTCAGCGTATTTGCCATCTCCATGTTCCCCACTACTAATTTCCCAGTCTCGTCCTCTAAGGGACCAACATTCACTTTAGCCACCCTTTTTCTTTTTATATAACTGTAGAAACTCTTGCTATCTGTTTTTATATTTTTTGCTAGTTTAATTTCATAATCTATCTTCCCTTTCTTAATTAATCTTTTAGTTATTCTTTGCTGGCTTTTAAATGCTTCCCAATCTTCTATCCTCCCACTAGATTTGGTTACTTTATATGCCTTTGTTTTCAGTCGGATACTACCCTTTATTACTTTACTTAGCCACGGATGGCTGTCTTTTCTTTTACGCCCCTTTTTTCTCAGTGGAATATATTTTTCTTGAAAGTTGTGAAATATCTCCTTGAATGTACACCACTGCTCATGTACCATCTTACACCTTAATCTATTTTCCCAGTCCACTTTAGTCAACTCTGCTCTCATACCTTCATAGTCTCCTTTATTTAAGCTTAGTATGCTGGTTTGAGATCCAAAACTCTCACCCTCCAACTGAATTTGGAATTCAACCATGTTATGGTCACTCATTCCAAGGGGATCCTTTACTAGGACCTTTTTTATTAATCCTGTCTCATTACACAGGACCAGATCTAAGATTGCCTGCCCCCTGGTTGGTTCAGTAACATACTGCTCAAGGAACCCGTCCCTAATGCACTCTATGAACTCTTCCTCAAGGCTGCCCTGCCCAATTTGATTTGTCCAGTCAATATGAAAGTTAAAATCTCCCATGATTATAGCTGTTCCCTTATTACAAGCCCCAACTATTTCCTGATTTATACTCCAACCAATAGAGTTGCAACTGTTAGGAGGCCTATAGATTACGCCCACTAGTGACTTTTTCCCCTTATTATTCCTTATCTCCACCCAAACCGTTTCACTATCCTGATCCTTTGACCCAATATCATTTCTCACTATTGCAGTGATTCCATCCTTTATTAACATAGCCACCCCACCTCCCTTTCCTTCCTGTCTGTCCTTCCTAATAGTCAAATACCCCTGGATGTTTAGTGCCCAGTCATGGTCACCTCGCAGCCATGTTTCTGTAATGGCCACCAGATCATATCCATGTGTAGTTATTTGTACCGTCAACTCGTCTATTTTGTTACGAATGCTGCGTGCATTCAGATAAAGAACTTTTAAATATGTTTTGTGACAATTTATTCCTGCTTTTACCCCCTTTACTACTTTAACTTTATCTTTATACATACTGTCCCTTCCTGACACCCTCTGGTTTTTAATTTCCCTACTGCTACTTTGCTCTATTGCCTTCTCCGCTGACATTTTTATTTTTTGCTCTCTTGAAACCTCCCCCCCACTAATTAGTTTAAAGCCCTCTCTACAGCCCTAGTTATTCGATTCACCAGGATTCTAGCCCCAGCACTGGCCAAGTGAAGTCCGTCCCAACGGAACAGCTCTCTCCTGTCCCAGTACTGGTGCCAGTGTCCCCAGAAGCAAAACCCATTTCTCCCACACCAGTCTTTGAGCCACGCATTTAACTCTGATTTTATTTACCCTAGCCAAATTTGCTCGTGGCTCAGGTAGTAATCCAGAGATTATTACCCTTGTGGTTCTGCTTTTTAATTTGGCCCCTAGCTGCTCAAACTCCCTCAGCAGAACCTCTTTCCTTGTCCTATCTATGTCGTTGGTACCAACATGGACCATGACAACTGGATCCTCCCCCTCCTACTCCAAGTTTCTCTCCAGCCCAGAGGAGATGTCCTTAACCCTGGCACCAGGCAGGCAGCACAACCTTCGGGACTCTCGCTCTCGGCTGCAAAGAACCCCATCTATCCCCCTTATGATACTATCCCCTACCACTACAACATTTCTTTTTACTCCCACCACTTGAATGGTCCCCCGTTCCACGCTGCTGTGGCCAGGTTGCTCATCCTCCCTGCAGTCCCTGCTCCTGTCCTCACAGGGAGTAAGAGCCTCGAACCTGTTGGACAAGAGCAAGGGCTGCGGCTCCTCCAACATGACCTCCTGGATCCCTGTACCTGCCTCACTCATAGTCACACCCTCCTGTCCTTGACCACGGACTACATCTGAATTAGTTCATCTAATTGGTGTGACTACTTCCTGGAACACAGAGTCCAGGTAACTCTTCCCCCTCCCTGATGTGTCGCAGTGTTTGAAGCTCGGACTCCAGCTCATCAACACGGAGCCGGAATTCCTCGAGCAGCCAACACTTACGTCTATGAGGAGAGGTGTCAGAAGCTTAGCTTATAAAAATAAAGGGGATAGAAGGGATCTGAAGACTTGGAGGCCCATCACATTATTAAATGTGGATTATAAGATCTTGGCAAGGGTTATGGCAAATCTTATGAAGGAGGTGTTGCCGCAGATAGTTTTGCCCTCAGTCCTATGGAGTCATAGGCCGGGACTTCGCAGACTCTGTGGTCTCAATCCAAGATGCGATAGAGCTCATGGAAGAGGGTCTTATGTATTAAAGAGAGATCAAGAGAAAACCTTTGATAGGGTCTCTCATGAGTTTTTATTGAAGGTTTTGGAAGCATTTGGTTTCAGGGAAAATTTCATTGAGTGGATAAGGATTTTTTATTCAAACATATTTAGCTGTGTTAAATGTAATGGTTTTTTATCCAAGTATTTTCCGATACAGAGATCAGTGAGACGGTTGTCCCCTGTCCCCATTGTTGTACACATTGGTAGCAGAACCTTTAGGTTACATGATGCAAAAGAAACAAGGTGTAGTTGGGATTGTGGTTCCCAGTTCTGGGCTGGTGTCAGTGATACACCAATATGTAGATGACACAACCTTAACATTGAGAAATGGGGAGTCAGTGAGGAAAGCTATGGATGTAGTGGAGGAATATTGTAGAGCTTCAGGAGCCAGAGTGAATTATAGTAAGTCCCAATGCCTGATTGCAGGATGGGGTAGGGGGGAATGGTTGGAGGAAAGTCCCTTTAAGGTGGAGGTGGTTTTGGAAGTTCTGGGGGTGCACATGGGGTACAAGAAAGACAGGGATGAAGTGGATTGATTAAATTGGGAACCAAAGGTTATGAAAATTAAAAAGATTTTGGGAAGATGGGAAAGAAGGTGGTTGAAAGTGCAAGGAAGAACGACAGTGGTGTCCGCTCTCCTGCCATCTAAGCTATGGTACTTATTGACGGTGGAGGATATTCCTGAGTGGGTGGAAAAGTCCATCAGAGGGGCTTGTGTGAGGTTTTTATGGGAAGGGAAACCAGCCTTGGTGGCTTACAATACCATCATTGGACAGAGAAATCAGGGAGGACTCCCTGTTTTTGAAATTGATTAAACTTCTCCCTAGGTTTTATAAGGGGGCTGTAGAGACTTGGGCCCAATTTTTAAAGAGTGTGCAGTTTATGCCCAAGGGGGCTGAGGAATTTTTACAACAGCCCTTATTTTTGAACAGGTGAGTCAACATCGAAGGAGAGGTTTTATTTAATCAAGCTTTTATAAAAGCTGGTATTATATGTGTGAAAGATGTCTTATACGAGGTAATTCCAGGTTGGTTGCCGGAAGCAATAGTGAGGGACATGGTGTAGGAGGAGGATCAGGAGGTAGAGGAAAAAACAATAGGGATCATGTAGGAGAAGATTGTGAGGGCAATGCCACAGGATTGGATGGAAGAAATAAATGCAGAAATTTCCAAAGGAAGTAAAATGTGTTCCGCTTTGCCAAGCTTTCTGCTGGAGAAAGGGGGGAGAGTTGGTCCAATTTGACAACTGTAATACTCGAGATTTCTATGAGGTATTTAGAGAATGGAGATACAAGACACCTGCTGGTCAGGAGTTTTGGCAGAGTATATACCCACAGCTGGACTTCAACAGGATTTGGAAGGGAATGTGGGCAAATTTTAAATGTCCAGAGTGGATTGAACTGGATTTCAAATTGGCTCATAACTGGATTTTTACCATGACGGTCTTGTGCAAGATTGGACGAGTGGAGGGGGCAACTTGCCCAGTGTATGGGACATGGGATGAGACTCTGTCCCATTTACTGGTGTTATGTCCACAGTTAAATGATTTTAAGTACGATGTTCAACAGTTGTGTGAAGTTTTTTTGCTGGGTGGGGACCGAAGAACGAGAATGGGAATCCCGTGGGACTCAATTTTGAGATGGGGATTGCAGGAGAGTCTGCCCGAGTCTAGCAGAGCGGCAATTAATTTAATGTTCAGTTTGGCTAGATTTGTGATTGTGCAAAGAAGGAATGCTCTGTTTTTTAAGGGGAGGAGAATCAATCTAAGAGTATTTTAAATATAAGCTAAAAGATTATAAGGCTCTGTGGAGGTTTTATTCAGAAAGGAATTTAAAGATAGTATTTTACAATTAATTTTTAAAGTACAATCGATTAATATGTTACAGGAGACAAATTAAACGTCAAGTTTTGATGTTAAAATGTGGTGGCGGAATGGCTGTGCAGAGCGGCGGAATTGATTTGTATGATACAATGAAATGATCACAATGTTGTAAATGTTCCTAATGTTCAATAAAGTATAGAAAAAAAAGTGGGTAGCACACTCACCTCTGAGTCAGAAGGTTGTGGGTTCAAGCCCCACTCCAGGAACTTGAACACAAAAATCTAGGCTAACACTCCAGTGCAGTGCTGAGGGAGTGCTGCACTGTCGGAGGTGCCGTCTTTCGGATGAGACGTTAAACCGAGGCCCCATCTGCTCTCTCAGGTGGATGTAAAAGATCCTATGGCACTATTTCGAAGAGCAGTGGAGTTATCTGTGTCCTCTGGTTCTTGACCCTTCTGCCAATGGGAACAGTTTCCTCTCTGTCCAGACCCCTCATGATTTTGAACACCTAAATCAAATCTCCTCCCAATCTTCTCTGCTCTGAGGAGAACAACCCCAGCTTCTCCCGTCTATCCACATAACTGAAGTCTCTCATCCCTGCAATCATTCTCATAAATCTTTTCTGCACCCTCTCTTAGGCCTTCACATCTTTCTAAAGTGCGGTGTCCAGAATTGGACACAGTACTTCAGTTGAGGCCAAACCAGTGTTTTATACAAGTTCATCATAATTTCAATGCTTTTGTTCTCTATACTTCTATACATGAAGCCCAGGATCCTGTAAGCTTTTTAAACCACTTTCTCAACCTGCCCTGCCACCTTCAACAATTTGTGCACATATACCCCATGGTATATCTCTGTTCATGCACCCCCTTTAGGATTGTACCCTTTAGTTTATATTTCCTTTCATTCTTTCTACCAAAATGTATTACTTTGCACTTTTCTGTGTTAAATTTCATCTGCCACATTTCCACCCATTCCACCAGCCTGTCTATGTCCTCTTGAAGTCTATCACTATCCTCCTCACGGTTCACTATACTTCAGAGTTTTGTGTCATCTGCAAATTTTGAAATTGTGACCTGTCCAAGTCATGAATACATCAAGAAAAGCAGTGGCCCTAGAACCGACCCCTGGGGAACACCACTGTATACCTTCCTCCAGTCTGAAAAACAGTCGTTCACCACTACGCTCTCTGTTTCCTGTAACTTAGCCAATTTCGTATCTATGCTCCCACTGTCCCTTTTATTCCATGGGTTTCAACTTTGCTGGCAAGCTTATTATGTGGCACTTTGTCAAACACCTTTTGGAAATCCACGTACACCACATCAACCCTCTCTGCTACCTCATCAAAAAACTCGATCAAGTTGGTTAAACACGATTTGCCTTTAACGAATCCGTGCTGGTTTTCCTTAATTAATCCACACTTGTCCAAGTGACTGTTAATTTTGTCCCTGATTATTGTTTCTAAAAGCTTCCCCACTACCAAGGTTAAACAGATTGGCCTGTAATTGCTGGGTTTATCTTTACACCATTTTTTGAACAAGGGTGTAACATTTGTAATTCTCCAGTCCTCTGGCACCACCCCCATTTCGAAGGAGGATTGGAAGATTATGGCCAGTACCTCCGCAATTTCTTCCTTCACTTCCCTCAGCATCCTGGGATGCATCCCATCTGGTCCTGCTTACTTATCTACTTTAAGTACAGCCAGCCTTTCTAGTACCTCCTCTATCAATTTTTATCCCATCCAATATCTCCTCTACCTCCTCCTTCACTATGTCTATGACAGCATCATCTTCTTTGGTGAAGACAGATACAAAGTACTCATTTAGCACCTCAGCCATACTCTGCCTCCATGCATAGGTCTCCTTTTTGGTCCCTAATTGGACCCACCCCTCCTACTACCCGTTAACTATTTATATGCCTATAGAAGACTTTTGGGTTACCTTTTAGGTTAGTTGCTATGCTGTTCTCGTAAACTCTCTTTGCCCCTCTTATTTTCCTTTTCACTTCTCCTCTGAACTTTCTATATTTAGCCTGATTCTCAGATGTATTCTCGACCCTTACATCTATAATACGCGCTCTTTTTCTACTTCATCTTATTCGCTATCTCTTTCATCATCCAGGGAGCTCTGACTTTAGTTGCCCTACCTTTCCCCCTAGTGGAAATGTACCTCGACTGTACCGGAATTATTTCCTCTTGAAAGGCAGCCCATTGTTCCATTACAGTTTTGCTTGCCAATCTTTGATTCCAATTTACCCGGGCCAGATCCGTTCTCATCCCACTGAAATTGGCCTTCCTCCAATTAAGTAGTTTTACTCTAGATTGCTCCCTGTCCTTTCCATAGCTAATCTAAACCTCATGATACTATGATCACTGTTCCCTAAATGTTCACCTACTGACACTTACTCCACTTGACGTATCACATTCCCCAGAACCAGCAATGCCTCCTTCCTCGTTGGGTCGGAAACATACTGATCAAGAAAGTTTTCTTTAACACACTTCAGAAATTCTTCCCCCTCTCTGTCGTTTACATTATTGCTATCCCAGTCTATATTAGGATAGTTGGAATCCCCCATTATCACGATTCTATTGTTCTTGCATCTCTAATTTCTCTGCAAATTTGCTCCTCCAAATTTTTCCCACTAGTTGGTGGCCTATAGAATACATCTAGTAGTGTAATGGCAGCTCTATTATTTCTTAACTCTAACCAAATAGATTCTGTCCTTGACCCTTCCAGGACATAATCTCTCTCCAGCACTAACATTCTCCTTAACTAATATTGCCACACCACCTCCTATCTTTCCTTCCCCATCTTTCCTGAACACCTTATATCAAGGAATATTTAATACCCAATCCTGGCCTTTTTTGAGCCAGGTCTCAGTTATTGCCACATCATATTCCCATGTGGCTATTTGCGCCTGCAGCTCACCAACCTCATTTACTGTGCTTCATGCGTTCACATACATACGCTGCAAACCTATCTTAGACCATCCTGTGTTCGCTCTTGGTCTGACCCCACCTAATACCTTACTATTTCTTACTTTAGTGCTTGCTTTCTGTCTCTCCCAATCCTTTGTGCCCTTTGTTTCTTTCTAATGCTACACCCTGGTGCCATCCCCTGCCAACTTAGTTGTAAGTCATTTGTTTCTTTTTCTTTTTAAGTCAGCATAAAGGTACTTCAGCACCTGCCACACCACTCCCTGTAGGCTACTGAAGCTTTAACTAACTATAGAAAGCATCCAAAATGCATAGAATTGCAGCAACAACCAGAAGAAATAAACCAGCAACTAACCTGCAAGTAGTTCATGATCCCTTTAAATCGTGCTGGTGGGGTGGGTGGTGGGAAGTGTCCTTCATTCTGTTTAACGTCGTGTTCAGCTGTGCAGGGTTAAGAGAGGATCAAGTAGGCTGGAGCTCCAAAACGGCAGCACTGGCGTCAAATCAGCATTACACACCGATTGACACCAGGATCTGCCTGCTGCCGGCGGATGTTAGGTGCACGCACGCAAGCACCTTTACAAAGATGGCATCCGGCACACTTCCCATCGGAAGAGTGCGTGCCACGGATGCGATTTGATGCTCGAGGGGCCTCGTGTGCCCAAAAAATGGCCGCTAGAGCCCAATGTCACCCTCCCTTGTGTTTTCTTGTGACCTGAATTATCTTTGAAACTGCTATTTATCAGGTCAGTGTTACATACAACTCCTCTACATCAGAATCTCACTGTTTTGAAACTGGACAACTCAAAACAGACATAAATAGCACCAATCTCGCAACGGAGCAGTTATGAAACTAGCTTATCAGTCATTTTTCCAGTCAGATTTTCTCTTGAAACTGGATGGCCAAAGCTCTAAATGGCCAATGGCAACGTTTCCATAGACTTGTGACTGCACTTTAATCAAACATTTATACTGCTAATTATTTTTGGAAGTTAAATAACCGTACAACATTTAACAAAGTCTAAAGACATGAGAATTGTACTGATGAAATGTTTTAAAGAAGTTTCAGCACGTCCAAAATTCATACCAAGATTTCTTTACAGGCTTTTAAGCTTAAACATACAGCTTCTTTCACATGCAATACAGATTCACCCTTTTAGATAACGTCATCATTACAGGAACAAAGTGAGTATGAGCATATAATTAAAAAAAAAATTGTATCATCTTATGTGCCCAAACTAAGCAGCATTTTGACAAATAAATCTACTCAATAGATTTTCTAAGAAAAATCTACAACTTTATTGTGCCCTTCAGGCAGGTCAAAGCTTTATACAGGTTGACTTTATAGTGTTATATTCCTTTTTCTTATATTTCTACAGCGACTACACTTCAAAAATGCTTCACTGACTGATGCGCTTTGGCACGTCCTGATGTTGTGAATCACACTACAGGAAACTTTGTGCTATCCGGCACCGAGCTGTTGCCGTCCCATCAAAACTGCCGGACAAACCAGCGCTAATGTTGAAACATACGGAGATTTTGAGCTCCATATCTGGCAACAAACCCTGTTGCTTAGCAACAGCTTCTAAACAGTCGGCCGTACCTTGCAAGCGTCTCTGTAGCTTAGCAACAGCTTCAGCGAGACCTTGCAGAGCCTGACTGGTGAAAAAAAAGCAACGAGAAAAAAAAACCTAACGAAACGGCTCCTGATTTTTGCCGGTGGCTCGAGCATTCCGGACAGTTAACCTCCGAATAAACCAAAGTTTCCTGTATATATAAATGCAAGCTCTTTCTTCCTTTAAAAAAAATTGACTCCTATAACTAAAGCATATTATTTTCCCAATTTAAATGTAGCAATATATTTAATGGAATCTTTGTAATGTAAACCGGAGGAGCAGAGGCATACAAATAAAAACAGTAAACATTTTCTTGTTCAGGAGAATTTAGACAAGAAAAAATATGTATTTACAGTTTAAAAATTTTTATACAAAAATGGCAGCCCGAATCACTAATGTAACTCTAATATCATGGTAGAACAAGTGACACTAAAATGATTTAGGCTGCCATTATATTTCAGATTTAGTTGGGAAAGAAATTGAAGTTGTTGCAATCAGTATGGATCAGATGCGCACACACATTACTTAGACCAACTATTTTTAAATACATTCATTTTTAATGATAAGTTTCAAAAAGATAAAACAGGCATTACAGAAAAGGAAACTTGTTCTACCAGTCACAAAACCTAGAAAAAAAACCCAACCAATAGATGTCCTCCATTCTCCAATGTTGATGATTTGAAAGTCTAATATTTTTATCCAAAGTGTTTAATTGTAAGTCATAAATAACAAATTTTACACAAGGAATGACATTAACATTTTACCATTATTAGCATGGACTAACAAAGTCTTTAAAAGGGATTCAGTCATAAAATATACACAAAATACAGTTTCTAATTGAAATCATGATCTGTTCTAGGGATGACTCGTCAATGTACAAGTAGGAACCCAGGGTTGGGTATGGGCCCCTTCTCCAAGTCACAAGATTCAACCCATTGCGAATGGGAATCATCCAGTCACTTTGGCCTGATTTGTATACCAAGGATTGGAAAAAATAGGAAGCAATCTTACCACTTTGGGTGGTTTACATAAAAAAAGGCCAGTCAGTTCCTGAGATTGAGTTAGTGGCTTGGCTAAAGTAAGAAAGGCTCACTCTTCAAAAAAGCTGGGTCATAGTGCTCAAGACATCTGGCTAGCTACAACATAAAAATCTGTACTTCAACCCCCATAACATTAACCAATGTAACTCGAAGACTGTTTAGAGTAACAGTATCATTTTTTGTAAATATTTACAAATCCATGTTCACACATTTACAATACACAACTGTACTATGCTCATGTTACTGTCGGGCAAAAATTCTGTTACAAATGGTTTAAATTGTTTTACTGTCCCCCCTTGCATGCAAGGGAGAAAACTAAATCTGATTAGTGCAGAGGGTGATAAACCTCATAACATGCTGCAAGCAGTGCATCAGATCACCATCCCCAACGGCCAAACTCAGTTACAAATCACGTCCCCATAGCAAGAATGTGCGGGATCAGGGTCCTCACTAGAAAGTTATAGGCTCCCGAATAAATCTCTAAAAATATACACAAGTCTGGTCTTGTATAAAAAAAACTGAAGTGTATTTTGCAGTTTTTCTTTAGTGATGTCCATCACATACTAAACCTTGCCAATCTCAATGCATTTATGAATTTCAAAGCTTGTGAATAATGAACAAAGACAAAAAGCTAATGTCCTTCAGGGTCAGGGAAAATAACCTGCGTGAGGTGCTTTAGTTACACGTACTGGATGTTGTATCTATAATCATTATCAATTGCACAATACTATGGATTCTGACCTAGCCAGTATCACGAAAAAAATTTTTAATGACAGAGCTTCACTATATTCCACCATTTTCATACTGATCTGGATCATTACCAATGTGCATTTTGTTACTGGATTTAAAAAAAGTTATACTCCAGCCACGCACAAAGTGACAAAACTTAGCCTGCCCCTCATCTGATGTCAAAGCAAATCAGTGTTGGCATGTGACTCACCTTCGCTGTATCACAGAAAAGAACAAACAGCACATACTACTTTACAAATATCAGTTTGTGATCTAACAAGCTCTCAGTTCATTTTGAACACAAGTCAAAATAAAACTTCTGTATCATCACCAGACTCTCCATGATGCTCTTTGTTGCCAAATCTGCAACTATATTTACGTTGCGATTCTAAATTTGCAAAGAAATGGAAAGGGGAAGTATCACCATATAAGCCAGGGCCTTTTGTGGCAAACTTACAACCTTAGTTACATAGAAAATTGCAAGATTATGGTTGCATCCTACGTGATAAACCACAGCAGAAAATCCCTGCACCGCAAATTGCAAGAAGCTGTTAAGTGACATTACTCAAGTAACAAACGTATTTCAGTCACACTGACACCACCCAAAGTCATGGGCACAGAGCCTTAAACAGCATGGCCAAAACAGACACCCAGATTAGGGAATCAGCTTTCCAGGCTGGAGTAGAAGTAGTTGGTACTCCTAATGATCCTGCTGGAATATATTTGAACCACGTGCTATAAAGACAAACAGCTTAAATTTGTTTCCTTAGAAAAATAAATTATATATATCAAGTCACTGTACAGGAGTTGTTATGTTTTACAGTGTCACTGAATATCATGTGAAGAAATCTGACGAAAATGATCTGACTGAAGTGAAGCTCTCGTGGTCCCAGTCATCGCTTGGATTTCCGAGCAAGTCTAGAATAGGGAGCAGTTCGTGACTTGTTACCCGGTACTTTGTCTGTGGGCTTATTGTACGAGTAAGCTGGGGGTCCTGTATATTCAGCATCTGGGTTTTCAGCCATCATTTTAAGCTTGGTTTCAATTGCTTTTATTTTTGCGCTAATGCTGCAAATAAAAAGAGATGGCCATTAGAACAAGATTAAAGCGCTTTAATCTGCATTATATCCTGTGGCTTTGATAAGTCAACAGCAAAGTGACTTTCAAAATCAAGTAGTTGGCTATTAACATAATAGCTTAACACATTATTTGCCAGACGTCAGTAAATGCAGATATCTAATGTAAAGCACCGAAATGAAAGCTTTCCTAAAATGTTTGAAGTTTTCAATTGAATACAAAAAATATTTTTTAAAAAATAGAATAATCTTGTTGGCAGAAAGGGTTAAATTTTATCAGAACAGCAATATCTAGAATTCGATTCAACCAAACTATCTGGTAAGATCTTTTAGTAATTGTTTTATATCCTGAAATAACATGCATCGAACAGTAGTGCAGGCAAATGATCAAACTGTATTCAGTAAATGGCACCCATTTTGTTTCCTTTTCCTTCTGTGGAACACACTTCTAATGACATCTACTGTAGAACTGATTATTTTTGTGATAAATTTAAATCTGATCTTTTTGCAAGGACACCCAGCCCATGAAAACAAACTTATTGTAATTATATGGGATATGGAGCTTGTATCACAAATTTACATTTACTGCAAAGATCCACACATCCCATCCCCACAATTTTTTTTTAATAACACAAGCTTACAATTCCACAGTATATCTAATGCAGCTGGAGAAATTCTATTGAGACTCCACCAATGTAACACTGCATAGTTAAGACTCCTTATAAAGAAACTCACTAGGGCTAACTATATCATTTCTCTAAACAGGAACTCATCTAGTTGTGGGCTAGAATATTCAAATATGGTGCAATTTTATAGTAATAAAAATAGTCACTATTTAATATGGATCTACAAATGCACAACACCATTTTTAAACTAGCTTCACTGTATCACTGTGAAAGTTTACTACTCTTTCTGTAAGATAACAAGAGGCTTTAGTCCTTATTCTGCTCTTGTGCTTTTGACTGCTGCTGCATGCTAAACACGAACATTTCAAATCACAGGGGCCAGAAGGTATCGGTCTCTATATACCTGTAGTCTAATAACACACAACTCATTTATTGGCGGTAAAAGCCTTAAATCACTGCCTGCATATTCTTATGTTAGATTCTCAGTGTAAATAGCATCTTGTTTATCATCTCCTACCTTGCCCATCGGAAGCACTGGTTATAGTGAATAGATTGTGTATCCTGCTTGGCGGGGACAAGTTAGAGCGAGGTTTTGTTAAATGCATTGAGGTTACATTAAAACAACCCAGTGGGCCTATATGTGGTACATAAAATACTTTAACTGGTTGATCTGTCCCCTCTGTTGTGAAGTTTTACCTCGTTGCAGAGAGGGGGAAAAAAAAATCAGGTGGCCAAAGCAGGAGTTACTGTCCTTTCACCATGTCTGTCTAATTTATATCTGACTTCCTCCTTCCTTCCCACTTTTTTTTGTTGTTAGTTATGACCTTGCTTAGTTCTGGTGTGTGCAACTAAAACTGATCTAAAATGCTTTAAAAACCATGCAGTTTAATCTCTCTTCCCAAGCCCCCACACACCAATTAACTCACCTCCTGAAGGTATTGGCTTCTCGTTGGGCTAAAGCTCAGTGGGCACTGGTAAACTAAGTGGCCATCATTCCTGTTGGAGTCTTAATAACGAATGTCAGCAGGCTATTTGACTGTGGGTACATCCTAGCTGAACCCAATCCTGTCTTCACCCAAGATCTACACATGGACATTTCCAATAGGGTTTACTGGGTATTGACCAGGAGCAGAAATTCTGACTGATTTTTTCCCCCTCTTCCTAACCCGGAGTATCAAGCCCAATTTTAGCATAGCTACAGTCACTCCGTCAGAGTTCAGCTAAATCCACACAGGTCTTGGACTAAATCTAGGACCTTCTTAGACTGTAATCTCAACTAAACATAGAAGATAGGAGCAGGAGTAGGCCATTCGGCCCCTCGAGCCTGCTCCGCCATTCAATGAGATCATGGCTGATCATCCAAATTCAGTACCCTGTCCCTGCTTTCTCCTCATATCCCTTGATCCCTTTAGCCTGAAGAAATATATCCAACTCCTTCTTGAATATATTTAATGAATTGGCCTCTACTGCCTTCTTTGGCAGAGAATTCCACAGGTTCACCACTCTCTGGGTGAAGAAATTCCTCCTCATCTCTGTTCTAAATGGCTTACCCCTTAGCCTTAGACTACTCACTGAATAGACTCAGTGACCAGAGAAGCTCAAAATATGCTATTCTTGTAATAAGGGAATAAAGCACTTCTACCTAATTTGCTAAGTCAGTAGGTAGCACTCTCGCCTCCGAATCAGAAAGTGGTGGGCTTAAGTCCCACTTCAGCGACCTGAGCACATAATCTAGGTTAACACTCCAGTGCAGTGCTGAGGGAGTGCTGCACTGTCAGAGGTGCCGTCTTTCGGATGAGACGTTAAACCGAGGCACTGTCTGCTCTCTCAGGTGGACGTAAAAGATCCCACGGCACAATTCTAAGAGCTGGGGAGTTCTCCCCGGTGTCCTGGCCAATAATTATCCCTCAACCAACATCTCTCTTAAAACAGATTATCTGATCATTATCACATAGTTGTTTGTGGAATCTTGCTGTGTGCAAATTGGCTGTTGTGTTTCCCACGTTACAACAGTGACTACACTTCATAAAGTACTTCATTGGCTGTAAAGCGCTTTGGGACGTCCAGAGGTCGTGAAAGGTGCTATAGAAATGCAAGTCTTTCTTTTATATTAAAAACTCCACAGGAACCACTACTCCCTTTGTTTAAAGACGACTCAATTAAACAATGGCGTTTCTTCCACTAGAGACTCGACATACATTGGATTCAGTAGATGATGAGTGAGGACCAGAAACAAACGCAATTATAATGGGCACTTGGGTTAATTTGTAATGAATCAGTTTAGTTTCTGTTATTGTTTTAAATAACACTTTATCCACACGCCAGCAAACAGCTATGTGGACGTATGAGCAGAAGCACTGAAGCACAGCGGAGGCTCTGGTACAATGACTGCCTGCACACATCAAAGTTCTAACTTGCAACAAAAAAGGAAAGACAGACAGTCGAAGAAAAAGGTAAAAAAGAAAAAGTATTTATAATCGCATCTTTCACGTCCTCAGGCTGTTCAAAAGCACTTCCTAGCCAATTAAGTACTTCTGAATTGTCGTCACTTGCAATACAGTCAAATGCAGCAGCTAATATGGGCACAGCATGATCCCACACACAGCAATGGGCCAAATTATCAGATAATTTAGAAGAATGAGAGGTGATCTTATTGAAACATATAAGATACTGAGGGGGCTCGACAAGGTAGATGCAGAGAGGCTGTTTCCCCTCGTGGGGAAATCTAGAACTCAGGGACATAGTTTCAGAATAAAGGGTGGCCCTTTTAGAACCGAGATGAGGAGGGATTTCTTCTCTGAGGGTCGAAAATCTGTGGAATTCTCTGCCCCAGAGAGCTGTGGAGGCTGGGTCATTAAATACATTTAAGGTGGAGAGAGACAGATTTTTTACAAGATAAGGGAGTGAAGGGTTATGGAGAGCAGGCAGGGAAGTGGCTTTGAGCCCAAGATCAGCCATGATCTTATTGAATGGCGGAGCAGGCT
This sequence comes from Somniosus microcephalus, assembly GCF_052327205.1. Taxonomy (NCBI): domain Eukaryota; kingdom Metazoa; phylum Chordata; class Chondrichthyes; order Squaliformes; family Somniosidae; genus Somniosus; species Somniosus microcephalus. Next base: position 30,899,112 of record NC_141009.1, read on the forward strand.
CGAGGGGCCAAGTGGCCTATTCCTGCTCCTATTTCTTATGTTCTTATAATCTAGTGGTGTTGGTTGAAGGATAAATGTTAGCCAGGACACTGATAGAAGGGCATGAAAATTCTTCGAATCCTGCCATGGGAACATTTGTCTCAACTTGAGAAGGCAGTTTAATGTCTCATCTGAAAGACGGCATCTCCAACAGTGCCGCATTCCTTCAGTACTGCACTGAAATGGCACCCTAGATTATATGCTCAAGCCTCTGCAATGGGGCTTGAACTCACGAGCTTCCATAAAACCAAATTGGTGGTACAGGAAAATTAGATGTTCCATTGTACTGGTGACTAACTGGCTAAAGAAACATTATTTACATTACCTCAGATTGGACTGGGCTGGCTCAGTGCTCGAAGAAGGCTCCAGACTTATTGGAAGAATCTTATCATTTTTGTACTGATCATATCTCTGCATAAAAAAACAAGTGGAAGAAATATAGATGATGAACTTTTGCTTGGCCAAAACTTCTATGCACTTTCTATCAGTGGATAAAAACTCGAGTCGGAGATCTGCTTTATGAATTTGGAGCAGGCAAAAACAATATCTAACTAAACAGTAAAGACCACATTATATTGTAGTGTAAGAGCATTTTGTTTCTGCCAAGTAGTTAACCAACTTGCTAGCAGAAACACCAACAGTTACAGTGGAATAAATTCTTAGTGTAAACAGTGTTACATTTACTTTGGTACAGAAATGGTACCACAGTTCTCAAAAGGGTTAAACATTCACAGATCTACATATGGAGCTCCTGGAACCTAACAATTGTCCATGGCAACCAATAAAAGATCTGCAAACAAGTCACACTAAAGTAGGAATACAAGCACTATCCTGTGCTTCCAGCAAGAAAGCTGTACTTGAAGGAAGTGCAGGTCAGAGGTAGGGATACAATATTGTCGCCGATCTCCAACCTGTGCTCCTTGCGAGTTCTCAAACAGAGTTTCTTCGAAAAAGCTGTATTCACATTACTGGAATACATATATTCAGCCACGTTCAGATCAAGTTGACTGAGCAGAATGTAACGTTCATGCACCTCTAGGTAGATGGCAATCGTGCAGAATTAAACAGCAGGTGATTCTGAAGCTGCATTAAACGTAGTGCAGCAACTCAAACTGCTCTTAAAAATCAATTGGTATTTGATTAATTTAAATCTCTACGCAATGCGATACTATATGGTGTATCTGTACATCATTCAAAGATCTACAAGATTACATGCATATTATATTTTGTAATACTATTAGATGTGAAAAAGGAGATTCATGGATTGTACAGTATGTGGGGGGCATTTGGAGGATTGTGCTGATCTACAAATATGCGGATGTCTAGCTCTTCAGCAGCGCTATTGCTGAACTGTTTCCTCCTGCCTAAGTGAGCAAGTGACAATACTGATCTGAATAGACTATTGGCTTATGTATCCCAACAGAAATGCATTTGACATCCTTGCTAGGAAAACATCCATGATCTGAATTGGGCCCGGACTTTTAATAGTTACGAGAAGTGTATTCTAAATAGAGTTGGATAAATTTAACCAAAATTATGTGTGTGTAGTCCACTGGATATCATATATTCTAAATTATGTACAATTTCTTACTGCTTCCTTCATTGCTTTTGGATAATGCAAATGTATTAAGCAACAATTTTTAGCTTTATACGCTCAAGGGCAAGGACACATTACTTTGACTACTGGTTTGTGCGTGCACAATTGGTGTACAGACTGCAGTGCTAAAGAGTATCTATCCTTAACTTGCATGTAATTATTTTGGAACAAGAAAAAAGACAGAACACAATTAATGAATGAGTAAAGACACCCTAATGATGTGTCTAACTGAAATGTACATCTTAGTGTTTAAGCAAAAGATATGAAAAACTGGTTACAATAGTTATCATCAAAATGCAAGCTGGAATTTTGAGTTTAGCTACTGGCTTCCCCACCCTGAAATATGAAAGTTAGGGTCCCTGCTCCTAGTCCTGCGTTGTAGGGCCTCCTGGAACGGCATCAGCATGTTCGGCTTCCTCAGAAATGTTTTATTTGGCAGTTGTTCAAACTTACTTTCTCGGCGGAACTTTTGAAATGTCCTGCAGCTGTTAACTGCTCCTTACCCATGCAATTTTCATGAAACTAGCCAGGATCCCCAACATACCCAAGTTATAGGTCATAATTAGAACACTATACAATGTTCCCCATTATTTACGACAGCACTCAAACAGAAATTAGCATAGTTCGATAAATTAATCAGCCTATATGACTACTGCAATCAACAATACTGAACATGACAAAAACAATCTTTGGTGGGAGTCTGTTGAAAGGAACTAGAGCTGCTCTCTCACTTTCTCCATTTCAACCCTGAGTTAACCTTTTAAGAACCAGAACTAATCAATTGGAAAACTTCATTGATTTAAAAAAGGTACAAGACCAGTTCCTCCTCCTCTCCTCCACAATGCAGACTAAGATCGTGACCAGCTACACAACTCATTGTGACACATTCCCATGTTCTTACTTCAACAGTTTTAATCTGAAAATTCATTGCGATAAGAGCCTCGTCTGAACTTACTCACTTTGGCACACACCAGACAGCAATGTGCTACAGTCAGTATAATGCACTGTTGCAGTATACAATGTTAGTCACAGCTGTTGGACAGATGACCAGTACTGAAAGACCTGGACATTTTGGGTAGAATTTTCCACAACGACTAAATTTCCATATATATTTCATGAATGAAATTGTTCTGTCCATGAGACACTAGACAAGGGTGGCAGCACATATCTCCCCCATCTACAGATCGCTTGTAACTCAGAACTATTTAAGGGGAGGCTAGATAACCCTATGAGGGAGAAGGGAATAGAGGGTTATGCTGATAAGAGTTCGATGAGGAAGGATGGGAGGAGGCTCGAGTGAAGCATAAAGGCCGACAGGTCCGTTTCTGTGCTGTATATTCTGTGCTGTATATTCTGTCCTGTATATTCTGTCCTGTATATTCTGTCCTGTATATTCTATGTAATCCTATGTTTGAGTGCAAAAGTCTTCCAACATCAAAAATAGAAGTTCAGCTAACAAAGAGGCCTGAAGTAGTTTAAATAATGTTGGGAAAGTAAGATACTCCCATTGGGATGTCAAACTGATAGATATTTAGGTAGGAATTGTTATATTTTCTTTTTGGATAGATATCAGAAATGCTTACAAAATTAAAACCTGAAGTATATAAAGTACTGACAAGAGGGTTGAAGAAAAGATCGGGATTGTTTAATGGCACATGTTACAGCATTTATAGTGCTAACCATATGGAGCTTCTGTTCATTCAGCAGGATAAGGGTTAATGCAAGCACTCAGTGACTATAAAATTATAGTCCAGAAAAGCAAAACTAAAGACTGCACTTTTAAATCTTAAATCCCATCTCAAAAATCTACAGGATAAGACTTTTATATATTTATGACAAATTGAGAAAAGTTCAGCAACAGTATTCACCTTCATTTGTGCATGTGCCCAACGCACTACCAGTTTCTTAGAGAGAGCAAGCTTGCCATTTAAGCACTGAATGGCTCGCTCGGCTTCCTAGAAAAATAAAACAAGGGGGAAACTAAGTTAATAGTGTTTGAATAGGCAACATTTGTTTCTTAGAAAACCTCAACACCGATGTCTAGTTATTTGAATAACTCATTAGCTTTAGTAGGCGTCAGCCTTGGCTCAGTGGTAGCAGCCTTGCCGCGGAGTCTGAAGGTCGAGGGTTCAAGCCCCACTCCAGAGATTTGAGTACATAATCTAGGCTGGCACTTCAGTGCAATACTAAGGGAGTGCTGCACTTTCAGATGAGACGTTAAACCGAGGCCCTCTCAGGTGGATGTAGAAGATTCCACGGCACTATCTGAAGAAGAGCATGGGAGTTCTCCCAATGTCCTGGCCAATATTTATTCCTGAATCAACACCTAAAACAGATCATCTATTTCATTGCTGCTTGTGGGACCGTGCTCTGCGTAAATTGGCTGCCACATTTCCTACATTACAACAGTGACTACACTTCAAAAGTACTACATTGGCAGTAAAGTGCTTTGAGACATCCTGAAGTTGTAAAAGGAGCTATATATACACACAAGTTCTATCTTTCTAGTAAGTTAAAGTGCATAAAGCATTGAGGGGGCTGGCAGGAATTATGTAGCTCTACAGATCCAAAATGTTATCAGTACACTTATGAGAAGGCATTTTGTAAATCTACACAGGAAGTGTTTTGACAGATGATTTCAGAAACAAAAATGATTCAAAAATGCGCTAAGAAAAACAACAGCATGGCACTGTAAGCTGAAAACCTATTCATGTACAATTTATTGAGGGCTATACTATTTAGTATTTTAAATCAACTTCAGTTTGTCCTAGAACTAGAACAATGTTTCCATCACAATGATAATCATTAAATAATCACTTAAAAAATTCAATTGCAGGTCAAACTATTGTAAACTAAAATAAACACATGACTTTAGGTGATGAAAACAAAATTAGCGAAGCAAATTTTCTATGTCCCAACACCATTCCTCGATCACTGGCCATGTGTCATATGATGGAATATACCTGAAAACTTCCACTGCAACAGGATGCTAACTCAATCTGGACAGGTGACAATCTCTAGCATCCTCGGGTGGCTACTTTCAGTGTACTTTCCAGTGCAGTAACGACTGCAAGTATAGGAAAAGCCCAACCATTTGATTATACAAAACACTCCAGTTGTGAGCTGAAACAGAATCATGCTACTCAGACAACATTTACAAGCCACTTGAGGTTCAATCACCATTTAGGATGTCATCTTAACCCCCTTAATTGTTACAGCTTGGATACACTCCAGGCCAGATATACAACACTCCAGCTCAACTGCTATTTTATATTAAGTATATTCTGAATAGTGCATGAGACAGTATTAAAATTAGACTCTAAAATCTAGTTTTATAAAAGATCATATATGCTCTCTACTTGGAATCTATACATTATCTATCCCGTTAATTTAAAACAAATAGTGAAGTTACTAGATTTCAGACCCTTCCCCAGAGTAAAACAACAAGGCTCTGCATCATACCATTCAGCCTATAGCACGCTGAGTTTGGGCCAGTACTGCAAGTTTCTTATTGGATTCGCAAAATCAGTTTGCTTTGACAGCTTGGGGAATCAAGCCATTTTTCTCAGTGGTGCTGCTTAATGTAGGGAAATTGAGAATAGTTAAGAAGGAGGCTTCCTTTATGCCTTGCTGCTTTTAGTCATCATTACAGAACAAATCCAATAGAAATAATTCTGAGTGGACCACCAATGCTAAACTTCTAATTCTGTCAAGATGTCATTTTCACCGTTTAAAAAAAGGTGAAGCTGCAGCCAGTACGTTTTTAAAATTAGAAATGTCGGGGAAAATAGCCAGCGCTAAAGAAATGCAAAAAGCAGCAGCAGCCAGGATTTCCGTGGCCTAGAGTTCACGGGGCCAACAGCTAGTAATTCATCAGCTCACTTGTTTTTAATCCCTCAACATTAAAAATTGAAGAACTTGCCAATACATTAGTGGTAAGAAGGTATTCAGATAGGAATATTAAGAGACGAAGGTGGTAAGCTTGTTGTGAAGAGTAGGGGGATGGCAGACATAATAAGCAAATACATTGCATCAGTTTTACAGAGGAGGTGGATATTGAGAATTGGAGAACAGCTGGTGGTTATTATATTTAATAAAGAGATAGACAAAGAAGTTACCCAAACTCAAGGTAGACAAATCACCAGGATCTGCTGGCTTACATTCGTTCATTGAGAAACTGGCCAAGAAATAACAGAGGCTGACTATAATTTTCCAAAATATTTGGGGAACGGTAAGTTGTGCTAGAGTCCTTCAAAAAAGGAGGCGGAGATAAGCCAGAAAATTACAGCCCAGTTAGTCCGACCTTAGTTGTTGGTAAACTACTCGTCTATACATTATACTAAGCATGTGGAGAAACTGGAGGCATTGCCACTGTGTGCAGATGGCCAAAGGTTGCGTTTGACCAACCTTATTAGAATTCTTTGAAAAAATGACAGAGGATAAAAAAAAGAAAATGTAGTGGATGTGGTACAACATATGGTCGATATGGATTTTCAAAAAGCATTTGAAAAGGTACCACATAAAAGACTGATGGCAAAGATAATGGCACATGGAATTAAAGGAAATGTAGCCACATGAAGAGGTAGTTGGAGGGTAGGAGTAAACAAGCTTTCTGTGACTGGAAAGACGTGGTGAGTAGTATTTTACATGGATTGGTGTTGGCTCTGCTCTTATTTACTGCATAAATAAATGATCTGGACTCGGGGATTGACGGACCAATATTGAAATTTGTTAATGACACCAAATTGCACTGTAGGTTGTGAAAGACTGTAGGAGGACATAGAAAAAAAAAAAGAGTAGGATATAGAACGGGTCAGAGAATGGGCAGATGCAGTTCAAAGTAGAATAATGTGAAGCAATACATTTTGGAAGAATAAGGAAAGCAAATACACACCTTAAAAATGGTAAAATTTTAAATGGAGCACAGGAACCTTGTTGTGCAGATATACAGGTCCTGAAAAAGGTGGAGCACAAGTACACAAGGCCATAAAAAAAATGAATCCATGGTATGTCTTGAGGTACAGAATACAAGAGCAAGGAGATAATATTTGGAATTGTACCAGACCATAGTTAGACTGTACTTGGGAGTACTGTGTACAGTTTTGGGTACCCGAGAATGGCAACCATATAAAAGTAATAGGAAAGGTGCATTGTAGTTTCACTAGATGAGGAGGTAGAGTTATGAGGAGAGACTTGAGAAGTTTGGGCTTTTTCACTAAAGCTGCAAAGGTTAAGGTGTCACCCAATAAAGGGCTTCAGGACTATGAAGGGCTATGAGAAAGGTAAATAGCAATAGATTGTTTTTACAGCTCAGTAAGACAGTTAACAAGCGGGCAGAAATTTAAAGTGATCACAAAAGGTATTAAAAAAGGGAGGTTTACTCAGACAATGGTTACAATATAGAATGCTCTGTCACAGATCATTGTTGAGTCAATGTTCAAAAATTCTTTTAAAAAAGGGAATTAGATAATTGTTTGAAAAAGAATATTAAAAGGGTATGGAGAGCAAGGAGGATGACACTGGTAGAGGAAATAACCACTAACTTGATGAACCAAATGGCCTATTTCTATGCTGTGATAGTCTTTGCAAATAGGGCAACGTATAATTAGGCAAATGCCACCTTAAATATTTTAATCACTTGTTGCCCTCGAGGGGGGTCCAGGACAACCAACCCAGATAATTCCAGGAATGAGGAATCCAAGTTCTAAATGAAAGGAAGTTCAGCTTGTTTTCTTTGGAAAAGAGCCTTCAAGGTGACCAAATTATATTTTTCAGAATTCTGAAGGGGACTGACAAAGCTGATCAAGGCAATTTGTTTAATACTAGAGACACAGTTAAATATTAAAGAAAAGGGGAGGGGGTCTTCATGAAGAATGTTTTCACACAAAAGATGTTAGTAAAAAACTGGTGCAATAAGTCACCTGGGAAGACCATTGAGGCAAATAGTATAAGTTATGTCAAGAAGCAACTGAAGGCATTTCTGAATAGGGCTCAAAGGATAAGACAAGAAAATAGGTAGATTGGGCTCAGATCCAGCCAAAAAGGCACAGACGTGTTGGGCTGAATTGATGCCAAGGAAAAAAAAAAAAGTACGATTTAACTTGTACCGACTGATGTATGCGACAGGTCAGTTCCAAATACTCCACCGTACAAAACGTTGGGAGCCACTCCTGCAACCTACCAACTTGACTGCAAGCTAGTGAATTGTATCTTTTGCTTTTAAACACAACAGGCTTTTATACCTACACTTGCTGAAAACAGGTCTCAAACGTACAAAGTTAGCACAACATAACTACCAAGTCTCATTTAAACAATATGGTAAATATAAAGCAACATTCAAAACAAGACTGGTTGCCCTTCACAGCCAAAGCTGTTTTTGATTTGAAGGTTTTCTTTCTTTGAAGGAAAATGCTAAATACACCTTATTAGCATGTGAGAGGAAGTGAAGTTGATAGAGAAAAAATACCTGAGGGAGGGCACCCAAGGTCACCAATTATTAAGGGCTGTACAGTTGACTGGTAAACAGACTGGCTCAGGAGTTTTCCCCTCATGTTCACTGCAAAGGTCATCTGGTCTTTATTTTCCTTTGCTGCTACTATGTTCTAATAATATTTGAAACCTTTTCCAAACCAATGGTTTACAGAATCTCTAAACTTGTACACTAGTGGTTTGTGAAAATATAAAAAGGAACTGGTTTCTATATTAATATTTTATTAATCCCTGCAGGTATGGGGTGCAACATGACTTGCACTCATTTTCAAACATCCATAGACTGAATTTTGTGTTAATTCCAGTATTAAATGTTAAACTAGATGCAAGTCAAAAATAAAATCTCACTACAAACACTGTACTCAATAATGTTCCGTGAGATTTGAAAGAAATGAGCAGGTAGCTAGTTGAGTGTTTTTTTTTTTTTAAAAAAGGAAAACACCACAAATTTTGTCACTAGAGTAATAAACATTCACAACACGCTATAAAAATGAATCTCAATTCAAGAGGTTCTAAGGGAGTGATATTAAAGCAGCAAGTTTCAAGCATCACGTCATTACAAATTAGAAAGCATACAGTATATGGTGTAGGCTAAGATGGTATTTGGCTAATTAAACTTAACATTTAATTATCGAGATTTTGTACATTCATTCCCCTCCCCCCTTGCGATGGTATGAAAATGCTGTGTCTACAGAAGTCTGTACAGGTCATCTTGCTGGTTGTTCTCAAAGCTGGGAGCTGTGTTGTTTTTTTTAATTTCCTGGTACGAGCCATTTCAGTACAAGCTAAGCCAATAGGTATGGGGCTTTGGTGCGTGACAGAACATACAAAGCGTGACCTACTTAAAGCTTAGGACATTAGTTGATTATCTGACTTAATTAAGTGTTCAGGATTATGAGGGGTGATTGATAAAGTTGTTGCTGGCAAATTGTTCCAATACTAGGGGACTAATAAAAATGACAGTGCAAAGGGTGAAGTCCGAGGCTGGTTTGGGGAGGCCATTAATGTGAATAAGTGGGTGGAGGAGACAACTGGATCGATCTGTGGCAAGAGAAGGGATTGAAGAACATGGTGAGAAGATGGGTAGATGGGAAATTAAAATGGAGAAAATGAATGGCATTAAATATGCACATTAAAGCAGGTATATGAAAAAAACTATGCAGCTCCCTAGTTAAATAAAATTGGAGCAATTCTTGGATTGGGGCTTCACTTAACACTAACTATTAATGCAGTCAAGTTTTAAGTCCAGGTACAACAGTATTATGAACCAGACTTCTTTAATTCCAAGTAAGTAGAACCAACATAAGTAATGAATTAAAAAGCAATGATTGATCTGAATCTTTAGTGGCCCCAAAACAATATTACCTTTGGAAAAAATACCTACCTCTTTTGTCTCAAAGTTGACAAAGCAGTAGCCCCTAGGTTGCCCCTCAAGTGGACCCGATTTGTGAAACAGAAAGTCAAATTGCTTTACTTTTCCAAATTTCTGCAGTAGCTTTAGAAGGTTATATCTGTAAAACAGGTGGGAATGCTGTTAATATGATTGCGGTTGTTGAGTCAGAATTGAATATTAGCACTATCGAAGAAACCTGTATATCCACACATAATTTGAGTAAACCCACACAGTATAAAGCTTGAATTGTAAATTCAAATCGGTGGTTTTCTGTGTTTACTGAAGGCTCTATTTAGGGCAAAGCTGGAACATTTTGTTAAGCTCAGGTAATACTAATTTACAGGAACCTCTTGTCATGTGTGAGGGATCAGCACTATGCTATGTATGTTCATCAGATAACAGGCTCAAGTATGATTCAGGCAACTGTGCAATGACCAGAGCAGGCATGTTAGCAGCATAGGTACTGTATGGGGGATGTCACAGGATGGGGTGGTTAGTGACAGGAAAGCATACTGAAGTGTAAAAGAATGGGGAAAGATTTTTTTTAAAACCTAACCAAATGGGCAGAGAAAGGGAATACGTGCTAAGGATAGCATGACAAGGGAAAAATAATTATTGTACTTTTTCCTGCTAGCAAGTTGGCAGTAAAATGATTGACAGATACCCTTGCACGTAATCTCCTTTCTGCGGTGTTAGCCGTGGCTCAGTGGGTAGCATTCTTGCCTCGGAGTTAGAAGGTTGTGGGTTCAAGTCCCACTCTAGAGACTGGAGCACAAAAGTCTAGGCTAACACTCCAGTGCAGTACTGAGGGAGTGCTGCACTGTCGGAGGAGCTGTCTTTTGGATGAGGCGTAAGGCCCGTCTGCTCTCTCAGGTGGACGTAAAAGATCCCATGGCACTATTTCGAAGACGAGCAGGGGAGTTCTCCCTGGTGTCCTGGCCAATATTTATCCCTCAAACTACATCACAAAAACAGATTATCTGGGCATTGCTGTTTGTGGGAGCTTGCTGTGTGCAAATTGGCTGCTGCGTTTCTTACATTACAACAGTGACTACACTTCAAAAGTACCTCATTGGCTGTAAAGTGCTTTGGGACGTCCTGAGGTTGTAAAAGGCTCTATAGAAATGAAAGTCTTTTTCTCTCCCTTCAAACAAGAAGTAGGGCATTTACACTTGCCAAGACTTCAGACTGTTTTGGTTTTTGAGTAGCATCAAGTTTGGGATTCTGCACATTTCAACTCAAGACTATTTTCAACTCATTTCCTCTTGTTGCCCCCTCCCCCCACCAAAAACCCCCCACTACTGTTTATACATTGCAACATAAAACAAGACACATTGGATTGTTGTTGCATTGAACAAAAAGTGTCTTGGTGAACCTTGGCAAAAGGTTTGTCACTAGCCTTTGATCCTGCAGACGAGCACGGCAACAACAGTGCACAAAAACTGGCAGTACCCCTCCTATTCCATTGCCAATAACAGTTTGACAGAGAGAAACAAGACACAGTTACAATCTAATAAAACCAGTCCACTGACATCCCCATGTCCAAATCTTTCTGGAAGAACGAGTTAAAAATATTTTTTTTTTTTTTGTGTTGAGTACAGCTACTGATTTTCAGGTCCAATCTCGTGTTTCCAGGACATGGTCAACAGCAGCAATGGATTAAACAGCTGCAAACACAGCTTGTCGATCAAACATGCCATTTCCACACAATTCGCTGCCAGGTTTCAAAAACACTTATCAGCCTCTAATTTTAAAAAGCTATTGTAGTGAATATGTCCTTCAGCCATTAGACAGCAATTTTCTATAACTTTTCAGTATCACAATGCAAAAGCCTTAACTGGGATGTTGATAACACATCTATACTGAAAGCTGGTGGTGGAAAAAAAATCAGCCAAACATCACATTTAATATGACTCCTCATTTTACCCTGGCTGACATGACCTTCCTAATAAACAGACGTTACAAATTTCAATTAAAGTAACCTTATTTTTGTGGTTTTTCCTCCATTCTTAGTGTACAAAGGATTCCCATTCTCTTGCTTAGAATCAAACCGTACCCTTGACTTAAACAGTCTGACAGTGTTGATAATCCGGATGCAGTAGGTTTGGTGGGTATATTAACAGCTTCCCTTATTTTCCCTCTAGCAGTGACCTTCATGTACAGAGGTGCTCACCCTTCCCAATCACCACCCACTAAGGCTGGGCAAATTTGTAGTTTTCCCAAAGGGAGCTTAAGGCTTAAAAAGCTGCGAGGAATGCACAACACAAAGTACAGATAAGGGTGTCAAGAGTCTGCAGAGACAGACCGAATTTTACATCCATTGATTTATGGCTTGCGTCATATTTTAATAAAAACTACAGAAAGACTGCATGCATGGCAGAGGAGATCAGAAGCCGGGGGGGATGGGGTGGGCAGAAAGAGCGAGCTCGGGTTGAGAGAGTCAGGCATTTAGAAAACAGATGGGGAAACAAAAACTGCAAGAAAGGAGAGAAGGCAAGCCACCGGTTTAAAAAAAAACAGGGAGTAGACAAATGTTCATAATATACAAACACACAGATTGCAAGATAGAATTGTTATAGAGATAATCATACACACAAAAAAATATGGGAGCGAGGAGTTAACGAAGGACAGCCAGATTTACAGGTAACAAGTCAGAGTAGTGACACATTTTTAGAAGAGATGGCGATATAGAAAGATACTGGCGATACAGATTAGGGCAAACAAAGAGACATAAGGAAGATAAAAGATCACACAAACAAATCAAGGAACAGAAAGGAAATCGGAGGAGGGGACAGAGGGAGAGATAGATAATGAAATAAAAGGGGTCAGAGAAAGAGAAAGCTCACTGCACACAGAAGAAACAGAGATCAGGGGCACACAGCAACATCACAGGAGATCTACTCGTCTATTATTGTCTGACCATTCCATTGGCCCAGAGTCTGCATCGCCTTCCAGCAATTAGAAACTTGTGTGGGAATCACATGACCAATGCCATTACTTTTCCAGACAACGATGACCCTCTGCTCTTTTAGCAATTGGATTGGTCCATGGGACTCAGATTTCTTCTTCCTGTAATGGCAGCCACTCGGGTCTTCTCTCTTCCCAGGCCTGTTCCCACCTTGACCTTTCTGGCCCTGCACTGCTAGTCCTTCTTGGGGATGTTGGGCTTTCCTACTCAAACTAATATTATTTAAAAATGAAAACAGCCCTTGACGTCAGCCACCAGGCACAAGCTGCAAAGAGGCAGGAACTTGGCCCATCTGTGCTCTCAGTCCTGCTCATCAACAATGGTGAGCCACAGCATGGGAGATCTATTTCTGTCTTCCTTTAGTTCCCCCCACCCCCCCCCCCTCCCACAGGGTTTCCGTATGGAGTTCAGAAGCACTACAGGAAACTTTCGTTTAAAATGGAGGTTAAATGTCCAGAACGCTCTGTCCACCGGCAAAATTCAGGAGTCAGTTCAGATAACTTTTTTTTTACTTTTAGTTGCTTTTTTTCTCCATTTCTGTCTCTGCAAGCATCTAGCTGAAGCTGTTGCTTAGCTACAGAGACGCTTGCAAGCTGCACCGACTGTTTTGAAGCAAGCAACAGGGTTTGTTGCTTCAGACGGAGCTCGGAGCTCCGTATGTTTTAACAAGAGCGCTCGTTTCTCCGGCAGTGTTGATCGACCGGCACCAGCTTGGTCCCGTCAGTGCCGGATACCAGAAAGTTTCCTGTATTTTCAAAAATGACCTGTCTAGCATTTTATGGAGGGAGTTCTTCTAACATTTATACAACACACCTAAATATAAGCTGTTGGAGCAGACAAAATTTACAAAAACTTCCACATTTAAAAGAGATTATGGAGCAGTGCCAAGTTGTACAATATTTGCACAAAAAAGGCTTTTCGAAAGAACTCGAGTATTTAACAAATATCAGAACAACCAACATTGCTCTTAATAACCGTCATAGCTGCAGTTACTCTTTGAAGAATCGAAGACCAATTTGCAATGACAGCAGTGTTAATATAGCGATGGAATGTTCTCTCTCTCTGCCTCTCCACGTCCCTCTCCTCCTTTACGTCCCGCCTTAAAATCCACCTCTGACCAACCCTCCTATATCAACTTGGGCTTGATGTCCATTTTTTGATTACACCTCTGTGAAATGCTGTGGAACATTTTTCTAGTTAAAAGGTGCTATATAAACGCAAGCTGTTGTTTTTGAAAACCCTGGAACCATTTAAAAAACAATTGGGCGCAACATTAGGGTGTCTTTAGGGAATGTTTAAATTAAAATAGGCCAAATGGCCTTGGTCATCCATAATTATCTTGTGATGAAGGACATTATAGCATCACCCCAGATGAGATCCGCTAACTCTGAACCAAACCTAGCATCTTCTGATCCGTATGGCTTTCTGTGGAACAGAAGGGGAGATTTAATTGAAGTGTATAAAATTATGAGGGGCCTAGATAAAGTGAATAGGAAGGACCTATTTCCTTTAGCAGAGAGGTCAATAACCAGCTGGCATAGATTTAAAGTGATTGTTCGAAGGATTAAAGAGGAGTTGAGGAGAAACTGGAACTCAATGCCTGAAAGGGTGGTAGAGGCAGAAACCCTCATCGCATTAAAAAAAGTACTTGGCTATGTACTTGAAGAGCCATAACCTACAGGGCTACGGACCAAGAGCTGGAAAGTGAGATTAGGCTGGATGGCTCTTTTTTGGCTGGCACAGATGCAATGGGCCAAATGGCCTCCTTCTGTGCTGTAAACTTCTATGATTCTATGAACTACACCAGGCAGCGCCCTTCCCACTCAGCAAGTTCGCAAGTAAGAGACAATAATTAGCTAAATATTTCTGGACAGGGAACACCAATTCCTACTGCTTACATTTTTTTAATCTTATTTTTGTTATTCGAACTTAAATCAAAATTAAATTTCACCTGCCATCATGGATAGGTGTTATTTAAAGAATGCCTGAAACAAAAGAAAATTGCTACTTACAGGGTGTCAGATTTGGCTCAGTGGTAACACTCTCGTCTCAGAGTCTGAAGGTCATGGGCTCAGGCTCCACTCCAGAGACTTGAGCACATAATCTAGGCTGATACTTCAGAGTGGTATTGAGTGAGCGCTGCATTGTTGGAGGTGCCGTCTGTTGGGCGAGATGTTAAGCTGAGGGCCTGTCTGCGCGCTCAGATGGACAAAGATCATCCCACAGCATTACTCAAAGAAGAGCAGGGCACTCCCGATGTCCTGGCCAACATTTATCCCTCAACCCAAACCATCAGAATATAGATTGCCTGGTCATTTATCTCATTGCTGTTTGTGGAACCCTGCTGTAAGTAAATTGTCTGCCTCATTTCCCTACATTGCAAAAGTGATTACACTTCAAAAGTACTTAATTGGCTGTGAAGCGCTTTAGGATGTTCCAAGGTCATGAAATGCACAATATTAATGCAAGCTCTTCTTTCTTTGGAATGTTTCAGTATAGCTGATAGATGTAGAAATGAAGATGCTAGTGCTGCCTGGATTACAGGCAGTTAAAAAAAAGCAATTGTTAAAAAACTACTGCAAATGCACACAAAAGTTAAAAGTTTAGCAAGAAAAGAAAAAGTTACAACAGGCATGCTCCAGGAATTATTCCTACGTGGATTGGTTACTGAAGTATAAATGTGAGGTTTTAAAGATTTCACAAAAAAAAAAATAAAGCACATATTCACAAGTTATTTCAATTATCTTCAGTATAAACCTAAATGCAATAGGCTTCATTCAAAGCTGACAAACAGAGAATATACACACCAATTTTCTAATACACCCAGCTTTTAGGTGACCAATTTTCACAAAATTAAAAATGTGAAAGCCTTAAAAAGGCGGAAATCCCTTCTGTGCATCTTTCAATGTTCCTTGTGTCATTGTTTGTTATTTTTCCAAATTTAGTTTCTCTCCCTAGCCTTCATCTCTTTAAGACAGTAATGTAGATTTCCAACTGTGGAGAGGAGGCGGAGCCCTATCCTTTCTTCATCCGGTATCCACAAGCATGCATTTCCCGCAGGGATTGCTGGTTAACAATCTAATATGGGAGCCTCCTAATTCTTCCCCACTCTGGTCCAGGCAGGACACCCTGCTGCTCTGTGGTGATTGGATAACCTAGCAGAGGTCAAGGATTGATCTGGTCCATATGGCTAAGTTCCACACCACGCAATACAGGAAACTTTGGTTTATCCGGAGGTTATATGTCCGGAATACTCGATCTAACAGCAAAAATCAGGAGCCGTTTTCTATAAGTTTTTTTAGTTCTCGTTGCTTTTTTTTCCCCCAGTCAGGCACTGCAAGGTCTGTAGCTATAGCAGCAGCTTCAGCTAGAGACGCTTGCAGCTGCAGCCGACTGTTTTGAAGCTGTTGCTAAGCAACAGGGTTTGTTGATTCACACGGAGCTTTTCAGTTCCGTATGTTTCAACATTATGCTGGTATGTCTGGCACTTTTGATGGTACGGCACCAGCTCGGTCCCGTCAGTGCCGGATATCAGAAAGTTTCCTGTAATTGCATCCAATGAGCGTTTGCAGGACTGAAGTCAAATTCATGTTGACACCTTCTGGGAAATTCTTAAAATGATGAGTTTTTTTTTTTTAAATCAGTTTTTTTGGGATGTTGTTTACGTGCAAAAGATCAGAGGGTGGTAAACATTACACCCTTGTTCAAAAAGAGGAGAAAGATATAAGCTCAGGAAGTTATTGTCTAATTAGTCTTAGGACCGTTGTGGGTAAACTTCCAGAATCCGGAACACAGAATGCAATTAGTGAACGTTGAGAAAAACATGGGATAATCGGGGACAGTGCATTTTAAGGTGCAAGTTGTGCTCGACACGTTAATTGCATTTTTTGGAGAAATTAGTTACAGATAAAGGGAGTGCATATGGATTTTCAGAAGTCATATGATAAACTGCCACATAAGAAACCTGCTGTGAAAATTAAGGTACAAACATTAAAGGAAATGTAGCTGCATGGAAAGAGAGTAAGCCATGGGACACAAAGCAGAAAGTAGAGGGGTAAATGAATGTTTTTCAGATTGGGATATAGGCATGAGGAATAATAGAGAAATTTGCTGATTAGGGGGGGCATTGTAAATTGTGAAGAAGAATGCAAGAGATTGCAGGAGAACAGACAGGGTAGGAGAGTGAGAAGATAGGTGGCAGATGTAGTTCAATGCATAGAAATGTGTTGCAAAAATTAATATACCCTAAGCAGCAAGATTCTTAACAGACTGGAGAAACAGATGTCTAGGGGTGCAAATACTTAGAACTTTAAAAGCTGGTACAATAGATCAATGAAAGGCAGCAAATAGGATTTTACACAGGTATATACAGGGACAGTGAATGCAAAAGCAAGGTGGTGTTGATGTTGAATTTGTGCAAGACGTTGGTTAGACCAGTTATATTGTTTTGGGCACGGAGTTACAAGAAGGATATTAGAGCAATGGAAAGGGTACAAGATAATTATGAATCTATGTTTGAAGAAAGGCTTTCCTCTCCCCGCACCCCCCCAACTGAACGGAGAATGGTAATGGGGGAATCTACTAGACGGTTTCAAAATTATGAAAGGTTTTGAGAGGGTAAAAAGTAAAAGATGGTTTCCACTGGCTGATGATATAGTAACAAATGCACAAGGCTAAATTGAAATATGATGGATGGCCCAGTCACACTGCAGGAAAAAAAATGCAGCCTTTAGGAGAAACAGACAGCTTAAAACACCTGATGGAATCAGACATAAACGGCATGTGTGGGATAAACAGTGTGGACTGTACCTCACAACAGATTACTCTGCAAGGCAGAATCTTGGAGTCAGTGAGAAATTGCTACATTGGACCAATGGTGTCGCACAGGAATCGGTATGAAGGCCACTGCTTTTTACTATCTAAATGACCTGGATATAGGCGTTCACAGATGATACAACAACAATTTGTGCAAGTGTTAGGACTGTGGAGAACAAGTTTCTGCAAGAAGATTTCGATGCACTGCGAGAATGGGTCAAACTCTGGAAAATGGTATTTAATGTACTTAAGTGTAATGCTATGCATGTGGGAAGGACCAACACCAAGTATACTTGCACTTCACATGGAACAGAACCAAAATTGGATGAGAAAGAAAAGGACCTTGGCATTATAGTTCAGAATTCTCTAAAGGTCATGACCAATGCCAAGAAGCCATAGCCAAGGCAAATAGGGAATTAGTATGTTAACAGGACTATTTAATATAAAACAAAGCACACCATTTTGTCCTTGTATAATAAACCTTGGTTGGACCACATTTAGAACACTGTGTCCAGTTTTGGACCCCTCATACAGTTGGTGAGAGAGGCTTTGGAAAAGGTTCAGAGGAGGACCAAAAGAATGATTCCCAGCTTAAACAACCGTAGTTATTCAGATAGGCTTAAAAAGCTGGGTCTATTCACTTTAGAGGTGTGTAGACTTCAGGTGAGGTATGTAAAATAGTTAAGTGGCTAGACTGTGTTCCTACTGATATACTCATGACCTTTGGTCCCCCGATCCAAGTTGCACAATGGTAGGACTAGGTTATTTGTTAGGCGGTTCTGCTTTTGCCAGAGGATAGTTGACCTATGAAACAAGCTACCGGTTCATGCGGTGAGAGCTGACTCTCTGAATACCTACAAGGAGAGTGGGACTTGTTTGTGGCTGGGGTGGAGATCACGTCTTAAGGTAGGTGAAATACCAAGTAATAGAAGTATGATCAAGGTGGTCTCCTGGGCTAGTTTTGATCGGCTAAGAGGTCGGAGAGGGATTTTCCAGATTTTCTCCCCCCAATTGTCTGTGGGTTTTTATCTATCTAGGAGATTACTGCTGCTGCTGAGCAGGCGGTGTCCAATCATGATGCTTCACACATTACGATTGTGTGGGGAAGGCTTGATGGATCAGATGGTCTATTCCTGCCATTATTTTTGTATGTTCATATGTAAATACTGTACCTTAGTTTCTGTCAAAACTATCATTTAGCAGCCAGCCTCTCAATGAAGTGCTATGTGCTCATTTACCACAACTTAAAAAGATAGTAGTGCAATTATTTTGACAGTTTTTATATCAGAAACTGGTCAAAATCTGAGACAATACAACATGAACCTGACAAAAGCTGGCTAAACTGACATGACAAGAATTTCATTGAATAACATTTTGATGTCATTCTGCCGCTTGCATGTAATAATAGATTTTGGTTCAGTCAGTAAAATACACCCAAACACTCGTTACATTCTCTAAAAGCAGGCTTTAGACTGACAGCAGTCACAATTAACAAGCTCCCAGCTGCCCAGAAAGGAGTGGTCATGCACATTACTGTTGGCCAAGTTTGCCTTCTACTTCCTGACAACTGATGTGAACGTGAGTCACAACAGCAGCCTTCCCAATTCGCCTCTCTTTCCTCTTCCTCTGGCTTTCCGCCTGGCACTACTACAACTATTCAAAACTTTTTGTCATTAGAGTCAAGGCTTCTTTCAAAACAATAATATCCAAAACACCGAAAGCAATAAAACAGCAGTCAACCACATACGCTAAATCAATCATCACCAGTGATTGTACCCTGAGGAACAAAGCTAGTTTATTCTGACATAGCCCTGCTACAACTTCTTACAGTATGAAAGCGGAGGTTTAATCTAATAATAGCAACTTAAACCTACCTCGACGTACTTTGGGCAGAGAACAGTTTCAGTATAGTACTATTCACCTTTTTAAAATCTAATTAGCATTTCTAAATACATTAGCCTTTTGCGACATTCCTACACCAAATAAATTACAAGTGTCCTAGTTTATTTAGAAAATACTGCAATTATGAAGTATTTAGTACAGTAATTCAATTCTGCTAACCACTTGTAGAAAAGCAAACATCTGTAATACAGATTTATCAAGAGGGTAGATAGAGATATAAAATGACCAAGTAATCCATTACCTGCATGGCTAATTTTAATCACAAAGGAGATGCTGAACTACAAGGATACTGGCATCGCCCATAGATACATTACCGTACTACGATTAGATCTGCCTCAACATTTTAGTGGCCACTGCGACTCACATTTTAGGATGACTAATGAATCCCAACAGTAACCATTGAGCCTGCAGAGCTGACACAATCACTTAGAGTTCACATAGTCTACCTAATGAAAATGCAGCTCGTTAACATTGAGTTTTTTTTTCACTCCAGGTATTTCTCAGGTTCAGCATCTCAGACCACACCTGCAGGCAAGCCCTCACCCCTTCACCTGCCCAATAGCTGGGTAACTCGCAGTGAGCTCCAGCGTCAAATAGAAAACCTCTGATGACTGTATTTCAGCTTACTGATAATATCTTATGTCCTCACATGATCTTCCTCAACTTTGTAAGGGAATAGAATAAACACCAGACTGTGGCTTAGGCAATAAAACTGCCAAAGAGATTTTTTAAACAGTAAAAAGATAAGTCAACTGCAGCAATAAAACACTGTACAGTCCCTCATCAGAAAATAACTAAACTTCAATATGAACTGGACTGGATAAATTGTCCCTGAATATTAATCATATATGTGCTGTTTTATTGCTGACTGTCATTGGAGTCTCTGGCCTCTCTCTCACTGGTGGTTTTAGATAGGCCACTAAATTAGAACAAGATAGAAGTGTTTTAAATAACTGGGACACAGGAAATTTAAACATGTATGTATATTAAATTCAAATAGAGTTGCCGAACACAAATTCTAACAAATCCCACAAGATGCTTGCATTTGAATTGAATGGCCTAGTCCCTTCCTCAGATACCTGACCGGACAAAACAAATATTCTGGTGCTATTGTGTATTAAAATAAGATGGGCAATGACTATCTCCAACAAGCGAGAGTCTAACCACCTACCCTTGACATTCAACGGCATTACCATCGCCAAATCTCCCACTAATCAACATCCTGGGGGGTTACCATTGACCAGAAACTTAACTGGACCAGCCACATAAATGCTGTGGCAACAAGAGCAGGTCAGAGGCTAGGTATTCTGTGGCGAGTGTCTCACCTCCTGACTCCCCAAAGCCTTTCTACCATCTACAAGGCACAAGTAAGGAGTGTGATGGAATACTCGCCACTTGCTTGGATGAGTGCAGCTCCAACAACACTCAAGAAGCTCGACACCATCCAGGACACAGCAGCCCGCTTGATTGGCACCCCATCCACCACCTTAAACATTCACTCCCTCCACCACCGGCGTACTGTGGCTGCAGTGTATACCATCTACAAGATGCACTGCAGCAACTCGCCAAGGCTTCTTCGGCTGCACCTCCCAAACACGCAACCTCTTCCACCTAGAAGGGCAAGGGCAGCAGGCGCATGGGAACACCACCACCTCCAAGTTCCCCTCCAAATCACACACCATCCTGACTTAGAAGTATATCATCGATCCTTCACTGTCGCTGGGTCAAAATCCTGGAACTCCCTCCCTAACAGCACTGTGGGAGTTCCTTCACCACACGGACTGCAGCGGTTCAAGGCAGTGGCTCACCACCACCTTCTCAAGGGCAACTAGGGATGGGCAATAAATGCTGGCCTTGCCAGCGACGCCCAGATCACATAAGCGAATAAAGAGATATGCTGAAGGACTGAGATGAGGCAGATGGAACGGGAGGAGACTCGTGTGGAGTATAAACATCAGCACAGACTAGTTGGACCGAATGGCCCGTTTCTGTGCTGTATATTCTATATAATGTAATTCTATGTAACCTTGTACAAAAAAAAAACTTAGCAATGTATTCCTTATAATTTAGTAAACAGGCTTCATAATTAGTTGCAGCTTTTTAAAACATTTTTAAAGCTCAGTGTGTGTTATGTCACGGCTGTAAAACAGGAACCCTTGAGTTTGTTGAAATATCTGATCATTACCCATCATGGTACAATACTGTACAGACATTAGATTTGTCATTTTGATCCTCCTCCACAGAAAACAGGTGTAATACAGAACTAAAAATATGTATGTGGTATTTATTTATCAGCTGCATCTAATTATGAAGTCTTTGACTTGCCCAACTGATTTGTTTAAATTGGATAAGTCAACTGAGCTGTTTCCACTAAAACGTAGAACAGAACAGTGGGGGAAAATGTAAAATGAAGGTATAACAAAAAAGAGAATCTGTGCCAAATTAGGAGTGATTTTTTGTTGTGAACTAGATTAATAATTTTAAAATCAATATTTAATTGTTACCCGTCATGGTACAATACTTTACAGACATTAGATTTAAGTTATTTTGATCCTGTTCGGCAGAAGACAGGTGTAACACAGAACTGAAAATATGTATTTGATATTTATTTAGCAACCAACATGAATGTAGGCATTAAAAAAGAAGTTTTTTTTTTATTCAGCACAATGCTTACAGGCAGCAGTGACAAAATTTTGAATCTGAACTCTCTATTTGGAAAACAAACCAACATTTACCGTACTTACTCAGTTAACCTGGAATCGAGATTGCCAATCCAGAGTCGATGTCCCTCTTGTGAGGAGCTTTCAGACAAAATAGAAGCATTCTCCAATGGAAGAGATTCATTTTCAGTCCCCATACGTCACTACAAGAAAGAACGAACTTGCATTTATATAGCATTTATCACGACCCCAGGACGTCCCAAAGTGCTTTACAGCCAATGAAGTACTTTTGAAGTGTAGTCACTGATGTAATGTGGGAAACGCAGCAACCAATTTGTGCATAGCAAGGCCCCACTCACAGTAATGAGATAAATGACCAGATCATCTGCTGTTTTTAGTGATGTTGGTTCAGGGATAAATATTGGCTAGGACACCGGGGAGAACTTCCTGCTCTTCTTTGAATAATGCCATGAGATCTTTTACGTCCACCCGAGAGGGCAGATAGGGCCCCGGTTTAATGTCTCATCTGAAAGACGGCATCTCCGGCAGTGCAGCACTCCCTCAGTGCAGCACTGAAGTGTCAGCCTGGATTATGTGCCTTGAGTCTCTGGAGTGGGACTTGAACCCAACAGCCAACCTTCTGACGCAGAGACGAGAGTTCTACCACTGAGCCAAGACTGACACCTCAAGAAGAATCAAAAGGCCACATTATTAATTCAGCCACTTCAAGAATTCTCTTTTCATTTGTCTTCAAATAATGACAGGTACAAGACAGTACAAACTATATTCTTGATTGTGTGAATTACATGAGTAAAACCCAACTTACTATCAATTCTACATTTACCATTAAAATAGGCACTGGCTGAATTAAACTGCCATTTTCCAACTGACTTAAGGAACCATGCTGTTTTGACTACAAAATACACTAGCATGTTTTACCATTTAACATAGGAAATGGTCAATACACCACAATCCCCCCGCCACCCCCTCCAATACCCTTGACCACTGTGTACGTACAAACAAAAAGCCAGCTCCCTGCTCCAGGGGTTCAGTTGGTAATTTTATGTCCAATGTGGAACTCAGCCATACAGAGCAGAAAAGCAATTGGTCCAATCCTGCCTGTGTTGAATTAGCCGATTTTACCAGACCACAGGCAGAATAGCGGCTTATGATCGCTAGCCAGCGGCCACAGCTGGAAAGTGCACACTTGTGGCCAAAGGACGGGGTCTGGTTCACCTGTAATTTTTCCACAGAGGCTCACACGTGAAGAATACTGATTTAGGAAGGGATATCAGAGGGTGGCCAGCCCCAGTGAAATCAAAACTGCACAAGACTTACAACAGTCAGGAAACAGGAGGAGACAATTGAATAAAGGGGCGGGGAAGGAAGGAGGAAAAAAAACGTAAAAAATTTTAAATACAGATACGTGAACTGTTTTGTGCAGTAAAAAATAATTATGATATACATAATGAATTGTGTCAGAATATCCAAGGGTGAAATTCAAAGACCAGAGAGGGGTAGCAGACTTAGCACTTTGCATGTTTAATCACTGCAAAGCAGCAATCAGAGTAGATGGAATGCTGAATTATACAGTAAAGTCAGTGATTCCCAAGTTGGAAGATAGAGCACTGAAAGCTAAAATCAGACTGCATCTCGAGTAGTAATTCTGGTCACCAAGACAAAGAGAGACATGCAAGCCCTAGAGACAATGGCGAGAGGAGACATGAGGCTGATCCTCAGCACGGAACAGAGTTATGAGGAATAACACACAAACTTGGGCTTTCTAGCCTTGAAAAGGAGGCAAATAAGGGAAGATACTGAAGAGTACAGAAAAGAAAATCTGGACAACTGTTTCAAATCAAATTGTCACATCAGGGCAGGAGAGCTCAGACTCAAAGCAGCAAATGGCAAATTTAGGACTGAAGACCGGAAATGTTTCTTCACAAACAAACACACTAAAGCCAATTCAGAAGTAACTGCAAAATACAAAAATTGACATCATCATTCAGACCTTAATTTTCATGGCCTCCAACATGCATTAGAATATAATAGTGCTGAAGAAGTACAGCAAACCACCCTGTACAAGTTAGAACATTTTCCCTGCAATACTTAACTGCAGGAAGGCAAATTTCACTGGGTCGAGAACGGATCTGGCCCGGGTAAATTGGAATCAAAGATTGGCAAGCAAAACTGTAATGGAACAATGGGCTGCCTTTAAAGGGGAGATGGTTCGGCTACACTTGAGGTACATTCCCACGAAGGGGAAAGGTAGGGCAACAAAAGCCAGAGCTCCCTGGATGACGAAAGAGATAGAGAGTAAGATGAAGCAGAAAAAGGGCGCATGACATAGGATATATGGCACAGAAACAGGCCATTCGGCCCAACCAGTCCATGCCGGCGTTTATGCTGCACACAAGCTTCCTCCAGTCTTTCCTCATCTATCAGCATAACCCTCTATTCCCTTTTCCCTCATATGCTTGTCTAACCTCCCCTTAAATAGAATCGATACTATTCGCTTCAACCACTCCCTGTGGTAGCGAGTTCCACATTCTCACTACTCTTTTGGGTAAAGAAGTTTCTTCTGAATTCTCTATTGGATTTCTTGGTGACTATCGTATATTGATGGCCTCTAGTTATGCTCTTCCCTACAAGTGGAAACACTCTCTCTATCCACTCTATCAACATTTTTCTAATTTTAAAGACCTCTATTAGGTCACCCCTCAGCCTTCTTTTTGCGAGTAAAGAGACCCAGCCTGTTCATCCTTTCCTGATAGGTATGCCCTCGCATTTCTAGTATCATCCTCGCAAATCTTCTCTGCACCCTCTCCAGTGCCTCGATATCCTTTTTATAATATGGCGACCAGAACTGTATGCAGTACTCCAAGTGTAGCCTAACCAAGGTTCGATACAGGTTTAGCATAACTTCCCTACTTTTCAATTCTGAACCTCTAGAAATAAACACTAGTGCTTGATTTGCTTTTTTTATGGCCTTGCTAAACTGTGTCGCAACTTTTAGTGATTTGTGTATTTGCACTCGGATCCCTTCGTTCCTTTACCCCATCTAGACTCGCACCCTCCAAGTGATAAGTGGCCTCCCTATTCTTCCTACCAAAATGTAATACCTCACATTTATCTGTAATTTGCTGCATTCCTCCTCAGTATCGACTTGTCCCGACTCCGCACTCTGACCTTGTTCATCAGTCTATTATGGGGTAACCTTATCGAAGGCCTTTTGAAAATCCAGATAAATTACATCTACTGCATTACCCTTGTCTACTCTCTCTCTTACCTTTTCAAAAAATTCAATAAGGTTGGTCAAGCAAGACTTTCCCTTTTGAAATCCACGCTGACTATTCACTATTATATTTTTGGTTCCTAGATGTTCTTCTATTTTCTCCTTTAGTGGGGATTCCATTATTTTTCCTACCACTGATGTTAAGCTGACTGGTCTGTAATTCCCTGGACATGTAATACCAATATTTAAGGGTGATAGAACATTAGCTATCCGCCAGTCCTCTGGCAGTACACCATTTTCTAACGAATTATTAAATATCCGTAGTAATGTCTCTGCTATCTCTTCCCTAGATTCATTTAAAATGCGTAGATGCAATCCATCCAGGCCAGGGGTTTAATTATCTTTGAGTTTGGTTAGTTTATTTAATATATCCCCTTTTTCATTTTAAATGCACTTATCTCATTACTAATCTCATCATCCAATGTCATGTCCACCTGTTCTATCTCCCTGGTAAATACCGAAGCAAAATAATAATTTAATATTTCTGCCATCTCTCTATCATTACCTGTGGTATTGTCCTGTCTATCCCTTAATGGCCCTATTCCCATCCCAACCTTCCTTTTTTTATTGATGTGCCTATAAAGTATTTTACTATTTTGTTTTATGTTCCTTGATAATTTAATTTCATAGATCCTCTTTGCCTCCCTAATTGCTTTTTTTTTTTAAACTTCTCTCCTAATCTTTTCGTATTCTCCCTTATCATGCACTCCCCTGCTGTCTATGTACTTAATGTATGCCTCTTTCCTTGCCCTCAATTATTCTCTTATGGCTTTATTCATCCATGGAGTCTCATTATTGTTTAGTTTGTTCTTTCCTTTTAGCAGAATATATTTTTCCTGCACTGTGTTGAACACCATTTTAAATGTTTCCCATTGCTGTTCTACATTGTTGTTTGCCAATACCGTTGCCCATTCCCCCACCCAAGTTCTCTTCTCAGCCCCTCAAAAATCAGCTTTTCTCCAATCTATTAACCTAGTTTTTGTCATACTCATGTCTTTCTCAATTATCATCTTAAAACGTATATTATGGTCACTACTGCCTATATGTTCCCCGACTTCTACTTCTCTAATCTGTTCTGGTTCATTCCCCATTACTAGATCAAATAGCGAATCCTCCCTTGTTGGGCTTGCTTCCCTTGCTTGACCAACCTTATTGAATTTTTTGAAGAGATAACAGAGAGAGTAGACAATGGTAATGCAGTAGATGTCATTTATCTGGATTTTCAAAAGGCCTTCGATAAGGTACCCCATAATAGGCTGATGAACAAGGTCAGAGAATGCGGAGTCAGGGGACAAGTAGCAGAATGGATTTCTGGATGGCTTCAGGACTGAAAGCAGAGAGTGGGAGTAAAGGGTATTTACTCACAGTGGCAGAAGGTGGGAAGTGGTGTTCCACAAGAATTAGTGCTGGGACCACTGCTGTTCACAATTTACATCAACGATTTAGACTTTGGAATCAAAAACAATTTCTAAATTTATGGATGACACCAAATTTTGGGGGGGGGGGGGGGAAGATAGTCAATACTGAGGAGGACTGCAACAAATTACAGGAGGACATTAATAAACTTACAGAATGGGCATATAATTGGCAAATTAAGTTCAACACAGATAAATGTGAGGTATTACATTTTGGTAGGAAGCATAGAGAGGTCACTTATCACTTGGAGGGTGCGAGTCTAGGTGGGGTAGAGGAACAAAGGGATCTCGGAGTACAAATTCACAAATCACAAAGTTGCGACACAGGCTAGCAAGGCCATAAAAAAAGCAAATCAAGCACTAGGGTTTATTTCTAGAGGTATAGAATTGAAAAGTAGGGAAGTTATGCTAAACCTGTATCGAACCTTGGTTAGACTACACTTGGAGTACTGCGTACAGTTCTGGTCGCAATATTATAAAAAAGATATAGAGGCACTTGAGAGGGTGCAGAGAAGATTTACAAGGATGATACCAGAAATGAGGGGGTATACCCATCAGGAAAGGATGAACGGGCTGGGTCTCTTTTCTCTTGATAAAAGGCTGAAGTGTGACCTAATAGAAGTCTTTAAAATTATAGAGTAAATACAGAGAGAATGTTTCCACTTGTGGGGAAGAGCATAACTAGAGGCCATCAATATAAGATAGTCACCAAGAAATCCAATAGGGAATTCAGAAGAAACTTTTTTACCCAAAGAGTGATGAGAATGTGGAACTTGCTATCACAGGGAGTGGTTGAAGCAAATAGTATAGATGCTTTTAAGGGGAGACTAGACAAGCATATGAGGGAAAAGGGAATAGAGGGTTATGCTGATAGATTTAGATGAGGAAAGATGGGAGGAGGCTCATGTGGAGCATCTATATACGCCAGCATGGACTGGTTGAGCTGAATAGCCTGTTTCTGTGCCATATGTAATCCTATGGCCCCTTATCCTGAAACTATGACCCCCCTAGTTCTAGACTCTCCAGCCAGGGGAAGCAGCATCTCAGCATCTACCCTGTCAATCCCCCCTCATAATCGTATAGGTTACAGATGCTGAAGGAACTGCTGTTCGGTGCATTGTTTTTCTTTACAACCTCCTGAGAAATCTGCACAAGAACCGCAATGGCACAAGTTTCCAAGCGCTGTCAGGTCGACAGGGGTGGGTGGGGTGGTTGTCTGTCTGAGTCGTATTACCCCGGGGAATTGTCAACGCAACGATGGGAGGGAGGGGGCGCGAATACCCGAGCTAGTGAGAGAGAGTCTGCGGGGCCCTCGGTCACTGCGGCAGCAACTCCCAGAGCGACAAAAACCTCTACCTCAGATGGCGGACCACGGCCAAGTTGTGTCCCCCCACCCACCCCGCGGGCGCCCTGGATTAGGAGAGGCCAGTGATAAAATCCGCTTGGATTGCGGGACATGGCCTTCCAAGCGGTGCGGTAGGGGAGGGGGGCGCCATTTGCTTTATTTCAACTCCCACCGCCGATTTGATCGTCATAAACCTCAGGCCGCCCAACTCGATGCGAGTCCCTTGCGGCCCTCACGCCATCCGCCGATTACCTCGGGTGAAGTTTTCATTCCCCCTCCGTTCTCACCACCACCACCGCCGCCTCCTCCTCCTGTCAACGACATCCGGTCAAGCCAATGGCTTGACCTTTCAACCCGCGCCGTGCGCTTCCTGTCGGTGCGAGGGTGGGCGGGAAGTGGACTACATTACCCATGAGGCCTCACGCGGCCAACGTGCGTAGACTTCCGTGCGCGCGCACACCCGCCGCCCTTCTGGGTAATGTAGTTCTGAGGCCGAGCAGACCAGGGCAGCTAGCTCGGGGTCCTGTGGTTCCCCCGGATGTCCCAAGAAGGCGAACAACAGGAGGAGCCGGGGAGCCTTTAACCCGCTGGCTTTCCAGTCTAATGGTAGGAAGAACGAGGAGTAGGCAATATAAACTAAAGGGTACGATCCTAAAGTGGGTGCATGAACAGAGAGACCTGGGGGTATATGTGCACAAATCGTTAAAGGTGGCAGAGCAGGTTGAGAAAGCGGTTAAAAAAGCATACGGGATCCTGGGCTTCATAAATAGAGGCATAGAGTACAAAAGCAAGGAAGTTATGATGAACTTTTATAAAACACTGGTTCGGCCTCAACTGGAGTATTGTGTCCAATTCTGGGCACCGCACTTTAGGAAGGATGTGAAGGCCTTAGAAAGGGTGCAGAAAAGATTTACAAGAATGGTTCCAGGGATGAGAGACTTCAGTTACATGGACGGACTGGACAAATTGGGATTGTTCTCCTTGGAGCAGAGAAGGTGAAGAGGAGATTTGATAGAGGTGTTCAAAATCATGAGAAGTCCAGACAGAGTAGATAGCGAGAAACTGATCCCATTGGTGGAAGGGTCGAGAACCAGAAGACACAGATTTAAGGTGATTGGTAGAAGAACCAAAGACGACGTGAGGAAAAGCTTTTTTACTCAGCGAGTGGTTAGGATCTGGAATGCACTGCCTGAGAGGGTGGTGGGGGCAGAGTCAATCGTGGCTTTCAAAAGGAATTGCATAAGTACCTGAAGGGAAAATAATTGCAGGGCTGTGGGGTTGTGGGGAAGTGGGGACTAGCTGAAGTGTTCTTAGAGAGCTGGCATAGGCTTGACAGCCTGAATGGCCTCCTTCTGTGCTGTAACCATTCTATAATTGTTCCCAAGCTGACTACAACAATAATCATGGGATATCGGCCACTTTAATAAGATGACCTTGGGTAAAGGTGAAAACATCCCCGCTTCACTGTCTCCACCCCCTTAACATGCCATGGCTTCAGTCCACATGTCCTTTAGTGGCATTTCTGTTCCACTTTAGTGGGTCATGTTACTTACAGATGTCAGAGACCAGCCCTGTGTGATCATAAATTATTATGCTTTATAGTAATCATATAATTTAAATTATAAATACGATAGGGATGGGGGGATGCAGTTCAGGACATGAATGCTGTCCAGCAACTAAATAAGTTTTCTCCCTTCAAAGGCATTCGCTTATCGTATTAAAGCAGGGGAGTTTGTTTTATTTTCTGTGGCATAGTGGTACAGTATTTATACTTGTTTTCATTGATCAGAAGGTTGTCCAATACCAGTTCATTTTGGTGATAAAGTTGAGACAAATTGTTTGATTTGTGTTGATGAAGGACTGTGTAAAATACATTTGCAGGGATGAGTGAGTAGCTTTTTGCTAGATTTTTACTGTTCCTGCTTGTTTTCCCACAACTAAATAAAGGAATGTTTGGCATATTTTTCCTACTTAGATTTTATTGTTGCTGTGTCTAAGGTGTTCAGCAGACAGATCCCATTTTAAGTAATTTATGCACTTCTGGCCACCTAGTCATAGGAGACAGATCATTGCCCTTGAGATTCTGTACAGATGAGCAATAAAAATGATGCTGATTATTAATAATCAAAGCTATGATGGAAGGTCAATGAAATTGAGCTAATTTTCTTTAGGGGAAAAAGAGACTTTTACCGTTGTCAAATGGATTAACAAAGCTAATCAAGTCAAATATTTCACTGATGAGAGTTCCATTACTGGGGACACAAGTTTAAAAGTTAGGAGCAAGAAAGGAAATCAAGCAGATTTTTTTTGATAGGTATGTTTCTTGATTTTAAAAAAATGGTGGAATATGGCATGAAGATGGGTAGGTGGAGATTAGATTATTCGAAAAAGGCCAGATTTATTAAGGCGATTGCTTTATCCTGTTCCTAAAAACTCTTTTGTTGTTTGTATAACATGTTACACAGCATGTTAGAGTATTGGCTGACACCATTTCAACAGCTGAGGTTGTAATATCTGTTTGTCTGCTTTACAATAGTGACTTAATTGAAGCGCTTTGGGACATACTGAGGATGTGAAAAGTGCTACATAAATGCAAGTTCTTTCAAGGACACCCATTGATCTGTAACTTCCAGATTGCAAACTCAGCAGTAGATGTAGCGGTAGGACTGTTACAACAGTGACCCTTGACCTCTTGGACCCAAGTCCAGTCGGTCTCAGTCTGGGTGGGCGTGTGTGCTGTAAGGAGGATGCCGAGAAATTCCAGTATGATTTGGACAGGTTGGGTGATTGGGCAGAAGCATGGCAAATGCAATATAATGTGGATAAATGCAAGGTTATCCACTTTGGTGACCAAAAACAGGAAGGCAGATTATTATCTGAACGGCAATAGATTGGGAGAAGGGGAAGTGCAGCGAGACCTGGGTGTCCTTGTGCACCAGTCGCTGAAGGTAAGCATGCAGGTGCAGCAGGCAGTTAAAAAGGAAAATGGTATGTTGGCCTTCATAGCGAGAGGGTTCGAGTACAGGAGCAAGGATGTCTTGCTGCAGTTGCACAGGGCCTTGGTGAGACCACACCTTGAGTATTGTGTGCAGTTTTGGTCGCCTTATCTGAGGAAGGATGTTCTTGCCATGGAGGGAGTGCAGCGAAGATTCACCAGGCTGATACCTGGGATGGCAGAATGACGTATGAAGAGAGATTGGGTCGATTGGGCTTATACTCGCTGGTGTTTAGAAGAATGAGAGGGGATCTCATTGAAACTTATAAAATTCTAACAGGACTAGACAGACTAGATGCAGGAAGGATGTTCCCGATGGTTGGGGAGTCCAGAACCAGGGGTCACTGTCTAAGGATAAGGGGTAAGCCATTTAGGACTGAAATGAGGAGGAATTTCTTCATCCAGAGAGTGGTGAACCTGTGGAATTCTCTACCACAGAAGGCGGTTGAGGCCAATTCATTAAATATACTCAAGAAGGAGTTAGATATATTTCTTAAGGCTAAAGGGATCAAGGGATATGGGGAGAAAGCAGGGACAGGGTACTGAATTTGGATGATCAGCCATGATCTCATTAAATGGCGGAGCAGGCTCGAGGGGCCGAATGGCCTACTCCTGCTCCTATCTTCTATGTTTCTATGTCTAGTTTTTTGTACTCATAGCTATACTATAAAATATGATTCAGATTAATGCTAAACAGTTAATCTCAGCCAAAGGCTACTGTATTGACGTGTGGAAAATGGAAAATTCATATACTATAGCAGCATTGGGTGCTCTTCTGAAGCTGGGATTAGAAAATGGCGTTGAGGCGGTTTTTTTCGCCCAGTTGCATTTCCATTGTTTTTTGAGGAAAGGAGATTTTTCATCAGTAATTAAACAATGGGAGGCCTTTGGGTACAGAGTCGACACACTCCCACGAGGTGGAAAAGAAGGGCATCCAAAGCTAGAGCTCCCTAAGGATGAATAAAAATATAGAGATTAAAATGAAACAGAAAAAGGAGGCTTATGACAAATGTGAGGTTCATAATACAGTAGAGAACCAAGCTGACTATAGAAGTACACAGGAGGTCCAAAAAAGGGAATTAGAGGGGCAAAGAGAGAGCCTGAGAGTAGATTAGCAGCTAACAAAAAAGGAACTCAAATGTCTTTTATCGACATATAAATAGTAAAAGGAAGGGTGGGACTGATTAGGCAGCGGGCATAGCTGAGGTACTAAATGAGTACTTTGCAGGTGCAGCAGGTGGTTAAGAAGGCAAATGGTATGTTGGCCTTCGTAGCGAGAGGGTTCGAGTACAGGAACAAGGATGTCTTGCTGCAGTTGTACAGGGCCTTGGTGAGACCGCACCTTGAGTATTGTGTGCAGTTTTGGTCGCCTTACCTGAGGAAGGACGTTCTTGCCATGGAAGGAGTGCAGCGAAGATTCACCAGGCTGGATGGCAGGAATGACGTATGAGGAGAGATTGTGTCGATTGGGCTTATGCTCACTGGAGTTTAGAAGATTGAGAGGGGATCTCATCGAAACCTATAAAATTCTGTCAGACCTGGACAGACTAGATGCAGGAAGGATGTTTCTGATGGCCGGGGAGTCCAGAACCAGGGGTCATAGTCTAAGGATAAGGGGTAGGCCATTTAGGACTGAAATGAGGAGGAATTTCTTCACCCAGAGAGTGGTGAACCTGTGGAATTCTCTGCCACAGAGGGCGGTGGAGGCCAGTTCATTAAATATATTCAAAAAAGAGTCGGATATATTTCTTGAGGCTAAAGGGATCGAGGGATATGGGGAGAAGGCAAGGACAGGGTACTGAATTTGGATGATCAGCCATGATCTCATTGAATGGCGGAGCAGGCTCGAAGGGCCGAATGGCCTACTCCTGCTCCTATCTTCTATGTTTCTATGTATCTTTACTAGAGAAGTGGATGCTGCCAATGTAGCAGTAAGAGAGGATGTATACTGATTGGATAGGATAAAAATAGATAGAGGAGGTACTCAAAGTAGAAAAGTCACCCGGTCCAGATGGACTGCATCCTAGGTTACTGAGGGAAGTAAGAGTTGAAATAGCAGAGGCTCTGGCTACAATCTTCCAATCCTCATTAAGTACGGGAGTGGTGCCAGAGGATTGCAAGGTTACACCCCTGTTCAATAAAGGGAAGAGGGATAAACCTGCCAATTACACGCCAGTCAGCTTCACGTCGGTGGTGGGGAAACTTTAGAGACAATAATCCGGGACAAAGTTAATTGGCACTTGGAAAAGTATGGGCTAATAACTGAAAGTCAGCACAGATTTGTTAAAGGCAAATCGTGTTTGAGTAACTTGATTTGAGTTCTTTTATGAAATAATGGAGAGGGTCGATGAGGGTACTGCGGTTGATGTTGTGTATGGACTTTCAAAAGGTGTTTGATAAAATACCATATAATAGACTTGTTAGCAAAATTAAAGCCCATGGGATTAAAGGGACAGTGGCAATGCAGCTACAAAACTGACGAATGGGGAGAAAGGAGAGTGTCGTGGTGAACATAATAGCAAAATACTGTGGATGCTGGAACTCTGAAATAACAACAGAAAATGCTGGAAATACTCAGCAGGCCAGGCAGCATCTGTGGAGAGAGAGAAACAGAGTTAACGTTTCAGGTTTGGGACCCTTCATCAGAACTGGAAAAAGCTGGCGATGTAACCGATATTAAGCAGGTGCAGAGACGGGGGGTGGGGGGGGTGGTTAGGAGGGGAGGAAGGAATAGAAAGAACACCCTGTACTTTTGTAAGAGGCAGGAAAGATAAAATGTTGCAAATGGGAATGGCAAAAATCATGCTGCATGAGAAATTGTTGAACTCAATGTTGAGTCCGGCAGGCTGCAAAGTGCCCAATCGAAAGATGAGGTGCTGTTCCTCGAGCTTACGTTGAGCTTCATTGGAACAATGCAATAGCCCGAGGACAGAATGATCAGAGTGGGAGTGAAGCGGTGAATTAAAGTGACAGGCGACCGGAAGCTCAGGGTCAACCTTACGGACTGAACGGAGGTGTTCCGCAAAGCGGTCGCCCAATCTGCGTTTGGTCTCCCCAATGTAGAGGAGACCGCATCGTGAGCAGCGAATACAGTATACTAAATTGCAAGAAGTACAAGTAAATCGCTGTTTCACCTGGAAGGGGTGTTTGGGGCCCTGGACAGTGGGAAGGGAGGAGGTAAAAGGGCATGTGTTGCATCTCCTGCGCTTGCACGGGAAGGTGCCAGGTGAAGGAGAAGGGCTGTTAGGGGGTGATTGAGGAGTGGACCAGGGTGTCGTGGAGGGAGCGGTCCCTTCGGAATGCTGAAAGGGGAGGTGAGGGGAAGATGTGTTTGGTGGTGGGATCACGTTGGAGGTGGCGGAAATGGCGGAGGATGATCCATTGAATGTGGAGAACAGTTGTTTTTCAGACTGGAGGGAAGTATACAGTGGTGTTCCCCAGGTGTCGGTTTTAGGACATATGTTAATGACCTGGATTTGGGTATATAGAGCAAAATTTCAAAGTTTACAGATGACATGCAACTTGGAAATGTAGTAAACAATGAGGAGGATCGTAACAGACTTCAGGAGGGCATAGACTGGTGAAATGGACAGAAACATGAGATGAAATTTAACAGAAGTGTAAAGTGATGCATTTTGGTAGGAAGAATGAGGAGAGGCGATATAAACTAAATGATGTTCTGATGAAGATGAGTAACATTCTTGAAATAACATAATATGCACTAAATTATTTTTGGGGTTTGGAGCTGTAAATGGCAAAATAAATAACTAAGAACTGCTAGTCGGTGTTTTGTACCTCCAGGAAACCACATCTGCAGTTAGTGCAAGTTTGCCATTTTAGTGATGTTTCCATTCAGTGTTAAACCTTTAATGCCTTGGAAAAGCATTATTGATGGATCTATAAATAAGCCACAAGTACGGTTTTACTTTTAAGTCTTATAACTTCAATTATAAATAGTAACTCGTTAAGGAGTATAGTTTTTCCTGAAATAACATGGTGTAATGGAATAGCACGTTTATATGCTAATGTACGGTGTCAGAATGCTCGGCCATGTGTTCAAGACTGATTCCTGACACAGAGAAAAGGGTTAGTTTGTGAGCCAATAAGCCTGTGCACATCCCAGCACCCAAATCGAGTGTTTCGGGAGAGCATCGCCTGTAGGTCAGCTGCTTCGTCTCTCATTCACAGAATGGTAAAATGAAAGAAGATGGAGACAAATTTTTAAAAAAAAGTGAAATAAAGTACAGGACACTTTTTTTTATCCGGCACCGACGGGACCGGCGTGGTACCGGATTACAGAGAGTTATAGTTAAAAGGTACGAGAGCTCCGTACACAGCCACAAATCCAGGCTTCCCTGTTGCTTAGCAACAGGTGCAAGAAGCCCGACCACAGACCAAGCGTCCCTGTTGCTTAGCAACAAGTGCAGGAACCCCGATTACACAGCCAAGAATCAAGAAACGGCCACTAATATGAAGAAAAACTTAACTGAACCTACTCCTGAATTTTGCCGGTTAACCGAGATTTCCGGTTGCTTTGGTGCCGGTAAATCGAGAGTTTCCTGTATCAATTGCAGATTGGGGTTTTACAGCTTTATTTAAAAACAGCAAATTATGCATGCAAAAAGAAACACACTTTGTTAAATACGAATGAAATAATATTTATTTCCGGAATTTGAGGACAGGTTCAGGTGGAGAAAAGGATCTGGTTATTATTGATGCATTTCGCTTGATGTTGTCCTCAATGACTTCAATCATGGGGCTAATGCACTTACCTGCATAATGCATATAGTTAATGTTTTCCAGAGTGATGCAAGCTGAATTTGGTTTCTATTAAATTAGACTTCAAAAAGATAAAAGAAAAGCAAACCCACTTTGTTTCCAGTTCGGTATGGTTGGTAGTGTTTGTACTAAGTAAGCCTTCAAATTTTTTTTGTACAAATGTGTCTTGTATCCAAATATTGTAGCATAAGTGAAGAAGATTTAGCTTTTAGAGCTGTAGGCTGAAAATCTTAATTCAATGTTAATGTAATGCTCCACAATGATTGATTATGGTTCATGTGCTTTAGGATTTTTGAAGTAATTTTAAATTGCTTTTCTTACCTCCCTCACTCTGGTACTGTTTAAATAGAACTGGTCGTATTCTGATACTTTGCCAAAGCATGGTTGCACAATCTAACAGGCTAGCCAGCTGTGCAGGACAGCATATTGAGCGCAATCACATGCAGTTCCAGTCAGGTTGCCGTATAGCATTCAGCAGTGGCAACTGTGGCTGATTTTTCCCTTCGCGAGCCCAGTGGTACTGTGACCAATTGTAGCACCCTTAAATCCGCAATCTCAGCACAGTTCGGATATTGAACCTGGGGTCTTCCTATCTGTGTGACCCAGAAACAAGGATTTCACCTTTAAAACACCAGGGTATGCATTCCGTTTGACTGAGATGGAGGTGGAATGGATTGGAGGCAGATAGCAATTGATTATATTTATTATTGGGTGAATATTGAGAAATTTTCTTTAAAAACTTCTGCTTTGAAATTGTGATTTATTTTAGCATATGAATGTTGAACACATCCATATGAGATTCCTCTCATTCAATAGTACTTGCCATAACACATTAATGCTCAAAAGGTTATGCAATCAAATATCGTGCTGAAGACTTGTGCTCCAGAACTAGCCGTGCTCTAGCCAAGCTGTTCCAGTACAGCTACAACACTGGCATCTATCTGACAATGTGGAAAACTGCTCAGGTATGTCCTGTCCACAAAAAGCAGGATAAATCCAATCTGGCCAATTACCGCCCCATCCGTCTACTCTCAATCATCTGCAAAGTGATGGAAAGTGTCATCGACAGTGCTATCAAGCGGCACTTACTCACCAATAACCTGCTCACTGATGCCCAGTTTGGGTTCCGCCAAGACGACTCGGCTCCTGACCTCATTACAGCCTTGGTTCAAACATGGACAAAGGAGCTAAATTCCAGAGGTGAGGTGAGAGTGACTGCCCTTGACATCAAGGCAGCATTTGACCAAGTGTGGCATGAAGGAGCCCTAGTAAAATTGAAGTCAATGGGAATCGGGGGGGAAAACTCTCCACTGGCTGGAGTCATACCTGGCACAAAGGAAGATGGTTGTGGTGATTGAAGGTCAATCATCACAGCCCCAGGACATCGCTACAGGAGTTCCTCAGGGCAGCGCCCTAGGCCCAACCATCTTCAGCTGCTTCATCAATGACCTCCCCTCCAACATAAGGTCAGAAATGGGGATGTTCGCTGATGACTGCACAGTGTTCAGTGCCATTCACAACTCCTCAGATAATGAAGCAGTGTATGCCCGCATGCAACAAGACCCGGACGACGTTCAGGCTTGGGCTGATAAGTGGCAGGTAACATTCGCGCCACAGAAGTGCCAGGCAATGACTATCTTCAACAAGCGAGAGTCTAACCACCACCCCATGACATTCAACGGCATTACCATCGCCGCATCCTCCACCATCAACATCCTGGGGTTCACCATTGACCAGAAACTTAACTGGACCAGCCACATAAATACTGTGGCAACAAGAGCAGGTCAGAGGCTGGGTATTCTGCGGCGAGTGTCTCACCTCCTGACTTCCCAAAGCCTTTCTACCATCTGCAAGGCACAAGTAAGGAGTGTGATCGAATACTCTCCACTTGCCTGGATGAGTGCAGCTGCAACAACACTCAAGAAGCTCGACACCATCCAGGACAACCACCTTAAACATTCACTCCCTCCACCACCGGCGTACCGTGGCTACAGTGTGTACCATCTACAAGATGCACTGCAGCAACTCGCCAAGGCTTCTTCGGCAGCAACTCCCAAACCCGCGACCTCTTCCACCTAGAAGGACAAGGGCAGCAGGCGCATGGGAACACAACCACCTCCAAGTTCTCCTCCAAGTCACACACCATCCTGACTTGGAAGTATATCGCCGATCCTTCATCGTCGCTGGGTCAAAATCCTGGAACTCCCTACCTAACAGCACTGTGGGAGTACTTTCACCACACGGACTGCAGC
Source organism: Somniosus microcephalus (assembly GCF_052327205.1). NCBI lineage: Eukaryota > Metazoa > Chordata > Chondrichthyes > Squaliformes > Somniosidae > Somniosus > Somniosus microcephalus. The sequence goes on from NC_141009.1 coordinate 30,937,056, forward strand.
GGTTCTAGGCGGCTCACCACCACCTTCTCAAGGGCAATTAGGGATGGGCAATAAATGCTGGCATTGCCAGCGACGCCCACATCCCATTAACAAATAAAAACAAATTAAAGATTTGTGCCTGAGGCACAGTGTTTCAACAAATACAGATTACTATGAATTATCGAGGAAGGTGCCAGGATAGCTTTTATTTTACTACGTCTATTATAAACACAATTATTTAGTTGCAGTGCAAAGGGAAAAATATAGCTTCATGTGGTAAAAACTGGCATTATTATAAACTTCATGCAGGATATATTGTCTGCCAGCCTGAAAATTTAGTTTTACAGTGTTGAGTATTATATTACAGAACCAGAGTCATGCAGATTTATTAAATGGTAATTCCCCTTTATTTCTGCCCCTCAAATTTCACTCCACTTCTGCTTGGTCTGTTGGGTGCGGTTGTCCAACTTGTGAACATTTTCACTGGTGCTTTCATTCCTATTTCCTGGTCGACCTGCAAAAGAGCATATTTGAGTACTACAAGAAGGGATCGCTCCTGTAGAGACAGCCAAACCAATCCTGAGTGTCATTGTTACCATCATACCAGACTGGGATTTGAGTTTAGTCTCCTTGTTGAGAAACCAGCACTCTTAGCAACATATGTACCTGCCAATATATCTTATTCAAATAATGGGCCAGAATTTACCGTAGCTGGCGAATGAACGGCTACACTTGCCCTTGCCTGTTTAATTTCCAGGCGACTTTGCACGGCAAGTTGCTGTAAGTGGGTGAGGGAATCGGTGCGGTGCCCTCTACAAGGCATCTGGGACCTGTCTGTACAGGACAAGCAACTGTGTATATCCTTAACCAATCAGACTGAAGAACTGAGCATTGCACAGCGCAGAGTCTAAATCAGGAAGAAGAGTGAATTCAATATCAAATCGGGTACAGCAAGCCAAATAAAGAGAGGGAAAGAAAGATTGGATTAAGAGGCAGAAAGAAAAAGTTAAAAAAAATCTCCAACAAAAAGCTTGAAGGAATGAGACTCCACACTTGTAATAGTTAATTTTCAGTGTCAGAGGGGTTGTTTAGCAGTAATTAAGACTTATCACGCCAATAAAAAGGGTACTTCGACTGAAATGGACAAGTCCTAACTTTCTGTGGTGAGTTTAGTTCGTATCTACTGTGCAAGTTCAGGAACTTTAAGCCATTGAATACATTTGAATGGGGAGCCAGACAGCGAGATGCTGTTTTCGGGAAACTAACGGTGGAGCGGTGCATCTCAGGAGCAACTTCTATATTTTCACATTTAACCGTGCATCTGCTCCAAAATGTTAGCCAGAATTGGACACAATGTAGATTTCTAAGTTAAATAGATTATTTGAAAATGATGTTTTAATTTGAATTGTGATGAAAATATATGATAGGATTACATAGGATATACAGCACAGAAACAGGCCATTCGGCCCAGCCAGTCCTTGCTCCACTCAAGCCTCCTCCCTTCTTTTCTCATCTAACTATCTGTATAACCCTCTATTCCCTTCTCCCTCATATGCTTATCTAGCCTCCCCTTAAATGCATCTACACCATTCACTTCAACCACTCCCTGTGGTAGCGAGTTCCACATTCTCACCACTCTTTTGGGTAAAGAAGTTTCTTCTGAATTCCCTATTGGATTTCTTGGTGACTATCTTATATTGACGGCCTCTAGTTATGCTCTTCCCCACAAGTGGAAACTCTGTATCTACTCTATCAAAACCTTTCATAATTTTAAAGACCTCTATTAGGTCAAGAGAAAAGACACCCAGCCTGTTCATCCTTTCCTGATAAGTATACCCTTGCATTTCTGGTATCGTCCTTGTAAATCTTTTATGCACCCTCTCCAGTGTCTCTATAAGCTTTTTATAATATGGCGACCAGAATTGTACGCAGTACTCCAAGTGTGGACTAACCAAAGTTCGATACAAGTTCAGCATAACTTCTCTACTTTTTAATTCAGTCCCTTCAGAAATAAACCCTAGTGCTTGGTTTGCTTTTTTGATGGCCTTGTTAACCTGTGTCACTACTTTCAGTGATTTGTGTATTTGTACTCCCAGATCCCTTTGCTCTTCTACCCCACATAGATTTGTATGCCACCATGGTTGCTCCTTCCACTCAGAGCACTTTGACACAGCTTTGGGTTGAGGAGTAGGACAAGCACCTTATAGAATCACCAAGATAAAGCGCCCATGTAGGACTTAGACAATGTTTGCAATGTAAATATCAGAAAATGTAGATCTTTTTATTTCTTAGTATGAAAAATGTTTGTTGGATAAGGCAGTAGAAAGTGAATACGTGCTAGGAAGGGTCTAAGTGATGGCTGGTCAGCATGCTTTTTGGGTGATAGCGTGTGAAAGTTCATACGGTCAGTAACCAGAGATGTTCATTATGAGAAGCAGTTGTTTATAACAGAACTCCACTCCACACTTACAGCCAATATATCATTTCTGTTGATGTCACCCTTTTCCTATGATCTGCAAAGGCATGGGCCGCGATTTTTCCTCTCAATGCAGCTTGGGGGCGGGACAGCTGCCTTCCAGTCCAAAGATGTGCGGGTTAGGTTGATTGGCCATGATAAAAATTGGCCCTTAGTGTTAGGGGGGATTAAATACGTGGGGTTACGGGGATAGGGCTTGGGTGGGATGGCTGTCGGTGTAGGGACCGGGTGCTAGGGTTTGGATGATCAGCCATGATCTCGTTGAATGGCGGAGCAGGCTTGAAAGGGCCGAATGGCCTACTCCTGCTCCTATCTTCTATGTTTCTATGTTTCAGGGTTCCAATCCCGCCCCCAACGACGTCCAATGCGATTTTGCGTCAGTTGGCCTTGTTAAGCCCACCCTGCGGGCTTGCCGGCCAATTAAGAGAAAGCCGGTGTCAGATGACGTCAGTTGATGATGCGTCATCTGCTGGTTTTCTTAAAGGGGCCAAGCACAATTTTTTTTGACAGCTGATTTTTCAGTGTTTGACAGCATTTAGGTGCTGCAAACACTGACAATCACTGTACAAAGGTGAGCTCTTGCAGCCAGGCTCTCCAGTGACTCCCTCCTTAGGCTAGAACAGATGGCAGCTGCAAGTGAGGTTACAGAAGTGATCTGTTACTGTTGAGAGAGGTTCTCCCAATGAGGTGGGACTATACAAAAAATTGAAATCTTGTCACCTATAGAAAAGTCTAAATACATTAAAAATGATTTCCCCAACATTTTCTTACCTCTCAAACTCACCAGTGTACCATTGGATCCTTCACACCACTTCTGCAGCTGTCATCAATGCACAAACATTACAGTGGACCCACAGCATGCCACACTTGCCTGTCATGGTGCCTGGACATCGGGAAGCCCGCAGTAGACCTGTCAAAATTGCAAAAAGCCTCTTAACTGCCTGTTAACAAGCAGTTAAGTGCCTATAATCATAGAAACATAGGAGCAGGAGTAGGCCATTCGGCCCCTCGAGTCTGCTCCGCCATTTAATGAGATCATGGCTGATCATCCAAATTCAGTACCCTGTCCCTGCTTTCTCCCCATATCCCTTGATCCCTTTAGCCTTAAGAAATATATCTAACTCCTTCTTGAATATATTTAATGAATTGGCCTCAACTGCTTTTTGTGGTAGAGAATTCCACAGGTTCACCACTCTCTGGGTGAAGAAATTCCTCCTCATCTCTGTCCTAAATGGCTTACTCCTTATCTTTAGACTGTGACCCCTGGTTCTGGATTCCCCAACCATCAGGAACATCCTTCCTGCATCTAGCCTGCCTAGTCCTGTTAGAAGTTTATACGTTTCAATGAGATCCTCTCTCATTCTTCTAAACTCCAGCGAATATAAGCCCAATCGACCCAATCTCTCCTCATACGTCATTCCTGCCATCCCAGGTATCAGTCTGGTGAATCTTCGCTGCACTCCCTCCATGGCAAGAACATCCTTCCTCAGATAAGGTGACCAAAACTGCACACAATACTCAAGGTGTGGTCTCACCAAGGCCCTGTACAACTGCAGCAAGACATCCTTGCTCCTGTACGCGAATCCTCTTGCTATGAAGGCCAACATACCATTTGCCTTCTTAACCGCCTGCTGCACCTGCATGCTTACCTTCAGCGACTGGTGCACAAGGACACCCAGGTCTCGTTGCACTCCCCCTTCTCCCAATCTATTACCGTTCAGATAATCTGCCTTCCTGTTTTTGCCACCAAAGTGGATAACCTCACATTTATCCACATTATACTGCATCTGCCCAATCACCCAACCTGTCCAAATCATACTGGAGTTTCTTGGCATCCTCCTCACAGTGCACATGCCCACCCAGCTTTGTGTCGTCTGCAAATTTGGAGATATTACATCTAGTTCCCTCATCTAGATCATTTAATATATATTGTGAATAGCTGGGGTCCTAGCACCGATCCCTGCGCTACCCCACTAGTCACTGCCTGCCACTCGGAAAAAGACCCGTTTATTCCAACTCTTTGCTTCCTGTCTGCCAACCAGTTCTCTATCCAAGTCAGTACCTTACCCCCAATCCCATGTGCTTTAACTTTACATGCCAATCTCTTATGCGGGATCTTATCGAAAGCCTTCTGAAAGTCCAAATACACCACATCCACTGGTTCTCCCTTATCTATTCTACCAGTTACATCCTCAAAAAATTCCAGTAGATTAGTCAAGCAGGATTTACCTTTTGTAAATCCATGTTGACTTTGTCCGATCCTGTCACTGTTTTCCAAGTGCTCTGCTATTACATCTTTTATAATGAACTCTAGCATTTTCCCCACTACCGATGTCTTCCCGTTTTCTCTCTACTACCTTTTTTGAATAGTGGGGTTACATTAGCTACCCTCCAATCCATGGGAACTGTTCCAGAGTCTATAAAATTTTGGAAGATGACCAGCAATGCATCTACTATTTCTAGGGCCACTTCCTTAAGTACCCTAGGATGTAGATTATCAGGCCCTAGGGATTTATCAGCCTTCAATCCCGTCAATTTCCCTAACACCATTTCCCTACAAATACTGATTTAATTCAGTTCCTCCCTCTCATTAGACCCTATGTTCCCCAACATCTTTGGGAGGTTATTTGTGTCCTCCTTTGTGAAGACAGAACCAAAGTATGTATTTAATTGGTCTGCCATTTCTTTGTTCCCCATTGTAAATTCCCCTGATTCTGACTGCAAGGGACCTACGCTTGACTGCACCAATCTTTTTCTCTTCACATATCTATAGAAGCTTTTACAGTCAGTTTTTATGTTCCCTGCAAGCTTACTCTCATACTCTATTTTCCCCCTCTTAATTAATCCCTTTGTCCTCCTTTGCTGAATCCTAAACTGCTCCCAATCCTCAAGTTTGCTACTTTTTTTCTGGCCAATTTATATGTCCACTCCTTGGATCTTATGCTATCACTAATTTCCCTTGTTAGCCACAGTTGAGTCACCTTTTTTGTTTTATTTTTATGCCAAACAGGGAATCACAAATTCTGTAGTTCATCCATGCGATCTTTAAATGTTTGCCATTGCCTATCCATCGTCAACCCTTTAAGTAACGTTCCCCAATCCATCCGAGCCAACTTGCGCCTCATACCATCGTAGTTTCCTTTATTTAAATTCAGGACCCTAGTCTCTGAGTGAAATACTTCACTCTCCATCTTAATGAAGAATTCAATCATATTATGATCGCTCTGCCCCAAGGGGCCTCGCACAACAAGATTGCTAATTAATCCTTTCTCATTACATAATACCCAGTCTAAGATGGCCTGATCTCTAGTTGGTTCCTTGCCATATTGGTCCAGGAAACCATCTCATATGCACTCCAGGGATTCCTCCTCCACAGTATTGTTACTAATTTGGTTAGCCCAATCTATATGTAGATTAAAGTCACCCATGCTAACTGCTGTGCCCTTATTGCACGCGTCTCTAATTTCCCATTTAATGCCATCCCCAACCTCAGCATTACTGTTTGGGGGTCTGTATACAACTCCCATTAATGTTTTCTGCCCCTTGGTATTTCTCAGCTCTACCCATACAGATTCCACATCAGAGCTAATATCCTTTCTTACTATTGTGTTAATCTCCTCTTTAACCAGCAATGCTACCCCACCTCCTTTTCCTTTTTGCCTGTCTTTCCTGAATATTGAATACCCCTGGATGTTGAATTCCCAGCCTTGGTTACTCTGGAGCCATGTCTCCATAATCCCAATTATATCATATCCGTTTACATCTATTTGCGCAGCTAATTCATCCACCTTATTACGAATGCTCTTCGCATTAAGACACAAAGCCTTCAGGCTTATTTTTTAACACTCTTAAACCTTTTAGAATTATTATTTACTGTGGCCATGTTTGATTTAAACCCTTGATTTCTCTGACTGCCACTTTTGCTTTTCTCCTTTCTGTCTTTTACTTCTATCCTTGCTTCCCTTTCCTCTCTCTCCCTGCACAGGTTCCCAACCCCCTGCCATTTCAGTTTAAACCCTCCCCAACTGCACTAGCAAACACTCCCCCTAGGACATCGGTCCCGGTCCTGCCCAGGTGCAAACCGTCCAGTTTGTACTGGTCCTACCTCCCGCAGAACCGGTTCCAATGTCCCAGGAATTTGAATCCCTCCCCCTTGCACCATTCCTCTAGCCACGTATTCATCTGAAATAGCCTTCTATTTCTACTCTGACTAGCACGTGGCACTGGTAGCAATCCTGAGATTACTACCTTTGAGGTCCTATTTTTTAATTTACCTCCTAACTCCCTATATTCAGCTTTTAGGACCTCGTCCCGGTTTTTACCTATATCGTTGGTACCTATGTGCACCACGACAACTGGCTGTTCACCCTCCCCCTCCAGAATGCCCTGCAGCCGCTCCGAGACATCCTTGACCCTTGCACCAGGGAGGCAACATACCATCCTGGAGTCTCGCTTGCGGCCGCAGAAACGCCTATCTATTCCCCTTACAATGGAATCCCCTATCACTATAGCTCTCCCGCTCTCTTTCCTCCGCAGCAGAACTACCCATGGTGCCAGGAAGTTGGCTACTGCTGCCTTCCCCCGATAAGTCATCTCCCTCAACAATATCCAAATTGGTATATCTGTTTGAGAGGGGGATGGCCACAGGGAACCCCTGCACTACCTGCCTGCGCCTACTATTCTGCCTGGCGGTCACCCATTCCCTTCCTGCCTGTGCAGCCTTTACCTGCGGTGTGACCAACTGATTAAACGTGATATCCACGATGTTCTCAGCATCGCGAATGCTCCAGTATGTATCCATTTGCAGCTCCAGCGCCGCAATGCGGTCTGCCAGTAGCTGCAGCTGGATACACTTCCTGCACACATGGTCGTCAGGGACACAGGAAGTGTCCCTGATTTCCCACATAGCGCAGGAGGAGCATGCCACGGGGCCGAGCTGTGCTGTCATGACTTACCCTTCAATTAATTTAAGTTAAATTAAATCAAATCAATACCACCAATTACACTACAATTAAATGATATACTCAAAGGCCCTTGGTAACTAGCACTCCCTGATACACAACAGAGACCTTAGAAACTATAACCACAAAAATTAAGACCTTCTAACCTTTATAAACTATTAGCCTTAACTGTCAAACTTTGGAGTAGTATAAATACTCACCTGGCCGTACTCACCCAATCAGCTTCTTCCTCTTGCCCGTGTCACTTTTTGAATCATGGCGTGGCTCTGGAACGCCGCCGCCGGTCTGCGAGATTGACCGGCCTTTGAGAAAAAGCCCGCGAAAGTGAGTTTAAATACTCACTACTCTCCTGCTGCTCTCGACACCAGCCTCTTCCTACAGGGTGAAAAGTTAGGAAAAACAAAGGCGAAGCAAGGGAGCTCCTCCTTCCACTCCTCACCCAACTCCGACTCACCCAATCTTCTTCCCGGCGCTAGGTGTCGGGTCCATGCGCAAATCAGGGACCCGACACCTGGGAAGATTGATTGGAGGCAGGTTGACGGCGGGTTTCCGACCCGCTGTCAATCTTTGCAATTTTGCCGGATGTCCCACCTCCAAACCCGCCCCCCCGCGCGCCGGCAAAATTCCACCCATGGTCTCCACCATGTCTTACTTTATGCTTGCTCCCCTTTAGATTGTAAAATTATGCAGTGTGCAACAGACAGTAATGACTTTTGAAGGCTTTGAATGGACTGTAGAGCAATACCAAACCTGAGGGGTCCAAAAAAACAGAATTGTTGCTTCACCATCCCTGTGGTGAGCTCCACAGTATCTCAGGTGGTGGCATGGGCAGTGTATACGCTCTGTCTGTTGTGTATGTGGAGTTATGACTCAGCTCATCAACCATGGCTACAAACTGCAGCCCTGGTCACCTGAAAGCCATCCATTCATATTCTCTCTCACCTTGGCTCAGTGGAAGCTGTGATGAAATAACTCTGTGTTCTGGCATTTGTATTGTTTGTTGTTGTTGTACTTGTTAATGTCTGGAATGTTCTACCGGTGTAACCACTAATGTTCCTCCCTAGCCCCGCCCCTCTGGATCCTCCGTATTGGTGTGAGTCTTACTTATAAGAGCTGGGTCTTACTCATAAGGGCTGGATCGGTGATGAATGATGGTTGCCCTGTGTTAACTTGATGCCATGTTCTTACTTAATAAAATTGATGTGCCAAATAACGGCCTGAATCCATGAGGTCAAAGCTTAAAACTAAAGGCTTTTATTAAGTAAGAACATGGCATCAAGTTAACACAGGGCAACCATCATTCATCACCGACCCAGCCCTTATGAGTAAGACCCAGCTCTTATAAGTAAGACTCACACCGATCCAGAGGGGCGGGGCTAGGGAGGAGCGTTAGTGGTTACACCGGTAGAACATTCCAGACATTAACAAGTACAACAACAACAAACAATACAAATGCCAGAACACAGAGGGGGAGAAATTGGGTGAGTAGCGCCACCTGTTAGCGCCTAAAGAGGCAGTCAGTGGCTGTAGCGCCACTGGCTGCGTCTCCGGCGATATTCAGTAGGGGCGCTAATGGTGGCGTTAGGCATTTGCGCTGCGCTGCCGCCGATGATGTCATCGGTGTGCGCAGCGCCCCGTTCGCAATATTTGGTAGCGAACGCCGCAGTTGCGCCGCTCGCTACCCGCGCCCGGTTCACGGGGCCTTACTGTGCCAGCAGCGGCGCAAGTTAAGGTGGAGGTGCGGAAAAAGCGGCCGCCTGCCAGCACCTCCGTCCCCGGCCTCCTAACCACCCCCCCCCCCCCCCCCCGCAGCATTGCCGGCTGTTTCCCGAGAGCCTGGCACTTCTCCTTGGTGCCAGGCTCATTTGCCGGCACTCGCGATCAGGGATCGCGCTGTTGCAGGCACCTCCCCCTTAACAGTGGGAGGAAGGCCTGCAGTACCGCAGCGTGCCGTGCCGCAGCATGTGGCGCTGCGGCACATTGCGCTGCGATAATCAGTTTCAGCGCCCTAAGAGGGACGTGGAGCGCCTCGAGCCTCGCCCCGTCTCCCTCGAGGGGCACTGAAACTGAATTTCTGGCGATCGGTATCACTGCGCTAAATCTTGCGCTCAGCCGACTTTTGCGCCACTTTGGCGCCCCAACCCAATTTCTAGGCCAGAGTTATTTCATCACAGAAGCACACTCAGCTCAGTCAGAAGATTGTAGCTTCAAGCTCCAGTATAGAAATGAGCACATAATCTAGGCTGGCCCTTTAGTGCAGTACTGAGGGAGTGCACTAAAGGAGGTAACGTGTTTTGGATCACGCATTAAACCGAGGCCATATCTGCCTGTTCAGGTGGATGTAAAAGATCCCATGACATTCAAAGAAGAGCAGGTAGTCCACCCAAAAAAGTAGATAAACTGGTAATTTTTGTGGTTTGTGGGACTTTGCTGTGCATAAATTAGCTGCCACGTTTGCCTACATGCGGGTGACTACACTTCAAAAGTAATTTATTAACGGTCGGGCACGACAAGTGCTATATAAATGCAAATCTTTCTTTCTCGGGGCTGTCAAATAACACACACACCATTGACTGCTCCATAGTAAAAGCTCAGTCGCCCTCAGGATAATGGGTATTAATGTGCAGTGTGGAACCACCTGATTATGGATGGGATATTCCTTCTACAGGAAACTTTCGATTTACCGGCACCTAAATAACCGGAAATCTCGGTTAACCGGCAAAATTCAGGAGTGGGTTCAGGTAAGTTTTACTTCATATTGTACTTGCCTTCCTCAGATCTGTTGCTGTGCAAGGGTGTGGCTGTTGCTAAGCTACAGAGACGCTTGGAACTTGTGGCCATTGTTCTGCACTTGTTGCTAAGCAACAGGGTTTGTTGCTTTATACGGAGCTGTCAGCTCTCCATATCTTTTACTATAGCTTTCGGTTATCCGGAATTTTTGATGAACCGGCACCACGTCGGTCCCGTCCGTGCCGGATTAAAAAAAAGTTTCCTGTAGTTGTTGTATTTGGGTTGACGTGGAGCACTGATGACCAGATGGGTTCTGTAAAGTCTGTAGGTTGTGCAGTAAATAACTTCAGAGACTTTAGAAGTACAAACAAAACAGGTCTTTACTATTCAGAGGTCTGGGCGATTTCTGCCCTAGTTAACGTATTCCAACCCTTATATACTGGTGTGGTCACTATCGGTATTACAGTATACATGAGCCAATAAATAGTGCCACCCTAAAGTAGTGCTCTTAAAGGCGAACGGTTACATTCTATAGTTCCCTTAAAGGTAAACGGCTACATACACAACACTCCTCCCTTTCTAGCTTATTACTTACAGAATCCCGTTAAACATACAATCTTCAACTTATATAGACAGTTTGCAGATATACTCTCGATGGAGTCAACGTCATATAACAATTTACAGATATACTCTCGATGGAGTCAACGTCATATAACTTCATGTTTAACATAACATAATAACATATATAACTTCATGTCAAAACAGATCACAGATTCAGTCTCCGTAGGAACAGTTGCAACATACTCTTAGTGGAAACAGTTTACAGGTTCAGTCTCTGTGGAGGTTTCCGGATTCTGTCCGGATAACGCCGCAGTGGTGTCGTCATTCCCAGCGGTCCAGTAGGTGTCTCTGGTAAAGTCGATTCAGCTGGAACAACAGTGTCAGGTTTATCTGATTCTAGTATTACTAGATCAGAAGTAGGTGTTCTGGGTACTTCAGTTTCAACATTACTCGGGTAAGGTGGTGAAGTCGGCTGCTCATTTGTGGCGGACCCTGTGATCTGGTCAACATGGCGCCTTATTACCTTGTCCCCAATGTCCACCGTGTACATCAACGGTCCTAGCCTTTTTTTAATAGTTCCAGGCTGCCATTTCTCCGTACGGTAGTCCCGGGCCAAAACTTGTTGCCCCATCTGGAAAGATCTGGTGGCCCTTTCATTCATGCCCTGGAATTGCCGGTTCTCTACGTCCCTTCTTACGTTTGGTTTGAGCAAATCCAGCCGGCATCTTAGGCGTCTATTGCAAAACATCATTGCGGGAGTTTGATTCGTGACCGCATGTGTTGCATTTCGATAGGCCAACAAAAAGCTATCCACCTTATGCTGTAAACTTATGTCTTCATTACTCATGGCCTTTATGGCCTTCTTGAAGGTCTGGACAAATCTTTCAGCCAGTCCATTGGAGGCGGGATGGTATGGGGCTGATGTGTAATGTTTAACCCCATTGCTTTTTAGAAATTTCTTAAATTCCTCAGACACAAATTGCGGCCCATTATCGGAACAGACCTGTTCTGGCAGACCATTCCGCGCAAACATTGTCCTTAGCACCGTAATGGTTTTTTCCGTCGTGGTGGTGGTCATCTTAATTACTTCCGGCCACTTGGAGTGGGCATCTACCGCTATTAAGAACACCGAGTCCATGAAAGGCCCCGCAAAGTCGATGTGTACTCTTTGCCAGGGAGATGAGGGCCACTCCCATGGGTGCAGAGGAGCCTGTGGTGGCGCGTTCTGAACCCTCTGACATCCTAGGCAATTCTTCGTTATCTCCTCTATGTCCCCATCGATGCCTGGCCACCACACAAACGCCCTAGCTAGGTTCTTCATCTTTACGCCCCCCAGGTGTCCTTCGTGCAGCTCCTTGAGTATTTTCTTTTGGAGTTTGGGTGGAATCACCACTCTAGACCCACACATCAGGGTTCCTCGACACACAGACAGTTGTTCTTTCCTTTGTGCGAATGCTTGCAGTGTTGGTTCGCACTGCGCTGGCCATCCCTCCACCGTTAAGTCATAGACTCGTGAAAGAGTCGGGTCATTCCTTGTCTCATTTTCGATCATTGAGTTCGTGATCGGCAAACACTCCACTATTGATGAGTGGAACAACTCTACTGGGTCTACTGTCCTCGCTTCTTCTACCATTGGCAATGGCAAGCGTGATAGCCCATCAGCGTTTCCATGTTGCTTGGACCGTTTGTACTCAATATCATACTGGTGTGCCCCAAGTAAGACTGACCATCTTTGTAGCCTTTGTGCTGTCATGTTGGACACGGCCTTGTTCGGGTTAAATATGGACACCAACGGCTGGTGGTCTGTCAGCAATGTGAACCTCTTACATTGCAAGTAATGGTTGAATTTCTTCACGCCCCACACAAGACTGAGGGCCTCCCTGTCTATCTGGGCGTAATTTCGCTCCGCGGGTGTCAAAGATCGGGACGCAAAAGCCACTGGCCTTTCCGAGCCATTTGGTAGCCTGTGCGAAAGTACTGCTCCAATTCCGTACGGTGAAGCATCACACGCCAGCCGAAGGGGTAATGCTGGGTTGAAATGAGCCAACACTTCTTCAGAGGTAATCAACTCCTTGCTTCTGCGAAAAGCCTTTTTGCACTCCTCACTCCACTTCCATGGTGTCTCCTTTCGCAACAGCTCATTCAGTGGATGCAGCACCGTGGACAAATTTGGTAGGAACTTGTGGTAGTAATTGATTAACCCCAAGAATGATCGTAACTGTGACACGTTCCCTGGAGCGGGAGCCTTCACGACTGCTTCTATCTTCTCCGGTGATTTATGTAGTCCCTCGCGGTCAATGATATGACCGCAGTATGAGATTTGTTTTTGGAAAAACTCACACTTATTGCGGTTAACCCTAAGGCCATACTCCTTTAACCTGGTGAGTACCAGTTTCAAATTCGTGAGCTGTTCCTCTTCATCCATTCCCGTGATTAGGATATCATCCAAATAGCACTGCGTGCTTGGAATTCCTTGTAACACCTGTTCCATGGCCCTCTGCCAAATTGCTGGTGCCGAAGCCACTCCAAAGACCAGTCTGTTATAACGGTACAACCCTCTGTGGGTATTGATAGTTAGGTATTGGCGTGACTCTTCCTCAACCTCCATCTGTAAATATGCCTGAGCTAGGTCTATCTTCGTGAAGTGTTTTCCTCCAGCCAACAAAGCGAAAATATCTTCAATCCTTGGCAGCGGGTATTGTACCGACTGAAGCACCGGGTTCACTGTGATCTTGAAATCCCCGCAGATACGGACCTTCCCCGGTCCCCCTGGCTTACTACTTGGTGAGGATTTCATGACGGGTACAATGGCCGTGGCCCACTCACTGTGGTCTACTTTTGACAGAACCCCTGATCGTTCAAGTTCTTCTAGTTCTGCCTCCACTGCTGGTCGTATTGCATACGGTACCGACCTGGCCTTACAAAACTTTGGGCTTGCATGTTCTGCAATCTTGACCTTTGCTTTAATACCTCGTAGCTTTCCCAGTCCTTGCTGGAATACCTCTTTAGCTTCGTCTAATATTCTGGCCAACCGTTCAGGTTTGACGTCCTCTTTTTCGGGCTCCACCGTCATGGTGTTTAGTGCATGCCAATCCATCTTTATTTTCCGGATCCACTCCCGTCCCAGAAGTGGTGGGCCTCCCTCAGACAACACATACAGCTCCAACCGGTGGTGAACTTTATCTTTGTATTTCACCTTGACCTCTATCTTCCCGATGGGGAATACTTTTTGCCCCGTGTATGTCTTCAGTATCAGATCCGCATCCCGTAGTGGAATATGCTTGAAAAACTTTTGATAGTCATGCTTATTCATGACCGTCAACGCCGATCCGGTGTCCACTTCCATTTTTACTGGGACCTTTTCAATCGGTAGCGTTATCCAAATAGTTTGACGGTCGGCTTCATTGCTCACGTTGTGAATTCTTAGACCGTCCAGTCCTCTGCCTTTGGCGTGTGTGTCCGACTTCTGTTCCTTCAGACTCTTCCTATTTGCGTCATGTACCTTTCTGTCCCATTTTTGTGAGGACTCATTATTGTTGCACGTCGTTCCTGACCGGCACACTTTAGCTATGTGCCCGATCTTGCCACATTTCCAGCATTCCTGGTTTTTACCCCAGCATTGCTTTTGGTCGTGTGTTGACTTCCCACAACGATAGCATTTGGTGATATTACCTCGTTTAGGCATCTTCTCTTCTCGAGAACAACACAAGTATTTCTTTACTTATTATTAATTTTTTTTTTTTTTCTCTTCTTGAGAACACACCAGCCTTTCTGAAAAATCTTATTACTTTTCTGAAATTCTTAATAATTTCCAAGATGGCGGTTTCCCGCTTCTTCCTTCTTCTTCAGCGGTTTTCCCCGAAAAATGGCGGCTTTCCCGCGCTTCTCGCTCTCCCCGCCCACTTCAATGGCGGTTTTCCCGCGCTTGGCGGTCTTCACCCGGTCCCCCGACGCCGTCTGTCAGCCCGAGTGCGGCCCTTATCTATAATGCGATCGCTGGATCGCGAAGCGGCTGCCGGCCCTTATCTGTAGATCCGATCGCTCTCGCGGCTCTCGGCCCTTATCTGGAGATGCGATCGCTGGCTTGCAACGCCTCCCGCTCGGCTCTGGCTCCCCCGCTCGCGCGGCTCTCGGCTCTGACACTCCCGCGCCTACTCGCAGGCTCAGCGCTTCGTGGCAGCGGTTGCTGCACGGCTTCTCACATTGCCCGCGGTCCGGCTGTCACCCGACGCCGTTGGACCCGAATGCTTTGCCCTTCTCCTCCAAATACTTCTACCCCGTTTTTTTTTTTTTTTTTTTAATTTAGTTGTTTTAACTACTCACAGTCTCTTCGGCCGCCTTGTTTTAGGCTGATTGGCTCGCTCAAGATGTGGTAGCAGGGTAATCTGTGCCTGTTGCTGCCGCAGCTTTGCTGTTAATCTTCCAGCTTCCAGTAAGTACTATACTTTTAGTAGACGGAGCCTCGTGTTTTCTTTTTGAAGCTCTCTGCTACTGGTTAGTCTTGCCGCAGGGTACGATCGGACTCGTCGCCACTGTAAAGTCTGTAGGTTGTGCAGTAAATAACTTCAGAGACTTTAGAAGTACAAACAAAACAGGTCTTTACTATTCAGAGGTCTGGGCGATTTCTGCCCTAGTTAACGTATTCCAACCCTTATATACTGGTGTGGTCACTATCGGTATTACAGTATACATGAGCCAATAAATAGTGCCACCCTAAAGTAGTGCTCTTAAAGGCGAACGGTTACATTCTATAGTTCCCTTAAAGGTAAACGGTTACATACACGACAGGTTCTGTCTATGATTTCTTATGAAGCCTTCTCCACTGGGTATCTATTTCCCAATGGGAAAGTGGCAAAATGCCTCCCCGATAAACCTGATGTCAGTCACTTCCTTAATACAGGAATGAACAGCAGACTGGTTTATTGGCCAGATATCCCTGCAGTAGGCTGGAAAGATACTATGGCGTAGAAGCTAATGCAATTCCGACCCTCCATAATATGGGAAGAGCCATCCCAGTCCTTGCAGTTGTTTGTAAATGAGCTTGCAGCAAGTTACTTAGCTGAATGAATGCCTCTGCTGTGAAGGGGCTGTGTCGAAGACAGGTATATCTGACACATCCAGGTAGGAGTGGCTGTAAACATGGGTCCTTGGCTGTTGTACCCTTGTTAGTTGGTCTTTTTCATGCAATTCATCCAGCACTGTGGGAACACCGATGGGGATTCCCCTTCTCCCAACTTTGCTAGCTGTAACGTGTCCTGCAGCAGTAATTATCCAAACTCCAGAAAAGTGTGTGTTAGCCAATTGTTGCCTTTCAGCAAAGATGCAACAATGTAGAGGGAGGAAAAGTATACAGGATGTTTGCTCACAAACAAAGAAATGTTCACTGCCAATAAACTAGACTTCAAAACACTCAGCGGAACAACAACAGCGACCTTGCTTTAAGAGATATACTCCAAAGCTGACCAGGCCTGTTTCTATGTTGCGCATCATTTGTGGGACCTCATTTTCCTAAATATACTAATTAAATTAGGCTTTTCATGCCTGTAACACCACCTCTTTGTTTCCCTCAAAAGTGTGGTGCAAATAGAGGTACAATAGGTTGGGGGTCCAATTTTCCTACCTATGCTTGCTGCCAGCGAGTCTGTGGAAAATTAAGGCTATGATGTACAGTGTGTTGTGTATTGTTTCTGGGCACACATTTAGCTGCTCTCTTCTTTAGCATAGTGAGGCCATTTTGTGTTTTATGACACACTCAAGTAGCCAGTCTAAGTGAAAGGCATAATACATGATCCACTCTTCTGTTAACCCTTTGTCTAACCCACAGTTTTACCCTTGGGGGATAAAAAATCTATTCCGTTCTAGGCACAAAAGATCATTCTTGGAAATGCTTTTAAACGATTTATTGAAGTATTTTATATATTCCATGACTTTCACAGCTCGTGGCATTGTATGGATTAAGCTGAAGTAAACAACAACTTGCATTTATATAGCGCCTTTAATGTAGTAAAACATCCAAAGGCGCTTCACAGGAGCGTTAAAAGTTGCAGTGTTAGTCAATCAGCATTCATGTGTCCTGGATAAGATTTTCATAAAGCCCTCGTTGCTATGCCGCAAAGTGGCAAGATGTGAAGTTGTAATTCGCCACATGACAAGTCCCCGTCCGTGGCCACAACATTGCCGGGTGGTGACCGGAGCCTAGGGCCTTCCTCCCAGGAATACCAAGAGAACATCCGCAAATGCATCACCTTGGGTCACTCCTAGTGGCTGTCTCAAGCAGAAAAGCAGGTTGCCCAGTTGCCATCTGGAGAGATGGGCCTAGAAATTGGGTTGGGGCGCAAAAGTCGCCTGAGCGCAGGATTTAGCGCAGCGTTCGAGGCTTCAGTGATCGTCAGATATTCAGTTTCATTGCCCCTCGAGGGACACGGGGCGAGGCTCGAGGCGCTCCGCGTCCCTCTTAGGGCGCTGAAACTGAATATCACAGCGCAACGGCACGCTGCGGTACTGCAGGCCTTCCTCCCACTGTTAAGGGGGAGGGGCCTGCAACAGCGCGATCCCCGCTCGCGAGTGCCGGCAAATGAGCCCGGCACCAAGGAGAAGTGCCGGGCTCTCGGGAAACAGCTGGCAATGCCGCGGGGGGGGTGGGGGGGCGTTGGGGTTAGGAGGCCGGGGACGGAGGTGCTGGCAGGCGAAAAGGCGGCCGCCGAAAAAGGCGGCTGCCCCGCACCTCCACCTTAACTTGTGCCGCTGCCGGCACAGTAAGGCCCCGTGAACCGGGCGCGGGTTTGCGCCGTTCGCTACCAAATATCGTGAACAGGGCGCTGCGCACACTGATGATGTCATCGGTGGCGGCGCAGCACAAATGGCTAACGTCACCATTAGCGCCCCTGCTGAATATCGCGAGATGCGCAGCCAGTGGCCCTACAGCCACTGACTGCCTCTTTAGGCGCTAACAGGTGGCGCTACTCACCCAATTTCTCCCCCATGGTATCTTAGAGGAGAAAAGAAACATGAATTACAGGAGGAGACTTGAGAGAAGTTTTTTTTTAATCTGCTAGAAGAAATTGCCTGACATTTTCTGAGGCATAGTATTTTTAAAAATACAGTTGTACAATTGTACAGTTGGAAAAATACTCATTACATATTGGGGAACAAAACTACAAAGATATATTCATCAGTCAAGCCACCAATTACACATTAATTTACAGGAGGAAATTGCACAGTAATGTTAGAACCAGAGATGTAAAAGAGCTGCTTCCAAAATGGGTTAGAGCACAAATTCTAATTGTTAATGACTAGAATAATGAATAAGTTACAAACAATGATGGTGGCTGCCTTTGAGAATCTAGTTTCAGGAAGAAAGGGTTAAACATGCAGCTGCACGAATACAGTAATTACAGATTTCATTGGGAATTAAGATTGTTAATGAGCCTTAAATCCTTAATGCTGATGCCCCACAATTGGGCCATTCTTCTCTTGTTCTGGTGTTTTACTTAAAAATACTTTTACACAGCGTATGTGCTCAGAAGTAATATTAAAAACCCAACCACATGGTAGGTGGAATGACAAAAATAGTTAGAAAAGTACATGAATTGATTTGAATAAACCATTATGAATAAAGGGAAGAAAACATTAAAATGTGCATCTCATTTGTTTCTGAAGCACTCTATACATGATTGCTTCTGTATTTGAAGAAGGTATTTAGAAAGGTTTTCAGTTAAAACTTTGCATGTCATTTTGTACAGTATAGTAAGTTAAAATCAGGTTGCAAAGGTTACAGCGAAGCTTCTATTGATTGGGGAGTGATCTGTGTGAGATATGATGCTTTTATTCAAATGTGTTAATATAAAATTTGAAGTAGTTCTTTCAAAGTAGATTTTTTTGGGGGCATTACTGCTTATATAGTGTTTCAACCCATTAACTACAGTGGCACTTCCAGCCTGCTGGGATATGCTTTCCCAAATGGCAAGCTCCTGACCTCCGGTTGCCTATAATGGTGAGGGGCGTGAGCAGAAATTCATTTCTTTTCCACAGAAGAGCCACCCTAGGTCACTGTTGTGCACCTTCTAGTCGCCAGACCTGGGAGAGGGTTTCTTGACAACCCTATTGGTAGGCAAGTGGAGAAACATAAATCCAGTGATATTGGCCCAGAAATTCGAATCGGGGCTTCCCGCGGGTGCAAGCCCCCGACGTGCACTTACCTTGCGCGCCGGCTGTTGAGCTGTGGGCCCCCGTGGAATTGCGATCCTGGGCCTCCTCCAACTGCTGGCGCGCAGTGCTTGCGTATCCCAGGGGCGCAGTTAGTTCGATGCGTCCCCTGGGATCACGTGGGCCATGGAGAGCCAATGGTAGCAGGGAATGCTTCATTCATAAGTTTGACAGGAAGACCTGTCAAACCTATAAATACTATAAGCCCCAAAACATCACTAAATCTTCAAATAATTTTTTTTTAAATCACATTTTTTAAATAAATATAAATTACATGAAATAACTATTTTAAACAATATACATTTTTGAAAAAAATAATTTTATTTTCTAACGGGGCTAAAAATAAACGTACCTTTCTTTAAAGTATTTAAAAATAATAAACCTGTGGAAAAAATGTTTTAATTTTAATTAATTCACCACTTACCTTGTAAAAAGCAGGCCTTGCGACTGCTTTTTACATGTCTAACTCCTGGAGACTTACCTTCCCGGGAAAACCTGCAAAATAAAACGTAAGTTCGATGCGCACGCGTTCCACCTCGTAACCCCTTCTTTCAGGGGAACGGAAGTGCCGGTTTCCCGCGCATGCGCAGTGCATGCAGGAAACTGGCACTTCCATTGGGCTTACGGGTGAGTACCCCGTGCTTAC
The DNA here is from genome assembly GCF_052327205.1 of Somniosus microcephalus. Taxonomy (NCBI): domain Eukaryota; kingdom Metazoa; phylum Chordata; class Chondrichthyes; order Squaliformes; family Somniosidae; genus Somniosus; species Somniosus microcephalus. The sequence goes on from NC_141009.1 coordinate 30,956,614, forward strand.
TCGCCCGTGGATACCCGAATTTCTGGGCCATTGTAGCAAAAGCTTTTCACCAGATTCTCAGTCAAATTACGCGTTTTGTCCCATCCCGTATGTAGGCAGTATTAGCAGTTAATGAATGATATCTTCAGTGTGCATGTTGAACAGTTGATTATCTTGGAGGGTATCATGAGTTAGTAGCACATCAAGGGTTCATAATGATGTTGAACCTGAGAGCAGGAAGTGGAATCCACAGTACCTGATAATTTGAGACATGAACTGCAGATAGCTGACTGTAGTGTATGTGCTTGCCAAACTGCTCATAGTCAGTCCTCAAGTGACAATGATGATGCACAGGATTCTCATTATGCCCCACTCTCAAAAATAACAGGCGAGCTCCTACTCTGCTAAGTCACATATGGTTAGGAAGTTTGCATTCAAAGCAGAGCTAAGCCACCAGTTGCACCCCCGCCTCCAACCAGCAATATAAGTAGCAGTCCAGCTGAGTGGCATGATTATTTACAAAAAAGCGTAACTATACAGAGAAATACACATTGCGTATTTCTCTCTGCACTCCCTTATATGTTATAAAAAATGATATGAAACAAATGAATCAAATCAAATCAAATCAAATCAACTTTTATTGTCATTGTTAGTGCACAGTGCAGTACAACGAAATGTAGGCTTGCGGCTCCCGAGAGTGTACAATTTGGATTAGGACACTTAAACATTCAACATACATTTGTACATATATATTAGCATAAATATGACCATAATAAAGTGCATCGGCAGATGTGCAGGCTTTAGTGTTTATTTGTGGAGTTCAGTAGGCTGACAGCCCTGGGAAAGAAGCTGTTCCTAAATCTGGTCGTACGGGTGCAAATGCATCTGTAGCGTCTTCCAGATGGTAGGAGGGCGAACAGACTGTGGCTGGGGTGGGTAGGGTCTTTGATGATGGACCGTGCCCTCCGTAGGCAGCGTTTCTGATATATATGTTCTATGGTCGGTAGCCGGGTGCCGGTAATGTGTTGGGCAGTTTTGACTACCCGCTGCAGGGCTTTCCGGTCATGGGAGCTACAGCTGCCGTACCATACCGTGATACAGTTTGTCAGGATGCTCTCTATAGTGCAGCCTGTAAGAAGATAACTATACCCAATATTTATTTTGAATTGTGTGGCACATGCCTGGACCTAATTCCATAAAGGAGAGACTTCATCTCGACACCAGCATCTTAAAAATGCTTCTGATTCATGTTCTGCCATTTCAATCCATTAGTCTCCCTCCCCCTCCCCCCATCTCTGTTCAAAGGATATGATACTGTTCTATCAGATTATGTGACAGAAGGATAGTTCATACTTTGGAAAATGTTTTTATTTAAAAATGTTGTGTAGGTTTAGTTCACTTCCCCACTCCTCAAATAGAATCCAGTGGAAAAGATGTGCAACAAGCTGATGCTGTGAAGCTGAAATCAGCTTGATATGGACTCTTGATCTCAGTCACCAGGTTTCACTCATCGCTCTTTGCTGCACCTCTCTGTGCATCCTGCTTGCTCACTTCGCAATATCCTGCCTCCTGTCCTACTGAAAATGGCAGGCATGCTCCTGTTGGTCCATTTCCACTTCTGAAGTCCTACTCCTGCTTGTAAAGCCATTACCAATCACACTTGCTCTTTGAACCCCGCTACTGACATCACATGTAAAAGGTCAAAAGCCGCGCTTGAGATTTGAGAGAGCTGCATGCGACTCACTACAGAGAATCTTGAGCCTCTTTGTGCTGGAGTCAGCTCCGGTTTTAATTTCAGACTTGCACTACAAATATAAGTGCAGCTTTGTTTCACTGATACCAGGAAATACCATGCTTTGTATAAATAATAGATACCTGGGAGTCATTACAAGACAGTAATCTATTTGCGGGGGAGGGGTTCAGATGCCTTCATCAAACCACATGTGAGCTGAACTGGCATCTGAACTGCAAAATAAAATTGCTGCTTCAAAATCACCCCTGCTTCTATTTATTTTTCTAATGGCTTTAGTTTTCTGAGAGGATTTTATCATTTTGCGTGCGTTTTTCTGCCCTCTATGCCTTTAACACACAATGATGTTTACACTAAATGATTAATAATTCTGGCATGCTTCCCCCAAGTTTACTGGGAATTACCAGTCAATTCTGTAACTAGTCTGCATTTAGTACTGTAATGTTCTATACTGTGTTTAAATAGATTCCGCCTTGGGTGCTTGTAATTTTATACAATAGCACCGTTCCTTGCTGCTGAGGAACTGTTCAATCAAGGATCCCCATTATAAATGTTATTAACAACTTTCCCAGGTTAGCATTAACGCAATTAGTGAAGAGGAACTTTGATGAGTAATTAATTAAGATTCTTGAGCTAATTTGACTGCATTAATAGGGAAATACTAATAGTTTGTGATGTAATGTTTGTTGCGTGTAGAACTCTGTTCAGAGTATGCAGAAAATGGTATATTCAGTCGGAATATTCGCAGAGTCAGATAAGTAACAAACAGCTGAGATTTTAGTAACACTGACTGATGTAGACAATTATAATAATACTGATAAATGTATGCACTGAGCCAGCGTATTGTATCCTCCCTTAACCAGGTGAAATCTTCATGACTATGACTGTTAAGTGTTACTGAAATTCAGACAGTCTATTTTAGGAGACTGGGTGGCACGTTGTGTTAAAACCTGCCCTTTGATCTGTGCGACTTGCATTCAAATCCAGTCCAGACAGAACGGATAAATGCTTCCTCTTTCTGCTATAAAGGTCCTACGTAAAATGAGTTTGGGCAGTTTGAACCCAGTTCCTACCGGGCCTAGATCTACAGCACAAAGCTGCTCTTAACTACAGCACTAATTAGCAATCTCGCTCAGAGGCCACCGGGACGGCTTGTGTGAAAATTGGAAACATTCACACCCTTGCAGCCTTACTGCTGTGAAAATTGGTTTAAGGTGCATCGAAAGGATAGAGTGGAATGAACTTTATTCTGCATCTGGTCTGTGTTATACCTGAACTCAAAAGTACCTCAGTGGGTGTTAAAAGTGGAAAAGGTTTCCGTTCCATTCCCCAGCACTGGCATCAGCATTAAATTCAAACAAAAAATGTAATAGAATTACAAGGCTAATTATCAGAAGACTAATTAATATAAATTGTTCAAATTTGCAGGATATTTCCCTCTCTCTAACAGCTATGCACCGAGCTCTGATAAATATGCTTTAAAGCTTTGGTGTTATGCACAAGATAGCAGCTGGCGTCAAACACAGCTGAGATGTTCAGTGTAAGAATTGCTTGGCAGTACTTTTTCAGGGGCTGTATGTGGCTGAATGCTACATTGAGTTGGAAGAAGCTATTTTAGGCCACATGTAAAAAAAAACTATTAATGAAAAAAACCTGGAATAAAATGAGAATGAGTGGGTTTTGTTTTGAATATTGGGAGATGTTGAATGAAAAGTTGTTTTCATCTGCCTTGCAACATTGGGAATAGGTAGGTGACTCACTGACCGAGGCCTTGGGAAAACTAAAGCGAGTGAGGAAAATCAAATTTTAAATAATGTTAACAAGCTGCTGAAAGCTTCTCGGTTTTGGATCTGTCTCACTGATTCTTTGAACCTTTCTTCAACCCTGAAAATGCCTTTCTGCTATACTCTAGGTAACAATTAAAAGCGGTTTCCTGCACAATGTCGCTTGTGCTGAGACAGATGTACCAGCTAAGACCTACGTTCTACAAATTCCGGCCGCTTCTCATGCGATCAGCAGTGGAGAGCCGGGTAGGACCTGCAGCTCTGTTCCTAGACAACTGCAAGCAGTGTGGGGCCCTGCATGTAACGCCGAGCCGACCGCTTGCTACCAAGAAGACCAAAGGTAACCACCCTCCCTTCTTACTTCTCCCTTTTTTATAATCTATAATATGTAGAAATGGAAAAGGTGTTTGTTTAGTTGTTGAAATCATTTGCCTATGTACTGTAATTGCTATGTTTGTGATACTATTATAGAAAGTCATCTGGTTCAGATCAGTTTTTGTAATTCAGCTAATAATGGTTGAAGTATTGGTTCTCCATGATCAGAGTTATGGTTTAAAATGTAATCTTATTTGGGTTTGAAATCCTATCATCTGGTAACCTATTTTTGTGGTGTGTAAACGTCTACAGTACATACATATTTTTGGCATCCATCTCTGAACTCAGTGTATACTCTTGCTTGTTTACGGGATGGAAATTTTTACATGGCCTTTCCAAGTATCTGTTGGTTACACAACCGGAAAGATGCAAATACAACCACTAGAATGTCATTGTAAGGTGGTTATCGAATGTGAATATTTGCTCAGGTGAGATCAATGAAGGTTTTGACTTACTAAATTTTGGTAAAATACTATCATACTGCATAAATTGCAGAGTGCTTATGATCAGTCAGCAGACAGGAAAACATCCTACTTAATTCGATATACAGAATAAAGGAGTAAAAAGAAGTGGTGTCATTACTGAAATTTCCTTTACCCCAGCCACTTTGGTGTCCAAACACAAAATGACTCAGCCTCAATATGACAGCTGCGGCAGGTAAATCTATGTACATTGAACTGATTTCAGCTGTTTACAGATGAGCTCCCAATGGCTAGTTACATCTGCTGAACTTACATTAGCTTATAGTACCTTTATACTTGCAGTGCAATGTACCTGAACTGTTGCTGATTGTAACTTGTAGTGAAAGCTAAAGGACAGCCAGGACCGCGAGTGAACATCAATGCTGCTTTAGTGGAGGACATTATTAACCTCAGCGAATTAAAACAAGAAATGCTGGAAATCCTAGAGAATCTCAAAGATGATTATGGGAAGAATCTAAATATAAGAACCTCACCAGGTAAGCTTTATGGTTGTACAGTGTATTTTGGAACACAAATATTAATTATAGCTCCTGCTCTCTAAAAATTTTAAAAAAAACCTAGAGGTTTTAGAAATAATGCACATGTAATTATACAATGTGTGTGTGTGGGCTTATTCATGCTGGTTTATTGCTTGGCTGGAACTGATTTTTCATACAGCATGATCCTTTCAGTGTGACTGTACATGTGCTACCACAAGTCACCCAGAATTTTGCTTTTGCCACTCGCCACTTCCTTCATCAGATTAACCAGTACAATTGTTTAAATGCCACACAAACAGCTATCAATAGTCCACATAACATTACAGAGGAATCTTAAGCTGCTGTGGTCAAAGTGGCTGCCAGCCCATTACAATGTGATCAGAATGTCTCTTCTCATCAAAATCACACAGTCATAATTTGCAACAGTAAGTTGACCTCCATTTTACTTCTTTTTATTCATTATCCAACAAGCTGATTTGGCTCCCCGCTATGTATCCAATACCTAAATCGCTGCTCAAGTAATCACTCATTTTGTTTGGCAAAATTGACCTTCATTTCCACTGCTGTGCATTTGTGAGGCTGTTCTTTTGCTGATGCGACACTATTTTTATAGTCAAGTGCCTGAATTAAGTGTTCCTGGGTTTCCTGAAACCTGCCCCAGGCTAAATTTCATTACATTCTTTGTCTGAGTGGTCGAAGCTAAAAAGCCAAGATGGATAATTAGGCAAACTTTTTATATTTAAAAGATCTGTGGTGTGAAACCCTAATAGCTTCCAGAAATGATTGTCTGAGGACCAGGCCTCTGTTTCTGCACCAAAAATGCTCAGTGTTCTATTTTCACTTTTGGAGAATATTGCTGCTGAACAGGAAGCTATCCATAATGATTATCTTTTCACAAAACCATAAAGAGTACGATTTTACTTACTGTTCCCAAGAGTACTGTTAAATAAAAATGGAGCATACCCCTCTCTTCTCCGAGTGCACTTTATAGTCTTATGCAAATTATAAACATGGTATTTCATTAATTTTTTTCCTAATTGTACATGTCAGTAATCTGAATTTGAAATTTACAGAAAGCTGCTGTGGGAAGTTTCATTTTGAAAGTTATATAAGTCATTTAGTACTCAATGTTTTAAAATGATCAATTAAAAAAAAAATCCAAACGCCAGTTTAAGAAAGGAAATGGTGGCATGCAAGATTCCCAATTCTTGATATTCCACACTTTACTTTATAAAATTCACATTTATTTTGAGTGCCTAACCATGCTTTGGGTGCGCTACATTATACTTTGGTCGCCCTGTACGACCTTCCACAGCCCCTCTTTACCATGGTCTTGACCAGGAAGAGTCCATTTTTGCTAATAGCTTCCTGAAAATGGTTTTTGTAGGAGGCATATGTCAAAACCGTCTAGCAGAAGTGTTTGCAGATGTGATGGATTGGTTTTCCATGTAGGCTGACAGGTAACAGCATCCCAAGGCAGGAAAAATCTAATTGTCATGAATCCATTTCCAAAAAAAAATTCAGTTGTGTTCCCAATATCAAGCAAGTTATCAAGTACTGAGTTCTATTATTTAAGGAGTTGTTTTTTTTCCACTTTCGCTGATTAAGTGCTGACATGAAACTTCCAAATAAAAAAATGGTGGTTATACTGAACTGCAAAATTTGTGAGAATGAGCTGCCAGTAAAATTAAATTTTCTTTAAATGTTTCTGCCAAGAAGTGTAAAGGAATTTATGGCATGTGGAATAGTAGGAGCAAAATATCACCCATCTTGTAACATGCTGAAGCACCAGCCCATGTTGTTTTGCTTACTTTTATCACCCAGAATAGAAATTTTGACACCTGAAGCTTTAACTGTACGGTAAATAATAAATCATTCAACGTGTATTTACTGTGTTCTGAATTCAGTGATATGTGCAACAAGTCCCAGTGATAGTTTTATTAGCTGTAATGTGAGTTGAATAGGAAAAGGAATTAGAGAGACAGAATGTGAATGGATGCTGGACTGAAATGCTGAGCCCTTGATTTAATTGTAGTAGAACAGTCTTCAAATACCAAGGTTCTTTTAGGATCGATTGTGGGGTCCTACATCTGGAGTCTTGTGACATCAGTATTTCTGTCCATATATTATAAATAAAAAGGATTATTAAAACCATTATTATTGTAGTGTTGACTGAATAGTTAAGCTTCATTTACTATCAGAATTGATTATCCAAAACTCCTATCTACTTATAATATTAAACCAAAATTTATTTGTCATGTCTATATAAGGAAGCTGCTAATTCAGGTGGATTTACAAAAAATATTCAACTCCTTTTGCCTCATGAAGGCTATTAACATAATCAAGGAAGAATTTCTGGAAATATATATAAAATTTAAACCATAATGTCTTCATATTACAAGATCAAACATCTGCAGGAGATTCCTCATTTGGATTTACAAGATAATGTCCTACTATCGAATATGATTCTCTTTTACATAGTTACTTGAAGACCAATTCATTCCTCAGTGATTCTTTTACATCTGACTCATTTTCACAATGACATCAGTAGTCAGAAACAGCACCGTTAATATTTCCTTTGCTGCATGGTGCAGGGATGATGTGGTGTGAAATCCTGGGATTTGCAGGGTTACATCAGGTAATTGGTTTATGTTGACAGCAGTCCACAAGGCACAATGGTCCAACAGGTTGAGACTTTCTTGTATTTGAAATTCCGAGTTGATCACCGGAAAGAAAACAGCGAAACTGTAGAATCAGTAGCTTTGGGTTTCCATTGTTTTCTGCCCATTTCCAAAATGGCTGCTTTGTAGTTCAGAACATAAAATGTGTCATAAGCAGCCAGTGACTGGTAGCAGGCCACCCCGTCACCAATTGCTTTTGACATATAATTGACTCTGTATTGCCACTAGGCAACTTGTTACGAGATAAAATTGAGCTGAATTTCTATAATTTGCAGGAGACTGTGTCTCAGGACCTATGTTCAGTTGATGTGTAGGACAAAGGTATGCAGTGGATTGACGGGGATAATTCTAAATTGAATACAGTGAAGCCCAGTTTGTGATGTATGAATATTCAGTTTAAACGAGCACATCTGTTACTATAGAAACATTGGGCCTGAATTTGTGGTCGGAGGCTCCGACCGGCAAAAAATCTACGAACTTACCTTCTGCCTCGGGATCCACGGAGACTCGCGCTCCTGGGCCTCTATACGTAGACATGCGTCGAGGCCCAAGTATCTCAGGTGCATGCGGTTTGAAAGCGCCCCTAGGATCACGTGGGCCGGCCCAACCAATGAAAGAAGGGAATACCCATTCATTCTTCTTATCAGGATTCCGTATGTACGGAAACCCCATAAGTATGAATGGGAATACCCCCAAAAAATACCTATACACTTTAAATAAATATTTTTTTTAATCACATTTAAAATTAATTAAAATGGCATTTAATTAAACATTTTAAACAAATTTAATTTTTTGAAAAATAAATTTACCTTATTTCACAGGTTTTTAAATATATAAATTATTCATAAAATTTTATTTTTCTGCTTTTTAAAACTCTTTTATGCTGGTAAAAACAGGCCTTGCGTCTGCTTTTACCAGACATAAGAATTTCACATGCATTCGCTGGGCAGAAGTTGGGCAAATAGCGCAACTGTCCGCCCATGGATGTCCTTTTCCCGGGGATGCGGAGGACAGATTGTAAGTTCCGGGATTTAGCGCACGCGCAGCGCATGCCTAAACCCAGAACTTGAGGCCCTTACGGGCGCGTACGCACCCGTAGGGGCCACAAAATACGGCCCATTACCTAAAAATGCTCCATTTTACATTTACTTGATCTTGTTTGTTAAATACTGTCATCGTGTGCTAAAAACATGATATTTTCTTTAGGTGCTTTGGATCATATAACAGTTACTACCAGCGATGGAAAATTTCCATTAAACCATCTGGGACAAGTCTCCCTGAAGTCACCTCAACTCATCTTGGTAAATATGATGAGTTTCCCTGAGGTAAGTGAATGTGTAGAATATGCGCAGTGTTTATGTACCGTAAGTGTGATGTTTGTGGATGCCATTAATTGTATGTGCATATTTAACCATTACTTGGTATATAGTTAAATATTGATTGAGGCAAAACAGTATAATTCTGTGTGTACGACAGATTATTCAATTAAGAAATTGCATTTCGGTGATAAAATGTAGTAGCCTTTTTGTTATAGCCTATGTAACCTATAAGAGCAAAATGTACTTTAAAAAAAAAAAAATGTTTTATAGACTAATGAACTCTTTATTTAAGTGCAGCTCTAAAGTTCTTAAAAATCCTAAAAGTACCAAGCATAAGAATCATGCTGAACCTTGTTTTTTAATAGTCTTCTAAATTGACATTCAGAATCTGACTGCCATCTTTAAATATATCCCACTTGAAATCAATGTACAATGGTCATAAAACTAAATAGAGGTACAAAGCACTTATCTCGCTCTCTCTTCCCCTACAGTGCACACCATTGACTGAGGGGGTGGGTGGCATGCTGCCCAGGCCTCTGCCAATACTGCGATCTAACAGGCCACTAGGAGTTGTGCTCGTCCTCATTCTCAGAGGGAAGTGTACCTATTCCTCACGGCCTCCTGAAAATTGGAACTTGCTGTGTGGGGAATCATGGGCATCCTGTTGCTGTAGCTCAGCATCTTGCTACACCAGTGCACTGCTGTGCACATTGCTAATGTGTAATATTTTCCAATCAGTAAAAGTACTGTGAGCCTGTTAAATACGTTTTTAATTTTTCAAAATTATGATAGGTTTTGAGAGGGCAAATAGTGAAAGATGGTTTCCACTGGTTACTAAATCAGTAACGAGGGGACAGAAACTCAAGATTGTAACTAGAAGAATAAGAGGGAAGTTAGAAGTTTTTTTTTTAGAGGTTTATTAAATCATGGAACGCTTTATTGTAATTGGCTATTGAGGCAGAGACTATATTATTTAAGAAAGGAATGGAATAAGCATTTGAAAAGGAAGAATATAAAAGGATAATGGAGAAATCTAAAAGAAATGTGATTAGAGTAGATAACTCCAGTTGAAGAGCTAGCACTGGCCCTGGTGAGTTAGGCCGAATAGCCTCTAACAATTCTACAATTTGTATGATTCTGTGACCTGTTTTGAAGAACACATTCTGCTTGATATTATGATTGCACCGTATTTCAAAGGCTACCACCACGAAAAGAGCAGAAGGCTGTTCAGTTAAAACTCAAATTCTCAATTACAGTAAAGCCTGTTGTTTACTGTATGACAAGATGATGGATTGTTCAAAGCCTACTTTAACTTTTAAGTACTCCATTCCAAAGCATCTTTCATGAGAAGGAAATGAGCTACACTTCCACCTTGTATTGTCGTATTCGGGAACATGTTTGCTCGATAAACAAGAGCTTTCACTACAATTGTGCAAAATTGCTCTGCCTACTCTGATAATGTCTTTTACTGTTATGAATGTGGTTACAAAGACAAAAGTGTTGTGAATAGGACTGTCATTATAACAATAAGGGTTCTGCTATTTTCCTTTATCTTTGTGAGCTATAATTTGTTCCAACACACTGGCACGCTACCGTTTGGTGGCACAGACTCTATTTCTCTCCTGAAGGTGCTGCCTTATGGTGGGGTATAGTTCTATGGCACTGGCAACCCTTCAGTCATTCACCCACGAAACCATGCTTAATGTGCCAGCCAAAATGGAGTGTTGGCAGGCTATTTGACCATGGAAGATGTTGTAGCCTTGCCTAATTCTGTCCTGACCTGACGTGACGTCCGCAGACATATTTTCCAGCAAGGGATACTGGGGTAGCAAACTAGATTGGGGCTGATAACTGATTTTGTTTTTTCTTCCCTAGCTCAGGGAAGCTGAGGAAATTAATAGTATCCTCGCTAATTAAGCATTTGCTATGGTTTGAACTTCAGACTTTCTTGGTTTCTATGACTCAGTACCAAACCACAAGGTGCATTTACCCACTAAGCCATGGATGGAGTAAACTATATTTAGTCTGAAGTAAAATGCTTTATTTTGTAATATACCTGTTGTGTGTGCATTACTGTTTCCAGGCTATTAGATTAAAGATCAAATCTCACCATCAATATTTAAAAGTCAACCATGTCAGAAAATGCATATTTTGGACTATGTTTTTCCAGTGCCTCTTAGTAGATATAAACCTCTATTCCCATCGTTTTCTATACGTGATACACGTGGAAACATCTTGGATTTTGAGACATTTCCAATTCAATTAGAAAGTGTTTTGGATTTATATTTTGGAATCACTTCTTTAGTCCGACGAACAAAGTACAACATTTATAGTTTCTTGCAACAGCCAGAAAATGCTTTTGCATAAGTCACAAGAGTAACCCTTTGAATACTGAATTATTCATGCCGCTTGCATCCTGCAGTTGGGTTGAACAATGTTTTGAAAATGGTTATGAGCGACTTCACAGTGTGAGTAATGATTGCACCGAGTGCCCTCAGTAACTTTCAAAATCTGATCATGTTTTCTTATATTTAATATGTGCAGAAATGATTGACTTTAAATTTCTAAAATACTCCAAAGGTCAAGCATGGCATTGATCAGGTACACTGTCACCATTTCCTTGACAGAGTGTCTACATCATGGGACTGTGAGCTGCCCAGTTTTTGCACGGTCGTTAATGGCCGACTAGGAATGCAAAATTACTGCCAGCTAACGACACGTCAGTGAAATTTAAAGTACTGTATCTTGAATGCTGTGAATAGAACCAGTCTATTTAACAAAAACTGCTGTCCCATGTTGGTGTAACTCCATAGATTTAAGTTTCGCAACTTTAGAAAATTTGTCTGTTATACAGTTAATGCAAGGCGTAAAGTGGTTTATCTTTATTTTATCACCATTTTCCTGTCTGCTTGTGACCATTTGTCACATAAAGACATTGGCCGTTCTGCTTTCATCACCAGAAAGGCAAGCTGAGCTTACTTATTACATTCTGATTTCTCTTTGTGTTTGAATAAAAGGCAACTGGCCTGTCAAAACAACCCAGATCTAGATCTGCAGTACAGAGGTTTGTGCGAGGACAGCATAATACTGAATTATTTTGTCTTCGAACAATTTGGGTGTTTTATTCAATGTTAAAAACATTGAGTGTAAAACTGTAATTGTGTCGGTCTACTTGTAATCACTTCAACATTCAAAAGGCAATTAACACTACTCCCCCTCGTTGTTATTCTGCCCCAACCTAGAAAAACAGTTTGTATAAAAAGTGAAAATCTCATAATTTGAGTTTTCTGTTAGTCAATCCACTTTTTATTTTTCCTAAATGTATCTAATATTTTTGGAAAACTCTTTGAACACTTAAGGTGGTAGGTCGGGATCTCAAAGTCGTCTAGCTTTTTACATTATTGCCACCGGATTACACAGAGTGGGGCAAATGGACAAAATAACAACTTTAAATGGGAAATACCTCCTCTGTATTGAGAACCAGTAACTGGGGAACATCCACGTAGGGACATGAAATGCTTTCCCAACAGCATCAACAAACAAACAGAAAAGAAAATGGCCCGATAACCTCAGTTCGTGTTTAGGACATTTTAGCAAAGGAACTGTTTAATCCCCTCTTGCTTGAAGAAAAAGTGAGGAGGTGCAAAAATAGCACAATGAGCCGTTTAGTTAGCTAGCCTCAGAATAGGGTACGGTCAACTTGCAGTATCTGGCTGGAGTTAGCACAGGCAATGATGGTGATTTTTTCCTCTCCCTTCACCCTACCATTAGCAGCCGTGCCTTCATCTGCCTAAGCCCCATGCTCTGGAATTCCCTGCCTCAGCCCATTTGCTTCTCCACCTGCAATTCCTCCTTCAAGACCCTCCTTATAACCCACCTCTTTGACTAAGTTTCTGATCACCCCCTCTTAATATGTTCTTTGACTCGACATCCATATCTTTCTGATTACGCCTCTGTGAAGCAGCTTGGGGTGTTTTTCTAAGTTAAAAGCACTATATAAATGTGTTCTTGTTATATCTGGCTTACTGGCATGTTATTTCTATTGCAGTGTGCTAATTAAAACAATATTTTCTGCCATGTTGGCATTGTTTTCCATTTGGTGGCTAACTGTCTTTCAAAAGAATGTGCCACTATTTGCAGTTTGGAAACCATCACTTTAGAAGAGGTTTCTCTTTAAACATTATGTACATGTCCTGCTCTTTCATTTGCCATGGGAACCATTAGCACAGTACAAGCAAAGTGCAAGATCTGTACTGAGATTTACAAGTAGCTTTAGCTTGGTTTTTGACATCTGGCTTATAAAGCCCCTCTCTAGGAATGTTAAAAATATCCCTCAGGATATCAAATGTTTTTATTTGTACTAAGTGCCAGCATCATTAACATTCTTTTTTCCCCCAATTTTTTTCCCAATTTCTCTGCTTTTCTCCTGAATGTTGAGGAGTATTGTTTTACAAGGATAGCAGCCTTCTGGTACCTCAGCCAAGTGGCCATTTAAAAAAAAAAAAAAATGTGTGAGCCTAGACAGTGAGTATTGGCAAACTATTTGACCATAAAGGGCTTCACAACCGAGTCTGATCCCATCTATACTTGCATTTTGCAGTAAGAGTCATTAGATGGTGATCAGGAGTGGGGAAACCCGGCTAACCTTTTCCTCCCTTGCTCAGGGACGCTGAGGCTAATTGTAGTTCCCCAGCTGCTGCCGTGACTGAAATTGTCTGATGTTGCCCAGACTGGAGATTTGACCCAGGACCTTCTGTGTCTATGGCCTGGTGCTAAATTATGCACAAGTTACCATTTCCCCATTAGGGTGCTGGGGAGCTAGCATTATAGCAACTCCTTTTACCCGCCTTTGCTCCATTTCATCTGATACCCTTGCCCAACAAAAATCAATCGATCTCAGTCTTGAAAATTTCAGTTGACCCAGCATCCACGACCTTCTGGGGGAAGAAAGCTCCAGGTTTCCGCTACACTTTGTGTGGAAAAAATGCTTCCTGATTTCACTCCTGAATTGCCTACCCCTATTTTTAACATTATGCCCTCTTATTCTGGATTTCCCCACCAGAGAAAATAGTTTCTCTCTCTCCATCCTATTGAATCCCTTTATCATTTTAACCATGACCCCCTCAACTGTCTAAGCTCAAAGGAATACAAGCCAAGTTTAATGCAACCTGTCCTCATAATTTAACTCTTTGAGAACTGGTATCATTATGGTGAGTCTGCATCGTACCCCCTCCAAGGCCAATATATCTTTCCTGAGGTTCGGTGCCCAAAACTGAACGCAGTGCTCCAGATGGAATTTCGATCAAGGTTCTGTACAACTGAAGCATCACTTCCTCACTTTTGAATTCTAGACCCCTTGAGATAAAGGCCAAGATCCCATTAGCCCTTCTGATTATGTTTTGTACCTAGCAGCAGGCAGAAAGGAAATATCAGAAGAGGTAGCACCTGTGGGCTTCTGTTGCACATCTCTCAGCATATGGATTTAGAGAAGCATTGGTGGAAGCTTTGGAACAGGCCACAACCGCATGTCATGTCATGTAAATGGTGTTTGGTGCAGGGAGATCAATGAACAAGCAGAATGGACATTGAGACCAAAGCTGAACCCAAGATGAGATTAATAGCTGGAAGTCCGTCTCACTTATTCATTCCCTTTTGCAATACATACACTTAGACTTGCGTGCGTTTCTATTGAAGTTTTTAATTCATATTTGTGTTGACAAGGAGTGCCGCTGTGAACACCAAGTTACACTGCTTGATGCTGTTGATGCATATCATTATTGCTACTTTATCACGAAATAATTTGTAGTTGATTAATGAGCAATTCTGCGCCCAGTACATAATAAAATAAATGTTTCACACAATTTGGAGGAAATGTGGTTTTGATTATGAAGTCCTTTCTGTTTATTGCCTGTAGATCAGCCCAACAATTGCTCCTTGTAACTATTTACCTGTTTATTGATGTCAGATCAGTCCCCTTTAACAATGATGTTGGTTACTCCTTTTTATGTATTTAAGTTCTGTTCTTCAACTTAATAGCCTGTTTGATATTTTAGAAAATATATTTATTTAACAGTTATAACGAATACCGTATAAAACATCTACATAGATACCCAATTTAAACTTTGCTTTTTAAAAAAAATTTAGATTTAAAAAAAGTTCTTGGTTTTGCAACTATTCCCAAGAGCATTAATTTGTGGTTTCTAAAATAGATTGCCTCAAACCATTGAAAATATGTTCAAAGAGGCAGAACTTTTTTCCTTTAAATTTTTTTTCCCCTTCCTTTCTCCTCCTCTACAATACCACAATTTTATCCCTCTGTGTGCAAGGGGACTTAGCTTGCAATTCGCAGTGGGATCAAAGCTGCTTGGACTGAATCTAACTTCCTGATATTCTTGGTGAAAGAGGTAAACGTTTCCATGTTCTGGGCAAATAGATTAGCCGGACGGAGACGGAGCAGTCATCTGTAAGTAATTATTCTGCTAATGCCCTTTACCTTTTGATCTGGTTCACAGGCGACGGTGGCTGCCACCAAGGCCATAAGAGAAAGTGGAATGAACCTGAACCCAGAAGTGGATGGGACTCTGATCAGGGTGCCAGTTCCTAAGTAAGTAATTCGAAGGTTATGCCTAAGGTTTCCGTCTTTGTCTGCTGACTGTCATTACAGGGCAGTTGCTGGCAAAAATACTTACGGCTGAAAATTAAGTTTTTGAATCATGATGTGAATTTTCTTGATGAAGATGATTTCTGTATAATATGCAATGTTTTACTTTCTCTTTTCAGAAAATAACGTGAATTAAATATATTACCTTCCTCTCCATCTAATTTAGAATACTTTGTAAAATCCAGAGAAATAATGGCCTAGAAATTCGGTGGGCTGTGCCACCAGTTAGCGCCCAAAGAGGGCACTTAGTGGGTTTAGCGCCACTGGCCACGCCTCCCGCAAAATTTAGTGGGGCGCTAATGGCGAAGTTAGCCTGTAGCGCTGTGCCGCCACCGATGACGTCATCGGTGTGCGCAGCACCCCGCTACCGCCCCGATCGCGATATTTGGTCGCGCCCCCGTCAGGGGGGCCTACCTGCGACGGTAATGGCGCTAATTAAAAGGGAGGTGCGGGGCAGCCATTTTTTTTGCTGGCCGCCTGCCAGCACCTCCTCGCGCCGCCATCCCCGGCCTCCTGAGCCCCCGCCCCCCCCCCCCCAGGCAGTGCTGGCTGTGTCCCAAGAGCCCAGCACTTCTCCTCGGTGCTGGGCTCTTTTGCCGGCACTCGCGATCTCCAATCGCGCTGGTGCAGGGCTCTCCCCTTTAAGAAGGGGAGGAAGGCCTGCACTACTGCAGCGCGCCACGCTGTGGCACGTTGCGCTGCGATATTCAGTTGCAGCGCCCCAAGAGGGATGCGGGGCGCCTCGAGCAGCGCCCCGCTTCCGTTTGGGGAGCCAAAACTGAATTTCCGGCTGACACAAGCAGCTCCGTCCGGAGCAGTAATTCCAGCGCCCAGGCGAGCTTGGCGCCCCGACCAAATTTCTAGGCCAATGTGTTGTGGAAAATTTGGATATTTGAAAGTTACAAAGCCAATTTAAGTGCTTGAAATTAAACTTGCTGGTGATTCAAAAGCTCACCAAGAAACTCCACTTTTAACAATTTAAATACTGCCAGGATAAGATGATTTTTTAATCCCTAGTCTTAAGTAATTTTATTGCTTTTGATAAATCTATAGTTTTCATTCCTGATTCTTTGTCAAGCTTGCTGATCTCTTAGAAGTGTGTCTTAGCATGTAGTATATTTGGATTTCCAAAAGGCATTCGATAAGGTGCCACATAAAAGGTTGTTGAGCAAGATAAGGGCACATGGGTTGGGGGTAAGGTATTAGCATGGATAAAGGATTGGTTAGCATTCAGAAAACAGAGTAGGGATAAACGGGTCATTTTCAGATTGGCAGGCTGTAACTAGAGGGGTGCTGCACGGACCAGTGCTTGGGCCTCAGCTATTTACTATCTATATTAATGACTTAGATGAAGGGACCGAGTGCAATGTATCCAAGTTTGCCGACTATATAAACCTAGGTGGAAAAGTAAAATGTGAGGAGGACACAAAGAACCTGCAAGGGATATTGACAGGTTAAGTGAGTGGGCAATAAGGTGGCAGATGGAGTATAATGTGGGGAAATGTGAGGTTATTCACTTTTGTAGGAAGAATAGAAAAACAGAATATTTTTTAAATGGTGAGAAACTTTCAAATGTTGGTGTTCAGAGAGAGTTGGGTGTCCTAGTATAAGAAATACAGAGTTAGCATGCAGGTACAGCAAGCAATTAGCTGGCAAATGGCATGTTGGCCTTTATTGCTAGAGGGTTGGAGTTCAAGAATAAGGAAGTCTTGAAACAATTGTAAAGGGCTCTGGCGAGACCACACCTGGAGTACTGAGCACAGTTTTGGTCTCCTTATTTAAGGAAGGATATACTTGCCTTAGAGGCAGTGCAACGAAGGTTCACTAGATTGATTCCTGGGATAAGAGGGTTGTCCTATGAGGAGAGATTGAGCCTATACTCTCGAGTTTAGAAGACTGAGAGGTGATCTCATTGAAACATGTAAGATTCTGAGGGGGATTGACAGGGTAGATGCTGAGAGATTGTTTCCCCTGGCTGGAGAGTCTAGAACTAGGGGGCATAATCTCAGGATAAGGGGCCGGCCTTTTAAGACTGAGATGAGGAGGAATTTCTTCACTCAGAGGGTTGTGAATGTTTGGAATTCTCTGCCCCAAAGTGCTGTGAATGCTCATTCATTGAATATATTCAAGGCTGAGATAGATGGATTTTTGGACTCCAGGGCCTAGAAATTCAGTTGTTTGCGCCAGCCGCTAGCGCCTTAGGAGGAGGAGATGTGGGGTGCTAAGCGGCTAGCGCCCGGGCGCAGCGCGATCTGCGCCTCTCGCCAACTTCAGTTAAGATTTAGCGGCGGCGCCAAGCCTTTGCGCGCGCTCAGCTGCGCGCGCAGATCCTGACGTCATTTCATGGTGCAACGCCCTTTGTGCGCCCCAAACCGGAAATTCAGTGGCGCCGGCCTATTGTGCGCCTGGCGCCCCTAGCGACTGGTAGAGGGGAACGGTTCCCAGTCGCTGCGGGGGGCGCTAATTAAAGGGCACTCCTCCTGCAGTAGAAATGGTAGCCATTTTGCAACACTCCTTTGTGAGAGACGGATCTTTGGAGAGAGACAAAGATAGAGAGCTTTCTGGTTTGGCTCCACACTCGCACAGGCACTTGTGGCTTCAGGCCACAGCTTTGCACTTGTCTTTAACTTCCGAGCCATAGCATTGATTGGAAACATATAATGGGGGCTGCAATGGGTGGAAACGTTGGGCTTCTCCATTGCATTCAAAGGGCTCAGAGACGCCGTGAGAGAGTGCCAGTCATGGCCAGGCGGAGAAGGGGCAACAGGCGTCGGCAAAGGAGGCCTTACCCACCCAGGGTATACCGCCAGCAGTTCTCATATCTGAACATGTCTGACGAGCAGTGTGTTCGGAGGCTGCGATTCAGAAGGGCGGTGGTCACTGAGATCTGCCACCTGCTTCGCGGAGATCTGCAGCCACAGCTGAGGAGCAGGACGTCTCTGTCGGTGGCAGTGAAGGTGACGGTGTCTCTCAACTTCTATGCCACCGGCTCCTTCCAATCCGCTACTGGGGACATTTCCAACATCTCCCAGTTTGCGGTACATTGCTGCATCCGCCAGGTGACCAATGCCCTTTTCAGAAGGAGACGTCAGTTCATCTCCTTCTCCATGACCGTTGACAAGCAGCAACAGCGTGCAATGGGCTTTGCAGCATTAACGGGCTTCCCCATGGTGCAGGGCGCCATTGACTGCACGCATGTGGCTTTGCGGGCACCTCTAGAGAATGCCGAGGATTACTGCAACCGGAAGGGCTACCATTCGCTCAACGTGCAGTTGGTGTGTGACCACAGGCAGCTCATCCTAGCTGTCAATGCCCGCTTTCCAGGCAGCAGCCATGGTGCCTTCATCCTGCGCCAGACTTCTGTGGCAGACATGTTCCAGGCCCAGCCTCACCCATGAGAATGGCTTCTCGGGGACAAAGGCTATCCTTTGTGCACCTGGCTGATGACCCCGCTCCGTGCGCCCTGCACCCCTGCTGAAGAGGGATACAATGACAGCCATCAAGCAACCAGGAACATCATTGAGCAAACAATCGGCGTCCTGAAGCAACGGTTCCGCTGTCTGGATCGTTCCGGAGGAGCCCTACAGTACTCGCCTGAGCGAGTCTCCCATTTCGTGGTCGTGTGCTGCATGCTGCACAACCTGGCTATCCGCAGGACTCAGCCACTGCCACCAGACATTGGAGGACCACCAGAGGAGAAGGAGGAGGAGGAGGACCAGCACAGGAGGGAGGCAGAAAGTGCAAGGGCCGCCCGTCGGCGGCTTATTGCACGTCGATTCTAGGCCCCCTCTCAGGGAATGGCTTGTGGCACAAGATGAATGTCGCCGCTCCACAAGCCCTCAGCCGAGCAGGGCAACCAGGACTTCCAAAAGAAAGCATGGACAGTGCGATTTCAGAAAATTTATTACTTTGATACCTCTGTGCCCTTCCCACATAACAAACTAATGGAGAGAAGCCCCCCCCCAAAAAAACAAATAGACCAGTCTCGGCCTTTCCAAAAAAAACAAATAGACCAGTCTCGGCCTTTCCAAAAAAACAAATAGACCAGTCTCGGCCTTTCCAAAAAAACAAATAGACCAGTCTCGGCCTTTACAAGTAAAACAAAGACACCAGTATCGGCCTTTACAAGTGAAACAAAACATTTGGCCACACCTTCTACTTTTTCCCCCGTGAGGGTGATGCGTTTCGCATCCGTGACTGGCCCCTGCCCGCCCTGCAGCAGCTCCTCAATGGGACCCCAGTGGCTGCAGCAAGGCTGGGGGAAGGCTGCTGAGGGTCAGATGGCGAGACGGCAGATGCCCTTGGGGGTCGGCCTGGACCAGCTCTGGGCCTGGAGGGGCCGGCTGCTGACTGCTCCAACTCTGCTTGGGTGGCAGCAGTCTGTCCAGCGGCTGGTGGCAGCTGCAATGGAGGAGTGACAATTTCGGCTGCAGGAATGCTGCCAACCTGACAGATCACAGGTACTCCCTGGTCGCCTGATACATTGGCACTCGCACGGGCCAGCACTGCAGCATGCGCAGCAATCTGCTGAAGCACAGACTGCTAGGCTGCTGCGGCGCGGCGAGTGCCCTGGCGATGCCTGGCCGATCCAGCGAGGGTGGCAGCAGTTAGTGCCCGTGTGGCCCTGGTCTGTGTCCGCATGACACCAGCCAGTGAATGCACGGCACGACTGAGCACTTGGCTAGAAGCCGCCTGTGCTGCCGCGAAGTCCTGCAGACTCCTGGCCTGTGCTGCACTGAATTGTTGCAGACTCTTGGCCTGTGCTGCACTGAATTGTTGCAGACTCCTGGCCTGTGCTGCCCCGAATTCCTGCACACTCCTTGACAGTGACTCTATGGAGTCAGGCATCCTTGCCACTGCAGCCATGAGCTCAGTGTGCCTGCGCTCAGCCTGGGCGGCCATTTCCGCTAGGAGCCGCACGTCCTCTGCGCTCACCGTAGCAGGACTGGAGGCTGCACTCACCCTCTGGGGAGAAGGCCGCCGAGCTTCCCCACCCCTCCCGCGTTGCTGCAGCCCGCTGGGCCCCAGAGCTTCACTCTCCTCCGACCCTTCCCCCCTGCTCCCCTCCAGGGAAGACGTGTCCCCATCATCGCCATGGGCTGCCTCGGCTAAGGGTGGCACTGATGGTCCGGCTTCCTCTTCCTCCTCCTCGCCCTCCGATTCACTCACAGTGCCAGCTTGAGGGCCCGCCTCCTCACCTGGCGATTCAGCATCTGAAAGCAGGGAGGCACAAGAGTTGCTTTAGAGTGAGGACAGGGCGGCAGCGAGGGAGGCATGAGTGCTGCTATGCACTGCATTGGTCCGACAGTGGCAAAGGATGCTGTTCTGAGGCGCAAGTGGAAAGAGAGAGGTCAAAAAGGTGATGCCCTTACCATTGGGGCCCACAACAGGGTCGGCATCTCCACTGGCGACGGGGCCAATCAGCCGGCCTGACATAATGCGCTCCACACGCTGCTCCAGGTCGGAGAGCTGTTTGAGGTCAGGATGGCCTCCCCCGGTCTCACGCTGCTGCCTTCGGTTGTGCGCCACCTTGCCCTGCAAGAGAAAGGACGGCCTCTAAGTACAGTGTGAAGCCCTGATCTTGTCTGCACTGCCTCCCATGGTGGACTAGCCCTGACAGTGTGAAGCCCTGATCTTGTCTGCACTGCCTCCCATGGTGGAATAGCCCTGACAGTGTGTAAAGTCCTGAATGTGCAAGTGATTTTCATGACAGTCCCATTGCTGCTGGATGAGGGCTGGGCATTAGGGCTTTTAGGTCCCTTTGCCCATAAACTGAGGTGCACATGCAGGGATGAGGAGGACACTGGAAAGGGTACTCACCCTGACAACCCGAGTGAGGTCGTTGAACTTTTTTCGGCATTGTACAGGAGTCCTGGCAACCACGCTGTTGGAGGTCACCCTGTTTGACACCTCCCTCCAGGCTTTCCGATAGGCGCTGGGCAGCGGCCTCCTGCCACCTTCAGGGAACAGAACATGGCGCCTGCGCTCCACTGCGCCAACCAGCACCCTCAGGTCACCCTCGCTGAAGCGCTGCGCTCTCTCCCTGGCCTTCTCCATTGTCCTGGGCGTTGTACAGATCAAGCAGCAGTGGTCAGGCCTTGCTTCAGGGCTGCAGTGTGCAGGGCGTGGCAGCCAAACAAATCCACCCTCCCCCTTTAAGAGCTCACCGGCGCCAGAGTGTCTGCCTTCAATCAGCAACTCGCCGCACCTGCGCTGCGCCCGCCCTCGGGGGTATCGCCCCGGGCCGCCGGCTTAGCGCCTAATGATAGTCGCGCATCGCCTGTTTTAGCGCAGCAGCAACCTCTTGGGGCGATGCCACTGAATAGCGGCGAAGGTGGCGCTAAGTTGCGCCGGGCGCAAACTTTAGCGGCCGCCCGGCTGTAGCGCCCCAAACATGGCTATACTGAATTTCTAGGCCCAGAGGAATTAAGGGATATGGGGATCGGGCAGGAAAGTGGAGTTGAGGTGGAAGATCAGCCATGATCTTATTGAATGGCAGAGCAGGCTCGAGGGACTGTATGGCCTGCTCCTAATTTTTATGTTCTTAAGTTCAGGACATGCGCAGTACAAATGGAATATTTGAAAGCTGTGCTGTAATCACTTGGGATAATCCAATTTATCGTCCAATTATTAAGGCATGGCTTAGTTAGCTTTCATTTAGAATACCAAATATCTTCTTTTAATCATGAACTCTCACACAACTTGATCCACTTCAGCAATAGTATTATATAATTGAGCGTTAAATTGGCCCAAAATCGTCCCTTTGTGTAGACAACACAAAGCAAAAATCTGTTGGTTGTTGGTAATTCTGTCATTTAGACAGATCTCAAAGACTAATGTTTTAAATGTGTGCAATTAGTTCT
Source organism: Somniosus microcephalus (assembly GCF_052327205.1). Taxonomy (NCBI): domain Eukaryota; kingdom Metazoa; phylum Chordata; class Chondrichthyes; order Squaliformes; family Somniosidae; genus Somniosus; species Somniosus microcephalus. The sequence goes on from NC_141009.1 coordinate 30,978,987, forward strand.
TTAATGGCTGTAGAAGCACCTGTTGTTGATATGTCATAATAGCAGCAGTAATTGTTGAGTTAATAATGCTCATACAGCAAAAAGAACGTGCATTCATATACTGCCTTTAATATAAAAACATTCCAGGATGCTTCACAGATAGGTACCTGAGACAATGCCAAGGGAATGGGGATGGAATCGGTGGCAAAGGAGCAGTTTGTGAGCTTTGCGATTGCTTTGGTCTTCCCAATGTTGAGCTGGAGGAAGTTATGACACATCCAAGACTGGATGCCAGACAAGCAGTCTGACAGCACAGAGGCAGTCAAGCAAAATGGTGGAGAGTTGGAGCTGGGTGTCAATGCATATGTGTGGAAGATGACCCTGTGTCTGTTGATGTCACCGAGGGGCAGAATGTGGATGAGAAGGGCAAAAATAGCTCCTTGGGGAACTCAAGAGGTGATGGTGTGGGGGAAGAAAGAGAAGCCATCACTGAAGATGCTCTGATTACATTCGGAGAGGTAGGAATGGAACCATATAGTGGAATCCCACAGACTTGGATGATGGAGAACAGGTGTTGGGGTCATTGTGCTGAAAGCTGCGGGGAGATTCAGGAAGACAAGGTTGGATAAAGCACTGCAGAGGATGTCATTCTTCACTTTGGTTAGGGCTGTTGGTAGTGTGAAAACAGAAGATTGACTAGAGGAATTCAAACAGTTATGGGAGGGAAAGGACACAAAACTGGGAGGCATTGACGTGTTCAAGGACCTTGGAGAGGAAAGGAAAGTTGGAGATGGAATGGCAGTTAGCAAGGATGGAGGGGTCCAGGGAGGTGGGTGATAACAGTAGTTTTGAAAGAGGAAAGGACAATGACTGAGGATTCCATCTTGTGAAGTAACCTAGTGTGAGATACCTTATCAAAGACTTTCTGAAAGTCCAGGTAGACGATGTCGACCGGATTTCCCCCATCCACTACCCTAGTAACTTCCTCAAAATACTCTATCAAATTTGTTAGGCATGACCAATTTTTTTCAGAAGCTGTGTTGTAAATTTCTAATGGCCCCTTCCTTAGTCCAGTGATCTTAAAGAGCATCTCTCATGATCCCTTCTGGCATCTTCCCAATAATGGATGTCAGGCTGATAGGCCTGTAGTTCCCTGGCTCTGATTTGTCCCCTTTTTTAAAAATGGGAATGAACTGAGCTAGCTTCCAGTCTAAAGGACTGTTGAACTATTAAAGATACAGACAAGGTGCTCACAGAGCACGTGTCCCATCTCTTTAATCACCTTGGATTGATATTATCCAGGCCTGGAGCCCTATCAATTTTGAGCTTTCCTAATCTATCCAAAATGACATTACTATCTATTTTAATATTGATAATGTTATTTAATACTGAGCACCCCTCATCTGGAACATAAGCAAAATAATCATTTAACAGCTCTGCCATAACCCAAGAATCAGTTTGAATCTGCCCTTCAGTATCCTTTAATGTCCATATACAATCCTTAATGTATTATCCTTTTGTTATTCCATGCCACAGTTGATCAAATATCGCATCAGGATAAGATACACTGGTTAATTATAACAATATCAATTTATTGATTTAGCCAGTTATCCCCTTCAAGTTGCAAATTTAATTAGTGTGATCACTTAAATAATGGAATGGAAAGCAACAACAATAACTTGCATTTATATAGTACTTTACGTAATAAAATGTCTCAAAAGTGCTTCACGGGAACATCAAAAAAAAATTGGCTCCGAGCCACATGCGATATTAGGACAGGTGACCAAAAGCTTGGTCAAAAGATGTAGATTTTAAGGAGTTTCTTAAAGGAGGGGAAAGAGGCAGAGAGGTTTAGGGAGGGAATTCCAGAGCTTAGGGCCTAGGCAGCTGAAGGCACATCCGCCAATGGTAGAGCAATGACAATTGGGGATCTGCAAGAGGCTAGAATTGGTGGAGTGTAGAGATCTCGGAGGGTTGTAGAGCTGGAGGAGGTTACAGAGATATGGGAGGGGCGCGGCCATGGAGGGATTTGAAAACAAGGATGAGAATTGTTAAATTGTGGCATTGCAGGACCAGGAGCCAATTTAGGTCAGCGAGCACAGGGTTGATGGGTGAACGGGACTTGGTGCGAATTAGGACACGGGCAGCAGAGTTTTGGATGAGCTCAAGTTTACGGAGGGTGAAGATGGGAGGCCGGCCAAGAGAGCATTGGAATAGTCAAGTCTAGAGGTAACAAAGGCATGGATGAGGGTTTCAGCAGCTGTGTCCAGTTCTCTCTGATATATATTTTATAGTTTATTATACTTATTCAATTGTGATATTTAATCAATCCCTCAGTAATAAGTTAATTTGTAGTAGGGTGGTGCAGCGTTTGGGTGCTCCAACATCCTATACTCATAGGATCTAGGTTAACACCCACAGTTCCACACACAAAACTTTCCTGCTGTGAGAAAACCACCAATTGGAGGCCAGCTATAAGCAGGGAAAAAGGGAAACTCTGTATTGAGGCACACCTGTCATACAGCTCCTAGCAGCCAGCTGAAAGCATTATTGGCAGAGGCCATGGGAATGTTGTCTTCCTGTTGCCTTGGATGTAAGATGCTGCGAAGCCCAGGCCTAAAGAGAGGGGGAGAAAATAGAAACATTCATTTTATTACACATAATGTAGTGTTCTTAAATACATAATACTCCCATTAAATAGTGCCTTATCATGTCGAAATGCCTCAGATGCTTCACACAGTGAACTACTTTCGAAGTGCAATGATTTATGTAGGCAAACATATCCCGAATATCTCATATTTCCCAAATGTTGTTGATTTAAAAGTATTATAATACTTATTTGTAATGGTAGGTTTGGAATATTACATTGTATATATAAGATATATTTTAGCACTGTTGTTTTCATAAGGATTGTTTTGACACCTAATCAAAACGAGGGTCGTCATGGACTGATTGATTTATTGAATAATAATTGCAAGTTTCCCAGTTTTAATTTCAGTGATCAATTCTAAATATAAAGAATCTTGTGAATTAAAAAAAAATGTTTTTAAATAAATGAGATATTGGAAAAGGATATAAATGTTTGCCTTCTAATTTTCTTTTGACAAAAAATTTAAATGAGGAATATTCGTACCCCAGTGATAAAATGCAAAGTGAGTGTTAAATTTAGAAATCCATTATTTCAGCCTTAATATTCAAAAAGGCAAAGCAATTTACAATCAGTATATTTTATTTTAATCCATGCGTTGTGAAGTACACTGTGTCCTATTGTTAGCCAAATCAAAGCTTGTTATTCATGTAAATAGAAATGTAACAAGTGTTTTCACATCCTGGAAAAGAATAGGAACTTTCGATACTGTCTAATCATAGTTATTAAGGAAAATTTGTATTTTAAATTCAAATTGCTTCTTCATAATTTCAGTTGGCCCATGGTAATTATACTAGATGAAGTTCAGAGTCAATTCTAACCACAGATCTTTCAGGGCTACTATTACTATGCGAGATTGTTTTTATAATGAATCTGTAATTCACACTGAGCTGGTGCCATAATGAAGAACAGTGAAATGTCAAGGTCTAACCCAGCAATACAACCGACAAACATTTTTTTTGTAATATGTGTAGTGACTGGTTTACAAAATGAAGATTGAATGCAAATTTGTACTTGCTCCCATTTCAAAAATAAGCTTTTGAGGCTTAAGGGCATAAAATCACCAAACCATCCAAGCAGAAATTGAATTGAATTTTTGAACAGTTTCACAATTAGTTTTACATGTAAAGACACTTATACTTTTGGTATTTTGTATTGAATTTTATAAGAGCATAACAAAGAAGGTAACCCTAGAAACACTGAAGGTCCATTTCAGCTAAATATTAGCAGGTTTTTTTTTTTACAATACAGGTTGAGCGTCCAAAATCCAGAGTTCCGGAATCCGGACACCCTGTCAAACTGCAACCTGGGCCCAGGCATTTCCGGACTCGGAACATGTTTCTGAAGTCCGGAAACGCCCGGGCCCAGGTTGCGATATTTCTGGACTTCGGACATCAGAAACACGTTCCAAAGTCCGGAAAAACACGAAAACCGGTTCGGCCTCGGTCCCGAGGTTGCCGGATTCAGAACGCTCAACCTGTACTAGTAAAATTCTGTAAACTTCCAATGCTAAAAATGTTGAACTGAAATTGGAGAAATGTAAGCATCATGCCTTATAACACATTCTTAATGCAGTGTATTTGAAAACAAGAAATGTTGCTTTTGGTTCAGGAATGTGCTGAGATGGCATGATGGGGCAGTGGTTGGCGTACTTGATGTGTGCATGGAATGGATGGGCACAGATTCTTATTTACAGCTCATGTTAATCTCATCTGAGCTGCAGGAGACATTCTGAATGGAGGCGAGGCATCCCCACAGAAGGACGGAAAATCCAAGCATGAGTTATCTCATTACCATTCTCACACCCCTACTAGCAGGCCACAGACAACCCTAGCCAACAGGGGATCCTATACAACTCTACAATTCACACACAAAAAATGTTTTTTATTTCCTTTATTGATAAGTTAAAAATCAGAATGTAGAGCAAAGGCGGCATGGTGTTGGTGCAACATTAAAGGAACACTTGCACATTCTGATGTAAATCATTTAGATTAGAAGAATCTGCCATTGAAAATACAGGAGATAAAGCAGTTTATGTATACAGGAAACTTTGTGATATCCGGCACCGACGGGACTGGCGTGTTGCCAATCTATCAAAACTGCCGGACATACAAAGTTAATGTTGAAGCATACGGAGGTTTTCATCTCCGTATCTGATAACAAACACTGTTGCTTAGCAACAGCTTCTAAAGAGTCAGCTGCAGCTGCAAGCGTCTCTAGCTGAAGCTGTTGCTATAGCTACAGACCTTGCAGTGCCTGACGGGGGGAAAAAAAAGAACGAGAACTAAAAAAAACTTATAGAAAACAGCTCCTGATTTTTGCCGTTAGATCGAGTATTCCGGACATACAACCTCCGGATATACCAGTTTCCTGTACATGTACAGTTAATCTAGCAAGATTCTTAATGCAGTATTTTTTTTAAACCATGTATTATTATGTGTGTTTACATATGAATGTACCCTGCAGTCTTTATATTTCTGGAATTTGCTTTGATATCTGTAACCATTTTTGCAGGGTGACCAGAGAGCACAGGGAAAATCTAACCAAACTTGCTAAACAGTTTACAAACAAGTCAAAAGAATCACTGCGAAAAATTCGTACTAATGCCATTGCTCATGTAAAGAAATCAAAGGACTCTGTCTCTGAAGATACGATCAGACTACTAGAAAAACAGGTCAGTCTAGTGTCTTTCAACAGAATATGGTTATAATTTTCCCAACCCCATTTTTTTTTTTCCTTTTAATGTTTTCACTAGACCATAAGGGTTTCTTAAATGTTTCTTAAAAGCAGTGTAATAATGTTCTGACTGAAGACCTTTGGTGTTCCCAATTGCACTACAAGACTAAATACCTGACTTTATTGTACCGCTGTGCTTTCTGTAGGTTGACAAAAGTAGAATAATAGACACTGTCAGCTGTGGCTCAGTGGGTAGCACGCTCGCCTCTGAGTCAGAAGGTTGCGGGTTCAAGTCCCATTCCAGGGACTTGAGCACAAAAATTTAGGCTGACGCTCTAGTGCAATGCTGAGGGAGTGCTGCACTGTTGGAGGTGCCGTCTTTCAGATGAGACGTTAAACTGAGGTCCCGACTGCGCTTTCAGGTGGACATAAAAAATCCCACGGCACTATTTCGAAGAGGAGCAGGGGAGTGCGCAAATTGGCTGTGTTTCCCACATTACAAAAGTGACGACACTACAAAAGTACTTCATTGGCTGTAAAGTGCTTTGAGACGTCCGGTGGTCGCTATATAAAAGCAAGTCTTTTTTTCTTTAGATAGGCTGCATTACATAACTAATTATAAACTTTCCCTTTCCTAATTTCTCTCTTTCCTCATTATTTCTTGTTTGTTTACTTACAAAGAGTAGATTGCAAAGACAAGATCACAGGCTAGCTCTGGATGAGGAAGACCATTCAACCTATCCATCCAGAAAAAATACTGTAGTTCTCCACCCTCCACAACACCATCCCATTGGATTAGAGGATGATCTTGGAGGTATAAAAATACCGTGCAAGTGTAGGGAAGTGATATTGGCCCAGATTTTGCTCTGAGCGGCGAAGGAACGGCTTCCGCCATTCACCTCGCGTACAGTTGCCCAGACTTTTCGCGGACTTGTCAGCAGAGACTTCCAGTCATCTGATCCAGTGGGAACACCACCACCTGCAAGTTCCCCTCCCAAGTTATACACCATCCTGACTTGGAAATATATCACCGTTCCTTCATCATCGCTGGGTCAAAATCCTGGAACTCCCTCCCTAACAGCACGGTGGGAGTACCTTCACCACACGGACTGCAGCGGTTCAAGAAGGCGGCTCACCACCACCTTCTCGAGGGCAATTCGGGATGGGCAATAAATGCTGGCCTCGCCAGCGAGGCCCACATCCCAGGAATGAATGGAAAAAAAAATTACACTGATATCTGTGCAGATTCCATTGGCGAAGACTGCAACAGCTGTCAGTTTTACCCTGTAATAACGGCGCGCATCGACACCCTCGCCATTGTCAGTACAGCAAAATCCGCGCCATTGTACATTCTGACCAACAAACATGCAAAATATAATTTGCTTCTTAATGCAACGCCCCCCCACGAAGGTGATACCTGTATCTGCATAAATTATGGAAAAATAAAACAGTGGGGAAGTGACGCAGACACTGAAATAAAGATCAAAGAAAGTCTGACTAGAGTGAACCTCTATTTTTGGCTTTGCTGTACTTGTCTAAATGAATGTTATATGGAACAGTATTGTATACACATGGTACAGTGTCTAATTTCCAGAATGTCAGTGTGCTGTGATATGACCTGTAATATTCCCACTACTATAAACAAAGGAGGTTTGCTGCAGTTGGTCTAAAGATGAATTTACTTGGCAGTGAAACTTAAGGTTTTCTACATGGTGGCCCAATTAATGTGTGTTGAAAATGAAGAACTGCAATTTAAATTAAAAAATCTTAGATCTTTTGTGGTTTTGCTGATGGTGAGCCAGACATTACATTGTGGTGGAGGGAGGGGGCGGTTGTGAGGAGAGGGGGAGTGGATGTGACGGGCTTTCCGACTTTGCAGTAATGCTACAGATTGTGTAAACTCGGTCAATAGCAGCTCAAATCAATCTGCAGCTGCAACTGTCCACCACAACACCTAGTGGTATCAGACCTGAACTGCAGATCTCAGACTGCAGTGTCGATGCAGTCTTCTGCAGTTCAGGTCCCCAAAGGCTAAGGGGCTAGGGATGAAAACCTTTTTACTGATTTGTGAAATCGTTACTTCATTGGTTGCCCCTCCTGGGATAAAGTTAAAAATAATTTTAACCTCCCAAATGTACCTGTTTGGTAGTGACATTGTAACACCTACGCACCAGATGACTGTTTAACATTTAGGGGGAGTTGCAACCAGCAAGTCTTGACACAAACAGCAACTGACCAGTCCTGCATTCAAATCAAAAAAAAATTGTGGGAGTTGAAGCCATAGATGCATGTTGGGAGAAAATCTGTTCTGTTTCTGGCAACAGAATGATAGCCTTTGGTTTGTCAAGAGAGACACAGGGCTCCAATGAAATATTGTTAGATGCTTCAACAAAATCCTGCTGCACAGATGCAAATCTTCAGTTTCATCCCATTAAGTAAATTACAAATCATTAATGCCAACCCTAATTATTGAAATCAAAATAAGTATTAATATGAAGGAAACTAATTTCAATACCAAAAACCACAAGAAATTTGCCGATAAATACAAAACTCTATACTTCTGTAGTACTTTGGATAAGCCTTTTCTCCCTGAGCCAAGAGATTATGGCTGATATCTGTTGTTACCCATGAAATCAGTGAATAAATCCCACGGCTTGCATATTGGCTTCCATTTGTACAGACATCTCAGCCTATTGGGAAGATGGTTGACATTCCCGCCCGATGCTTGCCAGAAAGTTCAGTTGCTGTTTGTGGAAGCTCTCCTAAAGAAGCAGCAAGTCAAATTGCGCCATCCATCTCCAATTTAAACCCAAAAGGTGGGAACGCACTCTTCAAAGAACTGAGTATGTGAAAGTAATCATAACCTCTTCAGCAAATCCAGGCTGTGATTGAAGATTACATCACTAGATATTGACCATAGTCATTGAAAACACCTAAATATGTTGTTGTCTGCAGAGCTCATTATTTTTGTTTGATGAAGCTGGAAATTATTGTACATATTCATATTTTGAGGTGTCGAGCTCCAATTTGCAGAGTGCTTGTGGAAGAACTGTTTCTGCTGGTAGAGCTGTGCATACTCTGGAGGCATTGAGTGTTTAAATATCAAAGGAATTTGTTTGGTCAGGTTCCCTGTGTTTTGTTGAGCTTGAGAAGGGGTTACGGGGTGGTCTTGCCTATAGATTGGACATCATGCTGCATTAGTCCTTAGTTGAGGATTCTTCTTTCCTATCTTCCTGACTTCCCGCGCCACAAATCATTCACAGTTAGGTCAGGTAATCCACTCCCAGGCATCTGCCAGTGTGCCAATGTGAATTTGGCCACGAGGAGATGCACAACAGACCAGCAATGATCCTTCCTCTGATTTTTTTTCTTGCTTCCTGTGGGGAAGCACCTGGCCCTGCTGGCTGCAGAAATCTTTATAGAGAAGGCCAATTAATGTTAGTATAGATATCATATATATCAAAGATGAAATGCATTCTAAATAAAGCAAGATGTAATTATACTGGCATTGCTACATTAATTTTCTGGTAAATGATATTCCAGCTTAAAACCCATTGCGGATCACTATGCAGTCTCTTGCATGACTTCCTGTAATTACTTCCTTCTGACTGCGTTGTTTGGTTTTGTTCTTCATTTTACAGTTCTTTAAACTTTAATTACAATCGTCTCTATACTGTTTGGTCGCGTTTGTAATGTTGTTCTGAAATTGACAAATAAGCCTTTTAGAAAAGGCTTGTTTGTGTATTGTGGAAGGGTGTCACTTTGCTCTCTGTTACTTTATTTTATTTAAAGTTTGGGGAATATTTTTTAATTGTTTGCAGTGCAGGATTCTAATAAGTCCCACCTAGGGAATCCTCCTTTTAAACCAATCTTTTAAACCTGGGCTCTGAAATTATCCTGAAAGTTAAGTATTCGTACACTGATATTACAGAGTAAATTCAGGGCCTAGTGTTAGTATTCTGGAATGGTTTAACTGATCTAACCATGTTGATTCTGATTGTTATTGTGAAGTTAGAGGGGATAACTATATAATGCATGCAGATTGAGAATAATCCCCTCAATTATATTTAAATGCCCCAGTGCAGATAAACTGGCAAAATAGCAACTGTACATCTTAATTTTAAAACTGCTTTTCAGTTATTTTTGTAGAATGGTTACAGCACGGAAGGCTGACTCTCAGCTAGTCCCACTCCCCTGCCCTTTCCCCGTAGTCCTGCAATTTATTTTCCTTCAGATACTTATCCAACTCCCTTTTGAAAGATAAAATTGAGTCTGCCTCCACCACCCTTTCAGGCAGTGCATTCCAGATCTTAACCACTCGCTGTGTAAAAAGTTTTTTCTTATGTCACCTTTGGTTCTTTTGCCAATTACTTTAAATCTGTGTCCTCTGGTTCTCGACCATTCTGCCAATGGGAACAGTTTCTCTCTACCCTGTCCAGACCCCTCATGATTTTGAACACCTCTATCAAATCTCCTCTCAATCTTCTCTGCTCCAAGGAGAACAACCCCAGCTTCTCCAGTCCATCAACGTAACTGAAGTCCCTCATTCCTGGAATCATTCTCGTAAATCTTTTCTGCACCCTCTCCAAGGCCTTCACACCCTTCCTAAAGTGTGGTGCCTAGAATTGGACACACTAGTCCAGTTGGGGCCAAACCAGTGTTTTATACAGGTTCATCATAATTTCCACACTTTTGTACTCTATACCTCTATTTATGAAGCCCAGCATCCCATAAGCCTTTTTTAACTGCTTTCTCAACCAGCCCTGCCACCGTCAACAATTTATGCACACATACCCCCAGATCTCTCTGTTTGTGCACCCCCTTTAGGATTGTACCATTTAGTTTATATGTCCTCTCCTCATTCTTTCTTCCAAAATGCATTACTTCACACTTTTCTGCGTTAAATTTCATCTGCCACGTGTCTTTCTATTTCACCAGCCTGTCTATGTCTTCCTGAAGTCTATCAGTCTCCTCCTCACTGTTCATTATACTTCCAAGTTTTGTGTCATCTGCAAATTTTGAAATTGTGCCCGGTACACCCAAGTCCAAATCATCATTATATATCAAGAAAAACAGTGGTCGTAGTACCGACCCCGGGGAACACCACCATATGCCTTCCCCCAGGCCGAATAACAACCGTTCACCACTACACTCTCTTTCCTGTCACTTAGCCAATTTCGTATCCAGGCTGCCACTGTCCCTTTTATTCTATGGGCTTCAATTTTGCTGGCAAGCCTATTATGTGGCGCTTTGTCGAACGCCTTTTGGAAATCCATGTGCACCACGTCAACCGCATTGTCCTCATCAACCCTCTCTGTTACCTCATCAAAAAACTTGATCAAGTTGGTTAAACACGATTTGCCTTTAACAAATGCGTGCTGGCTTCCCTTAATTAATTCACCCCTTATCCAAGTGACTCTTGATTTTGTCCCCGATTACTGTTTCTAAAAGCTTCCCCACTACCAAGGTTAAACTGACTGGCCTGTAGTTGCTGGGTTTATCTTGACACCCTTTTTTGAAAAATGGTGTACCATTTGCAATTCTCCAGTCCTCTGGCACCACCCCTGTATCTATGGAGGATTGGAATATTATGGCCAGTACCTCCGCGAATTCCGCCCTCAATTCCCTCGGCATCCTAGGAAGCATCCCATCCGCTCCTGGTGATTTATCTACTTTAAGTACAGCCATCCTTTCTAATACCTCTTCTTTCCTTTCTAATTCCTCTTCTTTATCAATTTTTATCCTATCAAGTGTCTCTACTACCTCCTACTTCACTATGTCTATGGCAGCATCCTCTTCCTTGGTGAAGACCGATGCATAGTACTCATAGTACCTCAGCCATACCCTCTGCCTTTATGCATAGGTCTCCTTTTTGGTCCCTAATTGGCCCCACCCCTCCTCATACTACACTTTTACTATTTATATGACCGTTTATGTTGGCTGCCATTCTATTCTCATATCCTCTCTTTGCCCCTCTTATTTTCTTTTTCACTTCTCCTCTGATGTTTCTATATTTAGCCTGATTCTTGGATGTATTTGCAACCTGACATCGGTCATACGCACTCTTTTTCTGCTTCATCATATTCTCTATCTGTTTCGTCATCCAAGGAGTTCTAATTTTAGTTGCCCTACCTTTCTCTCTCGTGGGAATGTACTTCGACTGTACCCAAACACTTTCCTCTTGAAAGACAGCCCATTGTTCCACTACAGTTTTGCCTGCTAATCTTTGATTCCAGTTTACCCGGGCCAGATCCGTTCTCATCCCACTGAAATTGACTTTCCCCCAGTTAAACAATTTTACTCTAGATTGCTCCCTGTCCTTTTCCATAGCTAATCTAAACCTTATGATATTATGATCACTGTTCCTGTACCATAACATGTACAGCAAAGGAATATAAGATTAATAGATCCAATCCAATAAAAGTTGGTTGTGAATAAGTAGAAATCATGGAATGGATTGACAAGCAGCAAATCATGGAATGGATCTTTTTCTAGGTGAAACGTGTCATCCCAGTGCTTCTGAATTACTTGATTTCTATCAAGTCATTGCTTAATACGTGCATTTCCATATTCTCTGCATAGAATCATACAGCACCAAAGGAGACCATTTGGCCAATCGTGTCTCTGCCGGCTCTTTGAGCTATCCAATTAATCCCACTCCCCTGCTCTTTCTCCATAACTCTGCAAATTTCTCCTGCATGTTTCTATTGACACTAACTTTTATTTTACCAAACCCAACAATACAGTGCCCCCGAAAGGCCAGCTCATTCCATTTATCAATTGTCCACAGTAAGTTATCTTTTATAAATTGACTATTCATGAGTGAATAAGGGGAGGGGCAGGAGCAAAGCAAATCATTTGGACAAAGCTGCTAACAACTGGCCTCTGTGATGTTTGCAACATCTTTTAGAAATCACTGCTCTTTAACAGCGCTGGATAAGTGTTAATTGTTAGAAGAAGTTGCATTTGAATGAAATTACACTGATCAAAAAAGAACAAGGTCTTTTACCAATGTGGTGCTGTATTTAGGTCTGAGCATTTTCTGAATAATGTAAAACTCTACTGTGGTTGGTACAAGCGCTCTCATTATCTTTGTATAGTTAATTATATTTTTTTTAGATAATTGATGTTGTATGAACCTAGAGTATATTTTGCTCTGTGTAAAGGTAATTAAATTAGGGAACTTTAAAATTATGGCTTAGTAAAAAAAAATCTTTATTTCAAACACACAGCAAAATATACACACTGGTGTCCAGAAAGCCAATGCAATTTAACAAGAACTTGATTCAGATTACCATTTATTTGCTAGTTAATCTTATTTTAACTTCAAATATAATGTTCCAAAAAAAACTGCATTCAGTGCTATAGCAAAAGTTCTCAGTGCACACACTGGTTCTGTGAGAGTTTAAGCAGTGGTGGTAGTTGGTAAATTCCTTTGTTATTCTTTGCAGATTCAACAGATGGCAGAGGATGTTGTTGCTGACATGGACAAACATCTGATGGCAAAAACCAAAGAGCTCTTAGGATAAGCAAGATGGGAAGTATATGAAATGGGCTGGAGATAAATAATTCCATTTATTCCCCCACGTCCTTTCCCAAAAATGGTTGTTCATGCTGGATACAGTTCCATAGGTACTGGCAGCCATCCATCTGTTCATTCCAGAGACCATTCTTTGTGTGTTAATCAAGAAAGATTTGCATTTAGATAGCACCTTTCACCCATCCCAAAGTGCTTTACAACCAATAGAGTACTTTTGAGGCGTAATCACTGTAGTAATGTAGGAAACGCGGCATCCAATTTTTCGCACAGCAAGCTGCCACAACAGCAACGCAATGTGACCAGATAATCTATTTTAGGTGTTGGTTGAGGAATAAATGCTGGACCCCGGGAGCACGCCCCTTTTCTTCTTTGAATAGTGCCGTGGGATCATTTACGTCCACCTAAGAGAACAGACAGGGCCTCGGTTTAACGTCTCATCCAAAAGACGACACCCCCAACAGTGCAGCACTCCTTCCGTACTACACAGTAGTGCCAGCCTGGATTATGTGCTCGAGTCTCTAGAGTGGGCCTTGAACCCACAACCTCCTGCCTCAGAGGAGGATAGCCCCTGAGCTAAGGCTGACACCTGTTAACATAGCCACTGAATATTAACAAGGTACAGTATTTGAATATGGTACCAGTCACCCTTCCAACAGGCGCAGAAACCCTGCCCATATTTTCTCCCTGTGTAGCCAGTGTGGCTGAGATCAGTTAAATGAGCACAGATCATGGATCAAACTTGGGATGTTCCTGATCTGTTTGCCTGCATGACAACAGCGACTGTACTTCAGAAGTAATCTAATAGTGGTGCTTTGGTGTGTCCTGAGGAGATGAAAAGATCTATATAAATGTAAGCTCTTTCCTTTCTTCTGTTGTATGGCCCTGTATCACACAGCGTTGAGCATTGGTCACTGAAGGTACGTTGTACATTGAAAAGACTGAATGCATTTCCGTTCTACACCGTTGCTATTTCGAACTGTAGAAAATGAAATTAACACATTCTGATTGGTGTGTCTCAGTAACTTAATTTTGTGAAGTAGAATAACTTAGTTTAACTGGCACAGGTAAAAGACTACATTTTGTCACTTGAATTATGTGAATAATTGAGAAATCCTTTTATAATGCTGTTGTCAGAAAATGAGACTGTGTAAATTTTGACTTTAAAATGAAAAGATGCTGTTTCTTCACTATTTTCTTTCTGTAAAATATATGAAACCACATGTCAATTTAAGAAAATTATTGGAAGTCATTTGCACAAAATGTTAGTTCTGAACAGGTGGCTATTTAAGAAAATGAACACAAACAGCATTAATCTGACACAATATTTTGCATCAAAATTAAAACACAGTAAATTTACTATTAGAAGAAATATTCTGGGGCTGTGTGCATTTCTCCAGTTTTAATTTAAAATTAACATAAATGTAGAGTTTTTTTTGCAAATGTTACAACTTTTCAAAAATTCAAAGAACATATTAGCCCTTGAAGCTTTTAAGTTCAAGTTGGTACAACTGTACCCAATGTTCATGCACTGGACTCCTAGAAAATGCTGAGTTTCAGGAGGATAAAGGGGTAGATTTCTGCAATGGTCGTAGATGGTGGAGGAGTGTTGCGGTGTGGGCTTTGTAACGGTCGAGTGATGCATGTCCAATTCCAGTTAATCTTCTGGGTTCAAATCTAGCTACATATTCAAAGTAAACTCCTGGTGTAACTCACAAGGGCAGCTCATCGATTTAGGGGTGGGATATTTGGTGCTGCAGTTATGGTTGGTCAATTTTTGCAGGCGTATCTTGAGAAGAGGATTTCTTGACCTGTTTGCAAGCTGATAATGCTGGTGCAGAATAAGGTAGCGAATTATGGTAGTTTAGGTAGTGCAGAGGACAATGATGTTGATTCTGTTTGTATCCACTGCATAATGCACAGGAGCAGTTCAGGCACTTAGATGAATGTTATCTCTGAGAACCTAGTGTTGTACTACCAGGTGCAAAGCTATTTTGAGGCAGTACCCTCAGGCTTATCGTCAATGTCCTCTAGTGCTGGCTCAGATGGACCACCTCCTCCATACTAGACCTCTTTGGGTAGCAAAATTATGAAGCATGCATCAGATGACTTTGATCTTGGAGACGCTTGTGGGATGCCTCAAGACATCCACTAATCTGTCCAGACATCTAAAGCACTGTTTCATGATGCCAGTGATCTGTCCTATAATCAACCTGATGGATGCTTGCACATCATTGTATCTGTATTCACTTTCTGACTCATAGCCTGGGCTTATGATGGCCTTTTTCTCCAGGAGCCATCCTTTAAGTCTACATTCTCCTTCAAGTGATGTAGGTGCAGAGGATGACCTTAAAAATAAGAGAATCGTGACTGCTTGGGAGGCTGCCATTACCTGTATGATCCGGTGCTTCTGATAACTGACCACCTGTAGTGAAAGGCCTTACAGTTCATGAACACTGTAACAATGTATCTCGGGCCCTGGGTAGCTGCATGAGCACCAATTTGACCCTAGATTTGGGGAAATCTGATGTGGAAGGATTACAGTGCTCAGTCATTAAATGTCATCTTGCTCAGTTGGTATCCATTTTGCCGTTAAATTAGAAACTTGAAAGTTCAAACGCGTATTTGAGCACATAATCTAGACTGCACTGTCGAGATGACATCAGAGACATTAAAACCTAGGTCCTGTCTTTTCGGATAGACATAAGATCCCATGGGCAATATTCACCTGGCTAATATTTGTCCCTCAACAAGACCACCCAAAACCCCCATATTAATTGGTAATTCATCTCATTTGCTGATTGTGAGACTTTGCAGCATGCAAATTTGCTGCCCACTTGCCTACATGATAATGGTGACTGCATTTCAAAAATGTAATTCTTATGAAGTGATGTGAGACATCCTGAGGACATGACAAAGGTTTATAATAAATGTAAGTCCTTTCTTTTAGGAACATAGGAACAGGAGTAGGCCACTTAGCCCCTTGAGCCTGTTCTGCCATTCAATGAGATCATGGCAGACCTGCGACCTAACTCCATATACCCGCCTTTGGCCCATATCCCTTAATACCTTTGGTTAACAAAAATCTATCAATCTCCGATTTAAAATTAACAATTGATACAGCATCAATTGCTGTTTGCGGAAGAGAGTTCCAAACTTCTACCACCCTTTGTGTGTAGAAGTGTTTCCTAATTTCACACCTTAAAGGTCTGGCTCTAATTTTTAGACTATGCCCCCTAGTCCTAGACTCCCCAACCAGCAGAAATAGTTCCCCTCTATCTACCCTATCTGTTCCCCTTATTGCTTTTCTCTGTTGAAAGTAATGAAGGTGTTTGGCCTGATAAATAAAGATCAATAACCTGCTTGATCCATCTGTATACCACTGATTGAATGATTTTGCAGATGTCCTTTCTGGCAGATGGGAAGGATCTGGAGGTGGAGATGTTGAGGGTGGTGGTGGGGACCTCGATTGGCTCTCTCATCCGCAGGTCAGCTCCCAGCAGGTGAAGGTCCCAGGTAACTGCACTTAGGTCTTTAATCACAGCTCAGTGCACAATGGCAGGTGCAGACAGAGCCCTCTGGTGTAGATAAACCTCCCTGGCATTTTCTTCTTCTTCATCCTTTTGGCCTCCCAAAAAGCATTGAATGCGATGTTAATTTTCACAATTTTGCTTGGAGCAATGACGATTCAAACAGTTAACTTGTAAGAAACTACTTCCTGAAAGGCAAGAACAAGACTGGCCTTGAAGGCCCATTTTATTTAGGCAGGATAACGGCACTGTGGAATTTATGGATTAACAATTGGGATTTGCACAAGTAAATTTACATCAAATTGTATATGATAATGAAGCTCTCAGCGGAGAATCTACATAATAGGATAGCATGCCATAACCAGGACCCCACATATCCCTTCACTGATAAACTATCCGACTGGAAAATGCACCCCAAAATGTCTAGACTACCTTCCACACTGAACTTATTTGATACTTTATTAGCGTCAAAGGCTTTGCTTTGATTTCCTATAAATGAATCCAAAAGTATTTGCAATCACCTTCAGGCGAAATATTGAGGTTGATCTAAATTGAGAACCTATACATGTATTTTTTTTTTAGAAAGTTAATAGCCGTGCATGGAATTAAAGTTAAATGTTTGCATACTACAACTCTGAATTATAGCACTTTCAGGTGAAAGAGATGCAACAAAAAGCAAAATAATGGGTTACAATCATAGACTGGTTACAGCGCAGCAGGAGGCCATTCGGCCCATCGAGCCCGTGCCGGCTCTCTGCAAGAGCACTTCAGCCAGTCCCACACCCCTGCCCTTTCCCTGTAGCCCTGTAAATGTTTTCCTTCAGATACTTATCTAATTCCCTTTTGAAAGCCATGAATGAATCTGACTCCGCCACCCTTTCAGGCTGTTCATCCCAGATCCTAACCACCTCGCTGCGTAAAAAAAAAAGTTTTCCCTCGTGTCGCCTTTGGTTCGTCCGCCAATCACCCTCAATCTGTGTCCGCTGATTCTCGACCCTTCTGCCAATGGGAACAGTTTCTCCCTATCTACTCTGTCTAGACCCCTAATCAGTTAGTTTTCTTAGTTTTGTTTAATTTTTGTCAATGTACTCAATATTTTCAGTTTTTTTTTAAATCTGGATGGATGAGGCGAGGTCTGCCATCTATTACCAGTTTGAAAGAAAAACGGAAATCTGCTGATTATACCTGCACCAAACACCATTTATGGGTGGAACTTTAGCAGAAAATTGGACAAGGGCATGCTTCACTGTGCACCTGTCCATCTTCACACCGACCTGATGTTCCACCAACAATCTTCAATCAGTCTGCCCATATACGGACGGATGTTTTGAAATCATATTCCAATGATGGAAATACATCATCTGATTCATTTTCCTTCATTTGACCCGTAGTTAATTGGCCCAGAAAATGATGCATTTGATCGTGATTGCAGAGGTTCAGGTGCCAAATTTTAAAAAAAATTGAAAACTTTTTCAGATTTACACCAGCAGCATAGGGACTACTGGCAAAATACTGTAATGCAAATGGCCCTGAGGACAGAAAATTAGCTGGGGTTAGGGGCACATCTTTGTGGCCGGTGGAAGTCCTAGTGACTCACTGAAGATGTGGCCCAAATCCACTAAAGCAGAAAATCAAGACTTATCAGTTTCACACTTCATTTCTGAGTTTATATCCACTTTCTAAATGAAATGACTGTGTGTGCAAAAAAATAGCATTTAAATCTGAGCGGTGCTCGTGAGGTAGGAGTAAGGTACCTGATTATTCAGATCTACACACCAGCTTTTTCGCTGCCTTTTAGGACTTTTTAATGCAAAATTGTGGGACTCAGACAGCAAATCGCGACACAAAGTGTAGAAGCTCCCTGGATTTATTCCAGGCTGGGCTGTGGAAAGTCATGCTGGGTATACATAACTTCGAATGGTGTGAGGCATATAAAAGGTGAAACTGCCATTTCTTGCACAGTGAATACTGTGGCAACAAGAGCAGGTCAGAGACTAGGTATTCTGCAGTGAGTGTCTCACCTCCTGACTCCCCAAAGCCTTTCCGCCATCTACAAGGCACAAGTAAGGAGTGTAATGGAATACTCTCCACTTGCCTGGATGAGTGCAGCTCCAACAACACTCAAGAAGCTCGACACCATCCAGGACAAAGAAGCCCGCTTGTTTGGCACCCCATCCACCACCTTAAACATTCACTCCCTCCACCACCAGCGTACCGTGGCTGCAGTGTGTACCATCTACAAAATGCACTGCAGCAACTCACCACGGCTTCTTCGGCAGCACCTCCCAAACCCACGACCTCTTCCACCTAGAAGGACAAGGGCAGCAGGCGCATGGGAACACCACCACCTCCAAGTTCCCATCCAAGTCACACACCATCCTGATTTAGAAGTATATCGCCGATCCTTCATCGTCGCTGGGTCAAAATCCTGGAACTCCCTACCTAACAGCACCACACGGACTGCAGCGGTTCAAGAAGGCGGCTCACCACCACCTTCTCGAGGGCAATTAGGAATGGGCAATAAATGCTGGCCTTGCCAGCGACGCCTACATCGCATAAACACATTTTTTTTTAATGCAGTTTCCTTTTCTGCTGGGCCCATGCCCGTTAAACCTCTGGAGATGCAGACTTGACAAAAAACACTCTCGTCCCTATAGGAGTGCCCTGGCATTGGGCCAGAATTTTCATCTGTAAATACAAATAATATTTGTATTGTTGTTTTAAAGAAGCACAGTTTTTTGGTTGGTCTCAAACTTTACAAGACTGTAAAGGACTCTGGATAAAGATCTACACTTACTCCATTTTAAACTAAATAGAAAAAAATCTTGCTTCGTGCAGCACCTGAACTCACGCATTTGCTATTTTGGAGCTGTTTTCTTGCTACGGATCCAAGTTCAACCAGGAACGTCAGTCACTGAAGCACAATCCTGACCATACTGCACCAGTAACTTGCTGAAAACAAAAACATCACACAAGTTCCCAGAACAGCATTACTGCATTCAACTGGTAGACCTGGTGATGTGAGCTGGTGATGTGAGCTGGTGATGTGATGTGAGCTGGTGATGTGAGCTGGTGACGTGACCTGGTGATGTCAGCTGGTGATGTGAGCTGGTGATGTGATGTGACCTGGTGATGTGATGTGAGCTGGTGATGTGAGCTTGTGATGTGAGCTGGTGATGTGACCTGGTGATGTGAGCTGTGGTGCGCCAGGAACTTCTGTTTACGTTGATACAAAATAAAAATTGCAAGACTGCGAACAACATTGCTGAATTATGTTTGGGATTTGCTTCATAGTCGCTGTAATAATGTCCGAAGGCCTAATTGCTAAAACAAACGTTCGTTTCAGCTAGTGTCAAAAAGTAACATTTTGCTTTGCTAGCTTTTATTCTGTTCATTGATTGCAATACATTCTTGTTCAGATTTAAGCCTAAAATGGGCAAGATGGGTAAAATGTAATTTTGTAATGGCTACTTTAAAAAAAACACCGTCAGATCTTTCACCTACTTTTAAATTCACCTCTTCCCCCATTGGTTAGAAGAGTACAAAAGAATCTGGGCTGGGTGAGTGTGAAAAATAAGTTCTGGATGGATGTGCTTGTGAGAAAAAAGGTTCTTCTGTACTATGAATGTGCTGTTAGAATTTTTTCCAGTGAAATAATTAAAGACTATAATTATTTTACAAATGAGTTTATAACAAACATAAACTACATTTTATGAAGGTATTAGCTAACCTTTGCAGCATCAAAGCCCCTTGACATTTACAAACTGCATAATTTCAACCATATAGCTCCAAAGTGCTTTGTAAATTTTAAAATGTGTAATTCTCCATCTAAAATATCCAGCATAATGAACTGTTTGCTAATGTACTTCAAAATACAATTACATCAATTGGCATTAGTTCTAACTGCTGATACCATAATTAGAGACTTAAGTGCTCAAAGCCTCTCCAGAGTAACAGTAAGGTAACGATTTTAAAAGTTTATTTTAAGTATGATGTCATTATGTATAATATAAAAAGAACAGCTGCCAAGGAGTTAAAAGCTGCAATTAGATCTCGGCGTTCTGCTGATGTCTCAATGACATCACCGTAATCCCTTTGCCGAGTTAGATTTATAGCACCCTTCCAGTACAGTATCTATTATACTGTAAACATCAGCTAAACACTGGCACTGGTGCATGCACCATACTAAAGCTGTATGTGATTTGTACAGCATATTTACACAGTGGGACACACGCTATTTATCCAGCTGCTGTCCCTGCCTATACTGTAGTTAAATAGAATATTGGCTCCTCCTTCACCAACACAGCTCGTTCTGCTATCAGGTATCTGGGTTTTTTTCTGCTGTGCTGTGCACGCAATTTAACACACAGTTTACAGCAAGCGTATTTTTTATTTGACACAGTGCTACAACCTAGAATATCAAACGCCGCTGAATCATTTGCTTTTAACCTGTGTACTGACATCTAATATGAAATAGAATTACAAAAATGCACGCGACGACAGTCTATTCTTTCGTTTGGATTATTCAGTGAACAAAATTAAAAGATGGATGTAAAGAAATGATCCCCCTCTGGCAGGCTGCACCTACAGATCCACATAGGCAGAGTGGGATTAACAAGCTGCTGGCACAAAGCTTTACCTGTTCCTTTGTCTTTGTTAAATTTCAGGATAGAAATATTTTGAGAGGAATCATAAATTATCGCAGAAATTTCACTTTTCTCTTTGCACGCTTCTGTTTTTCTGCAGAGGAACACAGTCCTAGCAAACTGTTGCTATTTGCTGCTGTTTGCACTCAAATTGAAATGTGATGCATTTTACAGTAGTTTGGATTTCATGTCTATGCACAGGCTAAAACATTCTGTGAAAAGACTGCCATATTATCTTGCAAATCAGGCCATGGCTGTAGTCCTTCCTAATAAACTGAGGAAATTGCACATTGTTTAAGAACTGCATTAAAAAAACATCTTTGCTAATAGCGAGAAAATGCTCAATGGTCTTCAAATAAACAAAAGTTTATTTTGCCCAGGCACAAGAAAAATGTGGGGGTTTTTTTTGCAGTTAGTCTACATATGTCAGCAATTTTACTGCTTTGTGTATTTTGGCGAACAACAGTATTTCATGATAGATGAATGAAGGAAAATCATAAGCCCCTGGCAGTCCCAGGGCCATGCAAATTGCTTTCAGCTGATTACTTTATTTCATTTGACATTTATCAAATAGTTTTCAATGGATACATCGTTCTACTACTGTGCAAGAGATTGTTAAAATAATTTTTTAAATCTCAACGTAATTGTGTTAATAAGTTTAGCTGATGCAAAAATGTTAATCTGCTGAAGTTAAGACACAGAGCCGGTGACACTTCTACAAGACATCAGCGCCTTTCAAACAAAACTTGCTGCTCTTGTGGGCTGCCTGCTCCTGTTAAGTTTTTCCCCATTCCCCACCCCCACCACCTCTTCATTTTAGGCCCCAACACCAGTATTGAGCGAGATGAAGATGGTCCATTCTGAAGCAGTCAGATAAAAAGTTGTGTTAAACGTTGTGCAAGGACCAGCAGGCAGGCTAACTGTTAGCTTCATGTCTGAACAGCGTGATACTTCTTCATTTGGAGATGTATTGGAACACTGTGGCAAGGGTCTCATTCTCTGGTTTAAGTTCTCTCCCCTCCATCAATTGGCTCTCTCCGGGGGGGGGGGGGGGCGGAAACTGGAGTATCGAAGTCAGTTAAGATTAGAATTTGAAGCTGAAAGATGCCCTTACTAAGATTAGCTTTGGGAGTGATGAGAAGAATTTTGGTTTCCCTCCCCTTCCCCTTAGATTTGGAGGGAGCGGTTCAGATATTTCTTCGGCATGGTCATTCTCCACGTTTAAAGTATGCATAAATACACAGAAATGTTTGATTTGATTCTAATGTGTCCATTTTTCAATCTCCTTTAAGTTGTGCAGCTTTTTTCAATATTTTTTCTAAGATTGGAATTTGAACCAAGGTCTCCTAGTTTTTTTTATTGGAAATAAAATGTTCGAGTGTCGCTGCTGAAACATTGTAGTCGAGGTTTAAGTGATCTGGAGAAATGAGAAAAGCAGCAAACAAAATATTGCAGAAGAAAAAGCACGGTGGCATGGTGGTTAGCACTGTTGCCTCACAGCGCCAGAGACCCGGGTTCGAATCCGGCCTCGGGCGACTGTCTGTGTGGAGTTTGCACATTCTCCCCGTGTTTGCGTGGGTTTTCTCCGGGTGCTCCGGTTTCCTCCCACAGTCCAAAGATGTGCGGGTTAGGTTGATTGGCTATGATAAATTGACCCTTAGTGTTAGGGGGATTAAATACGTGGGGTTACAGGGATAGGGTGGGATATGTGTTGGTGTAGGGGTTACGGGGATTGGGTGGGATATGTGTCGGTGCAGGCTCGATGGGCCGAAATGGCCTCTATCTGCACTGTGGGGTTTCTGTGTGATTCTGTGTGTGTGTGAAACCCTTTTCTGTGCAAATGCTTAGGACTCGAAAGGTGGACACACCGGAATTCTGTACAGGAAGGCAAGACAATGTAACACATTCCAACACTTCCAATATATGGTAGTGGATTGATCAGATTTCACACTGGCAGTAACGTGGCCTCAAATATAGAAGAGGAAGGGTGAAAAGACAGTTAAGATTTCCTTTATGCAGAGGGTGGTGAATGTATGGAATTGAACTGCCAAAGAAAGCAGTGAGGGCTGATTACAGTATATCAGAAAATTCAAGAACGAGTTGCATACGTACCTGCTGAAAGATTTAATAGAGGGGGAATGCGAGATATTTCCTGGGACCAGTCAGATGGACTGCAATGGGGTTTTTTTTCTGGTCCTCTATATTCTTAGAGTTCCATTTTGACTTTTGGAGCCAGCTACCCCTGGCACTATAGAAATAATCTGAAACTTACCTTTGCTGGGCCTCTTTGACTCTATCGCCCGTGGAACTGATCAGTTTGAACGACGCATGTAACCTTAAGTGGTAATCAGGGTCCGAGGACCCTGATTTGCATATTTAAAGGGGCTGACTGCCTGAAGCAGGTGGGCACTTCGGGTGCCCAGTAGTGGGCCCCTTTTCAAATGTCAGCCTCATCGTTGGGGTTAACGAGATGGTTAGATTACCAACCTCATTTTGAGGCCGTTACTGCCCCGTTAACACCAGTGAAACAACCAACTATAAAATGCCCTATTTTTGCCTATTTGGAGTTGCTTTGTGCTGATAATTGGTGGTAGAATCATAGAATTTTACAGCATAGAAAGAGGCCATTTGGTCCGTCGTGCCTATGCTGGCTCTTTGAAAGAGCTCTCCAATTTAGTCCCACACCCCAGCTTTTCCCCCATAACCCTGCAAATTTGTCCTCTTCAAGTACATGTCCAATTGCCCTTTGAAAGTTCCGATGGAATCTGATTCTACCACCCTTTCAGGTAGTGCATTCTAGATCTTAGCAACTCTCTGTGTGAAGAAATTTCTCCTCATTTTCCCTCTAGTTCTTTTGACAATTATTTTAAATCTGTGAGCTCTGGTTACTGACCCACTTGCCAGAGGAAACAGTTTCTCCCTACTTGCTCTATCAAAACCCCTCAATTTTAATAACCTCTATTAGGTCTCCCATTAACCTTCGCTGCTCTAAGGAGAACAATCCCAGCTTCTCCAATCTCTCCACATAACTGGTCTCTCATTCTTGGTAAACCTCTTCTGTACCTTCTCCAAGGGTTTATTACTGGTGTGATTGAGACAACCAAGCTCAAAGAGGAGCTAATATGACAGGAAATACACAAACATCCATTTTTCTTAATGACAAATTTGAACATTAAGTGTGGGGATATTTATTCCAAGTTGTAGTTGGCCTTTAGACTGCAAGAACACTATAAAGTGTTCAATGGAATAACATTCCATTCTAGTCACTGCAATATCACAAACTATATACACCAAGATAACGATGAACCCTGAAAGAGCAGCAAATACCCCCATGACTCCAACTGAAGTGTAATCCTGAATGTTTTTTAGGCTCAGTAGACAACTCAATCTGGGTGGCTAACTCCAAGCTCTGCAACAAGTGTGGATCCACAGCCCAGAACTGTGCAACTATAGCACAAACTGGGATGTGGATAAATCAGTGTGGATGTTGTAGATGGGGCTTTTCTGAGGCTAGCCTTATGGTAAATTGTTGGAGAGTAAGAGGAGCTCCACTCAAGCCCCAATTTTAATGCGGGGCGGGAATTGGGAATCGGGGGTGTGATGTCGAAGTGATCCATACCTGACCTAGGAGTACGATAGCAAAATACTGCAGATGCTGGAAATCCAAAATAACAACAGAAAATGCTGGAAAAACTCAGCAGGTCAGGCAACATCTGTGGAGAGAAATTTGAGTTGATGTTTCGGGTCAAAATCCTTCTTCAAAACTGGAAAGAAAAGAAAATAGATCGAAGGCAAGACTGCGATCGAACAAAAGAAGAAAAGGAGACAATAAAAGGTATTCGAAGCCAGACCAGATGGTAATAGGCCCGTGGAGACAAAAGGCAGCTGAGATTAGGTGTGAAGTATACTGGCAGGTAAGAGACAGCTGCCAGGTGAGAGAGAGAAACAAAAGGAATGGGGGGGGGGGGAGAAAGGAGGACCCAAAACAAAGGGGTGGAAAAAATTATAAGTAAAAAAAGTAATAGGGGCCGAGGTTATGATCTGAAATTGTTGAACTCGATATCGAGTCCGGAAGGCTGCAAAGTGCCTAATCGGAAGATGAGTTGCTGTTCCTCGAGTTTACGTTGAGCTTCCGTAGAACAATACAAGAGGCCAAGGACGGTGAGGTCCAAGTGGGAATGGAGCGGTGAATTAAAATGACAGGCGACCGGAAGCTCGGGGTCACCCTTACGGACTGAACGGAGGTGTTCCGCAAAGCGGTCACCCAATCTGCGTTTGGTCTCCCCAATGTAGAGGAGACCGCATCGTGAGCAGTGAATACAGTATACTGGATTGCAAGAAGTACAAGTAAATCGCTGTTTCACCTGGAAGGGGTGTTTGGGGCCCTGGACAGTGGGAAGGGGGGAGGTATAGGGGCAGGTGTTACATCTTGCACGGGAAGGTGCCAGGCGAAGGGGAAGGGCTGTTTGGGGTGATAGAGGAGGACTAGGGTGTCTCGGAGGGAGCGGTCCCTATGGAATGCTGAAAGGGGAGGGGAGGGGAAGATGTGTTTGGTGGTGGGATCACTTTGGAGGTAGTGGAAATGGCGGAGGATGATCTGTTGAATGTGGAGGCTGGTGGGGTGAAAGCTGAGGACAAGGGGAACCCTATCGTGGTTCCGGGAGGGAGGGAGCCTGTTGCTAACACTTAGTACTGAAAGTGGAAAAGTGCTCCATTCCAAAGTATTTACTTCACTAACAATTGATCACAAAACAATTAACCCCTAAATATAAGTAATTTAAATTAATACACCAGTGGATAGGCATTTGATTTTTAAAAAATATAGTTTCCTTACATCTGGTACCCCAGCAGAGTGAACATTTTGAGTGTGGGTAGGTTGGGGAGGCTGTATCTGCCCGCTACCGTTCACCTGTAGTTTAAGTCCATTTTACAGGTGGTAGAGAGCCAGACATAATCGGTGCACCGTCACATCACTGGAGGGAGGAGGGACCAACCTATTTAGTGTTCTCGACACAGATGTGGATGCCTTGTACTCTCATGTAAAGATTATTACAAAATAAAGCCTACGCCTCCTTTAAATAAATGTAGCCTGATAATAGAACAGCAGAAGTCAACAACCAATCGCAATTCACACTTCATCTAGAGCCATCCTTTGTTCCTTAACCTGTCCCATTACCACCTCCTCTTGCCTTGAATATCTCTTAATGTCTCTCAATGTCTCTTAATCTCTCCTGCTTTCTATCCTATCACTGACCTTCCCTTTTGTTCTTTCATCCCCTCCCCCTTTTCCCAGCCTCTAAACTTGCTTTCCATTTCCTGCATTTTTCCAGTTCTGACGAAAGGTCTTCGACCTGAAACATTAACTCTGTTTCTCTCTCCACGGATGATGCCTGGCCTGCTGAGGTTTTCCAGCATTTTCTGTTGTTATTTCGGATTTCCAGCTTCCGCAGTATTTTGCTATTGTACCAATGTTTTGTGTGTGTGAGAGAGGGAGCTGTGGTGAGAGGGGAGAGCATTCAGAATAGGTCTCAGATCTCAGCTTAGGCAGTTTTTTCACTGTAAGTTCAAAGCATTTATTATGGGCCCATGAATAAAGATAATAGAAAACAAATTCAGCTCTTTTAATGCTATTGGGAATATATTATTAACATTTTGTAATTTGGTACGTTTGGCATCCTGCCCAGGTAGCTCAAAGGATACTGTGTCTTATATTTGTTGCACATATACATTTACACATTTTACTCATTATCCTACCTATTTTCCATTCTGACAGTTATTACTAGCTATTTATAATTTGGGGCCGTGTTGCACACAAAATAATCCTCATTCAAAAGGTTAAAAGGTAATGTGATTTATTAAGTTGACAAATATTATGAGAGAACACAGCACCCGAACAAATGCGCCCAACTTCCTCATCCAAAACTTACTTGGTGGTATAAGGCTAAGCAAAACTGATCTTTCCCTCACTGTTTCAGGTTCAGCAGAGTCTGGATTGGTTTTTGAATAACTTGAAAATAATTCTTTGTGGGTGTGGCCAAGCTTTTCCATTGCCCTTGAGCGAGCCCAGGGAATAGAATGTATCGATATTTATATTCAACATTTCCCCCCATTTTTCATAAGGAGGATGTAATTGTCTGGTCTTCAGAAATCGCCCTGATGTCATCACTACCAGTCTATAGCTGACCAATCGGGAGTTGTCCTTGAGCAGTGTTGTTACGTTGTTGGGTTTTAACAGTGGATACTTTCCCAGGGTTGAGCGTCAGGAGACCAATCCCATGAATGAGGCCTCGCTCCCTATGACCCATTGCTCAATATCCAGATAAATGTAGTGAGCCCAGCAGTTGAATAGAGAACCTGCGTCATTGTATTTGGACCTACTGGATAGATTCATTTGCTGTCATATAGTTTCCTCAACTTCAGAACAAACATTCGATCAGAAGTAGCTTCGGCTATGAGCTATTATAGACAGATATATTAAACAGGTAGATGAGCAGTATTAAATACAAACAGTAGATTTACAGTTATTACTAATTTTATTGTTCCTTCTTGGAATATCAAAAACAACAAAAGCCGTTCTCCGACACTAACTTTCACTATAAACTGTATCAGAAACACGGTCCCTGATGTAACAGTTTTCGGCGGATCAACCTACACAGTCTCTGACGTGCTCCTCTCATGGTCGTTCCGGATCCAGAATCGGGAAAAGGCTGCCAAATATAAACTCACGTCAGACAGCTACTGGCTACAGATCTGTGAATCAAATGGTCTACAAGAATCACAGTCCCTCCCCTGCACAGACTTGACTCAGGACAAAAGGTATTTGCCCATTCAAAATACATCTGTCACTTACAGTAGGTTCAAAAGACATCTCTCAGCTCATGCTGGAATTGAATGGCTTGAACCCTTTCCTGGGAAACAGATTAATCTATCCTCAAATAGTCTAGATGACCTGTGAGACAGGTCACCATCCAGAAACAATGGTGGTACTAAGCATTCACATAGTAAGCCATCCCTCAACAATCCTGCTTCTCTGAACTGGCTTCACATATACATCAACCAGACAGCCATTTTCTGTATTTGAACCTAATTTTAACCCTGCATATTCTGTGACCAGCAAGACAGACGTCAATACTATAATCTATCATAGACAAACATTCTGTCACAAGTGTAAAAAAAGGACCACCGAGGTTGGGAAATCACTTGTTAGGAGGAGCCGGAGTGTAAATATCTGGAGTTTTCTGGAACATGATCAGAAACAGTGTTAAAAACACACACGGCTTTAATGAACAACTCAGTCAACACCTCTCTCCCCACCCCCACCATGTGTTTGAATCAGTTCTGGCTGCTAGAACAACATGACTCATTGGAGGTCTGTTAATGCCACCAGACGCAAAGGTTTGATAAATGGTAAATTCCTGCAGCACTGCAACAGCTACTGAAAAACAATAGATGGCAACAAGTGTTACCTTACATTTTCCTTTGGTTGAAACAATCTAGTGCTTACGTTTTTCAAATTTAATTTAATACTTTTTGAATTATAAAATTCTGACAGGGCTAGACAGAATAGATGCAGGGAGGATGTTTCCTCTGGCTGGGGGGGGTCAAGAACGAGGGGTCACAGTCTCAGGATACGGGGTAGGACATTTAGGACTGAGATGAGAAATTTCTTCACTCAGAGGGTGGTGAACCTGTGGAATTCTCTACCACAGAAGGCTGTGGAGGCCAAGTCACTGAATATATTTAAGGAGATAGATAGATTTCTAGACACAAAAGACATCAAGGGGTATGGGGAGAGAGGGGGAATATGGTATTGAGATAGAGGAGCAGCCATGATCATATTGAATGGTAGAGCAGGCTCGAAGGGCCGAATGGCCTACTCCTGCTCCTATTTTTCTATGTCTATGTTTCTATAATTGGAACACATCACATCCGAGGAAAAATACAAATAACATGATTGCAACAAGTCCAGGAACTAGGAAAACATGTTATTCATTCAATAACTAACTAAACTGTGCTGGGAAAACACACAGTTTTACGCTGAAGATTTATCAATGTAAATGCTTAGATTTATTTTGAGTTTTAGAACGCAAGTACAAAAGCGAGTGATCAGTCAAGTACCCTCTTTTCCTTCCTTAAAAAAATCTCATTGGTTCAACTGATTCCAGGATATGTTGCCAAATAGTAATGCTATTAAACAGATTTGGCCACAGCATGTACGCAGGAGAGTCGGTCAGTGGTATTTTTAGGAATGCCTAAATAGATAAATGTGCAAAGCACATTGACAGCTATGCACATTTCATGTCCATTGCCAACTGTAGCTGGTTGGCTATTCTTTTGTTGTTACTCTGTTGGTTTCAAAGCATGAACCTTATGATCACAGCAGATTTACAGACAGTGATCTTTGGCTAGATTGTCCTAGGTTTCTGGATGCATGTCACATCCATTAAATTTCAGCATCACATCCTTCAAATACTTTTTCTGTCATCAGCTAGCTGCAATATATGGCTTCGGAAGAGCCATACGTCTGAAATTCAAACATGTACAGCCCATCAGAGCTGTCCCTGTATAACCATAACTTGGATACTAGTCATATTTGCACACCGCAAAATTTCAGGGTCCATCATTCTGTCTTGCCACTTCATTTTCATGAGCAATTATGTACATCTCAAGTGGAATTTTCTGAGCTACAGGAAACTTTGAATTATCCGGAGGTGAACCATCCGGCAAGCTGGAGCCACCGGCAAAAATCAGGAGCCGTTTTTTATTATTTTCGTTTCTTTTCTTTGCTTTTTTTTCCCCAGTCAAGCACTGCAAGGTCTGTAGCTATAGCAACAGCTTCAGCTACAGACGCTTGCAGCTGCACCGGACTGTTTAGAAGCTGTTGCTAAGCAACAGTGTTTGTTGTCAACATTAACTCTGGAGTGTCCGGCAGTTTTGAGGGAACGGCAGCAGCTCGGTCCCGTCGGTGCCGGATAGCACAAAGTTTCCTGTACTTCACATGAAAAAACAAATGTGGTGAGCACAATTGCGCTGTACAGCCATAGCTGTAGGTTGCATTGGTTCCAAATATGATGGGCTGTAATGCTGCATTGGCCTTTATGATGTGGCTGTTGGTTTCGTGCTCCCATTGCGTACTGCAACCAAGTACAGTGTTCAGGTATGTAAAACTGTTAATTGAATTTAACTTTGTGCCGCCCGCCATGATCTTGGGCCATTGTAAAGGTGACCCGGTCCAGTTTGGTGCATGGCTTCAAATTTTTTTTAGCCTGATGGTCAATCCATAATGCAAGGCTGACCTAGCAAACCAATCAATAATATGCTGTACAAAAGCAAAATACTGCAGATGCTGGAAATCTGAAATAAGAACAGAAAATGCTGGGAATACTCAGCAGGTCAGGCAGCATCTGTGGAGGAACAGCACCTCACCTTTCGATTAGGCACTTTACAGCTTTCTGGACTCAACATCGAGTTCAACAATTTCAGATCATAACCTCTACCCCTATTTTTTCAGATGGCAGCTGTTGATGATTCTGCCATTCCCATTTACACCTCTTCTAGACCAATCTTTTGTATAGTAATCTGGGATGTTATGATTAAGGTTATCCACCAGGTGGTGCTGTAGCCAATGCTGCTGCTAAGGTCAGGGGTTTGCTTCCTGTTAAGGTCAGCAAAGGTGCAATGCCTGGATGCAGGCCTGCCTGGTTGTTTCGCAGTCGTTTAATAAAGTACTCGTATTAATTCTAATACCTCGCCTCTTCAAGTTCCTTGTCTCACTACATGGAGTTATCACATTTGGCGACGAGGTAAAAAGGACCTTGAATAAGGAAGAGAAGTCTGCCAGGACTTTTAAACAACAAACTCGCGAGCTAAAGTTAGCTACCAGTTGGAAGAGAGCATGGCTGCCACAGTAGGAACGGTCTCCGCTTTTGATATTCAAGCACAAACCTGGGAGGAATACTGTGAAGTGTTGGGTTATTTCTTCGAAGCAAATGAAATAAATGATGCCGGAAAAAGGAAAGCCATTCTGCTTAGTTCAGTGGGAAGCCAAAACTACAGTTTGATGAGGAATCTGCTCAGTCCTGAAAAGCCTGGAGACAAATCATTTGTTGAATTAGTGGCCTTGCTAAAAGAACATTTCAACCCTAAGCCTAGTGAGATTGTACAGTGGTTCAAGTTTAATTCAAGGAACAGAAAAGAGGAAGAGAGTGTAATGGACTATGTAGCGGTGTTGCGTAAATTAGCACAAGATTGCAATTATGGGAACAACCTGAAGGAAATGCTGTGAGATAGGCTAGTTTGCGGAATTATGGATGACCGAATGCAGCGTAGATTATTATCCGAGACTGGGCTTACTTATGAAAAAGCATTGGAACTTGCTCAAGCCATAGAGACAGCGAACCGAGATGTAAAAGAAATACAGGGTTCAGACAGGGCTAATGCTATGCAAGTTGCAGGTCAGGTTGTTGTGCACAAGTTGAACATGCATCAGAAACCACAACGTGAGCATGTGAAGGCATGTTATAAATGCAAGGGCGATCACCTGGCGAGTGAATGCCGGTTTCTGGAGGAAAAGTGCTACAAGTGTGGGAAACAAGGACACATAAAACGAGCATGCAGGGCAAAATCACCTGTGGAAGAATCCAAACCAAAAGGGGGAGGAAAGCAAAACCAAGGAAGAGAAGTGAAAAAGCATGGAGCACACCACATCAGCGGGGAAGCTGAGGAAGAGGAGGACATGTTCATAATGTATAGCATGTTAGAGAACATTCCAGAAGTGGCTCCTATCACATTGCAACTGACAGTAAATGACTCTAAGGTGAACTTTGAAGTGGATACAGGGTGCGGTGTGACCATAATGAACAAGGCAGAGTACTCAAAATTCTGGAACCGTGCAAAAGTTCCAGAGTTAAAGCCTTGCTCCCTGCATCTTAAAACATATACAGGTGAACGAGTAGTGACATTAGGTACAGCTTATGTAACTGTGCAACACAGGGACACCGTGGAACAGCTACCGGTAGTTATAGTATCGGGTACCGGACCAAACCTGTTAGGTCGAGGCAGGATAAAAGAACTTAAATTAGACTGGGGAGCAGTAAATCAAATAGATGCGGGCAAACAGTTGACTTTGCAAGAAGTGTTGAGTGAACATGCGAATGTGTTCAAGGAGGAACTTGGCACATTTAATGGCCCCCCCAGCTAAGATTTATGTAGACAAGGAGGCACCGCCAAGGTTTTTTAAACAACGACCGGTGCCTTATGCCATGAAGCCAAAGGTAGAGGCTGAGCTTGACCGTCTATTGAGAGAGAACATACTGGAGCCAGTGAAATGTTCGGAATGGGCAGCTCCCATCGTACCTGTTTTAAAACCGAACAATTCGGTAAGACTCTGTGGAGACTATAAATTGACAGTCAATCGGGTGTCCAAACTAGAGCAGTATCCTATTCCCAAAACAGAGGATCTCTTTGCAAACCTGGCTGGAGGAAAGAAATTCACAAAGTTGGATATGAGTCATGCCTACTTGTAGATTACACTGGATGACGAATCAAAGAAGTATGTCACCATAAATACACACAAGGGCTTGTTTACATATAACCGCTTACCATTTGGTGTCTCATCTAGTCCAGCTATCTTCCAGAGGACAATCAAAGGTGTACTGCAAGGGATTCCACATGTTTCCATCTATCTGGATGACATTCTGGTGACGGGAAGAACCGACCAGGAGCATCTGAGCACTCTGAGAGAGGTACTACAGAGATTAGAGAGGGCAGGGTTCCGGCTCAAGAGGAGTAAGTGCACTTGCCTGGGGAATGAGGCAGTGTTCCTGGGACACAGAGTGGACGTCACCGGGCTCCATCCACTCAAGGAGAAGGTACAAGCACTGCAGGACGCCCCTGCTCCTACAAATGTGGCTGAGTTAAAAGCTTACCTGGGACTGCTGAACTATTATAACAGGTTTTTACCAAACTTGTCAACTGTGTTAGCACCTCTTCACAAACTACTGCACAAGGAGACACAGTGGCAGTGGGGAGAGGAGCAGGGGGTTTCATTTGAACAGTCCAAGAAACTGATGCTGTCGTCGGATGTGCTGGTTCACTACAATGCAGAGAAAGACATCATTCTCCCTTGTGACGCTTCACTATACGGGGTAGGGGCAGTTCTTTCACACTGCATGGAAGATGGAACTGAAAGACCAATAGGGTTCATGTCCTGAACTCTAACACCAGCGGAAAAAAACTATTCCCAGTTAGACAAGGAGGGGTTAGCAGTAATGTTTGGGTTACAGAGGTTCCACAAGTACATATATGGCAGGAAGTTCACCATATGCACCGATCATAAACCTCTTCTCTCTCTTTTCAATGAAATGAAAGCAGTTCCACAGATGGTGTCACCCCGGATCCAGAGGTGGGCCGTGACGTTGAGGGCATATGAGTATGTCATCGTCTACAAGGTGGGCAAGTACCATGGGAACGCAGATGCCTTGCGCTGTCTTCCACTGCCAGGCACACCTATCCGTGCAGCTCCAGAGGACAGAGTGTTGATGTTGGAGGACACTGACACGGCACATGTGACTGCAGAGCAAGTAAGAACATGGACAGGTAAAGATCCAGTACTGTCTAGAGTTCGAGAATATGTGGTGAGGGGATGGCCACAGCATCCGGAAAGGCTGACTTCACACCCTACAGTGTCAGGAAAACAGAGCTGAGTGTGCAGGATGGTTGCGTGTTGTGGGGAGCACGAGTGATTATTCCACAGCCAGCACGACAGTCTATCCTAGAGCAACTACATCAGTGTCATCCTGGGGTCTTGCGTATGAAAGCCTTGGCTAGGAGTTACTTGTGGTGGCAAAAGCTAGATGAGGAGATAGAAAATCTAGTCAAGACATGCAGCACTTGTCAGGAACACCGGAAGGCACCAGCAGCAGCTCCTCTCCACCCCTGGGAGTGGCCGGATAAACCATGGAGAAGATTGCACTTAGATTATGCGGGTCCATTCATGGGGAAGATGTTCCTCATAATCATTGATGCACATTCCAAATGGATGGATGTTTATCCTGTAAATTCTGCTTCCGCCACTACTACTATAGACTGCCTGTGTCGGAGCTTCAGTAATCAAGGGCTACCGGAGATCGTGGTGAGTGACAATGCCACTTGTTTTGTGAGTACAGAGACAAAAGAGTTCTTGAGAAAAAATGGCATAAGTGCAGGTGACCTCGGCTCCATATCATCCATCCTCAAATGGACTTGCGGAGAGAGCCGTACAAACATTTAAAGAGATGATTGAAAAAAAGTGCAGAAGGGAGTTTAGCAGCCAAAGTGTCACGGGTTCTGTTCAGCTACAGAATAACACCTCAATCCACCACAGGACTCTCTCCTGCTGAGATGTTATTAGGTCGTAGACTACGCTCCACTCTTGACCTTGTCCACCCAGACCTAAAAAGGAAAATGGAAAACAGACAAAACAAACAAAAAGAGAACCATGACAAAAGAACAAAGAGCCGAAGTTTTGGAGAAGGAGATGCGGTCCTTACCAAGAATTTCAGTTATGGACCCAAGTGGATTCCTGGCTTCATAGACTCAATGACCGGTCCCGTATCATACAAGGTCATGTTGGGTGATGGTAGGGTAGTACACAGACATGTAGATCAGGTACTTACCAGACAAGGGGAAATTGAAATGAAGGTTTCAGATGCAATGGCTGAGGACAGGTTTGCCCCCAGTTATCCAAGTGCATCTGTGGTGCCACCACCAGGGACAGAGACAATTCCACAGGAACCCATTCGTCAAGAGGAAACCATCGTTGCAGAGTCAGATGCTCCAAGCACTGCTCAGGAGCAGTGGGTGGCTTCACCACAAACAAGCAGGGACTTTACTGTCAGACGTTCACAAAGGGCTCGCAAGCCACCAAAGAGATTGATACTGACCTGTTAGATTCGCCAAGTATGGAACATGGTGAAGGGAGGCTTCTTATGTGACCCTTAGGAATGGTTGTTTGTTAAGAAATTCATATTGAAATCTTAAGGGGGGAGGGATATTATTATGTCCGTGTATAATTGAGACACGGACAGCAGGAGTTGATTGTAACAAGTCTTTACTGAATGGAGACAATTGGGAAACTGAAACTACAGAAGGCTGATAGTGCCTTTTATACAGGGGTGGTCACTGCTGGTACTGCAGTCTGAGACCAGTTATTCCCTTAAAGGTACATACACAACAATTCCTCCCCTTTTAGATAAACAGTACACAACATTCATTTAACAACTAAATAATAACTAATTACAATTACAATTACGGTTGCTAGATACATTGGTTGAGGTTAAGCAATTATAAGTTCAGTCTTTGAGGAGGCTTCCTGATTCTGTCTGGATAACGCCTCTTTGGGGTATCAGGTTCTTCTGGTGAGGTTGAGTCGGGATCAATGTCGTTGTTTGGTTCGTCTGCTTCCAATATCACCAATTCTGTGGTAGATGCAATTGGTACTTCGGTTTCATCGCCAGGTGTATCAGATCGTGGTGTGGAGTTGACGTTTTCCAGTGACTCTAGAATCTGGTCAGCATGGCGTCTTACAATGCTCTCTCCAACGTCCACGGTATACATTAGAGGTCCTTGCCGTGTACAGATCGTTCCTGGCTGCCATTTCTCTGTGCGGTAGTCCCGGGCCAAAACTGGTTGACCTATCTTAAAACTCCTGGTCGGCCTTTCATTCATATTCTGAAACTGCCTGTTCTCCACATCTCTTCAGACGTTTGGCTTAACCAAATCCAAGCGGCATCGTAGTCTTCGATTGAAGAACATCATGGCTGGAGTTTGGTTGGTAACCGCATGTGTCGCATTCTGGTAGGCAAACAAGAAGTTATCCACCTTGTGTTGTAGGGGTATATCTTCATTACACATTGCCTTGATAGCCTTCTTGAATGTTTGAACAAACCTCTCGGCCAATCCATTAGTGGTTGGATGATATGGGGCGGATGTGTAATGCTTAACACCATTGTTCTTTAAGAACCTCCGGAACTCTTCAGACACAAACTGTGGTCCATTGTCAGAGCAAATCTGTTCAGGCAGCCCATTCCTGGCGAATATGGTTCGTAAGACTGTGATAGTTTTTTCTGTGGTGGTTGAGGACATTTTTATTACCTCTGGCCACTTTGAATGTGCATCCACCGCAATTAAAAACATTGAGTCCATAAAGGGACCAGCAAAATCAATGTGCACCCTTTGCCATGGAGATGAGGGCCACTCCCATGGATGTAGAGGAGCTTGTGGTGGGGCGTTTTGGACCTTCTGACATCCTGTACAGCTCTTGGTCATCTCTTCGATTTCTCTATCGATTCCCGGCCACCACACAAACGCTCTGGCTAAGTTCTTCATTTTTACCCCACCCAGATGACCCTCATGAAGCTCATTGAGCACTCTATCCATCAATTTGGGTGGAATTACTACTCTGGATCCACACATCAAGGTTCCTCTGCACACTGACAGCTGTTCTCTTCTCGGCGCGAATGCTGGCAGCAGTGGTTCGCCATGTGCTGGCCATCCCTTCACCGTTAAATCATAGACCCAGGAGAGTGTCGGGTCATTTCGTGTTTCCTTTTCTATGTTTGCATTTGTCACAGGGAGACATTCGACTATAGCCGAGTGGAATAACTCCACTGGATCCACTGCCAGTTCTTCTTCCACCATCGGTAACGGTAGGCGCGACAATCCATCAGCATTCCCATGCTGTTTAGTTCCCTTGTACTCGATGTCATATTGGTGTGCCCCTAGGAAAAGGAACCACCTCTGCAGCCGTTGTGCCGTCATTATCGGTACGCCCTTCTGAGGGTTGAAAATGGAGACGAGAGGTTGATGATCAGTTAGTAAAGTAAATTTCTGACCGTGCAGATAGTGATTGAACTTCTTCACCCCCCACACCAGGCTGAGGGCCTCTCTGTCAATCTGAGCATAGTTACGCTCGGCTGAAGTTAACGAGCGTGACGCAAAAGCTATCGGCCTCTCTGAACCATCAAGGAATTTATGTGACAGTACCGCCCCAATGCCGTAGGGAGACGCATCACACGCCAGTCTTATCGGTAGTGATGGGTTGTAGTGAGCCAATACTTCTCTTGAAGTGATTAGGTCCTTACTCTTCTGAAAGGCCCGCTTACATTCATCACTCCATTTCCATGCTACTCCCGTTCGTAGTAGGGCATTCAGTGGATGCAGAATTGTGGACAAATTCGGCAAAAACTTATGGTAGTAATTCACCAATCCGAGGAATGACCTCAGTTGCGACACATTTTCAGGCGCCGGAGCCATAACTCCCGCTTCAATTTTGTCAGGGGACTTATGCAACCCCTCTTCATCAATCACGTGGCCACAATACGATATCTGTTTCTTAAAAAACTCGCACTTGGGGCGATTGGCTCGTAGCCCATGTTCACATAGTCTAGTGAGCACCTGCTCTAGGTTGGCAAGGTGTTCACTGTCATCTTCACCTGTCACTAGGATGTCGTCTAAGTAACACTGAGTCCCCGGAATCCCTTGCAGGACTTGTTCCATCGCTCTTTGCCATATCGCCGGAGCTGATGCTACTCCGAAGACCAGTCGATTATACTGGTAAAGACCTTTGTGAGTGTTTATCGTGAGATACTTCCTAGAGGATTCTTCAACCTCCATCTGCAAATATGCTTGTGCTAGGTCAATTTTTGTAAAACGCTTCCCTCCAGATAGTGAGGCGAAGATATCTTCTATCCTTGGAAGAGGATATTGTACTGTGTGAAGGACTGGGTTCACCGTCACCTTGAAGTCCCCACAGATGCGAACCTTCCTTGGCTCCTCAGACTTATTGTTTAACGTTTTCTTCATGACAGGAATGATGGGTGTCGCCCACTCGCTCCAGTCTACCTTAGATAACATGCCTGCATTCTCCAGATTCTCCAGCTCTGCCTCGACGGCTGGGCGAATTGCATATGGTACCGGTCTTGCTTTGAAAAACTTGGGAATTGCATTCTCCTCTATTTTTATCGAGGCGGCTACGCCTTTAAGAGTGCCCAGTTCTTGTTGAAATACCTCTTTGGCGTCAGCTAAGATTGTTGACAATCGTCCAGGAGTGACGTCGTCATCCTTTTTACCAGCCACCGTCAGTGCCTGAATGGAGTGCCAGTCTAAACTTATCTTTCTGATCCATTCACGTCCCAATAACGGTGGTCCACCATCTTGCAGAATGTAGAGATACAATTTCCGTATTTTCTTGCCGTTGTATTCGACAGGCACCCTTATTTTTCCTCTGAGGTATACTTTTTTCCCTGTATACGTCCTCAAGACGATGGATGTCTCTCTCA
The DNA here is from genome assembly GCF_052327205.1 of Somniosus microcephalus. NCBI lineage: Eukaryota > Metazoa > Chordata > Chondrichthyes > Squaliformes > Somniosidae > Somniosus > Somniosus microcephalus. The sequence continues at coordinate 31,017,320 of NC_141009.1, forward strand.
AGGGTATGTGTGAGAATAGCCGCTCGTAGTCTCATCGATTCATGACGGTTAGCGCTGATCCTGTATCCAATTCCATTTTGACTTGGGACCCTGCTATCGTGAGGGTGACCCAAATGATTCGGTGATCCTCTTTTGCAATTACGTTGTGAAGTTTGAGACAGCTTAGTCTCTTGTTCCCGGATTCACTATCGCTCATCTGGTCTTCGGAACTACTGTCCGTCATCTTTTGTACTTTCCTGTACGGTTCCTTAGTAGCCTTTTTGTTGTTGTTGGTCTTCTTCCCAGACCTGCAAACTCGTGCAATGTGTCCCATCTTTCCGCATTGCCTGCATATTTTGTCCTTGGACCAGCAGTCCTTCTGGTCATGGTTTGTTCTGCCGCAGCGATAACATTTTGCAAATCCCCGTGTCATTTCGTGGGTGCCGTATTCCTGTGGCTTTTGTTGTATTTCCGCAGCTCCCCTGGCTGCTACTTCGTACGATACTGCCACGCTGAAAGTCTTATCTAGCGTCAGCTCTTTCTCTGAGAGTAACTTCTTCTGGGTTCCTTCACTCAGGAGTCCACAGACAAATTTGTCCCATAGGGTATCTGCCAGTCCTGCTCCGAACTGGCAGTGCTTTGATAGCTTGCGTAGTTCCGTAAGGTACTCAGCATTGCTCTCATCTTTATGCTGATTTCTCCTGTGGAATTTAAATCTTTCTGCTATCAGCAGCGGTGCAGGGTTTAGGTGTTCCTGTAGGATAGCAACAATTTCGTTAAAACTCTTCGCCTTCGGTTTGGCTGGAGTAATCAGGTCCCGCAATAGGCCGTACGTTCTTGCGCCCATTAAGTTTAGCAGTACCGATGCCTTTTTCTCATCGGCTATTTCGTTTGCCTCGCAATATACCTCGACTCTTTCCACATACGTGGTCCAGTCTTCTATTGCATTATCAAAGGCAGTGATATAGCCAGTCTTCGGCATCTTGGAAATCTAAAATGGCGCCTCCCGCGTTTTGCCTTCTTCCACGATTTAACAAAATGGCGCCTCCCGCGCTTTGCCTTCTTCCCCGTTGGATTAAGATGGCGCCTCCCGCGCTTTGCCTTCTTCCCCGCTGTTGCTAGCGCTGCTTTCCGCAGTTTCCGTGGCAACCTGCAGCTCCTCGCGGCTTTCTGCGCGTTTAATATATATTTTTTTATTATTATTTTCCCGTCGTGGAACAACCCTGTGGGACTCTTGCCTCCCTCTTCTCGCGTCTGTACGCTGCCCGGCTTCGTAGCACCAGCCGCGCCCTGTGTGCTCCATCCTCTCTCTCCTCTTCCCGACAACGCTGCTCGGCCCCGTTGCAAGCCACCCGCTCGAGTTCTAGACCGCCGCAGCCCAGGAAGGATCAGTGTACTACCTGCCACCAGCCCGATTAGCTGAAGCACCGTCGACAGGAACCAAGCCCCGCTCTTGACAGCCTCTCCTGCAAATCTTGAACTCCGCTGACTCAGGGGCGGATGCCCACGGTCGACGCCCGTTTCTACTGTTTCTTTCTTCTTTCTGGCCTCGACCTCTGCTCACTTCGCTTCAGGGATGGATCCCATGAGGTGGTGCAGACTGTAGGTAAGTTCGTATCTGCTCGTCGCCAATATTATGTCCGTGTATAATTGAGACATGGACAGCAGGAGTTGATTATAACAAGTCTTTACTGAATGGAGACAATTGGGAAACTGAAACTACAGAAGGCTGCTAGTGCCTTTTATACAGGGGTGGTCACTGCCGGTACTGCAGTCTGAGACCAGTTATTCCCTTAAAGGTACATACACAACAGATATAGTAATCTGGGATGTTATCATTAAGGTTATCCACCAGGTGGTGCTGTAGCCAATGCTGCTGCTAAGGTCAGGGGTTTGCTTCCTGTTAAGGTCAGCAAAGGTGCAATGCCTGGATGCAGGCCTGCCTGGTTGTTTCGCAGTCGTTTAATAAAGTACTCGTATTAATTCTAATACCTCGCCTCTTCGAGTTCCTTGTCTCACTACATGGAGTTATCACATTTTGTTTCTTTACCTGTCTCATTATCCTCTCCTTTTGCTTTGTACAAATCATGCATTTAATCTCTCCTTTCTTCCACCCTATCACAGACCTTCCCTTTTGTTCTTTTCTCCCCTCCCCCTTTCCCTGCCCCTGTACTTGCTTAAAACCTGTTAACATTTCTAACTTTTTCCAGTTTTGAGGATAGGTCATCGACCTGAAACGTTCACTCTGTTGCTCTCTCCACAGATGCTGCCTGACCTGCTGAGCATTCCCAGCATTTTCTAATAATATGCTGCAGATTACCTTCAGACTACTAACACAGCCACTGCCAAATAAAACCTGTTGCTTTACTGCTTTCCGTTTATTTTCTTTGCAAATTTCAACCATAATAAGTGGTTCATTGTGGTCTCCTCCCATTGTCCCAAAAGCAATAGACAAGGTCAAACAAAGGCAATCGTGGAAGATAAGTTAAAAAGCGAGCAGAAATGTTCTTTCCAACCAAGTAAAATGCCCGTAATATGTGGATTGCTGCTTGCATCCTTCAGTAGCGCAAAGCAAACCTAATTCTCAGGGTGTCAAACCTTTATAACAGAAAATGCTGGAAAAACTCAGCAGGTCAGGCAACATCCGTGGAGAGAAATTTGAGTTGACGTTTCGGGTCGAAACCCTTTTTCAAAACTGGAAAGAAAAGAAAATAGATCGAAGGCAGGGCTGCGATCAAACAAAAGAAGTGAAAGAGACAATAAAAGGTATTCGAAACCAGATGAGATGGTAATAGGCCGGTGGAGACAAAAGACAGCTGAGATTAGGTGTGAAGTGTACTGGCAGGTAAGAGACAGCTGCCAGGTGGGAGAGAGAAACAAAAGGAAAGTGGGGGGGGGGGGAAAAGGAAGACCCGAAACAAAGGGGTGGAAAAAATTATAAGTAAAAAAGTAATAGGGGCCGAGGTTATGATCTGAAATTGTTGAACTCGATAATTGCGTCCGGAAGGCTGCAGAGTGCCTAATCGGAAGATGAGGTGCTTTATGATCTTTATGATCTTTTTGAATTCTGGTTGCCTTGCTGCTCCAACATCTATCTTGCTGCTTTCGAAGCAGACTGTGCAACTTGTGACACGCTTTTCTGACTTAGATTGCATTGCCAGTCGAGGTACTTTTCTTCTCGCAGAACCGATAATTGGGGCACGGACACCCTGGGGGGAATTCTCAGGCCGGTCCAGTTGCTCTGAAAATACTATTTTACAGGCGCTATTTTATACCGCAGTAGATGTGACGAGCTGCAAATTCGATCATTTTCATGTGGGCCTTACTTTTGCGGATTTCTCCTCCACACTTTTGTTGTGAAAATTAAATCGTCACAAATGTTTCTGTCGCTTTCGTTAAAAAAAAAAGGCCACAAAAATGGCCAGCAGCAAAATCAAAGCTGGACAAAATCGTTTTGTTCAGCTTGTTCTTGTGGAAAATACTACAGCGCAAACTTGAAATGCAGCTTTTGTAAGATGGTTTTTATTTTTTTACACAACTGGAGATGTAGTGATGTTATTGTATTGTCTATTTGTAAAACACCTGGTATAATCCCATCATATTCATAGAACAGGGGATATTTTCCTTCACCCATTATCAAAGTCATTAATAGTCAGATCATATTACCTCGTGGTCTTGGGGAGCACACACTCTGTTTTACAAAGTCAGAGCTGTAAACGTTTCAGTATTTTATGGGCTGTTGAGCAGGATCAGACAGTTGAAGCTATAAAATTCCAAATGCTTTTTACAAAAAAACACTTCCAGATTATTGAAGCAAACACATGGGCAGCTCCCAGCTTGTTGATTTGTGGAAAGAATTAAGCCTTTAAGGACAGTTGATCAGTTCTGGTTAACATCTGATAAAATGGTCCAAGCCGCTGAGTGAGTCAGGCACTGTTTATGGATACTCTCCACACATGTGTGCACTGTTCTCAGCATGCTTCGCTTTGGGAAGCCATTCAATGTCCAATGAGAAGATGTTACAACTTAGGATATGTGATTCATATCCAAGTGTTTTACATTCCTGGGTTAATATAGGCCAGTGATCAGAGTGGACAGGCAGTACCACAACCAGAGCAATGCACTGCCTGAATGGGTGGTGGAAGCAGATTCAATAGTAACTTTCAAAAGGGAATTGGATGTATACTTGAAAAAGAAAAAAAAATGCAGGGCTGTGGGGAAAGAGCAGAGAAGTGGGACTAATTGGACAGCTCTTTCAAAGAGCCAGCTAAGGCATAATAGGCGAATGGCCTGTGCTGTGTAATTCCATGATTCAATGATAATATCAAACACACACACTTTTTTTTAAAGGGATAACTGACATGAATCAACTGAGCGGCCTGCGGGTGGCGCTGTCCAGGGACATTATAAATACTCGGGCACGGGCCCAGCTTGCGCAGGACATTCTTAACAGGAACTAGTGAAGGACACTGGTTGTAAAACAGTTGATTAAAGCTTTGTTTAACGCTTAGACCAAGTGCCTAGTAGTTTTCTTACGTCAGTAACTTTGTAATAAAGTGTAGATCTCCAAAGACTATTAAACTGAAGAAAGGGAAGGGAAAAGTACCATTAAGATATTATGGGACCCTTTTAGGTTTACTCAATAAAATATAACATTACTCAAATCTGAACTACTTTGGCTTGGAAGAGACGAAGAAAGAAGAAAAAAACTTGCATTTATATATATTAATTAAAGAGCACCTTTCACATCCTCAGGAAGTGTTTTTCAATCAATGAATTATTTTTGAAGTGCAGTCACTATTGTTTTTAAGGCAAGTACATCAGCCAATTTGCGCACAGCCAGATCCCACAAATAACAAAGAAACAAATAACCAGTTGATCCGTTTTTCGAGGTAGAGATTGAACGATAATTGTTAGCCAGGACATCTGGAGAACTCCCTCATCCAAACATTTGGAAGGTGCTACATGTGCATTGGAGGTTTGTTCACCTTAATACATTTGGTTCTCTTGTAAATATTCAAACTGAAAGGCTGTTTCATTTAAATTCAGGCTCTGCGTACACAAATGGCAAGAGCACCTCTGATCGCAGCTGCTCCTCATTTTGCCTTTGCAGCAACTGCACCGAGCTTCAGTGCCATCCCTCAGTACATAGGCCTGGACCATGGAATGTGTCCGTCTGTAACACTCTTATGGACAGGGCCTTGGTCTGGAAGCGAAGCAGATTTTCAGGCAGCCAAAAGGGTGTCTTTTTGCCGATTGATGGCTTGACATCAGTGGTTGATTTTTGTCTGTCTGTGTGTGTCCCTGGGAACAGTCCCGTGTTATGGGGCTGCCTGGGATGAAGCCCGACAAAAATCGCTGTACCGCTCTCCAGACTTTTACATTCCCTTTTAGTCCAGCAGGTGAGATGCATCTGCTTTTTGTGGAGGCACTAAGTTAAGTGGTCCAGAAGGGAATCTACATTCAGTCCCAGGTGTGTAGGACCTCACTTACATTTCCTGAGGGCACGACAAAGGAAGCGGAATTTTTCATGTTTCCTGGCAATTCAGGGAGACTGCTGCTTTGATTACAACAATATGCAAATTTTAGTCGTTCTAAAGGAGAAGTCATTAAGGCCCCTGAAAGACTTAAATGCCCATTCCTAGCTGCTGTCATAGAAATAGTAATAAAAAGGTGGCTGCAGGCGCACATATAATTAAAAATCCCAAATCAACCGTATGGCTCACAAGCCAAAAAATCCTTGGCAGCACAGTGCAGTCAAGTTTGATATTAGACAGCAGCAGTTTTGGGCAAGCTTCTGCAATATGTTTGCTAAAATGGTTGTTACACTGATGGCCATTACAGTACAAATTAAACGGAACTTTATTGTTCTGTTGGTAAGAAGAAAAACTTGCATTTATATAGTGCCTTTCACGTTCTCGGGATGTCCCAAAGCGATTTTTAGTCAATGAAGTACTTTTGAAGTGTAGGCAGTGTTATAATGTAGGAAATGTGGCAGCCAATTTGCGCACAGCAAGGTCCCACAAACAGCAATGAGATAATGACCAGATCATCTGTTTCAGGTATTGGTTGAGGGCTAAATGTTGAGCCAGGACACTGGAGAACTCCCCTGCTCTTCTTCAAATAGTGCCGTGGGATGTTTTACCTCCGCCTGAGGGGGCAAACGGGGCCTCGGTTTAACGTCTCATCCGAAAGACGGCACCTCCGAAAGCGCAGCACTCCCTCAGTATTGCACTGGAGTGTCAAACTAGATGATGTGCTCAAGTCTCTGGAGTGGAGTTTGAACTTGCAATCTTCCGACTCAGAGGCAGGAGTGCTACCAACCGAGCTAAGGGTGACACCTTACGATGGCACTCGGAGAGAGTTAACCAGTAGTTGTTAGGCTCAATTTGGAGAGTTAACTTCCCTATTTTCTTTTTCCTGAGCACAGGCATCCAATCCGTGAAACTGTTATCTACGTTCTAATATGCATTAATATGCTAATATGCATTCATTCACATTTAAATAAGGACAAGCACAATTGCAGGAGAGCACAAGCTTTTTAGCAGCTATGATTCTGATGGATTAAAATAAAATAAAATGATAAATGAGGATGGGTCACAGCACGGAAGCACAAGTTTTCTGGCATTCCCATGGGCACTGTGCCTATCGAATGGGAGGATGCGCTATTCTGCCTGTGATTTTCAAAGGAGGAGGCTGGGTCCCACAGGGTGGGGAGCAAAATCAGCAGTTGACTTAAGCACGGCACTGGTAAACAACTGGGAACAGGTTGCCCAGGTGCCCATACTCTCAACTAGCAGCTGGGACACGATAAGGAGGGACCTAAAGAGGGAGAAATACAAAATAAAACACAAAAAGGGAAGAGTCATTTCAGAATTACTCAATTGCATGTGAAATCAGGCAACTTAGAAGCTTACTAAGTCCAGCAATTAGAACCAATCACACACACGTTATGGAATCTAGCCTGGGGCACCTATCAATAAGACTTATATTTTTACATTGTAATACCCATTGACTACTCCATTTGTCTCAGTCTCACTTTGTTTTGATACGGATAGCGGCATTTCAGATTACCTCACACCCTAATAAGCACAAATTGGATCTACTTATTAAAGGAATGTTTCACAATGAGGCTCTGGTTAAAGAGGAATGTTGCTCTGGAGGAGCAGTGCTTTCAATATAGAATGCTCCTGTAAAACAATTAGAAATGATTGTTAAATACAACTCCTTGCTGAGATGACATATTTAAGTCTGAAAGATTTGTGGAGGCCTGCTATGTCAAATCTGACTGGAAGACAGCACCTGGACGAAGTAACCAGGAGACCCCTCCACAACCAGCTGCTACTGAAGGTAAATAGGACCATCTCCCTTCCTGCTTCTGGATGACAACATTCGCACTGAAAGCATGTCATGGGCTCACTAAGTCAGAACAAGCTTTCAACTATTAACAATGACATTTAAAAATACAAAGCCCCAGTGATTATCTAAAAACTTGCTGTTTTCAATTATATTTTTTAGGACCAGTACGTGTCGTGTTTGGTGCATGAACCCTCCTGTGCCAGCTACAGAAAAACAGCATCACCCGCACACGTGCACTGATAATAGCAGACATTGCAACATTCTCAAATATAGGGAATGCTCGGAAATAAAGCCTTGGGAGAATGAAGAATGGCTTTGAACTTTGTAGCTGCAGTTAGATACCGAATGTCAGTGCAGCTTATTAAAGTACATGTTACCATCTGTGATTGTGCTGTATTAAATACTTGTTCCATTAAAAATTTTCAGGTAGACAGCAGGACACCTGCCTTGAGAGGTGATCTCATTGAAACATACATGATTCTGAAGGGGATTGACAGGGTAGATGCTGAGAGGTTGTTTCCCATGGCTGGAGTGTCTAGAACTAGGGGGCATAGTCTCAGGATAAGGGGTCGGCCATTTAAGACTGAGATGAGGAGAAATTTCTTCACTCAGAGGGTTGTGAATCTTTGGAATTCTCTGCCCCAGTGGGCTGTGAATGCTGAGTCTTTGAGTATATTCAAGGCTGAGATCGATAGATTTTTGGACTCTAGGGGAATCAAGGGATATGGAGATCGGGCGGGAAAGTGGAGTTGAGGTCGATGATCAGCCATGATCTTATTGAATGGCGGAGCAGGCTCGAGGGGCCGTATGGCCTACTCCTGTTCTTACTCCTTATGTTCTTATGTTATTCCAAAGAAATAATAATCTGACAGATTTTGTGGTAGTCTGTGTAGTGTATGTGCCTTTAAGACAGAACTACTTTTACAGCTCCTGTATACTGTAGTACCGGCAGTGACCACACCTGTATATAAGCCTTGCGCATGCCTCTGTACCCCCAGTCTTGAGACTACCCTCCTCCAGTAAAGACCTGTTTATTGTTAAGTTACAGCATCCGTGTGGTTATTGAAAAACAGCATACTCTCAGAATCATGGATCTAACAGTCTGCAAATGCGTATCCATGATCAAAACCTCCTCCCTTGTGTGGACCAATAGCAGACGGAGGTAGGGAAGGAGAGAGGATGACTCACACTAAGCTGGTGCTACACAATTTTCACTGCCTGGTTACGGAGTTACATTAGTAGAGTTCAGACAGCAACTTCCCAGTACATCCTCAGCCCAGGTATGGTGGGTAGTGCAGAGAGATCCATGCGAGGGGGCAGGGCACAAAATATCAGATAGCTTGCAACAAAAACAAACACTCATGTAACTGTTCCTATTTAGGAGCCATCCATACATAGTGGAATGCTTTGAAGAACACTCTGATAAGATTCATTAGACATATCTGAAAGCAAAACACCATCACAGCACCATGTAGCATATTTCTAACAGCTTAAAAATGTTAAAAAAAACACACACACACACAAAAATGCCCAGGGAATACAAAGCAAAAATACAATTCCTATTTATAGATGTGGCATACATATCCTGCTTTATAAAAATGATGAATCACTCATGCATTTAAAAAAGATCTTTTCCCATCTCTGTATCTGCTGCTACCCAGCCTGTCCACTGACCTGCAGACCTCTCGAATGTCTGCCATCATTCCATATCAGCCCACAGGCCGCACATTTCACTGGGTAGGTTAATCTTCAGTGCTGACTTCTAATATGGAGTCCTCTGCTAGTGCAATATATTTCAACTATTGGCTGGGGAAAGGCAAGCTTTAAAGGTGATGTACACATTTCATCTCAGGTCCCCTGCCTGGAACTCCTGCATGCAACAGTCAAAGTCTTTAGGCTACCCCATGGCTTGCTATCTGGCTCCTCGTACTTTTTTAACCCAGTAGTTATCATTAGTGAGGCCAAGTCTTCTACTTAACATTCATAAACATTAGATGGCATGACGCCATTCATAGTGCATGTTTTAATTAGTATTTGCTGCATATTATTTTGGAACGAGTCGTGATGAAATCATGCTCAGAATCTGGAACAGGCAATGCTTATAGCAAATAAGATTACGTCATTTAATAACATTGTTTTACACATTGTAATGATTTGGAAAATCCAGCAGGTGGCGTTTACTTAGCACTAGAGTGCAGGAGAGGGGATAAAGGCCCAATCCATACACAGCTAAATATCTCTGCACCTTCATAGAGTTACAGCAAGTGTGCAAAGTCTAATTAAACTTTCTGATTTTTGAGTTATACTGATAAAACCCGATAACCTCATCATCACCCTCATAACCTTCTGCAGCGCTGATTTTACTGTTAAGAATGCTGGACTATGTTTCTGAGCTTCTTCCAAAGTAAGAGAGAAAATTATTGCACAGGGTGATTTGCATGATGTTTGATTCTATTTGTGTTGAATACAGTGAGGTGAGTAAAGTTACTGCATTTGTCTTGATTTTTTTTACCTTTTTGACAGAAAGCACTAAAAAAATGTGCAACCACAAACCAAAGGGGCCGAATGAGCAAAACACGGGCTGGGATTCTCCTGCTCCTGTTCTGCTGTCGTAACTTCGCCGGAAGTGCGGTAAAACCTTGTTTATGGACAAAGCAGGAGAAGCACTGAGGAAATTCCCAGGCTAGGTATATTTCCAGGGTTCCAGCAGCTTAGGAACTATCCTGTATCCTCAGTCTTGTTCCTGACTAGATATTCGCCCAGCTGTGCTTTTTTAAAAATTTAAATTGAGATGGGATTAGTAACTTTATCTACTTCACATATTCACCACTCTGTGGGGACAAAACATTATGTTAATCTCATACAAAATGCAAAATACTGCGGATACTGGAAATTTGAAATATAGAAACAGAAAATGCTGGAAGTACTCAGCCGGTCAGGCAGCATCTGTGGAGAGAGAAAGAGTTAACGTGGGCCAAACATTGTGGTCGGAGGCCTACCTCCTGAGTACGCCTCCGACCCGTGAAACGAATACGCACCTACCTGATGGCGGCGCTCCTGCGAAAACCTGCAGTCTGACGCTGCGAGGCGGAGGGCAGCGTAATGGCCCACGGGTCCCAGCCTGTGTGGGAGCGTACCCGGGACCACGTGGGCCTGGTCCTCCAATCAGCAAATAGAATTAGATTTTAATCTTTTCAGAAGGGAATCCCGTAATCAGATTTAATGGAATCCCGTAATCAGATTTAATTACAATTTACAGGATTGGAATTTAATTCCTAATTAGCTTCGTTCCACTAACTTCACTAAAAATTTAATTTTTTGATCATTTTCGACATCATTAAAACTCTAATATTTGCAGAAACATTGAAAAACTCATTTGATACAATTAAACCGTACGATTTCCGAGATGAAAATGTTTAAAACATGCCTGATGCAAACAGCCCCTGTGCCTGTTTGCATCAACCGTAACATTTCCGTGCGCAGTTGCTGGCCAGTCAATGGGCAAATAGCCCAAGTCTGCGCCAGCAATTGCTTGTTCATGCCAGCGCATGCGGAAATCCCGAACTTGCAGTGGATTTTAAAGGAGGTATGATGGCGTACTCAGAGAGTATGCCGCCATAACCACCGCAAAATTTGGGCCAACGTTTCTGGTCTGTACCTGTCACCAGTTCTGCTGAGTATTTTCTGTTTATATTTTACATGTTAATCTCATGTTTGGTTTGTAAGCCTTACATTTACATCCTCTGGTTTTACATTTCCTGTGTATTTTAAATAACCTGCTTGTATCTATATTAGTAATTCCTCTCAGCATTTGTAAAACCAGGATCATATCTGCTCTCAATCTCTAGTGAAGACAAATTCAGTTCTGTGGCCTGTTGGAAGGGGTCGGGTTGATTGGGCCATTGGCCTTTTCTGATGGCACAGTTCATGTTCTTATGACTGGCTTGTGGGCTGTAAATGACCGTTGCCCTTTACAAAACTCACAATGCTAGTTATGTATGTCAGGCTCAGACTAGCAGTGAGTAAGGCACCAGATACCCTGACAGTCAAAATGGTCACCGGTGAGTCGCAAGAAAAAAAACCACTTGTTTGATATCCAATCCTTTGCTCACCACTATCCTCCTCCTCTCTCTCCACATCTCGATATTGTGCTCTTCACTCCCCTGAAATTTCCTCTCTCATCCCTCCTCAACATCAAATATGCCACCCTTACTCCTCTCTACGTCCCATTAAGTTGTAACTCATTCTTTCTGAGGATCCTATAAATGTGGAACCCCTTACCTTTCTCATTCTTCCCTTCCTCTGACAATCTACGGGCTTTTAAAAGCAAACCTTGGCATCATATAATCATCTTCTCTTCAACCTAGGATCCTCCAAAGAAAAATCTGCTCCCCAACAGCCTAGCAGTGAATGTGCACCTGATTCCTGGCAGATTACTTTTGTCTGTGTAGCGCCTATGTAGTTAGAAATTCCAGTCAGGAGAAGGCAAAACCACTCTGAGGGTTTGGAGCTTAATGCACAGCTGATTTTCATGTGCCTGAGTTGGAAGGTCTTCATTAGACACCATCTGCTCCAGGTAATACAAGCTGTCATTCATGTTGAGCATAAGATTGTGAAATAAGGCCTGTCATTCGAAATAATTTGTGGTTTACTACTGAAGGTATTACTGATGGCACAGCAGTGTGAATAGATTAAAAAACACAGCAATTAAAATGAACTAATTAGTAACCACAATATCAGGGTTAACTAATAAGGTGAGAATGCAAAGACAACATGTGAAGATTCTGAGCTGTACCACTGTGCCTGTGCTTATGCTGATTAAATGGTTTTTGTTTATCAAGAACCCATTATTGCCCTGATACTAGTATCTCACCAATCCAATCCTTCCATAGGATCTGCATGAACCATTTTCCTTTTTCATTTCTACCAGCAAGCCATTGATTAGTGTTGCCTCATTCGCATCTCAGATTATTTAGGTGTTTTTAAAGATAAGCACTTTCAACAACAACCACCTGTATTTAAAAAGCACCTTTAACATAGTAAAACGTCCCAAGGTGCTTCACAGGAGCGTTATCAATCAAAATTTGACACTGAGCCACGTAAGGAGAGATTAGGGCAGATGATTTGATAGAGGTGTACAAGATTATGACGGGTTTGGATAGGCTAGACAGGGAAAGGCTGTTCCCACTAGTTGACGGTACAAGGACTAGGGGACACAGATTTAAGGTTTTGGGCAAGAGATACAGGGGGGTGTGAGGAAAAACTTTTTTACGCAGCGAGTGGTGGGGACCTGGAACTCACTGCCGATGGAAGTGGTGGAAGCGGAGACACTCAATGTTTTCAAGGGGAGACTGGATAGGCACTTGAGGGAAGTAAACTTGCAGGGCTACGGGGATAGAGCAGGGGAATGGGACTGGCTGGATTGCTCTACAGAGAGCCTGCATGGACTTAATGGGCCGAATGGCCTCCTTCTGTGCCGTTATGACTCTATGACCAATAGCTTGGTCAAAGAAGTAGGTTTTAAGGAGCGTCTTAAAGGAGGAAAGGGAGGTAGAGAGGCGGAGAGGTTCAGGAAGAGAACTCCAGAGCTTAGGGTCTTGGCAGCTGAAGGCACGGCTGCCAATGGTGGAGCGATTAAAATTGAGAATGCTCAAGAGGCCAGAATTAGAGGAGTGCAGCTATCTCGGAGGAGCAAAGCCATGGAGGGATTTGAAAACAAGGATGAGAATTTTAAAATTGAGCCGTTGCTTAACCGGGAGCCAATGTAGGTCAGTGAGCACAGGGGTGATGGGTGAACGGAACTTGGTGTGAGTTAGGACACGAGCAGCGGAGTTTTGGATGACCTCAAGTTTACGGAGGGTAGAAAGTGGGAGGTCAGCCAGGAGTGCGTTGGACTAGTCAAGTCTAGAGATAACAAAGGCATGGATGAGGGATTGAGCAGCGGGTGAGCTGAGGCAAGGGCGGAGTCAGATGATGTTATGGAGGTGGAAATAGGCAGTCTTAGTTGTGGCGCGAATATGTGGTCGGAAGCTCATCAAATATGACACCAAGGTTGCGACAGTTTGGTTCAGCCTCAGACCGTCACCAGGGAGAGGGATGGAGTCAGTGGCAAAGGAACAGAGTTTGTGGTGGGGACCAAAGACAATGGCTTTGGTGTTCCCAATATTTAGTTGGAGGAAATTTCTGCTCATCCAGTACTGGATGTCGGCTAAGCAGTGTGACAATTTAGAGAGGTCGAGAGAAGTGGTGGTGAGGTAGAGCTGGGTGTCGTCAGTGTACATGTTAAAAATTATACTGTGTTTTCGGATGACGTTGCCGAAGGGCAGCATGTAGATCAGAAATAGGAGGGAGCCAAGGATAGATCCTTGGGAGACTCCAGAGGTAATGTTGCAGGAGTGGGAAGAGACACCATTGCAGGTGATTCTCTAGCTATGACTGGACAGATAAGAATGGAACCAGGCGAGTGCAGCCCCACCCAGCTGGACGACGATGGAGAGGCGTTGGAGGAGGATGGTCTGGTCTACCATGTCAAAGGCTGCAGACAGATCGAGAAGGATGAGGCGGGATAGTTTGCCTTTGTCACAGTCACATGGGATGTCATTTGTGACTTTGATAAGAACCGTTTCGGTGTGGCAGAGGTGGAAACCTGATTGGTGGGACTCAAACAGAGTTCCGGGAAAGATGGGCATGGATTTGGGAGGTGACAGCATGTTCAAGGACTTGAGAGGAAAGGGAGGTTGGTGATGGGGCTGTAGTTTACAAGGACGGAGGGGTCAAGGGTTGTTTTTTTGAGGAGAGCGGTGATGATGGCAGATTTGAGGGAGAGGGGGACAGTACCTGAGGAGAGAGAACTGTTAACAATATCACTAAGGAAATAGTACTGTACTCGGTAAAATAATGGGACTATAAGACGACAAGTCCCCTGGACCAGATGGCCTGCATCTCAGGGTCTTAAAAGAAGTGGCTGCAGAGATAGTGGATGTATTGGTTGCAATATACCAAAATTCCCTGGACTCTGGAGAGGTCCCAGCGGATTGGAAAACCGCAAATGTAACACCCCTATTTAAGAAAGGAGGGAGACAGAAAGCAGGAAACTATAGACCAGTTAGCCGAACATCTGTTGTTAGGAAAATGCTGGAGTCCTTCATTAAGGAAGCAGTAGCAGGGCATTTGGAAAAATATACTGCAGTTAAACAGAGTCAGCATGGTTTTAGGAAAGGGAAATCATGTTTAACAAATTTGCTGGAGTTCTTTGAGATTTCATGGGGAAATCTAGAACTCGGGGGCACAGTCTCAGAATAAAGGGTCGCCCTTTTAGAACTGAGATGAGGAGGAACTTCTTGTCTCAGGGGGTCGTAAATCTGTGGAATTCTCTGCCCCAGAGAGCTGTGGAGGCTGGGTCATTAAATACATTTAAGGTGGAGATAGACACATTTTTACAAGATAAGGGAGTGAAGGGTTATGGGGAGCAGGCAGGGATGTGGCTTTGAGCCCAAGATCAGCCATGATCTTATTGAATGGTGGAGCAGGCTCGAGGGGCCAAGTGGCCTATTCCTGCTCCTATTTCTTATGTTCTTATGTTCAACTAACATGGGAGCCAGGAAGGGAAATTGGATGGTCAGCAGTTTAGCAGTTTTCAAAGTTAATAATGACCGACTTGCTCAATGTCATAACGCAGAGTAAACAGGTAACCAACTGCATTATGCAGCCTATATAGTGCTGCAGTGAAACCACACATCACTAATTTCATACTAAATCCAACATGTAACTGAACTGGAAAAGAACATGAAAAGGGAATGGGAAGAAGGGAAACAGATGGATAAATTTACTGCAGGTGCTGAGAGTCTATGCATAGAATTCTCGTGAGAATTATTAACATAAATCAGCTGCAACTAGCTTTGTAGAAAGGATCATAAGTAACATTAAGTGTTCTGAGAAATTAAGTCAAAACAGAAAATGCTGGAAATACTCAGCAGGTCAGGCAGCATCTGTGGAGAGAGAAACAGAGTTAACATTTCAGGTCGATGACCTTTCGTCAGAACTGGAAAAAGTTAGAGATGTAACAGGTTTTAAGCAAGTGTAGGGGCAGGGAAAGGGGGAGGGGAGGAAAGAACAAAAGGGAAGGTCTGTGACAGGGTGGAAGGCAGGAGAGATTAAATGACAAAAGGGATGATAGTGCAAGGCAAAAGGGGGTGGTAATGGGACAAGTAAAGAAACAAAAGCTGGGTCTAGAGGAGGTGTAAATGGGAATAGCTGAATCATTAGCAACAGCTGCTGCCCAAAAAAATGGGGCCGAGGTTATGATCTGAAATTGTTGAACTCAGTGTTGAGTCCAGAAGGCTGTAAAGTGCCTAATCGAAAAATGAGGCACTGTTCCTCGAGCTTCATTGGAACAGTGTAGGAGGCCGAGGACAGAGAGGTCAGAGTGGGAGTGGGGCGAAGAATTAAAATGACAGGCGACCGGAAGCTTGGGCTCCACGCTTAAATCTACTTTGAAAATGTATAGATTGAAAGCTGCAGACCTGCAGTGGGGTACTGAATCTCCACATGAAAGGAGATGCTGAGTAAAGGCTGTACTTTCCCAGGATATCTGAGGACCAATCACCCATTGTCCAATTCAACTGCTTCCTTGCGGGGGACTTTCAAATGCCATTGGTGGAGGGTCAGGAGGAGGTCTCCCTCCTATCCTCCCGGCTAGAAAGGATGCAGGGAAAATTACAGGAGGGGAAAAAAAGAAGCGAAAATCAAATAACACTTGAAGTCATCTGGTTGTTAACAAATCAACAATATTGGTTTTTACATTCAAAGCTGACAGGCAGGAAACAAGCTCATTATGACTTTTACCAGAAAGGATTTTTACCAGAAAGGATTTTGGAGGAGTATTAAATGTTAGCTCTTACATTAATTCCCCTTTATTTACAATTTTCTCCCCTTATCTCTTGAAGGTATGGACTCATGCTGCAGTACCGTTTCATGGGCACAAGTTGTCTGTCCTCTGGTATTTCACCCAAGTGTCTTTTCCTCATATATGAACCTGCTTGGTAAGTATCAATGGATATTCAACCTGGGAATCGTCACACCCAAGCCTGATACTCGCATGCATACACAATACAACAGGGATTACTGGATAGTGATCATCAACGCCACTCGCAAGGAGAGCAGCATGGTGGTTGACGTAAGAAAACTACTAGGCACTTGGTCTAAGCGTTAAACAAAGCTTTAATCAACTGTTTTACAACATGGAGGTCTAGTTGTGTCCTTCACTAGTTCCTGTTAAGAATATCCTGCGCAAGCTGGGCCCGTGCCTGTGTATTTATACACTCCCTGGACAGCGCCACCCGTAGGCCGCTCAGTATTATTTCATAAGTCTTTCTTTCATGAATGACTGATTCATATCAGTGGTAGTGGCAGGAGGTGGCCAATGTAGTCACTGCCAACACAACGACGCAAGCACAGTGCCGGAAAAAGTTTAATGACATTACCCAATCTAGCAAGATAAGAGGAGCCAGTCACACATTTTCAAGAATGATCAGGA
The DNA here is from genome assembly GCF_052327205.1 of Somniosus microcephalus. Taxonomy (NCBI): domain Eukaryota; kingdom Metazoa; phylum Chordata; class Chondrichthyes; order Squaliformes; family Somniosidae; genus Somniosus; species Somniosus microcephalus. Next base: position 31,034,193 of record NC_141009.1, read on the forward strand.
CTAAGCATGTCTGCAACTTCCAATCACCTTCCCCTCACAGTGTTAAAGTTCAATAAGTTACCAGCAATGGTGTAGCACAGTGCCCTTTACACCATCAGCTTTTCCCTGCAAGTATTCCTTCTCCCATATCCTTAAATACTATCACCCCACTGAAAGTCTCACATAATTACTTGCTTGATTGATGCACCTATCATGACCCGTATTATGGTCTGCATGCTGATCTTTGAGTTTGAGTGCATCTTACTGTCATTCTCACTGCTTATATTCTGTTCCAACGGAGGAGCCAGTCAATAATCACAGAAAGAGATTGGCAACAGGTGGCGGACCCCCAAACCTCTACCCCCTACCAATTAGAGAATAAGCCAGAATGCGCGCTGGGTTAAATGCAGAGGTGGCTGATTGGTGGGCCAAGAAATGTCACCCCTTGCTGGTGATACAGATCTTACAGATTCTGCTTTTTAAAAAAAGCAGTCAGAGTGTCAAATGTATTTGTAGGTGCTGTCAAACAGTGTGCTGCAGATGGCTGAGTGAACAGAGAAATCCATTGCCTTTACATTCACTTTGATGAATGGTTTCAAAGTATTGCAGTTCACTTTGGAACTTGTGACAGCTTCAGGCAGATCTGCAGCAGAGGTCCCCAGGACAGAGGCCCTAAGGGCAATCTGCGCTTTCTCCATATATGCTCAGACTGTTGCCATAGAGAATTGGGGTACCAGATTGGAGAGGGCTGCCTCTTCTGGCTTCCAAGCAATTGGGACAAGTATCTCGCAGGACTTTACTGATTGTATTGGTACCATTAGGGTTGCTTTCCCACAGGTCAGAGTCAGCATCTGGTCTGTGGGAAAGCAGGGCCAGGGGACCCCGGTACCAGCACAAGAGTAGTAGCCTGGAGCAGATCCACCTGAGGATTTGGCTCCAAGAGGCAATGGTCACTTTAATCTTGGAAGGCTCATACTGAACTGATGACATACGCCGTAGGCTGTTTAAAAATGTCAGAGGTGATTGTGGAGGTTGTGACCACAATTTTTAAATTCTGCTTAAATATGAATATTGTGTCATGGAGTTGGAAAGTAGCCGATGTAAAACATTTGTTTAAGAAGGGACAGAATGATGAACCGGGTAACTACGGAACAGCACGTCCATCTCCAGTTGTGGGTAAATTTATAATTCATAATTTATGATTCAATTATTGAACATTTAGAAATGCATGTGTGAATAAAGGACAGCCAGTGTGGATTTGTTAAAGGCAAGTCATGTTTGACAGATTTAACAGGGTTTTTTGAAGAAGTGATTGATTCGACAGATAAAAGAAATGCCGTATGACGTAAGAAAACTACTAGGCACTTGGTCTAAGCGTTAAACAAAGCTTTAATCAACTGTTTTACAACATGGCGGTCTAGTTGTGTCCTTCACTAGTTCCTGTTAAGAATGTCCTGCGCAAGCTGGGCCCGTGCCCGAGTATTTATACTCTCCCTGGACAGCGCCACCCGCAGGCCACTCAGTATTATTTCATAAGTCTTTGTTTCATGAATGACTGATTCATGTCACCGTATATATAGTATACAGTATATGGATTTTCAGAAGGTATTTGATAATGAATGTGGCTCACAAATGACTGTTAAAAAATCCAGTGTATGGAAGAAGAAATATAACAATTTGAACAGGAAGTTGGTTGACCAACAGGAACGATGAGTTAGGAAAAATGGGCTTTGCTCTGATGGTGGAAAGGTTGGAACTTCTGTACCCCAGGGGGTCAGTGCTGGGTCCAGTATTTTTTTTCTTGGTGTATATATAGATAATTTAGGCATAGGGAGCACAATCTCAAAATTTGCTGATGATGAAAAGGTCGAGGGTTTTGGTAAATAGTGAGGAGGACTGGAAAAGTATTCGGGAAAATATGGAAAAGCTAGTGGAACAGGCAGATACAATTTAAGGTGGATGTGTGTGAGGTGATACTTTATTAGTAAAACAAGGAAAGAAAATATACACTCAACTGAAAAATGCTGAAGGGTATGGATTAACAGAAACATAGGCACTGAAATACGGAATTCCCTGAAAGTGCAAGTGTAGGTATATAAAGTCATGAAAAAGGCCAATGGAATTCTATGTTTTGCAAAGAGTAATGAAGTAATGGTGAATGCATATAAAACATTGACTTGGCCACAGTTAGAGTACTGCATGCAGATTTCGGCACCCCATTATAGAAAGGACATTAAAGTGATTAGAACAGTGTAGTTTTACCAGGATGATGCCAGGGATGGGAAACTACAATTATGAGGAGAGACTGGAGATGCCAGGGCTATTTCCCCTGGAATACAGTCGGCTAAGAGGAGGTTTAATAGAGATTTTTTTAAATTATGACGTGTTTTGGCAAAGTGAATAGGGAAAGATTATTTCCTCTGGTTGAGGATTCAATGACAATGGGTCATCAATTTCAAATTATCACCAAGAGAGTGAGGAAAGGGATTAGAATACATTTCTTTGTGCAGTGAGTTGTTGGGAGCATGGAATGGTTTGTCACAAGGAATGGTTGAGACAGAGACCACCGTATCCTTTAAGGGAAAATTGGATAGGTATTTGAAGCAGAGAAAGATACAGGGCTATGGGGAGAGCAGTGTAGTGGCACTAGTAAAGAGCCAGGGGCTAAATGGCTTCCTTCTGTGCTATAAACATCTATGGTTCACACAGTAAACAGCCATCTCACCACCCCCCCTCCCATTGAGCTAGTCTCTAGGAGGAGCACTACCTTTGGGTTGAGAGTGGGAAGAAGCACCAGGCACACACACACACACACACATACAGGAATCCCGCCCCAACCGCGGTTTTGCCATATGCGGATTTCAAGTATACAAGGTTTCTTCTCTGCGACAACTTTTGCCAACTGCGGCAGTGAATTTTGCGTATACACAGTTTTTAATTTAGGATTAAGGTAAATAACATGATTTTATTGCTTTTATATTCTTTTTTTGTTATGTTATTTGAACATTTATACTGTATTTGCCAACCGCAGTTTTACTAACCACAGGGGTTTTCAGGGACGCATCCCCCGCAGTTGGGGAGGGATTCCTGTGCTACATCTTTTGATTAGAATTAAGGTTGCACTAACATTGTTGCACATGGAGACATTGGTGTTGGCAAAGTTTGGAAGTGGATTTGATGAGGTGGTATGAATGGGGACTGGGTGATTTGATATGCACAAGGAAAGTTCTGTGGATGATGGCATATTAATGGCTAGAAGGAATGGGGTAGGGGGGAAGAGAGCGGGTTGGGTAGGGTTGGTGCTTAGGGTGGCTGGAGATGTACACAAGACTCTTAGTGCAGTGACCAGATGTGATGGTCAAGAAAAAAAAGTGTGGAGCATAAATACCGGCATAGAACGGTTGGGCCGAATGGCCTGTTTCTCTGCTGTAAATTCTATGGAATGTAAAAGTGTCCTGCATCAGTGCGGCATGAATGTGCCTTGTGGTCAGGAGAAGATTGTCCTCTTCAGGTTGCTGTTGTTGCTGCCCCTCCTTCTCTTCTAGCAAACGCAGGTAGCAGCACCACTGCCTAAAGTGTGGAGGGACCAGTGGTTAGGTGCCAAGTGTCTCCAGTGCAGCCTCAGCAGCCTGCTCTCCCTCCATTCCATCTTCCGTTTCTCCAGGAAGCAGAGGTGGAGGATAATCCCTGATGAATAGGGGAGACAGCAGCCCCGCAACAAATGGCAGGCGGTAAAGCAGTCGGTAGGAGCAAAAAAAAAAACAATTTTAGGAATCAGCGGAGAAAGAATTCTGCAAAACTTTAAAATATTGTGTATGGTTCTTTAAATGTACCTCTGCCTTTCCCCTTCCAACACTGCCTCCACCCCCCACTGACTAGCATCCCATGACACCTGCTGTCTATGGGCCTGGTTCCCACTGAACATAAGTGAAGTGGTAGTGACAGAATTTGCGATGTGTAATGTCGTCACGTCATTATGATAAACCCACCCTTTTTAGGGCAGGCACTTCCACCGTCCACTAGGAATGATGATGCAAAATGAGGTGGGTGCTGCAATGCGAGGGATCCAGCAAAGGGGAAACCCCAATTCATTTCCCAGCCCAACCACCCAACTATCAGTTGGTAGGAAGTGGAAAATCCAGGCTTTGGAATCGATAGTACATTGTTACACAGCAACAAAATCTTCATCATTAAATGTAATAAATAAATAGAAAAGTAATAAACAAATAGGAATGTAATCAGCCTCCTCAGCCATTGGTAGCTCAGAAGGAAGGCTGTCTAAGTGTTAAATACTCTGCTTATGTACTGCCAGGTTTAGACAACTGTTGCCCAGACAATTGTGTCCACTTTAAGCATCACTGGGTATCAAGTTATCAGCAGTAAGTTAAGTCAATTAGAGGCAAGGGGAAATTATTTAAACTTGATTAATAAAATGATTTACACTTTAAGTTTAAGTGTATCCTCTTCCTCCACTGTGAAGAGTGGTACAAGGTATTCATGCAACAGGTCTGCTATCTAAAGGCATGTTCTTTCTTACTCTACAGGGTACAAGTTTCATCATTTCTGAAATATTCTTCCACATGTTGCTCTTTTGTTCTGCTGGTTTTCTGAATCCTTCTGCTGCGTTTACTTCATGCAGAACGTGATTTGCATTTTGTTACTTGAAAAACAAAACTTGTTCTGTGCCAATGTTGGAATGGCAAACTGTGCCCCCGGTGTCCCTTTGGAGCAATAAATAGGTTTTTAAAGGAGGTACGGCCACAAATATGGGTTTTGTATCTGGAGGCATAGAATAGGAAGCAAGGAGGTAATGTTAAAATTCCACACCTCAGTTAGGCCACAATTTGAGTGTTGAGCACTGTTTTGGGTAGCCCGTTATAGGAAGAATTAAAAAGCACTGCAAATGGTAGATTCACTCGGATGTTACCAGGGATGAGCAGTTACAGTTATGAAGAGACACTTGAGAAAGGGCATTTTTCATTGGAGCCAAGAAGGTTGAGGGGAGATTTGACAGAGCTCTTCAAAGTTATGAAGCCTTATGATAGGTTAAAAAGTGATGGATTATTTCCACTGGTCAGAGAGTACAAATTTAAGGTAATCACAAGACTTAAAGGGGATGTTGGAAGAAATGTCTTTAGAGGGTGGTTACAATGTGGAATCCACTGCATTAACCAATGTTGAAGCAGATTCCATAAGTACTTTCGAAAGGAAATTAGATAGTTGCTTGAAAAACAGGAATATTAAATGGTGTGGAGTGTGAGCTTGAGAGGGGATTAGAATAGATGGTTCTTATGGAGGGAAGCATCATTGCAGACTTCATGGACCAAATGGCCAGTGACATGAATCAACTGAGCAGCCTGCGGGTGACGCTGTTCAGGGAGAGTATAAATACTCGGGCACGGACCCAGCTTGCGCAGGACATTCTTAACAGGAACTAGTGAAGGACACAACTAGACCTCCATGTTGTAAAACAGTTGATTAAAGCTTTGTTTAACGCTTAGAACAAGTGCCTAGTAGTTTTCTTACGTCAGCCAGTTTTTGTGTTGTAACATTCTAGGATACGATGCAGAAATGAGGTGTGATGTAAATAGGTTGGTTAAGCAGTTCCCAAACCAGGAATGTTCTTAAAATTCATGCACAATGGTCTCTAATGCACCACGATTCAATAGTCAGGTTTTAACATTCATTTCATATAATTTTTTCCCCCAAGTGTATTAAACAAATGAAAATAAACACTTGAGTTGATGGCAATAAGGACTGGACTAACTTACTTAAAGGGGTAGATTTTCTGTGATGGTTGTGGGTTGGCCAGAACATAGTGTTGCAGGCTCTTCACCTGTATGGGCAGCAGTTAGCCAAGTCCGTTGAATCATCTGCGATCAGCCCTTACAGTGAGCGTCCGGGATGTCATTCGTTAGCACAGGGAGCTGACAGATTTGAGGGATGGGATATGTGACCACCAGAGCTACAGAAGCCATTTAAAGGGAAGGGCCTCTTTTGACAACAGACAATTTTGGAAAGTTCTTCTACATTATGAACTGTTCTTATGGAAGGAGGGAGGCACTGGTTGCCTATTTCAAGGCCCAACTGAAAGTGAGCTGTAGGTTTTTTTTGGATGTATAAAAATGTTATTGTCTGTCTACAGCCCCGTTTTAAATTAGGAACCTTTCAGACTTGAAGAAATCAGCCAAGGTAAGGCAAACCATTAGGACCTTATACTGAGTGTTGTTCTTTGGGCTTTTACTCCAGATATCGATCTTGGTCTCAGCATCGCTAAACATTTGCCCCCTCTGAATTGGAGTGTTCCATTACTTGCTCATTATCTAAGGTAGTAAGTCCAGGAGTTGAACAGAAAACCCTCACCACTGTACTTCAGCTCCCTGATCATACCACATGCCTCAAGTGATCTTCTTCAATTTCAGGAGCAGTCTACTAGACCTGTGGCTTAGACTGATACATCTGTTTGGCAGTTTATCAGCAGTAAACGGATTATTAAACAGTAGTAATACCACCCTGTAGATTTACAGTAGTCACAGGCTTAACTATCCCTCCTCAGAAGATTGAAACTAACAGGCAGGTCTGCTGTGCTAAGCTTCAATGATGTGGTCAGGACGATGGTATCAATGTACTCACAGATCTTATGGTGAGGTGTGCTACTCAGCGTGGCACTCAGCAGTTCTTGGTAGCTGCTGCTCACTTAGAGCTCAAACCTTTGTACTTGTTAGTTGTCGAATGACTAATTGGTGTCTACCCTGCTTGGGAGGGAGATGAGCGGATTTACTCAGTGTCAAACTGCATTCAAGATGACACACCAGAAAAATGAGAGATTGGAACCAAGTCAATTGCCTGTGGCAAACTTGGTGATCTGATACTTAAGATAGGCAGGTCCACAGTAATCCAAGGCACTGTTGATGTCGGGCTCGTGCATGGAAGCTAAGGTGCCTGGAGGTGTAGGCCTGTTACTGGGCATCTTCTCACTCAGCCTATCAAGGAGTGGGGTGCTTACAAATGCCCTGTGCTGGTAAGCTCTCTAGTTTCAGATGGTTAAACTGGTTTGGAGACGAGAAACATGATGGTTTTACATGAATGTCGAACATCCTGCCTGACCACAAAGAAAATATGTGTTTGTTTATTTATTTATTTATTTATTTATTTATTCGTTTTTATGGGATGTGGGCGTCGCTGGCAAGGCCAGCATTTATTGCTCATCCCTAATTGCCCTTGAGAAGGTGGTGGTGAGCCGCCTTCTTGAACCGCTGCAGTCTGTGTGGTGAAGGTACTCCCACAATGCTGTTAGGGTGGGAGTTCCAGGATTTTGAACAGCGACGATGAAGGATCAGCGATATACTTCCAAGTCAGGATGGTGCGTGACTTGGAGGGGAACTTGGAGGTGGTGGTGTTCCCAGGCACCTGCTGCCCTTGTCCTTCTAGGTGGTAGAGGTCATGGGTTTGGGAGGTGCTGCCGAAGAAGCCTTGGTGAGTTGCTGCAGTGCATCTTGTAGATGGTACACACTGCAGCCACGGTGCGCCGGTGGTGGAGGGAGTGAATGTTTAAGGTGGTGGATGGGGTGCCAATCAAGCAGGCTGCTTTGTCCTGGATGGTGTTTATACAGCGTTTTTTCCCCACACCAAAATGTTCAAATTACTTCACATAAAAAATTACTTTTGAAATGTTATGAAAGTAAACATATTTTAATAAAAGGGCAACAAGTCAGAACTGGGAAATTACAGTTTCATTGCACGGTGTGAGAACCTAATTAGCCGAACATCCCAGGTACGCTAAGTATGACTCATATGTGAGTGCACAAAACAGCCCTTCATTGACTTAAGCAAAAGGTTCTAAGGAAGAGGTTCACTGAAATCAGACAAATAACCAAAGTAAGATGTAAATCCCCCTCCAGGTTATGCCATGCTACAGGTGGTGACTGTGAATGCAGAGGGGTTAAAGAGCACTGATTCAGCTCAGAGGACGTTGGGAGTCTAATTTAAAATAGCAGGGGACTGAAATCAGAAAATAAGGTTGAACACAGGTAAGTGACCAATAATTTCCATCATAACAGCATTTAATTTCCCCCCCCCCTCTCTCCCACCCCTGATGGAGACCTCAAACTGCCAGGTCTTTTCTGCAGAGTGTGAAATTTCTTTTGTGTAGAAAAAAGAAACAGTAATAGATTTTCCCAAATGGAGCCCTGCATAACTGTCCACTAAAAGCAATATTCTGACTGCTGTGCTCCTATTTTTCTCGCTCTCTCTCTCTCTCTCTGTATTGCTTCCAGCCAGCATATTTTAAGAGATTTTCTTCAGAATCTATTCCTGGGCTCCAAGGTGCAAAGCACTTTCAGCACTTCCAGGAGAATACAATTTTTCCACAAAATTGTATGACATTAGCATACCAGTGTTCTTGTAAAGCTGCATGCTTGAGTGACAGTAAGTTCGAAATGAATCAGTCTGTTATTAACTTCCTTCTGCAAGCACTGATGAGATGCAATTTGCAATTGGATGCAGAGATAGTTACACAAAACTGAAGAGCTTTATTAATCACTTCAGTTGGCTGTAATTGGCTGTCAACGACTCTTATCTCCATCTGCTCCGTACATTACATTGTAATCTTCACCTAGATGAATAAAAAAGTGATTTCGGCACAAACTGATGCAATCAGTGGCTCTGTTTTGCATGGGCTCCGTCCTTTTATGTCTGTAAGACTTAATCTGACCTGGGCACCTGGTTCTTTCAGTGGCGCAGTCATCAAAAAACAAATGTAATTTAGACCGATTCGCTATCAAACATCCAGCGTGTTATGACCGTTTTAATGCAGCATTTAAAAGTATGAATTGAAACCGCATCAATTAATGCATCGAGATCCACAGGATTCTTCAGACAGAAGAAAAGCAAAAAATAAGAGGAAGATTGAAGGGGGAGGGTAGTCATTTTTTGACCATTTGAGAATTAAGACCCCATTTTTACATCAAAACAGGACATCCAACATGACTATAATTTTGTTTCCTTTATTCTGACAAAACTGCTGATGAGTGTTAGAGAGAGATATCATGTTCATTGTTTACTTCATTACAAAACAGTGGAGTGACAGGTTTTAGTAGATGTACAAGGACACATTGTGCCAGTGGAAATTATGTTTGTAGCCAGAGAGAGAGAGAGCATTCAATCTGAGGCAAGTGGGCTTCCGATGCTCCCCACTGGCATCGCAGCAGGTACCAGTGGCCGATGTCTTAGTACAGGAAACACTTTCTTATCCGGCACCGACGGGACCGGCGTGGTGCTGGTTGATCAAAAAGACCGGATTACAGAGAGGTATACTTACCAAGGTACGAGAACCCTGTACACGGCCATAGATCCAGGCGTCCCTGTTGCATGGCAACAGGTGCAGGAACCCCGGTTACACGACCACAGATCCAGGAACCTCGGTTACACGAGCACTAATATGAAGTAAAACTTACCTCAACCTACTCCTGAATTTTGCTGGTTAAGAGAGATTTCCGGTTATTTAGGTGCCGGTAAAAAGAGAGTTTCCTGTACACTGATCGATGCAGCTTCGACTCACACATTTAAACACTGCATTAAAACAGCCACAACCTGCTGCATGTCTACCTGCAAATCGTTCTGAAGACTCTTGTTTTGAAGGAGTGCAGCTCAGTGTGGCTCTGTGCCCACCGGCTGCACTCAAATATAAATGACTTGCTGCAGAGAACCGCCAACATCATAGAGCATGAAGGCGCGGGTCGATGAATCTGCATCAAATGTAGCATGTGGTGTGGTCCTGCACCTTTGCTCTTCTCTCTTTGACATATTGGAGCTCAGCGGGCCTATAGTGGTCAACATCTGACAACAAATATAAATGGAGGCGAGTGGCACACAGAGGTCAAGACAGGAACAAAAGAATTTGTTACAAATGCATTAAATTGCACCACAGTAAGTGTTTGGCCCCATCAAAAGCTTGGTCAAAGAGGTAGGTTTTAACCCTCAAACTACTTATATTTTCCACACACCTTTGGATGCAGATTTATATAAATTGTGCTCACACAAAAGACCAATATAAAATGATCATAATTGGCCCTATATTTTCCTTCTGTAGCTTTATACACTGTATTTTATAATTTAAACAAAACAAGCAATATGTTCTTTGAAGGCCATAATATTAGGGTAGGAATCTGCAAACACATATGTCTTTTTGGCCAAATCAATAACCAATAAATATTTTTGGAAGATCAAGAAGTTTAAAAGGTCGGCTACTTACCGTCTTGGGCACCTACAGTCTCTCTGAGTATTAATTAGCCAGTGTCCCCAAGGAAACTCTAGTGTTCTGATTGTGCCTTTGTGAAGTGCCTTGGGATTGTTTTTCTACATTAAAGGTGTGATATAAATGCAAGCTGCTGAGCTAAACCCTAACGTAAACATTAAATGCAAGTTTTTCATAGCAATGTCTACAGGACTTTCCTTTTTTGTTTGTTTCAGAGCACCACTTACAGTACAAGGGTTCTAAACCTGAGTGTGGTTCTTTGAGTGATGAAGAAGGTTCAGTGAAACTCACTCACTGTCAATGAAGATAAAATTAAACTTTGTGATGAAGAAAATGCCGCTGTGCAGCTTCAGTGGCCTGTATCAGGAAGAAATGTTACGGACAAATTTTCCACCAGCGTCTATTGAAAAATCTAGCACTGGACAGCATGTCAGATGATGAATGAAAACTAGTGACTCCAATCAAAAAGTACCTAATCTTTGTCTGCTCATTGACTGATTTTGTTAACTTGGTCTTTTTAACTCTCTTTGCTTCTAAAATTGATAACAACTTCTTTGGATCGACCTTGCTGTTTTCAAACAAGCAGCCTTAATATTGGCCTCCTGTCCTTTCACTCTAAACTGGCTCAGTTGATAGCAATTCCACCTCAGAATCAGAACATTTTGACTGAGAGTATAATCTAGGCTGATACTCACTAACGAGGATACAATGCACTGTGAGAAGTGTCACCCTTCACAAGAGACTTTAAACTGACACCCACTTGTTCCAGTGCTTCAGGTCGATGTCGAAGATCCCACGACATTATTTAGGGAAGAGCAGGGAGATTTCCCAGTGTCCTAGCCAACATTCCTCCCTCAACCACTTAAAACAGATTAACTGACCAATCACCTCATTGATGTTTGTGCGATATTGTGCACAAAATAAGTACAGTGATTGCCTACACACTACATGTCAAAGTAAATCATTCTATGCAAAGTGCTTTGAGACGTTTCTGAGAGCCACAATAAAGTGCAAGTCTATTCTCAACTTCGCTTTGTGTGGCACCCAGCCCTCGCTACTCTTATTTCTTTGACACTCACACGTACGCAAGTTATTCCAGTTTGAAAGTCAACCTGTTTCTAGTCGGTATCTGTAACAATATCCATATTTACAATTAATACTCCAGAGGCTTTTCTCAAGTAGCAACAGTGAATGTAACCACTCCAGTTTAAAAAAAAACGGAGTGACAAGCCTGGTGTCCGAAAATCATGTCTTCTTCTTAGGCAGTCTCTCGGAACCGAGGATGACTTGCTTCCACACTAAAAATGAGTCCTCAAGTGGCTGATGAGTCCAATGCGGGACTTACAGTCTCTGTCACAGGTGGGGCAGATGGTGGTTGAAGGGGCGGGTGGGTGGGGTGCTTGGGTTGACGTGCGCTCCTTCCGCTGTTCGCGCTTGGCTTCTGCTTGCTCCCGGTGAAGAGACTCGAGGGGCTCGATTTTCCCAGCCCTGAGGAGGTGGGTTTGGAGGCGTGCGAGTTGTTAAAATCGCCAAAACTGGCGGGCGGGCCCGTTCCCGCCTCCATCCCGCCTCCAAGCAATTTTCCCAAGTGCGTGTTTTCTGACCCGCTTTCCATCCAGCCTCCAAGAGGTGGGATAGGCCCTTAACAACCACTTAATTGCCTCTATAATCCCATTTTGAGAGGTCTTTCCGATTTTAACACATTTCCCCTGTCCTGCACGTCTCCTCTGGAACACGCCAGGTAATCTTGGCGGGCTCACTAGTGGATTGCTTACGAACAGCTGCAGCTCCACCATTACAAAGGAGTTCTCACCGATGATCATTTGCAGGTGGCAGAACTTTGTTGTTTCAGGTCTGGGGGAACTTTTAGCAGGCATACTCAGTGGTGTGGAAGTTTGGAGCCTGACACCCATCTCCAGTGTGACCTCCTTGGAAACCCCTCTCCCCACCTTGACTAAGCGCTTCCTCAACTGAGGCATATACCAGAAGCATGGTGACCATTTAATTCCTTTCCTCCTGGACATCAGATTCAGATGAAGACCAGCCGCAGCAGCACCAACAGCTGGAACATCAACAGGAGCGCCAAGCTGCTAGTCACCCACCTGAAGATGCACAGGCCAGAAGGCACCAGAGCACCATCATATTGCTGCCCGGGATGCAAGGGACGCACTCATGTTGGTCACATTTGCTTAGCCTGCACAATCAAACAGTTTAGCCTCGCACCTTCTTACCAGAGCATCGACAATGGACAAGACCCTACGGATTCCTCTCACTCTGACCACCATACTGACAATTGCAAGTCGCCCTAAGCCCTCAATGTGGAAGTCCCATTAGCGAAATGACATACGCCACAAATGCAACAGCTTGCCAACAGAATTTTTAATGACAATAAGCAACTGATGGCTTCTCAAAATTAAACACATTACACCCAAGTGACAACCCTTGTGACTACTTGTGCATTATCTTCCTCTTACGTGTGCTCCTACATGGTGCTTCCCCTGTGGATTCAGCAGATGTGGAGGCCCCTTGCTCACTTTCTTGCTGCTCCTATCTCGACACCTTTGGCGGGTGTCCTCTGAGGTTGCAAACCTGTGAAGGCTCGGCAACAGTCTGCTGCTCCTGCGGCTGTGCAGGGGTTGAGACGCCGATCTCAGTTGGGTGGGGACTCTGGTGGGGCTCTGACCGAGCACTCTGCAGTGACATGGTCGTGTGAGCGCTTGGAGAGGAGCCCCCCACTTCCTTGTTGTATGCCATCAACATCCCTCTCATGGGTCAGCCCCACTTCAGAGCTAGCAAATGGCTGGACAGCACCTTGCTGCACTGCAGGGGGGCCATGAGGACTCGTTTCTGCACTGGAAGTCCTACTCCAGAGGACTTGCATGAAGGTCTGGTTTGTTTGCTCAATAGCTGACCATCGCTCCTCAAGAAATGTCAGTCTATTCTGAACAATTACCATGTTTTCCATACCCTGGCGACTAAGCTCCTCCATGGACATAGCCATCCTCTCCTCTACGGTAGCCAGCCATACCACGGAGGTAGCCATCCTTTCCACGGAGGTTGCCATCCTTTCGGCAGTGATGCGTTCATGCGCCAATGCCTCCACAAAGGCTCTGCTCATGTTCGCGATGGACTCTTCCATTCACTCCACACTCGCAGCGACCCTGGAGACAAAACCTGCCAGAGATTCCTGCACCAGTTCCTGGAGTTCCAGCACCGCTCTCCTTCTGGATGGACTCGGAGGCACAGGGTCGACATGCAGCTGAGCCGAGCTGGTAGAGTCCTGTGCTCTCCGATGAGGGCTCTCCACTGCTGACCCTGTCTCCACCATCTGCTGATGCTCACTTGTGAGCTGTGATACACCAGGTGACAACACTACTCTATCTTGCGAAGATCCCACCGAGGTGTGAGTGCCTACGCTGGTGCTGACTGCTGATGCTGCGCCCTCAGAGGTTGCAGCTTCCTGAGGAGTCTGGAAGCTCAGGCTCTTCCTCCTGGACAGTGGGGACGGAGGCTCTCGATGATCCTGTGGGGGAGTAAAGGAAAGAGTTAGAGATGTAAGTCAACCTGTTAGAGCATCAGATTCATTATCAGTGACTCATGCAATGTCAATGAGAGAGATGCCAAACTATTCTGCCACCAGCTTGCTGCGATGCGCCCGTCTGTCCGTCCCCCACTTGGGAATCCTCCTCGATTCCGCCGATCTCCAGGGCCGCCTCCTCCCAGGGGGTGAGCTGGGCTACTGAGGGTGGGCCTCCTCCGGTCATGGTTCTTTCCCTCTTATTGTGGGCTCTCTTTTCCTGCAATGAGGGACACAAGTGGAGTTTGAGTGAGAATGAAGGAGTGAATGTAGAGAATCCATAGCATAGATGCTTAGAAGGAGACAAAGGGCCCTCCCTGTGTGCTGAAAGTTGTTGTTGTCATGGCATCACAGTGATAGGGAGTGTGAGGGCTGCATGGTCGAATAGTTAAGTGAATGTGACCTTAGAGAGAGAGGGAATGGGTAAGGGTGCAGGCATGTAAGTGTCAAGTGGAATGTGGAGGAAGAGGTTGGCAAAGTGGAGTGCTGGTGAGGAGCGGCGATGGGGATCAGATTGAGGGTGATGGGAAAGTCATACTCACTTTTCCTGTTCGGAGAAGATCATAAAACCTCTTCCTGCACTGCAGCCAGGTTCTGCGGCTCAGCGAGATGGAGCTGACCTCCTAGGCCACTTGCAGCCACACAGCTTTTGTCTGCTGGGGTGGCTTTTTTCTCCCTGAAGTAGGGAACAGCACCTCCTTCCTGGATCTCACTCCCTCCACCAGAGCTTGGAGGGAGGGCTCATCGAAGCGTGGAGCACACTTTGGCCTACTGCTGGACATAGTTGATGAAGAAGGCGAAGACAGCAATGGCCATAAAGGTTGCAGTCTCCAGAAGAAGCAAGGCTGCTTGCAGGCCTTAAATCCAGCAGCATTGATGATGTCATCGGAGGCGACTTTCTGTCTGAAAAGACTCATTGGGCCAGGGGTTCCCACATGCAGGAAATCAATTGGCCAATTAGGGGAAAATCCCACTTTTTCAGCACTTCAATTAGGAGTCAGGGTCCTGGCACGATTTCCACCTGACACACTCCAGCCCGCCCACACTAACAAAATCCAGCCCGAGGTGTTCGGCACCTTCCCAGAAGCTTCTCCTCCACTTTGTGCGGTCTTGGGCCAGGGATTCCCAGGTGTCGGTGGGGATGTTGCACTTTTTCCAAGGAGGCTTTGAGGGTGTCCTTGAAGCATTCCCTCTGCCCACCTGGGGCTCTCTTGCCGTGTCAGAGCTCCGAGTAAAGCACTTGTATCGGGCATGTGGACGATGTGGCCCGTCCATCAGAGCTGATCGAGTGTGGTCAGAGCTTCGATGCTGGGGATGTTGGCCTGGGAGAGAACACTGATGTTGGTGCACCTATCCTGCCAATGGATTTGCAGGATCTTGCGGAGGCAGCATTGGTGGTACCTCTCCAGTGCTTTGAGGTGCCTGCTGTATATGGTCCATGTCGCTGAAGCATACAGGAGGACGGGTATCACTACTGCTCTGTAGACCATGAGTTTGGTGCTGGTTTTGAGGTCCTGGTCTTCAAACACTCTCTTGCTCAGGCAACCAAAGGCTGCACTGGCACACTGAAGGCGGTGTTGGACTTAGTCATCGACGTCTGCCCTTGTTGACAGTAGGCTCCCGAGATATGGAAAGTGGACCACGTTGTCCAAGGCCTCGTCATGGATTTTGATAATCGGGGAGCAGTACTGTGTGGCAGGGGCAGGTTGGTAGAGGACCTTTGTCTTACGGATGTTTAGTGTAAGGCCCATGCTCTCGTACGCTTTGGTGAAGGTGTTGACGATGGTTTGGAGTTCGACCTCAGAGTGTGCGCAGACGCAAGCGTCGTCTGCATACTGTAATTTGATGACAGGGGATGGGATGACCTTGGATCTAGACTGGAGGCGACGGAGGTTGAACAGTTTCCCGTTTGTTCTGTAGATTAGCTCCACTCCAGTGTGGAGCTTACTGAGGGTGAGATGGAGCATTACAACAAGGAAGATCGAGAAGAGCATTGGTGCGATGACACATCATGTAAGAGTGAAGTTATATACACTTTCATTAAGAAATGTCAAGGGGCATTTGGTAAATTTGTAACAACCATTCGAGCAGTAGGAGGTCAGAAAGAAAAGTTCTGATAAACTACAACCTGGGCAAAGACATGATAAATAGTTTGGCTCAATATCAGAATGTTCACTATCTGCGCACATCAAAAGCCCAATGGAAGACATTTTTAATGAGCCCATAATATATACAAGATTGTGAGCTTATCTGTAATTCATTACAAACAGTAACCATGTGATACTGCAGATATACCAGGTTAGTAACACTGAACAGCTTTTATTACGACAAAGCTACTTTGACAATTTAGTAACTGAAAGTGTGCAATATAACTGCGGCGATTGGTGCCAGGTGTGATCTCACCTTGAGGAGGCAGTCTCCGAATGCTTGCTTTCAACCATTGTGAAGCCAGTGTAAGATTAAAGTTTGGAAAAAAAGAACTTGCATTCACATGATGCCTTTTCATGTCTGCAGAAAGTCCCTAAGCCACCTACAGTCAAGGGATTTTTTTTGAAATGCAGTCACTGTGGTTATGTAGGAAAAGTTTAAAATTTGAAAAGTGCCTAGGCGGTTAAAATCTTAATGTTAGTAAAGGGTCAAGAAGCGAGTTGACTCTTGACTAAGTTAAGGAAAACGTCAGATGCAGTTAGATGTCATCAAGCAGACCTCTGCGCATGTATTTAACTACTGGTGCAGGAAGATCTGTCTCCATCACAGTAAAGCAGTATGTGGGAGAAATTAGTTCAAGCGCCTTTACAAGTGCAGAATGGGTGCACGCCTGATCATGTGGATGCAACTAACACTGTTCATTGGCAGCTCGCCTAATGTCGCACGTTGCTGATGCCATTTAAAGGAAGCCTGCACCTCTTAAACGGAAGGTGCATTTTGGCTGCAGATAACAATAACTGAAGATTGTGGACAATGCCAGGCAAAGGAAAAGCTGCAAGGGCCCCTGCTTTTCAAATGCTTAGGTTGGAGATTCTTGACAGGAGAAGGGACGTCTTCTATTCACCAGGTGGTAGGAAGATATCAAGGCAGCTGCCCAGCATGAGTAGGCAAAACGGGTGAGTGTCAGAAGTATCGCCCCAGGACATGGCTGCTAAGGTAAGCCTCCTAACAGATCTTTCATTACTCTCTGCTTAGCCTTGCACTACCTGTTGCCCCAGCACTGACAACCCTTCCCGTTCCTTCCCCCGGTTACCAGCACTCTCCTCAATTCACTGCAGCACACTTCACACCACCTCCTTCTGCTCCTACTGTACCTGCTATACTCCTCACTATTACTTCCTTCACCTACTCACACCTCTGCCACCTTTCACACACCAGCAGCAGTATTCTACCCTGACATGCGTGTCCTCAAAAGTTCTCACTACTGTAACACTGACACGCTCTCTTGCAGGGCAAACTCGCACACAATAACAGGGAGCAGCCAGTCACATTTCGAACATGTGCTGTCCCCACTTGAACAGGTTATGGGCATCGTGGGCAGGGGGCATGTCAGGAGCGTGACATCTGTCCAGGCTGGAGGACCAGCCCTGCAGGGTTTTTAAACCATCTTCCTCTCGTTCCCTTCTCACGTAAATCTCACTCTTACTATGCACGGCAAATTGCTACTGCTTTCGGAAGCCACTCATCTGTCTCTGCTTACCCATATGCCACTAAATGCTAACCCTTGTCCCTTTCTTCCATTTCAGGTCAAGAAGCTCCACGCAGCCCTCAGGGAGCAGAAGAGGAGGAAGAGGGCATCACCGCAGAACAGGAAGCGTCACTCGACCTTACATTTGCAGACACCAGCTCAGAGACTGGCACCCCCGCGTAGTTCAGAGGATAGGCTAGAGGGGGGTCAGCACATGGAGATGCACCCAGCACTACTGTGCAGGAGCAGGGAGATAGGATGGCCCAGAGAGAGAGAGAGCGAGAGTGAGAGAGAGAGAGAGAGCGAGCTTGCATCCTAGCCTTGCTGCAAAGCATACAGATGAAGACATCGAGGGTCCACCATATACAAGATGACAGATGTCAATCCACACGGAACTAAATGCACTGGCTTACCTGCTAGTGAGCTTGCACACAATGTCAGAGGTCATGGAGGAATCCAGCTCTAACTTGTGAGACTTATCTTGGAGGCGAGGATCCCTTTAAAGACCGCTTGTGACAGCTGCTCGCCGACTGTTCCCACCATGATTTGCTCGTCACGTTAAGGACGTGACATTTCAGGCGAGCGCAGACAACAATGTCACAAAAAAGTGTCCTAATTCAGGCGCAGGACCCTTATTAACATATTTAAATAAAGCCTGCATTTGTTTCACCGCCTATTGCGCACTCAAACCAATAGGCCATATGGTGGGCGCATTTCTGGTGCCGTTGCAGCATGGAATATCAGGCATTGGGATTCGACTTCAAGATGCCCATTTTAGACCCAGAAAACGTGAAAAACGCATAGCAATTTCTAGCCCTATAACTGCATGTACCACACTCAAGATCACATCAGTGTACAACTAGTAGCTGCAGTATAACTGCACAAAATACACTTTCAGGTCATGGGTCAATTAAAAAAATACCCTTTGTTCTACATCACATGGCATCATTTTCACTTTTAATTGGCAATGGAATCATAGGTATTGAGCCACAGTGATAAAAAAAAACACTTTTTACAGTGAAAAGTAAATTAGATGTCTGTCAGTAATTTTAAGGCACTAATGCAGCCTTTGGGGTTCAAACAGGAAATTTAACTCATTCATCTCTCTCTCTCTCTCTCTCTCTCTCTCGGTGTGTGATATTGGCAGAGCCACTCAATTAGATTACCGCCTTGTAATTCACTCAGACACAGCTAATGTCATTTATACCCCAGGTTGTTTTAGCCCGAAGTAAGGGTCAGAGAGATAATAAAGGGGCAACTGATTATTTTAAATCATTCAGAACTCCGACCAAAACAAACAGCCTGGCATGGACATCAAAATCATTGCCAAGATAGGAAGCACAACTATCAGAGTGGTCCTAGCATGTGGTGGTGTGCGGGCTGTTAAGAAATCACAGATTTTGCTGTCATAGTCTGATAAAGCCTGGCAAAGGTATAGTCACAATTGAATTTCTTATTCCTGCAGCCTGGGCTGTATATCCTGGACCTGAGACCAAGTATATGGCCTGGAATCAATAAGCTGTTAAAATGGGAAAAGGAAAAAAAAAGGTTTGTGCAGTTTCTTTAGAAAAGATTGCAAAAACACTCAAGAGTAATTAGAGTTTAAACAGTCTTCGTATAATCAAAAATTCAATAAACCATTAAATAGAAATAAATAAGCTTGTAGACAGTTTTGTAGAAAGGACTGACACAGTCATCGTAATTAGGTTAACAAACTTTACACATAATCTCATTTGATGGTGAATATGAACTATTTTATCCTGTCAAAAAAATGAAAGTGAAAAGAAAGTGTTTAATTACTCGAAGCAACATTCGGTCAAAAATGTGCATATGTTTCCCTTCAGTCTACACATGGTTTAGTTTTGGAAACCAGATTTGTTGTGTGGCAGCTGTTAGCTCACCGAACCATTCCGAAGCAATTTTTTATAAAGTAAACTCCTAAATCAGGTAACTGATCCCATAAGGTAAATTATTTCCTCCCATCAGTTTGTCTCTACAAACAACTGACCTAAAGAATTCAGTGTAGTTAGTCAAACATGCACTCAATTATAGGAAAACCCAACCCAAAATAGAAAAACGGCACGAGTTCTTCCGTGGCACACACTGCGCTCCTTAGACAGAGCTTCTTTGAATTAAAGTGGTTAAAATGTCATTTCAAATCTGCTGGAAATCATGATTGCCTGATACAGGGAGATTGTATATTTAGCTTTGTGTCTGTGGCAATTTCCTGACCTACAGCCTTGATCCTTCGCGACTTAATGTTCAATATTGATACTTCTCCGAGTACAGTACCCACAACATGTTGCTGCAGGACTCTGTGGAACCTTAAACCATGGTATTGTTCGGCATTTTGATTTGCACGTGCAATTAGGCGAAATTTTAAAAGTAAAAGCATATGCCTATCATGTTTTAGCACGACTTTACTGAGGAGTCATTGAGGTCTTAAATCAAAAAGCTCAAGAGGCTCCATGTGTTTTATTTATGTCTCAGAGACTTCAATACCATATTTAAATATACTTTTCGAATCATTTTTATTCATACTTCTTTCCTATTTTGGGGCCGCTCACTATTCTGCCAGGAAACATCCATAGGTTCTTTGTAATACCAACAACGCTCTGGCAATTATTTAGCAAGAGATGTGCTTCCACAAGGCATGACAAAAATAAGGTTTATCATATCCATGCAAGTCCGCTTTTACTGGAATGAATAGCAGAATTATAAATGCGGTTATTCCTATCTAGTTAATAAGAAGATGAAAGACATAAAGCAATATACTGGAGCCATGGAAGGAGCACTGGCTAGTTTTAAGGATTGAACGCGTGGTTATTTGTTAAACTCAGTAACAAGTTATCATGTATTCATTATCAACTCTTGCCACATCAATATATCGTAATGTCAGTTCTTTTTAAGATAGTCATCTCCAACATAAATTAGAAATTCCTAGATATATTGTTAATATTAATCCAAGTTATGCTTCGTGATTATGACAGACATGTCCATTCTGTTACCTTTAGGAAATTCAGTTGCACGCTGTGTGATACACAGTCACTATAGAGGACTGAGATATGAAGAAACACTGAAGATTGTGTGACTAAGAATACACATCTGAAGAAGATGGTGTACAGTACATGGAGCTATTTAACAGAAGCATATCCTCAATTATTTCTTTATTACAATCACAAATATTATACATACTAGTAGCAAACTTCTCTTGGGTTATTTGCTTTTAAGAAAGAATACAAAACAAGACAGTAAGCTTCTTTTCTGGCCAGTAACATCCAGATGGATCACTGTCTGATGCTTAGGTCTTAATCTATTTACTCGTCTGTCGTTCTTAGAAAAGTCATTTTCATTTCTGCCATTTCTTGTAGTTGTGGCCTCCCTTTTCAGCTCAAGCTTGTCGAGTACTAGGTTTGAAAGCATTGCACAAATGCAGTAGATTAAGAGTGACTCCTAATCCCTGTGGGCAAAATAGATCAGGAAAGAGATTCGTAGATTGTGGTGAGATTCACATATTTCGTTTGTGTCACTTAAATGTGAGTAGACAGCTTTATTCCTGATGATTGTATGCTTCCTCCCCCTCAGCTGTAACTTGTAAAATTGTGAAATTCAGTAAAGATTTTTTATAATGCTTGTGTGGTCCCAGAACTGTGGAAATAAAAAATTGTGTTTCCACACTAGCAATGGCAGTGACATCACCACATGAATGGCTTTGAAATTCCATGAACTAGAGCAAAGAAGAAATTGCTTTAAAACAGCACAAATCCACTGAAAATTCCAAGTTTTATGAACAGAATAATTTGCGGAGGCTTGCGTATGATTTCATTTTTTATGCCCACTCATGAAGCTGACTTATAACTCAGAAGGGACAAATGAATAAGCGAGCTATGGAGCTATAGGAGGAGGAAAGAAGCACTGACTCATAAAGACACCACAAAGAGCACACTAGTCATCTTTAAAAGACACAAAATACTGTTAGAATTCAGATTTTCATCCAAAAGGTGGAGACTAAATATAGAAAGAAAGACTTGCATTTATATAGCACCTTTCACGACCACCGGATGCCCCAAAGCGCTTTACAGCCAATGAAGTATTTTGTCTGAAGTGTAGTCACTGTTGTAATGTGGGAAACACGGCAGCTAATTTTGAGCACAGCAAGCTCCCACAAACAGCAATGTAATAATGACCAAATAATCTGTTTTAGCGGTGTTGATTGAGGGATAAATATTGGCCAGGACACCGGGGATAACTCCCCTGCTCTTCTTCAAAATAATACCATGGGTATTTTAATCCCATCCTGAGAGAGCAGACGGAGCCTCAGTTTAACATCTCATCCGAAAGACAGCACCTCCGACAGTGCCGCACTCCCTCAGTACTACACTGGACTGTCAGTTTAGATTTTTGTGCTCAAGTCTCTGGAGTGGGACTTGAACCCACAACCTTCTGACTCAGAGGCGAGAGTGCTGCCCACTGAGCCATGGCTGACCCTCTTTCCTTCAGCACATCCAGAGTTGTTGTAAAACATACACTTCTCCAGAATGTTAACAACAGCAATCTTTCACCATCAGCATTTTTAGAATTAATAGTTGTGCATTGACATCAAATTCAAGCTACATCCAATAAAATATTCTTTCAATTCTGTGAAACAGAGCTCCATTAAATAGAGAAAAAGTACAAGTTGTCAGAGGGTAATCAATAACCATCAGCATTTGTTGCAGAGTTTCCTTTATCAGAAGATGATGTATTCTTGTATTTTCAGCACATTACTGTTTACATTCTTCCAGTTGTATAAGAGTATCATGTTAAACTGCAGTATCCCATAGAGGCTTTAGTTCTTATAAAAGCCGTACATTCCTATAAACTTCTATTTTAATCTCCCCAGGCACAGTTACTTCATATTAAATTGGCAGAGTGGTCTATTCTGACATACGCTGAATATTAGAACCGAAACAGAGGGAGCCTGTCAGACACAGCAACATCAAACCAATGTCTTATGCCCTCAGAGCATATCTACTGAACAGGCTCCAAAGTAATTTGTAGTATCCTAGAATAATAAATATTTACCTCTGGCATTTATCTGTTATTTAATCCTTTTAACCAGTACATCGCTTACACACAAGCTCTTATTACAGCACTAAGCTGCAGTGGTTGTTAACATTAGTTCAAATTTTATATTTCTTTTGCTATCCACATAAAATTGCAGACACTTGCACTGAACTAGGCGAGGTGGATTTTTCTCTGCGTAATGGCCTCGCCGCGCTGGTTTCTGGGGGGGAAGCAGGCAGAGGGAATTCTAGTGAAACCTGTAGTGCATCCAGAAAACTGTCAGGAACCTGCAAATTTAACATAAACGATGCGGGAGTGAAGTCATAATTGCCTCCTGCGCCATTTTGGGGATTCTGCCTGGCATCTGACATGGAAACTGGCCAGCAAAGGTTTGCAGCTCAGATAGAATTTCCTTCTTGGGTGCAGCGGGGCTCTACTGTAGGGCAGGAGGCCTTCTCGGCTGTTGTAGCTGACTGGGATCTGTACTGGTGCAAGCCTTTTACGTTGTGCAACTGAACTGAACTCGGAAATTCAGTCATATTGAGCTACATTCAAGTTGGGTTTCAAATGCGTATCCCCCCCCCATCCCCGATTCTTGTTGAGGTGTGGGGGAGGGGCAGAAAAATTGGCCCCTGTATGTTTTTCATTCACAAAATGTCACAGTCACATTTTATTTTTACAGAAATAAAGCAATATATATGCCTAAATATAGATCATGCAATCCTGTACGCATTTTTTATCCATGTTATGGTGAAAAGGTAGCTTTCTCTTGTTGAAATAAAAAATGAACAAATTATGCTAATTTTGTTGGAAGTATTCAGTAAGGTAATAGACGAATACCTGACTCAACAGCAAGTAGAGCAACATAGGCTTGACACAGAGGCAAGATGAAGAATGAGAGTTTGTGGCGAATTCTGAAGGAAATGTTGGAAAAATTGGCTCGCGGCCCCTTTGGGGCGATAACTTCTTTTAGCACCCTGAAAAAGTTAGCGCCTCCATGCCTGAAATTGAATGGTAGCGCCCCAAGCAGGAGGCGGGGTGCTACTGGGGGCGCTCCCATTGACTATCGCGGCACGACGTGCAGCAGCGCCACGCGAGCCTCCCTCCCCTGATTAAATGGGAGGGGCCTAGCGCAGCGCGCACCGGGGCCCTGCTGGATCACTGGGGAGCAGGGTGCCAGCAAAAGAGCCTGGCACTCGAGGAGTGCCGGGCTGCCCGATCTCAACCGGCACCCCGCAAGAGCAGGTGCTGGTAAGCAGCCAAAAAAATGGCCGTCCGGCACCTGCCCTATAATTAGCGTCGCCCCGGCCACAAAAACGCCACCCTGACCCTGTCGGACATCGCGTCCGGTGGCATGTCAGAGGGCTCGAGCCAAGTGTGTGCCCAGGGCACGAGCAGGGCACTGCGCATGACGATGACGTCATCACTGGAGGGCGCAGCGGGGTGCTACCGGCTACCACTGCCGCTAACCTCCCGCTGAATTTCGCAGGAGGCATTGCGCCACCGTGCCCGGGTGCTAGGTGCTTTGCACCCGTTGGAGTGCTAACGGGAGGGGCAAGGCAACCACATTTTTCCCCGTTAAATAATGGGGAACGCTAGCTTTTACTTATTCCCAATTCATTATTTTCTTACTATGTTTACTCAGTGTAAAGATCAATATAAAAATGAGTATTAATCAGCCAAATTCGCAAGTACAACTGTTCATCCCTTCATGTTGAATTTCTCCAACAAAAAGATAAAAAATGTAACAATTCAATAATTTTAGGTGATGCACAGAGTTCTGCAAATTAACAACCAAGCAATATTTTACTATCCTTCGAATTTATTTTTATTATTTACTGTGACTGTCACCAGAATTATAATCCAAACAGAAAAAGGAAATGCTAGGTTAAGGATGGTGAAATCGAGGAGGCACTTCTCCGCTAGTTTCAGAATGCACGTGGGAGAGTTGCCATTATCAGTGGCCCCCTTTCTAGCCCAAAGGCCCAAGCAGATGGCAGAAGCACTTGGAGAGCCTGATTGTAATCAGTCAGAGGGGTGGCTTCAGAGGTGGAAGTCTCGCCACAACACAGTGTCCTGCCGTGCATACGGGGAAAACTCAACTCCGATGTTACCGGTGCAGAACTGTGGATGGAAAACTTGTTGCCTGGGCCCCTCAAAGCTTACAAACCCCAGGACATCATTAATTGTGCTGAGACTGGTATCTTCCATAGGTGTGTTGGATATGGCACCCTCGCCTTCAACGGTTGAAGGTCTGCTTTCTGTTATGGCAAGCTGTCATTTTAAATCTCCACCCCTCGCCCACTCTGACCTCAACCTCCTACACTGTTTTAATGAAGCTCAAGGGAAGCTTGAGGAACAGCACCTCATCTTTCGATTAGGCACTTTACAGCCTTCATTGAGTTCAACAATTTCAGATCATAACCATTGCTCCCACTTTTTCGGACAGCAGTTGCTGCTAATAATTCTGCTTTTGTCATTATCTTCTCCTCTAGACCCATCTTTTATGTCTTTTATAATCCCATTACCACCCCTTTTCACCTTGCACCATCATCCCTTTTGACATTTAATCACTCCTGCCCTCGACCCTATCACGGACCTTCCCTCCTGTTCTTTCCTCCCTATCCCCTCATTCCCTGCCTCTGTACTTGCTTAAAACCTGTTACATCTCCAACTTTTTCCAGTTCTGATGAAAGGTCATCGACCTGAAACGTTAACTCTTGTTTCTCTCTCCACAGATGCTGCCTGACCTGCTGAGTGTTTTCCAGCATTTTCTGTTTTTATTCAGGACACAGCTTGTTTTTTTTGGCAATCTCGGTAATCTAACGTGTGAAATGTTCCTAGAATGATATAGTAAAATGAACCATCAAGGTTAGCCTTTATTTCTATGTAAATGTATTCTGAAAGTAAATATTCTCAGGAATTAGGATTGCTCACATTAACCCATGGGTTGAGATCAAGGCACATCACAGTTGGAATTTATCCACAATGCTGTGGCTTTAAAAAGAAAATCTCTTGCACAATCTCTGCAGTCATTTTTTGAACAAAAAGACTGCCTAAGACTATCCCATAGATTGGGGTTATTCACCCCCAGTTCATCCCACAAGAAATAGTTAAATAAACAAAAAAAGTATAGGTAACAAGATGTTAGACACAACGGCCTAGAAATTCAGTGGGCTGCGCCACCCATTAGTGCCTTAAGAGGGCGCTAAGTGGGTCGGAAGCCACTGGCCACGCCTCCCGCTAAATTCAGCGGGACGCTAATGGCGGCGCTAGCCGTTAGCGCTGCGCCGCTACCGATGACGTCATCGGTGTGCGCAGCGCCCTGCTAACACCCCGATTGCGATATTTAGATGCGCCCCCTGCTTTAACGCCGGACACTATTTGCGACCGGTTCAGGGGGGCCTACCTGCAGCAGTAGAGGCGCTAATTAAAGGAGAGGTGTGGGACGGCCATTTTTTTTGCTGGCCGCCTGCCAGCACCTCTCTGCGCTGCCGTCTCCAGCCTCCTGAGCACCCCCCCCCCCGCGGAGTGCCGACGGCGTTCCAAGAGCCCGGCACTTCTCCTCGGTGCCGGGCTCTTTTGCCGGCACTCGCGATCCTCAATCGCGCTGCACAAGGCCCCTCCCCTTTAAGAAGGGGAGGAAGGCCTGCAGTACCGCAGCGCGCCGTGCCCCAGCGTGTGGCGCTGCGGCACGTTGCGCAGCGATATTCAGCTGCAGCCTCCCAAGAGGGATGCGGGGCGCCTCCAGTAGCGCTGCGCTTCCCTCTGGGGCGCGTAAACTGAATTTCCGGCAGGCGGCTGCGACTGCTTCCGGGGCGCTACTTTTAGCGCCCTGGCGAGGCTGGTGCCCCAAACGGGGCGCTACTGAATTTCTAGGCCAACCTATTTTCAGGGAAATAATTTATGCTTCACAGAAGGAATTACCTACACAATGCCCAGACAGTCTTGTGAAAATAAAAAAAAGCAAGTCTTATTAACATCCTTCCACTTGCAGTATGAGAATCTCCAGAAACCTTACTGGCCCATCCTATTTTGTCCTGTAGTGCTAATTTAGGTATTAATCAGATCAATGTACTATACAGGGGCAGCAGTGACAACATTTACTGTATTACAATGTGGACAGTGCTCAGTCAAGGATGGTCTCAGTATGTAGCAGCTTCCACAGTTCATCTGGCAAGGTCTACTGTGAATGGGATTGACGTAAGAAAACTACTAGGCACTTGGTCTAAGTGTTAAACAAAGCTTTAATCAACTGTTTTACAACATGGAAGTCTAGTTGTGTCCTTCACTAGCTCCTGTTAAAGAATGTTCTGAGCAAGCTAGGCCCATGCCCGAGTATTTATACTCTCCCTGGACAGCGCCACCAGCAGGCCACCCAGTGTTATTTCATAAGTCATTACCACATGAATAACAAGATTCATGTCAGGGATCATCTAGCAATGGTGTTACCAGGTTTGCATCAGTTTGAGCAGTCCAGAAAGACTTCTAAAACCATCAAACAATGCAAAGCCAAGAAGAACAGCCAAGTTGCTAAGCATTTGTTATAAAGAAGTATAGCTGATGTAAGTGCTAAGACTGTGAAACAACTGCTACACAAGAAGGGTCTATGTGGCAGGGAGCCACACATCGGTGCCAGAAACTACAAGGAGTGGTTTGCATTTGTGAGAAAATATGTGGAAGAGTATGACGATCTCTTGTCAAGCATCCTGTGGGCAAATTCATGTAAAAACAAGCTCCTGATTTTGCCTAAAGGGAGTGTGATTGTAAGAAGTGTTTGCTGCCAGTCATGAAATCAGGCAACAGCTCCACCTTCTCGGGTTTCACCCTCGGCTTTGGGTGTTGGAGGAACTTCCGTTTAATTGATGGCATTCGTCATCCTCAGAATTATTATTTTCTTTTAATCAGAAACCAGGCCGTTAGGAAGACAGAACGTATCCTGGGTGACGATGACAGGAATATGTGCAACTGCCTGTGATGCTGTCTAGAGATGCACTGGGTTGGTGTGGTAGAATGGGATAGAAACTCAGGCGAGTGACTGTGAGAAGGCCTTGAAGCCAACTTCTTTCGAGATACTGTGACAAGTGGCCTAAAGGCAAATAAACCAACTGCAATGGCACCAGACCACAGCCGATTCCAATCTAAGCATCTGCAATGAAGCCCAAGAACAGAAAGAGCAGATTGTCTGCCTGAGTATTTTAGGAACTGATTGAACTTTTCTTCTTGAATTGTTATCTGTATCAATATCCCTATGAAAGGGCAAATCTGTTTCATTATAGATTCCCTATGTGGAGATGAAATACACATTAAACAGGATATAACTCAAGAGCTGTGTTATTACATACCTATTTATAATACTGTAAATATTATTGCCCAGATAGTTTTGTGCCTTTGTATATCAAGTGAATAAAGAATGGATATGAAGAATGCAATACTGTAAACATCTGAAAGCATTCTGCGTGTCAATGTTGCACATATGCCTTACACATTTGCAGCACATGCACCCAGACTGCAGCTGATTAGCTGTTGGCACAGACAATGAATTGCATCCAGACTGTCTGTAGCTAGAGATAAATGACATCCTATATGCAACAGATATACAGGCTGTTAGCATGCAAGTTAATTAGATTTTACATCACACCACACTAACCTCAAAGAAAGAACACTTTATGTTAGGCTAATGGATTGAGTATAATTTGCACTGAATTAAACGTGAGAAGTTTAATGATCTGTTGACGAAAGAGCATACATATCCACCCAAGGCAAACAGCTACTAATCCTTCACAATCTGGGCGCAAAAAAAGGAAAAACAGCTTAGTCAAAGATCGATTTACAGTGGTCACCTACTTCCATACCAAAAATGTTACAGCAAAGTTAGAGATTAAATGGACAATCTCATCACAAAAATAATCCAAATCAAATCAAAATCTGAACACAGACATTTCAACTGATTATTTTCTGACCTACAGCACATGGCGTGAGACTGGATAAAGTGAATTGAAGAGGGGGATTTCCTTAAACATTTCTACACTAGAAAGATCAAAGCCCAACAGTTCCTAATTCTATGAATGTACCAGAAACTCACAAAATGTTGATAACTCTATGATCCCACTTTTGAACTGGTAAGAAATATAACAGTGCCAGGCAGCGACAGCGTCACACTGTCCTACCTGCTTGTCAGAGATCAGCTCAGACAGAGGCAGTAACTTTCTCCAGCTTAACACCAGCAAGACCAAAGTCATCCTGTTGGGCTCCCACCCAAACTCCGCTCCCTAGCCCCCTGATTCATCCTCCTCCCTAGCTGTTTACTCAGGCTGATCCTGATGCTGCACAACCTTCGTGTCCTGTTTTGACACTGAGCTGAGCTCCAAATCCCACCAAACTAGCCAGCACAAAGGCCACCTAATTCCAGCGCCACAACATCACCCAACTTCTGCCTCTAACTTCACTCCATGGGCATGTTCTCCACACCTCCAACTTGGCCTCCTTTGCACCTGCCCTCCACCCTTGGGCTCACAGCCATCTTATAGCCACAGTCTGAAACACGCTCCCTAAACCCTCAGACTTACTACCCCATTCCCCCTCCTTCAAATACCTCCTCAAAGATTAGCTCTTTGACCATGCCTTTGGTTAGTTCAGCAAGCTTGCTCCCATTACTTGCTTGATGTCTGTTTTTCACCTTTGCGAACTGCTTTGGGATGTTTTATTAAAAGTGCAACATAAATGCACATGTTTGCTAGCCTCTTTTGTAATGACTAAATTTGTAATAGAAGGTCTCAGCCCTGCATTAAGTTCAGTGTGCAGTCATAACCCCATGTTAGTGAAGCTATGCAATCACGCCCATTAGGAAACTCAATTTGGGCCATATTTTGCGACCCCTACGGGTGCATACGAGGTGTGTACGCGCCCGTAGTGGCCGCGCAAGTTCTGGGTTTAGGCATGCGAAGCGCATGCACGAAAACCCGGCACTTGCGATCTGTCAAGCCTCCACATCCCCTGAAGATGGGCCTCTGTGGGTGGAGAGTTGCGCTATTTGCACAACTTCCGCCTGCTGAATGCCTGTCAAATTCTTATGCCTGGTAAAAGCAGGCGTATGGCCTGCTTTTACCAGCATAAAAGAATTTTTAAAAAGAGAAAAATAAAGTTTTATCACTCATTTATAAATTTTAAATACTCTTCAATAAGGTAAGTTTATGTTTAGCCCTGTAAAAACATATAATTTTTTCCCCAAAAAATTAAATTTTAATTAATTTAAAATATGTAATTAAAAAATATTTGTTCATGCGTTGGTGTATTTTTTTTAAGTGATCCCCATTCATACTTATTGGAGTTCCGTACGTAGGAAATCCCCATAAGTATGAATGGGGATCCCCTTCTTTTATTGGTTGGGCCGGCCCATGTGATCCCAGGGGCGCCTACGAACCGCCTGCGTCCCTGGGATACGGGAACCTCTGCCTGTGCGGACCCAGAGAGTGCCAGGATCGCAAGCCTCCATATCTCCCGGCCACCAGGTAAATTCGTAGATTTTATGCAGGTCGGAGGGGCCCGCCCGCGGGAAGCCTCCAATCGCAAATGTTGGCCCAATGTAACATCTCCCCACTCTGCATTCACACACCATTTAAACTTCCTCTACCAGTTATCAAGAGATCTTTACTCCATGCTCACTATCAATGCAATTCTTGTTAGGGCCCTTTTAAATTAGTATTTAGCTGGCAATCATCAGTTTTTTTTAATAACCTTACCTGAATTTATTCATTTATTAATATAATTAAAATAAGTAATGCATGGATCATTATCATCTAATTATATCTTCAAAATAAAACATAGAACTGGATATCATTATTCTCTCCAAAATACTACACAGCTTCAAATTCCACTCAGTTTAGTTGCTGATCCTTCTTCTACTTCATTCCTTAAGTGATTTGTGTATTCCTTTTTACAGAGTTTAATGATATTTATTGAATCTAGTGAGGTACAGTTTATGTCTATCAGTGAGGCACCTGAGCTGTACCCTTCTGTTTTAAACTGTTATGACTAAATAAACAGATTGTTAATGCCTGATTAAGATTTGTTCGACAATTGGGAGTGTATAGAAACCCTTTAAGACAGTAATTAATTGCAGACACATCCTTGTGGTATTTGACAAGAAGTGATCTGTCTGTTCCTTAATTCCACAGAGGAAAAAGATTAGACTGGATGCCAAGTATCTACACTCAATGTGGCTCATAAAAATACTTGGAGCAACAAAACTGTACATTTTACTATCATGTCTGATTAACAAAGCTCTGTCTGGATTCATTAAGGGCAGATACTGTGCAGAAAATGTTAGCAAGTTAAATGGATTTAAGTTATGCTACTGGAATAGCAATCCGGAGAAAGTAAGTTCCAATCCCACCATGGCATTTCTGACGAAGGGTCACAGACCTGAAACGTTAACTCTGTTTCTCTCTCCACAGATGCTGCCTGGCCTGCTGAGTTCTTCCCAGCATTTTCTGTTTTTATTTCAGATTTCCAGCATCTGCAGTACAGGAAACTTTCTGGTATCTGGCACGGACGGGACCGACGTGTTGCTGGTTCATCAACAATTCCGGATAACCGAACGCTATAGTAAAAGATACGGAGCTCAGAGCTCCGTATAAAGCAACAAACCCTGTTGCCAGCATCAAAACAATCGGCACAAGTTGCAAGCGTCTCTGTAGCTTAGCAACAGCTTCAGCTACACCCTTGCACAGCAACAAATGGAGTAAAAAAAGTAACTAAAGTAAAAAAAGTTACCTGAACCGACTCCTGAATTTTGCCGGTGGATAGAGCGTTCCGGTTATTTAGGGGCCGGTTA
This sequence comes from Somniosus microcephalus, assembly GCF_052327205.1. NCBI lineage: Eukaryota > Metazoa > Chordata > Chondrichthyes > Squaliformes > Somniosidae > Somniosus > Somniosus microcephalus. The sequence continues at coordinate 31,065,562 of NC_141009.1, forward strand.
ATCGAAAGTTTCCTGTATTTTGCTTTTGTATGGCAGTTTGAGAATTTGAATTCAGTTTAAAAAGAAATAATCTGGAAATAAAAAGCTGGCACCGGTTAAAGTGACCATGACGATGTCAGATTGTGGTAAAACCCCAACCGGTTCACTGCCGTCCTTGAGGGAAGGAAACCTGCCATCCTTACCTGGTCTGGCCTACATGTGACTCCAGTCCCACACCAACGTGCTTGACAGCAGACTGCCCTATAAAATGGCCTAGCAACCACTCAGTTGCATCAACCCGCTCGCTACCAGCAATTCACAAAGGCGGCCCACGACCAGCTTCCCAGGAAATTAGGGATGGACGGTAAATACCAACCTTGGGAGCGACGCCCACATCCCATGAATGAATTTTGAAAAAGTTACATTTACGTCAGTAACTTGGCTTTTAGATGCTCAGACAGGTTCTAACCTGACTGAGTGACAAGTCAGCTTGGCTCAGTTGAGAGCACTCTCACTTCTGAGTCAAATGGATGTGGGTTCAAGACTGGAGCACGTAACCTAGACTGACACTCCAGTGCAGTACTGAAGGAGTGCTACAGTGTTGGAGTGCATCCTTCGGATAAAACAATGGCTCTAGCCTGCCTGTAGGCATTGATTGACATAAAGGATCAAATGGCACCATTTTGCCTGCATAACAGCGATTGTAATTGAAAAGTAATTAATTGGTTGTGGAGCAATGTTCCCTTTAAGCCCTGTGCTGGCAAGTCATCGATTTTTAAATGGGAAAAAATGCGCATGTGTGGTATTTTGAATGGGCCGTGCAGCCCCTTAAAGAGGCCGCACACCCCACCAAAAATATTAACGGGAACATTGTTGTGGAGCACTTTGGGATGTCCTGAGGATGTGATGGTTGCTATAAAAAAAAGCAAACGCTACCTTTCTAGCTGTACACATTAAATGAGACTGGCCTCAGGTTGTACTTGACTAAAATGATAGTTCCTGTAAATATAGGAAAAATCCTCTGCAATAAAGCAACAGTAAAGGTAATGAAGGTGAGCTGCTCCGCAATCATTTTACAATGGGGCAGCTACAAAACTACTAACTTTAAAGGAGAAATAATAAAATAGCTAAAGAAATTAAGCTGGGAAGTCAAGTCTTAAAGCTGGCCTGCGTACATTTGATATTTGTAATTTCGCCAAAATTATAAATTTTTTAATCACATGCATATTTTCATCTCTGAGTTTACAAGATAAACTGGGATAAATCAGAATCATTACTAGTAATGTGAATACAAAAGAATCCATCCAAGACATCCTGTTCCACTGAATGGAAAATATGATGAAATATCTGAATTCCGATTCCCAAATACTGTAAAAGGAAAATATATTACTTAAATAAATCAGACAGATTAATATACAACAGTTACAAAGATTCTGGTATATGGACAAAGGTCCATAAACATGAATAGATTTGACTTAAATGTTAGCTTCTCAAGAGGGATAATTATGTTATGAATACGATTCTGATTTCTTTCCCAGAGACCTTGTTTAGAGGCCTTGTTTAGCGATCTGGCCAAGAAAATGAATAGATTCAGCTGGAATAATAAAACTCACAAACTGACTACCAAAAGGAAAGGTAGGGCTGGGGTTTCTAAACTTTTAAGTTTTATCATGAAACGTACCAGGCCAGTTAAGTCCTCAAGTAGTAACATCCGACACAATCCACACACACACACAAACATAGGGATACAATGGTGCTATACCTTTGCAACAGGCCTGGTCCCCCCCAGGAATCTTCTAGTTTTTAAGAAGTTGATTGTCTAACTAAACTGGAACATGCAAATTCAATCTAATTAATATTATTGTTTCATAGCTGCACTGCCCTTTTAGGAAAGCAGGGCATTTCTTTAGTTAATGAAAGTCTGAAAGGAAACTGAGGCTGCCATTGTTTCTTTGCCTTCGACTGCGCCTTGGCTAGTTGTGCAGGCAAAGTTACACTGAGAACATGCATCACGAAATATAGAGCCATTAGCTAGCAAAGTCTGATAATGATTTAACAGCTGTAGGTTTTCCATAACTACCTATATTTTTTAATGTTTTGGCCGGAATTTTCCCTACCTGGGAGAGTCCGGTGCGGGCTGCCGCCATGGCGGGTCGTGACCCTGTTGCTGGCTCCATCCCGCTCCACAGAATGACTTTACGTTAATGGGGTCTATTAAGCCTGCCCTGCGCGTTACCCGGCCCAATTAAATGGTGCGCGTCTGGTGACGTCATCGATGACGCGTTTTCAGTCGGGCTATTTAAAGGAGCCATGGTCACATTGCATTTGAAGGTTGATCTAGGATAGTGCAGGCAGCACACTGGAGGTTTTCATTGCTCCAAACAGTCGGAGAGATGGCTGCACAGAGGCAGAGGGCTGCACCCAGGTTCTCCGATGACTCCATCCATGTCCATATAAGGAGCCCACTTGGAATTGCCACCCCACTCCATCATAGTCACCCTCTACAGATGTAACCCATTCATTCCTTATATTCATTCCATCACTCTCACCCAACCTTCACTTCTTTCCCTCCTTGCAGGAAAAGAGAGCCCACAATAAGAGGGAGAGGGAGAGAACTGGTGGTGGACCCTCATCAATGGCAACCCTGACCACAGCAGAGAAGGCTGCCTTAGAGTTGGTGGGAGTCGGAGAGAGGGGACATCTCAGTAACCTGGTGACAGAATTACATATCATACAGCTACATGGCATACATCAGTCACTCATAGGGGGGCTGATATCAGCAGCCATTGAATGGTCATTATGTGCCTAATGGTTTCTGTACCCAATCTACATATGACATATCTAACTCATCTCTTTACTCTCCCACAGGTCGATCAAGAGCCCCCACCACTGTCCGGGCACAAGAGAAAGACAACTCCTCAGAGGAGCCTCCAGCCTAAGAGGGTGCACCGTCACCAGACAGAAGTACACCCAGCATCAGTGCAGATACTCACCTCAATGGGTCCCTCACAAGATAGAGTAGTGTTGTCACCTGGTGTGTCACAAATCACAACCGAGCAACAGCAGATGGTGGAGATAGGGACAGCAGTGGAGACTCCTCATCGGGGGGCACAGGACTCTCCTAGCGCTGTTCAGCTGCATGCAGACGGTAAGGCTCTGGAGGTCATCCAGAAAGAGGGCGTTCCTGGAGGTGCAGCAAGAAATGCAAGGGGCTCTGACAGGTTTTGTGAGCGCAATGACTGCCAGTGTTCAGAGAATGGTCATCTCCAACATGAGCACCACTGTGTCGCAGGCGATGGTGACTGTAGGCTCTTCCATGGATAGGATGGCCATCTGCATGGAGCAGCTAATGTGCCACTCAGAGGAGCACATGCTATCTATGCAGAATAGATGGCTATCTATGGACGATAGATGGCAGAGGTTCATAGATGTCCTCTCTAGGAGGGATGTCATTGTAGATGTGGGTCCTCGTGGCCCCACTGAAGTGCAGCAAGGTGCTCTCCTGCTCCTTGCTAGCAGGGAAGTACAGGTGGACCATGAGAGGGGTGATGTTGAGGGGGGACATGGAAGTGGGGATTCCTCTCAAAGCGCTCACACTTCTCCCCCGTTGCCACCCCCTCAGTCAGAGCCCCAGATGCCTCCTTGGACAGCGATGGCCGATTCTGCCCCTGCACATTCGCATCAGCAGCAGACTTTGGCGGAGCCATCACAGGCTCCAAAACCCAGAGGACGACCGCCAACAGTGTCTAAGCAGTCACAGCAGGGAGGTGAGGAGGCTGCCTCAGCCTCTGCTGAAGCCACAGAGGTAACACCGTGTAGAAGCACGTGTATGAGAAAGATAGTAGATTCACAAGGGTAGCCACTTGGGTGTTTTATTCAATGTTAATGTGAAGTTTCAGTTAATTTAATGTGAACCATAAATTTCTTTCTTTTCAAAACTTTCTGGTCTTGGACACATTTGTGTGTACCATTGGAAGTTGCTTAATTAGTTGGAGTGAAGGGTCAGACATAATTTTACCTCCAGAAATGGTGGTGACTGTGAAAGGAATGGATTGGTCATTGTAGGAATGCTTTATGGTGTGGCTGTGGGGTGATGCCAACCTGGCGAAGCATGTGGCAGACATACGGATGGACTACGTAAAGTTAAGTAAACCTGGCCATGATGAAGCCATCCCTGGCCTCCCGGGCAGCAATGTGCTCGGGTGCTGGTGCCATCTGTACTGCAGGTTCCTCCAGCTCCTGCTCCTCCTTGTCTTCCAGCTGATGCTCCTCCTCTTCCTCCTCCTCCTCTGAAGAGACTAGCACCTCATGCAATGCTAATCCTCACTGCTGCACTATGTTGTGCAGGGCGCAGCAGACCACGATGATTCTGGAGACCCTGGTTGGTGCTACTGAAGGGCTCCTCCAGATCTGTCATGGCATCTGAATCGCATTTTGAGCATGCCTATTGTCTGCTCTATGACACATCTGGTGGAAATGTGGCTTTCATTATATCTCTCCTCGGCCTCAGTACTTGGCCTCCTCAAGGGTGTCATGAGCCATGTCTTCAGTGGATAGCCCTTGTCTCCAAGCAGCCAGCCGGAAGGTATGTCTGGAGGTGCAAAGAGCTGAGGGAGGGTGGACTGGCGCAGGATGAAAGAGCCATGACAGCTGCCAGCGAAATTGGCACACACACATGCATGATGATCTTCCTATGGTTGCAGACCAGCTGCACATTGAGGGAGTGGAAGCCCTTGTGGTTAACAAAGACTTCTGGGTAATGATGGGTGCCCTAATGGCCACATATGTGCAGTCGATGACGCCTTGCACCCGTGGGAAGCCAGCCAGAGTGGCAAAGCCGAGCGCCCGCTCAGTAACACTGGCTACATCAGTGGCAAAGTTGATATAATTGGCTGACTTGTCAAAGAGGGCATCGGTGACCTGTGTGATGCATCTGTGGGCAGCCGACTGCAAGGTGCCGCAAATGTCTGCTGCAGATCCTTGGATGGAGCCTGAGGCAAAGAAGTTGATTGCACTGGTGAATTTGACAGCCACTGGTAAGGCGTGTTCACCCGCTCCTCTGGGCTGCAGGTCTTCCTCCAGCAATGTGCAAATGTCTGCGATGACCTGGCGCGATAGCCTGAGCCTCCTTTGGCACTGCTGCTCAGTCATGTTGAGGAAGCTCATCCTCTGCCTGTATACCCTTTGTTGGTGGTATTGTCTCCGGCGCGGTGCAGCCCTGCGCTGATGCCCTCTGTCCTGTGGAGCATCAGGGCGTTGAGGAGAAGGTTGGTGATGTTGGTACTGCTGGTGTGCCTGGTGCTGCTGGTGTTGGGCCTCATCGTGGTCAGATTCTAAAGACCAAGGTGAGACAGTATAAACGGCATCCATGCTGATGGAAGAGATGGTAGGTGAAGTAGAGCTGACAGAAGCAATCTGTCAATGGTAAGAAAGGTTCTTCCAATGAGGTGAGACTGGATGGCGACTTTGCTGGAAAGACTTGCAGCCTGCAGAATCTGTGCTGGAAATGTAGTCAGCAACAGCTTTTGCCTGGGGAAAGTGATCAGCTGTCAGGTGGGAGCTTTTAAACTACATTTGATGCTGTCAACTAATCAGCTGGAGCAATGGCCACTGAACTCCTGCCTCAGGTTGACAGACGTGGTTCCCGAGCTGCGTGAATCACGTGGCCATGCAGGGAAATTTAAAATGTAGGGGGAAAAGACTCTTAAGTGTCTGTAAACTACCTGATAATGATTTCAATTAGGTCGCCTGCCTCTGCCAGTTGGGTCGCTGCCACACCGGCAAACACGTCCATGAGAAAGGCACGTGGGAGCGGGATGATGGCAAGTTCCCGACCCGCTCCCAATTTTTTCAAATTTCCCACCCGACCCACCTCCATTCCCGCCCGCGACCACCCTGGAAAATTCCGGCCTTTGTGTCTGTAAGAACTTAGGAATTTATAATTATAGTGTTCCTTCAAAAAATCAGAACTTAGAGACCATTGCCCAGAACTTCAACCAATCGAATCCCAGAGATCACTGTCCCTTCAATCAGATCGCATCATTTCTAATTAATTGCTTCCAGTTGCAATCTATCTAAAAAAAAATCTGTGGCATACTACCACATAGTTCCCTATTCCCACATTGACTAATCCTCTGTCTACACGTTACCATTCCAAAACCCTGTTGCCGTCATTCTCCAGATTTATGTCCCTGCTCCCCAACTACTTCTCTGCTACTGAGCCCTGACCCTGATTGTTGTTACCACGCCAGCTTCCATTATGGCTTGCCAGTCTACACTTTGGCCTCATTCTCTCCAAATTTATAAAAAGTAAATGTAACTCTGTGCTGGAAAAGAAGTTAACTGGTGCATGGTATTGTGTAATAATCAAAATTCTGTAAGAGACAGGAGAAACAGAAACCAGTTCTGTGGATTTACTCAACACTACAGTAAAAACCTAGTATTATTGAGAAGAAAAAGATGAATCTGCCGTCATGCAAATTTATTAAGTAAATTTATTAATTTGAGAGCTATGGTATGGGGCAATTAAAAAAAAAAAAAAAAGTATCATTGCTGGTTGCACATTATTGCTATTAGTTTAACCTTAAGCCCAGAAATTCGGGTCGGGGGCTTCCTGCGGGCGTAAGCCCCCGACCTGCACTTACCTAGTGTGCCGGCCGTTGTGCTTTGGGCCCGCGTGGGATTGCGATCCTGGGCCTCCTCCAACTGCCGGCGCGCAGTGCCTGCGTATCCCAGGGGCGCAGTTAGTTCGATGCGTCCCCTGGGATCACGTGGGCCATGGGGAGCCAATCGGAGCAGGGAATGCTTCATTCATAAGTTTGACAGGAAGGGCTGTCAAACTTATAAATACTATAAGCCCCAAAACATCACTAAATTTTCAAATAAATTAAAAAAAACAGCACATTTTTTAAATAAACTATAAATTACATGAAATAACTATTTTAAACAATAATTTAAATTTTTGAAAAAAATAATTTTATTTTCTAACGGGGCTAAAAATAAACTTACCTTTCTTTAAAGTATTTAAAAATAATAAAACTGTGGAAAAAATGTTTTAATTTTAATTAATTCACAACTTACCTTGTAAAAAGCAGGCCTTGCGCTTGCTTTTTATATGTGTAACTTCTGGAGACGTACCCTCCCGGGAAAACCTGCAAAAAAAACGTAAGTTCGATGCACACGCGCTGCCTCTCCTGCGCACGCGTTCGACCTCTGAACCCCTTCGTTCAGGGGAACGGAAGTGCCAGTTTCCCGTGCATGCGCAGTGCATGCAGGAAACCGGCACTTCCATTGGGCCTACGGGTGAGTACCCCGTGCGTACTCACCCGTGGAGACCCGAATTTCTGGGCCAATAAACCCCCTACAGCTTTTTAACTTATTAATAATTAAATCACTTCTCTAAAGAATCTAACATGACACAATAGACCTTGAACACATTTAATATTATCCGTCAGTAATATACAATTCCTTAATAACAACAGAAAATGCTGGAAAAACTCAGCAGGTCAGGCAACATCCGTGGAGAGAAATTTGAGTTGACGTTTCGGGTTTGACCCTTCTTCAAAACTGGAGAGAAAAGGAACTAGATCGAAGGCAGGGCTGCGATCGGACAAAAGAATAAAAGAACCAAAAGAAGTAAAAGAGATTAGAAGCTAGACGAGATGGTAATAGGCTGGGATTAGGTGTAAAGTGTACTGGCAGGGCAAAAGATAGCTGCCAGGTGTGAGAGAGAAACAAAAGGAAAGGGGGGGGGGAGGAAAGGAGTGGAAAAATATAAGTAAAAATGAAATAGGGGCCGAGGTTATGATCTGAAATTGTTGAACTCGATATTGAGACCGGAAGGCTGCAGAGTGCCTAATCGGAAGATGAGGTGCTGTTCCTCGAGTTTACGTTGTTCTTCCGTGGAACAGTACAAGAGGCCAAGGACGGTGAGGTCCGAGTGGGAATGGAGCGGTGAATTGAAATGACAGGCGACCGGAAGCTCGGGGTCACCCTTACGGACTGAACGGAGGTGTTCCGCAAAGCGGTCACCCAATCTGCGTTTGGTCTCCCCAATGTAGAGGAGACCGCATCGTGAGCAGCGAATACAGTGCCCTGCCAGTACACTTTACACCTAATCCCAGCCTATTACCATCTCGTCTAGCTTCTAATCTCTTTTACTTCTTTTGGTTCTTTTATTCTTTTGTCCGATCGCAGCCCTGCCTTCGATCTAGTTCCTTTTCTCTCCAGTTTTGAAGAAGGGTCAAACCCGAAACGTCAACTCAAATTTCTCTCCACGGATGTTGCCTGACCTGCTGAGTTTTTCCAGCATTTTCTGTTGTTATTTCGGATTTCCAACATCTGCAGTATTTTGCTATCATATACAATTCCTTGTCTGAATAACAAGGAGAGGTAAATTTTATTTTATAAATTTCATAAACATCCTACCAGTCTTTATTTAGTATAGCATAATAGGATTTATGAATTATTCTGACTAGTATCTATATGATTGACGTAATAAAACTCACTACACACTTGGTTTGAGTATAAAGCAAGGCTTTAATCAACTTGTTTCAGAACATGGAGGTCTAGTTGTACTTCACTAGTTCCTGTCTTACAAAATGTCCCTGAGCAAGCTGGGCCCATGCCCGAGTATTTATACTCCTTGGACGGCGCCACCAGCTGGCCGTCCAGTGTTATTTCATGAGTAGTTTCTTTATGATGATGAGATTTATAACAATGATTATTAATTATTTTTAATTAACGTACCACAGCATCGGTACAAGAATATTGTTGCTTCCTTGCGTCATATTCCTGAATCACTTGGAACACTTTTGTAATAAGTTGGGCACTGGAAGGCAAAACTGGGGATAGAACAACCATTAATTGTGGCAGGAGAATCCGAGCTTTGTATTTTACAGTTATCTACCCACCTTTATAAAAACAAAAAAAATTTGTCAGTTTCAGGACCTCTCATTGGCCCATGCTAAGCACGTGATTGATTGGCACCACATTAACACTTTGTTACCACAGGTTAATTAGCCCGCTTCTGGAAACAACAATAATGCTACCATTAACTAAAAAGATTAGTGGCGACCAACAGCACTAGGCCTTGCTCCTGACTGCCATGCTGGGATTTTATAACTGTGCTGCGCGTGTAAGCAAAAAAATAACCAGTGAGAAAGAGGGCTGTTGAATATCTATTAATTACCTTAACAACCCTCATAATTGGAATTAAAGTGGTCATGGCCGCTACAACAGCTGTGTGGAGCAGAGCCTTCAGAGTTAGTAGCATTATGGATGGACGTCATAGGAGAAATGCCCACCTCAGTGACACTGCTACAGAAGAGGGAGGGACTGCAGATGAAGACAGTACCTCAGTGCCTAATGGGGCTAAGATGGAAGTGCATTGTACATCCACTGAACCATTGTCACCTCTACAGTCCCCTTCACAGAGCACGTCCTTTAGTCCCAGGAGCACAAGCACCTCACTTCTGTCAGCAATGCCGTGGAAGATTAACTGGTAATTTAAATCAACAAGTGATTGCACATAATCTCATTTGTTTTCCAGCACTTACCCAGAAATTGGAATCATTGAAATGGATAGGAATGCCTCGAAATAAACAGTTTTACAAAAATTGCACATGAACAGGTTTTGCAAAGCAGTATAATGAATAGAATGAAAGCGGGTGTGACTGTATAGGACACAGATAACTGTGGATTAAATCACAATTTTACATCCAACGCCAATTACATCAGAACTTACTTGTTTTAAGCAGCTACCACTCTCAAACGGTGATAAATTATTAAATACATTAATAACATTACTTGATTTTACTATGGTTCCGAAAATCCATGTTGACTGTATCTTGGTGCAAGTACCGGGATGTGCCTGACTGGGATGTCTGCCAAAACTCGCAGAGTCAGGGGAGGATCTTTCATTTAAATATGAATGACTAGTGCCGAAGGGGTTGTATACTGTAGCTTTGGTTGATGGGTCATTGGAGGGCGTTGACTATATCTCCCAGTGGGAGCAAGATTATCTTGGCCCCTTGGCCTGAAAGGATATTTACTAGTCCTAGCCCCTTTGGGGTTATCCCGGATCAGGCGTATTTCTCAGATGTTCACTTTCAACTAACGTTTGAGGTAGCCGAATCCTAAAGATGCTTAACTGGGTCTAAAGGTCCGGGCTATCTCTCCCGAAAGGAAAGGAACAACCTGAGAATGTTACCGTCCTCCAGATAGCGCTTTTAATAAGTTTAGCTAGACTGTAACGTCCCGGATATTATGAGGGTCCGGAGAAACCCACTCAGAAATGTAACTCTCCACCAAAGAGTGTACAGAGATTGAGTTTGCGAGTTATTGATACAGCAGACTTATGTGAGACAATTCTAAAAATATATAGAGATTTATTAAAAGAACTGACATGTAATTTACAGTTGGTGAATCAGTCAATCGCAACGTTAACAGTTCTAAAAAGAGAAAAAATACAATCTTATTTTTAACAGCGAATCTTACTTTTAAATCTTAACTTTGCTACAGTATTACAGTTCTTAAAGTTTTTTATACAGGATATCCATCAATATCAAAATACCTTTGATCCCCGAGGTACAAAGAGTGGAAGACCACAGAGCCGCCTCTGTAGTCGAGAATCGCCTTGCCCGATTAAAGCAACTCTGATATCCCATTTGAGACTTCACTATTTATACCCTTTATCAGTTGTGTTTCCTTTAAGGTTTCTGCTGATGTAAGTTAATTATCACTATTCATCTTTCTGCTGACCTCTGCAATTCTTTACTGCCACATCAGCTTGTAATATTCCAGAATCTGCCACATCTCCAGGTGTTCTGGGTTCACCATATAAAAAGGTGTGAAATGCAGATGTCCCTTATTTTATATATCATCTTTACGAGGGCAGATGTTCCTTATCTTATGTGCCATCTTTACGAAGTTTAATTTATATCACTTATCCAGGGTTGACCATTGTGTTGTTCCCAAAAGGTCAGCCACTCAGGACCGTCCACCTTCTGTTTCAATAAGGTTATTTATTCAGGGTCAACAACTTGTCCTGTTCCAATAGCTAGAATTCTTTCATAGCTATTTCATAGTTAGGTTTCTAAATTTCCAAACCCAGTTTGTCATGTTTTAAAGAATTTATGCAGTAGAATTCCTGATAAGGTACTCTTCAGGGTCAACCACTGTCTTATCTCAACAAGGCCAGAATTCTTTCATAAGATAGTGTATTTTTCTAAAAAGGCTATACAGTATATTCCTTCACAGGCCCTCTTTGTAAGGCGACTGATTTAAAAATTAAAAATAAATTCTCCACCTAAATTCTCTGGAGTCAAGGCCACAACCTTCAGGTGGGATCCTCAGCTGCCATTTGATGCCCTGTTACAGGTATAGTGGTCTCCAAGAATACGCCAGATCTATGTAACGCTGGACACGGGAAGCCCGAATCTCAGCCCACTGCCTCCTGCATCAGTGGCCCTGTAAAGGACAGGCAGAGGCTCTGCCTCTTACAAGGCACGACCAGGAGCTGGGTACACTGGCCTTTCCACTGCACTCCTGTCATGGTTATGGTGGGAGTGTGCTGGTAGGGCCATGGATTTTCAGTCCCTATATGCATTGGTCCTGCTGAGTAAACAGGAACTCAAGTTTGTTAACACAACAAAGCGTGTGATTAGCAGCAGAAAATGCTGGAAACACTCAGCAGGTCAGGCAGCATCGAGGAGAGAGAAACAGAGTCAACGTTTCGGGTTGAGGACCCTTTGTCAGAACTGGAAAAGGTTAGGGAGGAGAGATTTTTAAGCAGGGGGAGAGAGGAAAGGGAAGGTCCCCATTGGGTAAATTGAATCTGTGACATAGTGATAATCTCTTGCATACATTACAGCCTAGATATTAATGTTGGTGACAATAGTAAATGCAACACACCCCTGTGACATTCCTCTGCCTGCTATTATAACACAGCGATTGACCCATTTATTTTAAATGGGTTAATGCCTGCGTTAAAATGGCGGATGAAGGAATGTCATAAACTTGTTAAGCATTTATTTGTTGCTATAGTCAAGAGTAACTCCTAGCCTTAAACTCTGAAAACCACAGAGTTGCATCTAACCAGACTTACACAAAACAAGACAAGGATGTCATCACTTATGTGTCTGAGGAGAAAATTTGGGGCTCGGTAACAAATTGCATTCATCAAGACACAGTTAAGAATCTGCTTATGATATATATGTAAGTTTGAGTGTACAGTACTTAAGATACATATTTTAAAACAAAGATAAATGAGTTCTTTAAATAACATTTTTTGGTTTTTCATAGCACTGAGCCAAGTACAAGTATCAGGTCTCCCCTCGGGGAGCCTGGGATTAGCCAATGACCTTAGCAGTGTTAGACATGTTCATTAAACCTCAAGGCTACTGTCTCCCCTGTGCACATGGTGAAAGAAACTGCCTCGGAACTAATCTGGAGAAATGCACGAGGGTTAGTAAATGTTAGGATAGTAGAACAGTTCATAGAAACTAGAACATTGTTTACTTTAAACTTATTTTACTGCATAGGAAATCCCTGTCACCCTTTTAAATAATAAACCTTGAGCTCTGAGCTAGACCAGACATGCGGCAGAAAGAACATCTTTCACTCTCAAGAGTTCAGTGGAGTAAGGAAGTGATGAAGGGGCAATGGGGAAATTAGGACAAATTACCCAAACAGCAGTATTTTGTCAAAATGAAAATGGTACTGTTTCAGGTCAAGAATAGTTGCATAATGTAAACAAAATCAACTCATTACTTACAGATTGTTTTGCAGTTTGAATGCTGCAGCTTCTCATTCACTATTATCTATTTGAATTATAATACTGGACGTTATACAAAATGCTTTGGACATGCAAAATGTTTTTTTTTAAATATAGCACAGCAATGATTAATTCATTTTGTTTTGCTAAAGAAAATGTTCTAAGTTCTGGAACAAAATTCCCATTAAAATAATAGGGAGATCTTGGCGAATGATTGTAAGAAAAAAAACATTGAGTTTATTCCAAAGTGGCTTTACTGTAACCATCTCCAAATAGAGCCTAAAACATTTAATCTTGTATGATTTAATGATACTTTTTGGGAGTGACCGAACTCTCTTTTCAGTTATCATGTGTCTCTCCCAAACAGAAGGCTCAAGAGATAATCGTCTAGCAGCTCTGTAGTGTAGAACAGGGCTCAGAGAGCTTATCCAGTGAGTTACTGAGCTCTGAATTTCAAGCACTTGGCTACATTCAATTGGCTTCAGAGTCACTGGTTTAGGGTGGGACAAAATCATCCAGGATTCCTGCTCCTGATCACTATCCAATGTCACTGGTGGAAACACACATGTAAATGTTCCCTATACCGTCCCTCAAAGCATCATTCTGAATTTTTGTCAGATAATACATTTTACAATTTAATAATTTTACATTACTCACCAATAGACTTCAATGCTTTTATAAACTATTGGTTCTGTATTTGCTTCCCCATCCTAAGTGGGTCCTGCCAAGCAATGAATGATTGCATGAATATTAAAAAAAAAGACTAAATAATAAACTCTAAATAGCACAAAATCTATGCAAGACCCAAGTCTTTTAAAATGTGTTTTTTCACAAGATTATGAGATAATTACAAATGAGGAAGGGCCATATTAATTCATCCAGAGAGATCCTAATGACTCCCATTATAGTATCTGATTGTTTTTTAAATGATTCCCAGATTTTTTGCCTCCGCTATTCAATCTGGGAATTTATTCCACACATTGATCATTTTTTGTGTGAGGAAGAGTTTCCTGAAATCAATCTTAAAATTACCAGCTGCCTGTGTCTCCTTGTACTATTCCTGAATTTAAGTAATATTCAGGGGTTAACTTTTTCTGTACCCTTAAAAATCTTACATACTTCTATAAGGTGCCTCCTTTCTAGACTGAAAAGGAGGTCAAACTTCTCCAGTCCTTCCATCAAGAAATACTTCAGAATTGCTATGGATAAACGCACAATGCAGACATGGGCTTAGAACCAAGAGTGTGATCACTCATCCGATGGCCCAGAGAGCTTATCCAGTGAGTTACTGAGCTCTGAATTTCAAGCACTTGGCTACATTCAATTGGCTTCAGAGTCACTGGTTTAGGATGGGACAAAATCATCCAGGATTCCTGCTCCTGATCACTATCCAATGTCATTGGTGGGAACACACATGTAAATGTCAGGCGACGACTAGACCAGGCTATGGAAAAATAATGACAAGCTGGCGAGGTACTGAAAGAGATCGACACCTATGCAAGAAATGAATGCTTTCAGGAGAAAATATTAGAGATGAAAGTTATTACAGAAGGAAAAGCAGTAAGTGTAGTGTTGCATGGGAGGGCAGAATTCACTGTGGGAGAGTGTAGTGTGCAGTGAGAGTGTAACATTGTGAGAGTGTAATGTACCAGTGTTCAGAACATAAGAACGTAAGAAATAGGAGCAGGAGTAGGCCATTCAGCCCCTCGAGCCAGCTCCGCCATTCCACAAGATCATGGCTGATCTTCTATCTCAACTCCACTTTCCTGCACTATCCCTTATTAGCTTTTGTTACAAAGGGATTAGAGTATAAGAGTAAAGAAGTCTTACTACAATTATACAGGGCATTGGTGAGGCCACACCTGGAGTACTGTGTACAGTTCTGGTCTCCTTACCAAAGGAAAGACATACTTGCCTTAGAGAGAGTGCAGCAAAGGTTCACTGGACTGGTTCCTGGGATGGGGGGGTTGCCCTATGAGGAGAGATTGAGTAGACTAGGCCTATATTCCTTAGTGTTTAGAAGAATGAGCCTGTCTATATTCCCTTGTTACCGCTTTGCATCCTCCTCACAACTTACATTCCCACCTAGCTTAGTATCATCAGCAAACTTAGATATATTACATTTGGTCCCCTCATCCAAATCGTTGATATAGATTGTGAATCGCTGAAGCCCAAGCACTGATCCTTGCGGTACCCCACTAGTTACAGCTTGCCAACCCAAAAATGAGTCGTTTATTCCTACTCTCTTTTTTCTGTCCATTAACCAATCCTCAATCCATGCTAGCATATTATCCCCAATCCCATGAGTCCTATTTCTGTTTAATAACTTCTTGTGTGGCACCTTATCGAATGCCTTCTGAAAATCCAAATACACCACATCCACTGGTTCCCCCTTACCTATTCTGCTAGTTACAACCTCAAAAAACTCTAATAGATTTGTCAAACACGATTTCCCTTTCATAAATCCATGTTGACACTGCCCAATCCTATTATTATTTTCTAAGTGCCCTTATACCACGTCCTTAATAATAGATTTTAGCATTTTCCCTACTACTGATGTCAGGCTAACTGGTCTGTAGTTCCCCGTTTTCTCTCTCCCTCCTTTCTTAAATGGTGGGGTTACATTTGCTACCTTCCAATCCGCGGGAACCGTGCGAAAATCTATGGAATTTTGGAAAATGACAACCAATGCATTCACTATCTCTATAGCCACCTCTTTTAAAACCCTGGGATGTGGGCCATTAGTTCCAGGGGATTTATCGGCTTTCAGTCCCATTAATTTCTCCAGTACTATTTTTTTACTAATACTAATTTCTTTCAGTTCCTCTTTCTCACTAGACCCTTGGTTCTCCACTATTTCCCGGAAGTTTTTTGCATCTTCTTCCGTGAAGACAGACACAGAGGGTTCAATTTTAATAGCCCTGAGGAGGCGGTTTTGGATGCGGGTTGGCAGCGAAAATCGGAAAAAATGGCTTCAGACTGCCAACCCGCCTCCACGCGATTTTCATGAGTGTTGGGTCAGCCGCTCCCAAACTGACCCGATGGGAACTGGTGGGGCAGGTAGTTAAGGCAGTTAAGAGCCTGTTAACTGCCTTGCTAATCATATTTTTATAGTAGTGTTCCATTTTCGTGCTTCTGGCTCCTGTTTCCCGTCTTGTCAGAAACATGCCAGCTGCGAGGAGACAGGTTTCTCGAGGACATGAATTGTAGTCATTGGTGCAGCACTTTAAAAGCGCTCCTATAACATGGCTGACATTCAAATGCAACAACTTTGTTGTTGGAGGTTTGGGATAAGATTTTGCAAATCTACTGACCTTGTGACTGTTCAAGCTGACACCCGTCTGCAGTGTGACCTGATTGGAATAATTTCAGGCCACTTTGAGTGTGCGCTTGCAAGCTTCTTGCCTCAACTGAAATCTATAGCAACGGGATGGGAACCATTTACATCCCCTCATCCTGATCGTCAGATTCGGAGGAAGAGCAGCCGCAGCAGCTCCACAACCAGCCACAACAGCAGCACCAGCACCAGGAGCGCCAACCTCCTCCACACCCACCTGATGATGCACAGGGCGGAGGGCCTCAGCGCAGGGCTGCACCACGCCGCAGGAGATACCCCCAACACAGGGTGTACAGGCAGAGGATCAGCTTCCTCAGCAGGACTGAGCAGCAGTGCCAAAGGAGGCTGAGACTTTCGAGAGAGGTAGTCGCTGACATCTGCGCAATGCTGCACCAACACCTAGAGCCCAGAGGATCGTGTGGACACTCCTTACCAATGGCTGTCAAAGTCACCACCGCACTCAACTTCTTTGCTTCGGGCTCCTTCCAGTGATCACCTACAGACATCAGCAGCATCTCCCAGTCGGCTGCACACACCCGCATCACACAGATCACCGATGCCCTCTTTGCAAAGGCCCACAATTACATCCACTTCTCTACGGATGGCCCAAGTGTGCGGCCAATATGGCAGGCTTGCCAATGGTGCAGGGTGTCATAGACTACACACATGTAGCCATGAGAGCCCCCTATCACAACCCAGCTGTATTTGTCAACCACAAGGGATTCCACTCCCTGAACATCCAGCTGGTGTGTAACCATAGGAAGATCATCATGCATGTTTGCGCAAATACCCTGACTGCTTCATCCTGCGCCAGTCTACTGTGCCTCAGCTCTTCCATCCGCCAACCCAATTTTCCGGATGGCTTCTTTGCGACAAAGGCTATCTCCTGAAAAAGTTGCTTATGACACCGATGAGGAGGCCATCAAACGATGCTGAGGAGCGGTACAATGTGAGCCACATTTTCACCAGAAGCCTCATCAAGCAAACCACCTGCTTGCTCAAAATGCGCTTCCAATGCCTAGACAGATCTGGTGGAGCCTTGCAGTATGCACCAGCCAGGGTGTCAAGAATCGTCATGGTCTGCTGTGCCCTGCACAACATCACACAGCAGCGCGGATTAGTGCTGCTGGACGAACAAATGGCTCAGCACAGAGCCTCCTCCTCAGACGAGGAAGAGGACGAGGAAGAGGACAAGGAGGAGGATGGGGAGCGATGCCTTGCGGGGCCGGATGTGGCCAATCCAGCAGCAGGCGACCACATTGCTGGCCGTCAGGCAAGGGCTGCACTCATCCATGCCAGATTCGTGTAAGCTTATGCTTCAACCACAGGTGGCTGGCACATGGAGATGAATATAAGTACGACATTCTCAAAACCCCAGGCATCATCTGTCCAATAAACAGTGGTTTGCGCTCCGTGTCACCACCAACATTCTAAATGGAATTCTCCCTGCGCCCTCACTCTTGAACTTCCATTTCCCAGACACAGAGGCCACACTTTAGGTGATCTCAGCAGATCATTAAACCTTTTTAAACACTAAACCCAAGTGCATCTGCACACAGACCTCGAACTCACCTCCTCAGCAATTTGCAGCCAAGCTGCCTTGGTTTGCTGAGGAGGCCTCCTCCTTCCGTTTCCAGGGAAGAGGACCTCCTGATGTCCTCTAACTCCCTCCACAAGAGCATGGAGAGAGCCCTCAGTGAACCTGGGTGCAGACTTAGTTTTTGGGGCTGCCATTCCTGCAGAAGCCAGCACTTTTAACACAAAAAAGCTATTGCTTCTGCAAAGGGGACATGGCCCCTTTAAACCTTTACTGAAACAACACGTCACCAGAGGCGAGAATCTGACACTCTGCAAGCAATTGCCTGGAGGGACCCGCACGTCGGCTGTAACGAGGCCAATCAAGCTAAAATCTCATCTGCAGGGCAGCGGCAACTGGGAGCGGGTCTAGAAGACGCCGAGCAGCGGGCCCGCCGTCAACCCACCTGCTACATTAAAATCGCGGCCAAAGTATTTGTTTCATTTCTCAGCCATTTCCTTATTCCCCATTATAATTTTTCCTGTCTCAGTCTGTAAGGGACCCACGTTTACTTTGGCTTATCTTTTCCTTCTTACATACCTATAGAAGCTTTTACAGTCTGTTTTTATGTCTCTCGCTAGTTTACTCTCATATTCTATTTTCCCTTTCTTTATCAATTTCTTGGTCCTCCTTTGCTGAATTCTAAAATACACCCAATCCTCAGCCTTACTACTTGTTTTGGCAACATTATAAGCCTCTTCCTTTGCTCTAACACTATCTTTAACTTCTCTTGTTAGCCACGGTTGGACCACTTTTCCTGTGGGGGTTTTGTGCCTTAAAGGAATGTATATTTGTTGCAAATTATGTATTAATTCTTTAGATGCTAGCCGTTGCTTGTCTGCCATCATACCTTTTAATGCAGTTTCCCAATCTACCTTAGCCAACTCGCCCCTCATACCTACATAGTTTGCTTATTGTTTATGTACAATTTAATAACATTCCTCAGGGTTAAATACGTGTCAGCTTGGCTCACTTTGTAGTACTCTTATCTCCTTTGGTAGCACTGTCACCTCGGAGTCTGAAGGTTGTGGGCTCAAGCCCCACTCCAGGACTTGAGCACGTAATCTAGGCTAACACTTCAGTACTGACAGAGTACTGCATTGCCAGAGATGATGACACATTAAACCCAAGTCTTTGTCTGCCAGTTCATGGATATAAAAGATCAATTGGTGCTATTCAAAATGCATTGGAGTGTTTCTAATGTCCAGCTCAACATTGCTCCCTCATTTAATGATACCAAAATTAGATTAACTGATCATTCATTTCATTTGGTGCTTGTGGGATCTTATTATATGCAAATTGGTTGCTGTATTTGCCTATTTAATAGCGACTGCACTTCAAAAGCAATTCATTGGATGCAAGATGCTTTGGGGCATCCTGAGGATTATATATATGGAAGTTTTTTCTTCTAAAAGTCACTCTTGATTTGTCAGGAACTATATGGTGACTTATTTGATATGATGGTTAAATAACTACTGTAATACAGAATAAAGTAATTGTTTTCATTTTAGAAAGATATTAAAGGGTTGTTGCTGTGATATGTTAATGAAAAGAAAGGCTTGCATTTATATAGCGCCTATCACTATCACTGGACGTCTCAAAGCGCTTTACAGTCAATGAAGTACTTCTGAAGTGTAGTCACTGTTGTAATGTGGGAAACGCGGCAGCCAATTTGTGCACAGCAAGGTCCCACAAACAGTAATGCAATAATGACCAGATAATCTGTTTTTGTTATGTTGATTGAGGGATAAATATTGTTCAGGACACCGGGGATAACTCCCCTGCTCTTCTTCAAAATCGTGCCATGGGATCTTTTACGTCCACCCGAGAGAGCAGACGGGGCCTCGGTTTAACATCTCATCTGAAAGATGGCACCTCCGACAGTGCAGCACTCCCTCAACACTGCACTGGAGGGTCAGCCTAGCTTTATGTGCTCAAGTCCCTGGAGTGGGACTTGAACCCACAACCTTCTGACTCAGAGGTTGTGTTTTATGTTATGTTGATAACATAAAACATAAGAACTGAGACCAATAGCGCCCATCGTATCCATTCAACCTCAAACTACCTTTAAAAAAAAGAAACCTACAGATTCAGCATTCTGTGCACTGGAGACTAGTGTATTCCATAAGTTAATGGTCTTAGGTGAGAATGAGTTTCCTCTTACTTTTTGATTAGATTGCTCAGCTTTGAATTTTTCTCCTATGTTTTATATTCCAGGATTGCTTTAAAGAATTTATTAGCTTAAACTTAGCTTACTCTTATTTTAGACTTGAAGCCCATTCAACTCATTTGTCAGCCTCTCCTTTTAAAGACCCGGCCTGTCCTCCAGCTCTCTGCCTGCTGCAAATATAACCAAGAAGCTTTCTCCTTAATGGCCAGCGCAAGTTTTAATCTTTATCTGTTATCTGCACTCAACCTACCTCCTTCCTTCCTTCTTTGATTTAAAGTTTTTTTCTTGGCCTTTGACGTCCCCTTTACCTTCCTGTTCATGCATTTTGGACTAGGACAAGATATTAGCCTTTGTTTCTCGGCTGTGTACTTTTCAACAGACTTTCTTCCAACCTTCTAAAATGGGCAATTTTCCTGCAGTAAGTTTCTTTTCAAATGCAGTTTTCCAGCTTCTTTTCCTACTTGCTCCTTTACGGCACTAATATCTTCTCTTCTAGAGTTCAGCATTCTGGCTACATACCTCATCAATTCCTCAAATCACATTCAATGATCACTGCTGTCCAAATGTTCCTTGTTGACTACTGATTTAAACTTTGATTCTAAATATAAAATCTATGATGTCACCTATCAGGGTGCCTTAAAGCAAAGAGCAGGCCTGGACAGAATTGTTGGCATTGCTAATAACTATTGACTACTTTTTTCTACTATCCCTTCCATTTACTTAGTTATTCACTTTGCCTAGGAAATCTAGAATGGCTACCAATAAGTACTTTCTACCTTTAGTAACAGAGTTCATTTTAATTGAATGAATGAACAAACTTGTATTTATTTGCTTTTCACATTCTCAGAACATTCCCAAAGTGGTTCATAGCCAACAAATTACTTTTCAAGTGTAGTCACTGTTATCTAGGTGTACGCAGCAGCCAATTTGTGCACAGCAAGGTCCCACAAACAGCAATGAGATAAATGACCAGCTAATCTGTTTCACTAGTGCTGATTGAGGGATAAATGCTAGCTAGTACACTGGGACCACTGTTCTTCAAATAGTACACCTGAACAGGCAGACGGGCCTCGGTTTGATGTCACCTCCAGTGCAGTATCCCCCTCAGTACTAAACTGAAGTGTCACCCAAAATGATGTGCTCAAGTCTCTAGAGCGGGGCTTGCACCCACAACCAGTTGATTCAGTTTCCACGAATATACCTTTGTCTTCTCAAGAAGACTGAAAAGGAAGGCCTATTCAGAAGTTCCTGTTGCATTAGTCGTCTCATCCTTCTGCTCATGGTGATACTGGCTATGTGAATCTCTTCACCATAGAAACATAGAGGATAGGAGCAGGAGTAGGCCATTCGGCCCCTCGAGCCTGCTCTGCCATGGCTGATCATCCAAATTCAGTACCCTGTCCCTGCTTTTGCCCCATATCCCTTGATCCCTTTAGCCTTAAGAAATATATCTAACTCCTTCTTGAATATATTTAATGAATTGGCCTCAACTGCCTTCTGTGGTAGAGAATTCCACAGGTTCACCACTCTCTGGGTGAAGAAATTCCTCTTCATCTCTGTCCTAAATGGCTTACCCCTTATCTTTAGACCATATTGAGCCACTAGTCACATCTCTGTTGTGTCAGTTATATTTGCCCATTATCAGACAAACACTTACATCAAATTCTGTTGTTTTAATGGAGGCTTTAGCCCATTTATTTTAAAAGAGTCGACACCTTTGTTAAAATAGTGAACGAAGAAAGGAATTTGATACAAATGCATTAAGCACTCATACGATATCATACAGTATAATTTCCAGGCTTATATTTTTTTAACAGATCTTACATCATGTGCAAGAAAACATTGATACTTATACACGTTTAGAGACTGTACTCTGCTTTGCTGCCATCTCACATCCGCCTTGCCATAAGTCTATGTCCCATTTGTAATTGCTGGGCTTGGTTTTTCAATTTAAGCTTTCTCCTCCCTTTCCACAATGTGTTGTTTATTTGGTCCTAAATTAATCAAGATTCAGTCCATTACTTCTAAAGAAATAGGCCCCTCCACAAACCTGACCCAAATACTAATAAAACCCATCCCTTCCTCTTCAACCTCTCATTACGATTAATTTCCTGTTCAGTCTCTCAACACTGGAAGGAGCTCAGAACATAGCATTTCCTTTGCCTCATTGAAACTTCTTTACCCTTTCTATATCCCTTCAGTTCCTCAAATTGTTTATGGAAATACTGTTAATGCCCACATGTAACATGCTAACTGCTCCTTTTAATTTATTCAGTGATATCCTTTACCTTGGCTGTTGGTAAATGCAAGTCTGCTTGGTTTTACTATATTCTCTTATTTGCTACCCTATCCACTGATCTCACAATTGAATTTCCTGTTAGAATCATTTTCCGTGATTCCATGAAATAACGCCTCTTTCCTACACATACCTGATGTCTTCCAACCCTCAGCTTTGTGGCCTCAACAGTGATTTTTCCATTTCTTGCCTCCAACGCTGATCACTGCAGATGATCACTTTGTTTAGTCTTTTAAATTCAAGTAGAAACCTGATAACTACATCCTAAACAAAAAAAATGTGGAAAATAAAAGTCTTTTACTTCACGTGAGTTAACCAGCAGGAAAGGTATTAAAGGATTGCTTTCCAGATCCAACAGAATTAGGAACTGGGAATGAATTCAGCTGAATGACACTGAAAATGCTTGTCCTTAATCCAGTTTTGATAGTAATCTGAAATATTAGTGATGGAAGTTAAATCAGTATAGGTTTCATTTATCAGCTATTGCGAACCTCGTTTATTCATAGAATCACAGAAGATCCATCCAGTTAGTCCCACTCCCCTGCTCTTTCCCCATTTCCCTGCAATTTTTTTGTTTTTTAACCAGAAATTCGGGTCTCCACGGGTGAGTACGCACGGGGTACTCACACGTAAGCCCAATGGAAGTGCTGGTTTCCTGCATGCACTGCACATGCGCAGGAAACCGGCACTTCCGTTCCCCTGAAAGAAGGGGTTCAGAGGTCAAACGCGTGCGCGGGAGAGGCTGCGCGTGTGCATCGAACTTACGTTTTTTTTGCAGGTTTTTCCGGATGGGTAAGTCTCCAGAAGCTACACATATAAAAAGCAGGCGTAAGGCCTGCTTTTTACAAGGTAAGTGGTGAATTAATTAAAATTAAAACATTTTTTCCACAGGTTTATTATTTTTAAATACTTTAAAGCAAGGTAAGTTTATTTTTAGCCCCGTTAGAAAATAAAATTATTTTTTTCAAAAATTTAAATTATTGTTTAAAATAGTTATTTCATGTAATTTATAGTTTATTTTAAAAATGTGATTTAAAAAAAAAATTATTTGAAGATTTAGTAATGTTTTGGGGCCCGTAGTATTTATAAGTTCCTGTCAAACTTATGAATGGGCATTCCCTGCTCCGATTGGCTCTCCATGGCCCACGTGATCTCAGGGGACGCATCGAACTAACTGCGCCCCTGGGATACGCAAGCACTACGCGCCGACAGTTGGAGCAGGCCCAGGATCGGAATTCCACGCGGGCCCACAGCTCAACGGCCGGCACGCAAGGTAAGTGCAGGTCGGGGCTTACTCCCGCAGGAAGCCCCTGACCCGAATTTCTGGGCCAATATTTGTACAGTGTTGCACATACTTTAGGTGATAGGGAGACACATCTTTAATGTAAGGCACTGATAAACTGTTTGCATGTTATTGTAATAGAAATAACTTCGTTCAGTTAAAAAGTCACTGGGTCTGAGAAGAGCGAGATAAATGAACATATTACCTTTGTCACTTTCGAGTATTTGACGTGCATATCTTACTGATGAATAATACCTGGCAAAAGTTTTATTTTTAAATTGAGGTACCAAGGTAAGGGGCCAGCCAATCCCTGTGGTACAAGATAGCACTTAGGTTGAAAAAGAGTTGAATAGAGCACCAGGTCAGTCGAGTTAAGTAATGCTGAGCTTGGGTTTTCAAAGCTTGTAGATTGCTTTTGGGAATAGGCTGCAATAACAATGGCCCATATTTTCTGATCCCTACGGGTGTGGACGAGCTGTGTACACACCCGTAGGGACCTCGCAAATGCCGGTTTCAGGCATGCGAAGTGCATGCGCTGAAAACCGGCATTTCCGATCTGTCAAGAATGCTCTTGACAGATCAGACGCCTGCCCTGGAGAAGGGCCTCTGCGGGTGTAGAGTTCCGCTTTCTGCAGAACCTCCGCCCGCTGAAATCACTTAAAAAATCTTACGCAGCATAAGAGTTTTTAAAAAGTTTTTTTTTAAATTCCGCTCATTTATAATTTAAAAATACTTTTAAAAAAGGTAAGTTTATTTTTAGCCCCGTAAAAAACATTATTTTTTTTCCAAAATTTTTCGGAAAATACAGGCCAATATGAAACACCATCACTTTGCTCTTCATTTCTGACATTATACAATATACTTTAGTCACAGCTCGGTGACTCGCTAATTATTTTGGTCACAACAGCCTGGAGGTTACTGAACCCAAGATTCAAGTCAAAGCTATTTAAAATAAGGTCAGGTTTGTACAGTTCAATTGTGTTCTGTCATCTACAGATAAAAGAAGTGAAGAGTAAAGTTGTTTAAAGAACTGCCTTTTTAATTGGTGAAATAAAACCAGGTTTAGTACCTATTCACATAATCACTGGTCTTCAGATGGAAGGAAGTGTTGATATTAATAAGTACGAACCCTAATGAATGCAGATTATAATATAAACAGAACGCTATTAACAAATAATCGCTCACATATATTTAGTCAAAAGGTGCTACACAGGAAACACTTGCGGAACAAATCCAGATCTAACCTCCGTCCTCTTAAAACTAAACTCAAGTCAGGGATATTGAAGCAGGAAGATCAGTTGAAGTGTCTCTTACTTACATCTCTTATTATAAGTTACATGCCTATTGACCGATAGAGAGCCATCATGGTTTTGATTTAATAGTTTTAAACTTCTTTTCCTTATTGATTTTTGCCCCATCTTTTTTGAGAGCACCAAATCTTGCTGGAGTATGATGAGCTAGCAGAGCTCGGGTGTTCACAGTGACTGTTGGCAGGCAATTTGATCACGGGCTACCTTCCAGCCGAGTTCAATCTTACCCAAGTTCAGCATCTACTCACATGCACCTCCAGCAGGGACACCGAATAGCGGGCAGGGGCCAGTCAGTATTCTCCTCCCACACCTAGTGTTACTGAGGGTATTTGTCGTGCTTCAGCAGCACCCTGGGAAGGATGGGCTAACTCAACACAGGACCAGAGATTGACCTGGAGCCTTCCTGACCTATATGGCATTTAGATTTCTACAAGATTTCTTTCTTAGCCTTGCAATTTTGATGTTAAAATGGCATTCTTATGGATAGTTTATTAGGCATGCATATATTATCTTGTGGTTGCCACCATACAGGAACACTCCTTTCATGCAGGTGTGCAGCTGGTTTATAGGGTTACTCCTAACCACCTGGTCCTGGTTCTCACTGTGACTTAGAGATGCACCTCTGATGACCCAATGGCAGACGTTCAGTTCCTATTCGACAACAAATAGCGTGTTGGCCTTTATTACGAGAGGATTTGAGTATAAGAGTAAAAAAGTCTTAACTGCAATTATATAGGGCCCTGGTGAGACCACACCTGGAGTATTGTGTACAGTTTTGGTCCCCTTACCCAAGGAAGGATATACATGCCATAGAGGGACTGCAACGAAGGTTCACCAGACTGATTCCTGGGATGGGGGAATTGTCCTATGATGAGAGATTGTGTAGACTAGGCCTATATTCTCTGGAGTTTAGAAGAATGAGAGGTGATCTCATTAAAACATACAAAATTCTTTCAGGGCTTGACAGGGTAGATGCAGGTACGATGTTTCCCCTGGCTGGGGAGTCGAGAACCAGGGGTCACAGTCTCAGAATAAGGGGTCGGCCATTCAGGGCTGAGATGAGGAGAAATTTCTTCACTCAGAGGGTGGTGAATCTTTGGAATTCTCTACCCCAGAGGGCTGTGGAGGCTCAGTTGTTGAGTATATTTAAGAGAGAGATCGATAGATTTTTGGATATTAAGGGAATCAAGGGATAGTGCAGGAAAGTGGAGTTGAGGTAGAAGACCAGCCATGAGCAGGCTCGAGGGGTTGAATGGCCTACTCCTGCCTCTATTTCTTATGTTCCGATGTTCTTATTGACCATCCTTTGGATGTGTAGGCCCATCTAGCTTCTCACATGATTTGGAGATTCAGCTCTGGTGACCCAGGTCCAGAGCACACTGGTTGGAGGCAACCCACCTAACTTTGGGAATATACTGATCAGAGTCAGCCTATCTCAACAAAGGTCCCTCCCCTCTTCAAAGTCCTTGAACGTGTTGTCACCTTCCAAATCCATGCCCATCTTTCCTGCAACTCCATGTTTGAATCACTGCAATCAGGTTTCTGCTGCTGTCACAGCACTGAAACAGCACTAAACAAATAACATCCTCAGTGACTGTGATGCACTATCCAGCCTCGTCCCCCTTGACCTCCCTGCAGCCTTTGACATGGTCGACCGCACCATCCTCCTCCGATGGCTCTCCTTTGTTTTCTAGCTCAGTGGGACTGCCCTCACTTGGTTCCACTCTTGTCTACTGAATTGTAGCTGGCGCTTCTCCAGTAATGGTTTGAAATCCCCAATCCTCTCCCCCCTCCTCCCATCCCCCCCACTGTACTATTATTTCTGGAGTACACCAAGGAACAACCCTTGGTCCTCTCCTCTTTTTCCATCTACATGTTGTCCATTGTTGATACCATCCGAAGACATGGGTTAACTTTCACATGTACATCAATGATACCCTGCTCTACCTTTCCACCACCTCTCAGCCCCTCCAATGTCTCTGTGTTGTCAGACAGCTTGTCCGACATCCAGTATCGAACTAAATATTTTTGGGGTCCTGCTGCCAGATGATGGCATCAAATGATGGAGCTTGCAGCAAGATCCTCATCAGGGGTCCTCTCAAAGACCAGCATGTCCCCGACCTTAACTCAGTTGCAACCATGTACTCACTCAGGAGAAGCCTAGAACAAGACTTCAGAGGAACATAGATATCTGGGGAATTGTCAGGCTGGAGGAGTTACATAGATAGGGAGGGGAGAGGCTATGAAGGAATTTAAACACGAAGATGAGAATTTTAAATTGGGGAACCAAGGGCCCATGTAGATCAGAAATGATGAGAGTGATGGGTGATCAGGATTTAGTATTGGATAGCATACTTGAGATCTAGGTTGGATTAGGGGTAGAAGCTCATGCTCAAAGTGTTTAATCCCATTAGCTTCAAGCAAGCTGGGTACGTGCATTGTTCTGGGTTCTGTATCAGCCAACATGCTTCGGTGATCACTCCATCATGGAAGTGCGATGATTCGCTACATCTCTGGCCTCTCTTTGACCACTTGGAATACCAAATCTTTGAGCGGTAAGGAGCCCGAGATTGGACTTCTCCTTTCCTAAAATGGACTTGTGTCTTTGACCAATAGGAAATGTGTCGAATGGTCAATGACTGTTGTTTAAAGCTCCATGGTTACCTATTGACCCAGATACATACAGGGCAAAGACCTGGACCTAATTACAGTGGACATTGGTTTTCTTCTGCTAACCTTTTTTGGGTAAAGAAATCCTTTAGGGGTCTAGGCCTCTGCCTAGGCTGTGTGGTGCCAAGTGCTAGATGATCTTCAAGGCTGTACATACATCTCTGGATGGCCTTGCAGAACAGTTTTTAAACTGTCTACTGATTCTTCTGGTTGAGTGAGGAATGTATGACCTGGAGCTTCAAAGTGGTGGAATTCGCTCGGTCAGTGATGCTCCTTGCTTCCCTTTCGAGCTTGATTAATTATGTGGTTTCTACATGGGATCCAAAGCAGTACCACAATTGATTATGTAGTTGTGAATAGCTCGGCACAGCCTTTGCTTTCCAATTGCAATGTTTGATGTCACTGGGAAACCTCGCACAACTCGCCAGTTACCTTCATTAATCAAGAAAGACTTGCATTTATATAGCGCCTTTCACATCCACTGACGTCTCAAAGCGCTTTACAGCCAATGAAGTACTTTTGGAGTGTAGTCACTGTTGTAAAGAAGATAACTCTTAGCTGTCTTGGGCAGGATGCTGGCCTCAAAATAGAGAAGAAGCCTCATATACAGCACTCGGTGCTTACATAATCGTGTTAAAGAGAGGAAAGCAGCTGGAGCTTCAGACCTCCAACTAGTTGAACTGCTATTCAATGGGTATGGTGTGATTGGAAGAATGGTGGCACTACACTAACATTTAACGATGCTTTATACTGTTCACAGTATCACTCATGAGGAGCTCCTGGTAATGGCTGCCCACCTGGTGAGGGCTCAAACCCACGCTTGTCAGTTGTCTGACGACCAGTTAGTGACTATTTTTCTGGGGGAGGTTAAGAGGTAAGTAGGGTCTCTTTGGGGCAAAGGTTCCACATTTCATCAATGGTCGGTCATTAACAATGTCCTGAAGTTTTACAGACCTGCTCAGGTATCTGTTCAATGGGTCTGCCTCAGATGACAAATTCAGTTCCAATTGCTGAATTGATAAAATTAATGCATCATAACCACACACAGCATTCCCAAAGCAATTCAGGACACCTGGCTCACATTTTTCAAAGAATTGTATGACTATTACAAACAATTCACCTTTCCCCTCAGAACATTTGTATAGCATTCCTCACATTTAAAAAAACCTAATTCACACAGGTTAGAAAAGGTCTTGAAAGTTTGTGTATATTTTTAAACAAATCTCAGAAGTGTAAATGGTGAAGGGTTTCATTCTCACACCTGCAGCAACTGTGAACTAAAGGGCCTGTCACACGCTTGTGATATAATATCCATAACGGACTGTCACCAATCAAGTAAATCTTACATCTAAGCTCTTAACTGTTGGCATCAGGCAACACCTTTGTTTTTTAGTTTTAAAAAAAAATTGAGATTTTGAAAAATAATTTAAGTGCACTTTAAATTCTTGAGCAAGATTATCTTAATAAAAAAAGTCCCGTGATGTAGGATTCCACTATGATACAGTATTCTAAACTGTTAACGTTACCACCCTGGGAATTATGCCTTGTTCAATGGTATAAAGCTTTGTTAAATTGTAGAAAAAACTTGAATTGATATTTGATAAACTTGTTATGACTCATGACTATATGACCAATTTATATTAGTTTTGCAGCAAATATTCTTGCTATATTCGGCCATTGAAAAGAGACGAACTCTCTCACTATCCCAAACCGCCAACGAGTTAAACCTTCCTCTATTCTGGACCATGGAGGTGTTTAGACCATCCATTTTGTGGGGGGTGGGGAAGGGGGTGTTACTCTTATATTGCTCTCATGCTAGGTGCCAAAGGACTGCTCGCCATTGGTTAGCCATCTTTCTCTGTGAACCAGTGTCCACTTTTATATGCCTGATATCTAATCACATGGTCAGCTCAAGTGTTGTATAAAGAATCCATGTCACCATATTTAACATCTTCTATCTGGGCCTCTGAAGGGCTTAAACCTTCATCTCATTTTGGTCAATAAATGTTTCTGTAACATTTAAAAGGATATTTTAGTCATTGGTGTTTTGTCAATGACATCAGTGCACCACTTAACCAGGAGGTCCAGCTCCAGCGTGATATTTCCAATATAGCCAAAACTCGGCTGCCCATGTCCTAACTCGCACCAAGTCCCGTTCGCCCATCACCCCTGTGGCCTACATTGGCTCCCGGTTAAGCAGTGCCTCGATTTCAAAATTCTCATCCTTGTTTTCAAATCCCTCCATGGCCTCGCCCCTCCCTATCTCTGTAACCTCCTCCAGCCCAACAACCCCCCGAGATATCTGCGCTCCTCTAATTCTGCCCTCTTGAACATCCCTGATTATAATCGCTCAACCTTTGGTGGCCATGCCTTCTGTTGCCGAGGCCTTAAGCTCTGGAGTTCCCTGTCTAAACCTCTCCGCCTCTCTTTCCTCCTTTTAAGGCGCTCCTTAAAACCTACCTCTTTGACCAAGCTTTTGGTCACCTGCCCTAATTTATCCTTATGTGGATCGGTGTCAAATTTTTTGTCTTAAAATACTCCTGTGCAGCGCCTTGGGACGTTATACTACGTTAAAGGCGCTATATAAATACAAGTTGTTGTTGTTGACAGAGGGTCAAGATTGGAAAGTATCTTCCAGATAACAAGGGGGCTTGTTTAATGGGGAATAACAGCGACTGCAACCAAGCGATGAGGAGGAGCCAGTTGACAAAAAACACATTTATTTGAAGGAAAAACTTTTTTTTGTGTGAACACCCCAATTAGGAGTTTGGATCGATTACTAAATGAAAGCTTATTCAGGGTTATACCTACAAGCATCACCTGCCAACTGAGGGCAAGCGCTTTGAAGATTTTCACAAATGCATTATACAATTATTTACTGCCTTTAAGAGCCATAGAGCCTAAACATTAGGTTACAAAAGGGACAGAGATTGTGGTTTTGGCTTGAGAGCTAGTGCACGTTGAGTCACTATGACCTGCAGGATTGTACTTGATATATCTTACAATTTCAAAGTTGCAGTAGGTGTTTTATTTAACCCACAGCTGCAAGTCTGAGGTACAGTGGCTGATCTTCAGTTGGTTATTTTCTAACGCCAGAAGAAATGTTGATCGTCACAAGGCTTCAGTTTAAGTAGGATTCATTTTATAAACTTATTTTACTATTTGCAGTGTAAACAAACACAAACATATGATATCAATGGAGTTACCATCATGGGACCAGTGAGTTATAGAAAATAATTCAAATGAAAATACTAGGGAGCCCAGTCAGTTTGAGGGTTACATCTTCTCAGTGTCGCTCATTAATTACTTCCCATAACACACTGCTGCCTATTGGCAATTCTATACATACCAAATCTGTTAACTTCTATAATAATGGAGGAAATACATAAGAACATAAATAATGAACAGAGGAGCTTCACTCATCTCTTAATGTCCTCTGGTTCTCTATTTCTGTATAAAATGCCTCACTGCATCCATCCTATCAATTATTTTCACTATTGTAATAACTGGCATCATAAGAACATAAGAAATAGGGGCAGGAATAGGCCATTTGGCCCTTCGAGCCTGCTCCGCCATTCAACAAGATCATGGCTGATCTTCTACCTCATCTCCACCTTCCCGTACTACCCCCCTATCCCTTAATTCCCTTAGTTCCCCAAATCATGTCTGCACTTTGTTTTAGAAGACAGATTTAACTGTGATATAGATCTTTATATATCCGAAAACCGAAACCCTCTAAAAACCTAAAGTTTTTTCGTTCAGCGTAAGTCGTGCGCACGACATGACCAGAGTGGCGCACGACTTACGCTGAGGAGGGCAGAGGGTCACTGAGTTCCCTCCTGGGTAGGAGATTGCAGGCCGAGCCGGGCAGTGTGAAGGAGGTATACCGGGAGAGTGAACCCAACAATACAGTGGCCCGTCCGATAGCTGCAGCAGCCTGTCCGATATTCTTTTCTCCCCCCCGACCCCCACCCTTTCGGATAAGGGATAGTCTATCCTTTATCCGCACTACCGAAATCCTCTGAAAACCGAAAGTTTTTTCGTTCAGTGTAAGCCGTGCGCACGACCCCGACCCCCACCCCCGACCCCCCCGCCGACCCCCACCCCCGACAAATTTCCCAGTCTTATAAAATACCTTCTGAAATCCGAAATTTTCCGAAAACCAAAACACGGCTGGTCCCGAGGTTTTCGGATAAAGGATAGTCTACCTGTACTAGGAACTGGACTAAAACTGGTCAGATTAATTTCACTTACAATCATTATCTCTTCGAGAAAGAGAGGAGAGATTCATCCCCTCAGTCTGGGCTGGAATTAAACCCAGCTCCACTTTTGGATTTCCCAAAAAGTCAGTACAGGGCAGTAGCCAAACTTTACATACTCGTCTGCTGTACTGCGGAGTCTTCTTCCCGAGTGTGATTACCTGGAACTCTGTTATCTAATAGGGATTTTGGACCCTTCATTACGTCATGGGAAAGCTCAAATTCTTCAGCCCTTAATATGTTCCTCATTGACCATTAGGATTAATTTCAGGAGAGGTCTGGCCTTATTACGTCTGATTTCAGCTGCATCATCTTATACCGTGTAGAGCGCACACCCCACCCCGCCATACTTAAACCTTCCCTTATTAGTGGCTCGCACTCTCGCTGGTCCTACCAATTGATTAGGATGAATGTTTAGTGGGTTTTGTTCTGGAATAGAAGATCTCAGGTGTAGAACAACTAGAATATCAGAATAGACGATGTAAGAATATTATTTCAAAGCAGTAATCGTTTTCCTCTGAGGTAATACTGACTGAGAGCAGCACAGCTTTAGTTTGTTGTGTCTTTAGCCAAAGGGTGTAATAAAACAGCAACTGTAATTTTTAGGAAAGTGAGGAGATATTACAATAATCAGTATGCTGCCATGAGATTTGAGTAGCAACGGTTTGAGCAATAACAATATTTCAACATTTGTCACATGCTCTTCCTTCTCTTTGCAAATTCATTGTGTTGAAATCAAGTCTCCTATTTAAACTCATTGGGGGTAATTTTGACTTTGAGCGACAGTGTAAAACATGCGATAGCGAATCGGCCGCCCGCTTTACATCTCTCCTGATTTTCATTTCTACGGAAGTCAAATGACTGAATCACAACTTGGTCTGTTTTGTAGTCTCTCCTAGTCATTCCAACATCGGTGGCATCCTGTACCCTTTCATCCAGAATTCTCTTCTTTTTTTAAAAATCGATGTGAAATACTGAAGAACAGATGCTGCCGTATTTAATTTTCGTATACGTTTTGTTTCACAAAGGTTTGGTGGGACAGGGTTTCATGTATACTCCGGGAGCAGGGGGCGCAGGGTGGGGAGTGCGTATTCCCTTTTTAGATCAGCTCATTATCCTGTGTCATTTTTGTTGATTATATTTATATATATATATATTTTGAGTGAACATTTTTTCTGTTTCTTGTCTTCAAACACAATTATCAAAGTGACCTAAATTGCTTTTTTTTTTTAAATATCAAGGAAAATACATATTAATCTCAAAGAATCAACAATGTAAAATAGGAAACAATCTGAAAATCTGCCATAATCAGAGGAGTATAAGGTACAGTCTTACCAAAGACTTATAACAAATTAATTAACACAAGTAAATGAACAAGTAAGCATTTGACACAGCTGTCAATAACACAAATTGCACACCTATTCCTTCACTGGTGTAAGAATAAACTCACTTCTCCCAGCAAGGACTCCTGCTAGAGGGAGTCTGGGCCAGAGATAGGCCCACATCATGGTTGCACTGATTCACCAACCTGTGCTCGCTTTGAGTGCAACGTTCTACTGGGAACGTGCCCTAAAAAGGCCACAAATGTTGGCAATCTTGAATAAAAACGGAAAATGTGGAACTCAGTCAACACATTAACCTATCTTTCTCTTTCACATCCTGAATGATGCTGGTTCTATTTTCAATTTTTATACTATTTCAGTTTAGAAAAATGCCTCAGTTTTTTCACTGCAACGATGGAGATTTTCCAGTTCATATAAACGCTATCGTTCTTCCCAAGCAGTAACTCCTTCAGCATTAGTGCTCTTTGACACAGAGGCATCATTGTTTCCAACCATTTATATCTAGATTACCCTTTAAGCTGTGGGGTTAACCTAGTGAAGGCCACAGGATCAACTAACTGCAAAACTAAAGCCCCGATCTTAACCTAACTGAAGTCAAATGTAGCGTAAAATCAGTCGGGGTTTAAAAACAGCGTCTGACCCGATCCCACCCCACTCCCGGCAGGTGGGTTAGTTTAAAATCCGGGTTTAAAGCTGGTCACTTCAACATACCCTTTCAAACTTTTGCCTAAAACCAGAATTCCTTTTAGCATTCGCTTCACATTTAACATTTTAATTCAGACTTCCATTAGTTATGATTGTTTACAGTGTATTTTTTTGGCCTCTAGAAGTGATTGTTAGTGATACTGTAATCCACACTGATCAACAGCCAGCAGCATGGCTTTTTTTTTGGAAGGGCCCAGAACCACCCATGCTGACACCAAATTTGCTGTGCTTCATTTTCAAAGTTCAAATAAGAAACAAATATAAAGGTCGGTCAGGAAGTCTGTTAACCAGTAATCTAATACTAAGGAAGGAAGAACACAGGAAAAAGCTTTCAAAGCTTTCACCAGTCATATTCATCATACTTTACAGTCCAACTCACTAGCCGCACGCTGCTTCACTCAACTAAACATCTTTCTTGAGAGAATAAATGCTTCCAGGTTCTTTCGAACAGGGGTCAAGGAAGCATCTGCTGCCAATTATCAGGGTGATGCTGTGCTGCTTCGGGCTGGTTACCACAGTGACCACAGCAACAAACAGGAAGTGATCTGAAACCTAAAATGTATGATTGTGGTGATGTATTCCTTCAGACTGGGAGGCACATGAACTTGACTATGGAGCACCACCAATGAATGAATCATTAAGCAGTATTTCATTCCTTGTCCTACATTTATAGAAGCTGGGTATTATTTTACCAGTACAGCTTTTTTAGAAACATCGATGAGAAAATCAAAGTAGCTTTTTACCACCCTAACATACCAGCTGATTAGATAGTTCCCACATCTCACAGGATAAATACAGATGTGGAAAGCTATTTGGCTTAACACATATGCAGAAAAATCTACAGTCTCCCCACTGCATGCATCCAGTTGCGCTAATTGATTCTGGGTTTCTGCCTCCATTGTCCAACCCAGAATTCCAATGCACCATATTATTCACTCTTAGCATACATGAGGGAGGAGGGATACGGGGACAGAGTGGGAAGCCGTAATTTGAGTGGGAGGAGGCTCAGGTGCAGTATAAACACCGGCATAGACCAGTTGGGCCGACTGGCCTGTTTCTATGCTCTAGATTCTATGTAAAAATAACTTCCTGACATCAGTCTTAAATTTGTCATTCACCAGTTTGAACCTTTGTCCCCTTGTCTTACTCTTACAGTTTAAAATAAGAGTTCCGAATTTATCTTTCCTATAACCATTTAAAATATGACATACTCTTGAAGGAGAAGTAGCCCATTTCTCCAGTCTCTCCACGCAACTCGGTCTCTACATTAGGGATTGGCCTTGAGGCTCTTCTCTGCACCACTTTCACTGCTTGAATGTGTCCCTTGTGTTTTGGTGGTTAAAACTGGACACAGTCCTCAAGATGTTGTCTAACTGGAGCGCTGTCTAGTTTTAGCAGGGCATCCTCCAGTTTTGTCCTCCATTGATTTAGCAATAGAAGTCAGCATTCCATTTTGCTTTGTTGCTTCACAGCGATAACACGGTGAAGTCAAATAATTTATAAATTTTAGTCTTGATGAGACCCTTGACATGTAACATTTCGAGGAACGTGGCATCATTTTAACAACAAAATCAAATACCGAACAAGACTGCAAGATTTCAATTTAATTCACAATATTGTAAAATAAATGGTTTTATATTTTGCATATGTTGAAATATGTGTTGCCTACTTCGAGAACTGCAGATCATTCAGCCCTCACATAGCTAATGATGTATGAAGGATATCGATTGAGCAACTAGAAAGCAAATTAAGGCCTCCTGGTTAACAGCTTGGCAGATGAATAGTGCAGTACATGCCCTGTATAAATCCCTCACAAACTGTGCATGTTTTTTAAAATTCATTTATGGGATGTGGGTGTCGCTGGCAAGGCCAGCATTTATTGCCCATTCCCTAATTGCCCTTGTGAAGGTGGTGGTGAGCTGCCTTCTTGAACCGCTGCAGTCCGTGTGGCGAAGGTACTCCCACAGTGCTGTTAGGTAGGGAGTTCCAGGATTTTGACCCAGCGACGATGAAGGATCGGCGATATACTTCTAAGTCAGGATGGTGTGTGACTTGGAGGGGAACTCGGAGGTGGTGGTGTTCCTATGCCCCTGCTGCCCTTGTCTGTCTAGGTGGAAGAGGTCACGGGTTTGGGAGGTGCTGCTGAAGAAGCCTTGGCGAATTGTGCTATGTAACACTCCTGATGCAGTATATAGGTTGTCCTCACGCTGCACAATATCTAAAATAAGGCCTTCCAGATCACTGATACATTTTCAGTTTAGAAATCTTATTATCAATACTCGTCTGAGTATTTGATAGGGGGACAGTTGACAGGGCTTCAGGCTCCCACTGTATTCTCACTAATTCCATAATGCCTGCCCTTGTATTCCAAGATCTAAAAATGTACTTAAGCAGCCAGGCACTCTCAGTACACACACCTGCTACCAAGCCTTTACTGACCATGTAGCGAACAGTGGTCTGTGTCTGGGCAATTCAAGAGAACTAACCACAGAACACTAACAACAAATCTTTTAATTTCTCCAACATGTGGCGACTGTCACATGGACAACACGCATAGTTAAATGGGCCGGATGTCAATCTATAGAAAACAACTCATTGCAATCACAAGCAACCACCACGTACCTGCGGTCTTGGAATATTAAAAGGGCGTGCTATCGGCTACTTAGAAGAGGGAAGATAGTTGGGCCTGCAAGTGGGAGAGATGCTTCCAAATTTAAATTATGCCTTAATTTAATATACAGAAAATAAAGCCGACATTTCATCATGGGTTTACAGGGAAAACATGCCATTTTTTTGGATACAGGAAATACAAATGCAAGGTCCAGGAGCACTGGTTGTTAAAATTGAAGCTCGTTCAACAGATCTTTAAACAGAAATAACAACAGAAAATGCTGGAAAAACTCAACAGGCCAGGCAACATCCGTGGAGAGAAAATAGAGTCAACGTTTCGGGTGAAAACCCTTTATCAAGACTAAAGAAGCACAGGAAATGAAATAGATTAAGAGGCCAGGCTGGGAGAGAACAAAAGAGAAGAGACTTTAAGAGGTATTCAAAACGAGACGAGATGGTGATAGGACTAGTGGAGACAAAAGACGGCTCTAGATTAGGTGTGAAATGCGCTGGCAGAATGAGAGACAGCTGCCATGTGGGAGAGAGGAAAAAAAGGAAAGGGCGGGGGGAGGAAAGGCCAAAACAAAGGTGTGGATAAAAAATATAAGTAAAAATGTAATAGGGACCGAGGTTATGATCTGAAATTGTTGAACTCGATATTGAGTCCGGAAGGCTGTAAAGTGCCTCATCGGAAGATGAGGTGCTGTTCCTCGAGTTTACGGTGAGCTTCCGTGGAACAATGCAAGAGGCCGAGGACGGTGAGGTCCGAGTGGGAATGGGGCAGTGAATTAAAATGACAGGCGACCGGAAGCTCGGGGTCACCCTTACGGACTGAATGGAGGTGTTCCGCAAAGCGGTCACCCAATCTGCGTTTGGTCTCCCCAATGTAGAGGAGACCACATCGTGAGCAGCGAATACAGTATCTCCCTTGTTCTGTATTTCATAGGCACTGATTCAGAAGGAATTGTAATCATTGTACTCTATGTAGCCCATTCGCTCTTGTGAGCAGGTAGTATTTTTTATGTAAACCTTATGAAGAGCAAAAGCAAATAGGAAAGCTGAGTCCAAAACTGGCACTACGGGCACATGGCTTTAAAAGGGAAATTGGCCAAGTGTGTAGTGTGTTAGCTGATGGTGAGACAGAGGCACCCAGAGGGCTCAATAATGTTCACTAATTTCAAAAAGTAAAAAACAAGTGCATGTACTCGACCACCAATGGTCTTGAGGGCACCCGACCATTGCAATCCAATCACACAGAAAACAAAGTTAATCAGTTCAGTATGATCCAGGCAAAATCACCATCGCTAGTTAAAAATGTGATCATCTTTTAAGGATGTCCCCCCTTAAATCTAACTGACCACGTTGCGTTCTGCAGAATTGATTCGCTGGTGAGCCTTTGTTATCACCTCTCAGCCTTTGCAATTTGGAATTTAGCTAAAACCTTACTTAATGCTTTATGAGTTCAAGCTTAATGTGTCAATAATTCTAATCTCTTTTGGACCATGCAACTCAAAGAAGTTTCTTATTATGTATGGTTTTAGTATCATAGAATTAATGTTAGGACAAATCCATTAATCACTGACAATAAAAGATTTTGAGTGAAGACCATTGAAAATGATCTATCTTGTATCTTATTGGCACAGAAGTATATTTTCACAGTGGAGATAGTAAATAAACATAGCTCTAAAGCTATCACATAATTCCCTAGGTACAAGTAAGTTCTGTCTTTTTTCTTATATTGCTTTTGCTTGGCTATTTAAGTGATCAGATTTTACCTGCACTGGCTATATCTGTCTTACGTAAAGAACTCAGCTTCCAAATCTCCTCCTCCAACTGGAATTTGAAAATATGGAGAATATTTAAACCTTTATATTTTAGCCACGCCAGTGTTGGAGCATCATTTTTTTTTAAAGGTGAAGCTGAGTTTCCAATCGCACGACTCCACTCTGTATTCCCTGCGAGCACTATGGCTGTACATGTTGCTTCTTGATTTCATGAAAGAAGGTAAACAAGCACTGGCAGCTACTTTGGCTCCTAAGTGATTGTTCCGGGGAGACCAGGGTCTTATAGAATGAATAGTGCAAATAAAGGTCCAATATTTGGGCTCTGGTATACATTTGCCTGGGAGCTGTTGTGTGGAGGTTCTCTCATCTACATGATGACCCTTTACATTAGTTATAGTTGTCATCTATGTACCAGTTGACTAGATATTTACATTTGCTGATTACCAGCTACTGACAGATTATTACCAGACCCTCAATTTTTACCAGAAATTTTGATCTTAAAAGGTAGCTTTTGTTATTTCCATTAAAAAATATATATAAAAGGCTCACAAACCTGTATATCATTTTCAAACCAAGGCAGTGAGCAAGCAACTTGCTCAACTTCACTGAGCAATTAATCCTTAGGAGATGATACAAAAATGATTGTACGAACACTTTCCCTTCCATTGTGGAAGCCCCCAGACTCTAATCTGGGCCTTCAGGTTCTCAGTTTTAGAATGCCCGCACAGCAATTAACAAACAATGATGTTGCAGCTTTGTTTTAATAAGTATTATAGCTCATGAGTATTTTGCTGACTGTAAATGTCTAAGGACAAAGGCTATAAAGCAGATAGCTACAGCAGTAAAAGGGCAATGTGTGTGTGAGAGAGAGAGAGTGTGCAAATGGACTGTGATTAGCTTAAATAGGTCAGACGACACGTGTTCATAAAGAAAATGTTTCTGCGTATTATTGTAACAGAGACCAATGTACAGCAAATTTTAAAATGTGTGTTTGCGACTGACACTGTTTTCAGATCCATGATATTTAGTTATTCATTGAAACTAAAGAACTATTAAATATGACTTTTAACCTTTGGTACGTTAAATAAATCATAAATATATATTTTTTAATTCTCAAGAGACTAAGATTGCTTTCTGAGGACAGAGAATTATAGTTACATGGATGGACAACTAAATGTGTTGGCCTAACTTCATTCTCTCTTTGGCAAAGGCATTTATTGTCTTCAGCCTTGACATTGGCAACACTAGCTCTAAGCACATTACCTCGAAGTACCATACTCATTTATTTTTTGTTGCTATTATATTACACATTTTTTTAAAAGTTTGTTCGAGTTGGTTAAGGCCCAGCTATAGTGCAGCTTTTGCATCAATGCAATATAGTTTTAGTGTTGCATCAAATAAAAAAGCTGCAATGTAACTAGAACATATAGCTGCCTATCTGACGGCAGATCAAAGTCTGCAGTTTAACAGGGCCATTATAGAACCAGCTAGCCCGCACAGCAAGATAAACATCAGTAAAGATGCAGTTATTTCGCTTCGTTAGGTGCAGAGCACAAAAATGTTTTACATTGTTGTCTATTATCCAGTAGGGAGACCCAACCGTGGCCCTTCCACTATGCAGATGACTTTATTACACTGGTAGATGATGTGGGAGACAAGCTTTAGATTGACTGCTGAACTCAAAGAGGGAGACGGCTGTTTTGTTATGTCTACTGCAGAATAAGTGGCAATACAAATGGCACCAAAAGGCTTCTAGAAATATTTTGGTGATAAGC
Organism: Somniosus microcephalus; assembly: GCF_052327205.1. Classification (NCBI taxonomy): domain Eukaryota; kingdom Metazoa; phylum Chordata; class Chondrichthyes; order Squaliformes; family Somniosidae; genus Somniosus; species Somniosus microcephalus. The sequence goes on from NC_141009.1 coordinate 31,105,433, forward strand.
TGCATATTCCTCCCAGCTTCAAGCACAAAAACACTTTGAAACTGTTTTCAAAATGAGCAATTGCTTTCACGACCCGTTTCCCTCGCAGTTTTGTTACATACAGAAAAATAAGATAGCTTATCAGATCAACTTAAGCAACGTTGTATTTCCACGGTCTTGAGGTTTGTGTTTAAGGGTCACCATTGTCATGACTCAGCTTATCATACATTATCTGGGTCATTTTGATAGTAGCATGAAAATAAATTACTTACATGTTATCAGTGTCCCTGTAAATGTGGAACTGTGGCAAAGAAACTGAATTTTTAGAGAAACTACAAAAAGATTTGTCGTAAGTTAAAGAGCGTTATTCAGAAAAGTGCATTTAAGAAAATGAGATGGCTGAATAACCAGAGATTCGACATGCATTAGTCTTAGGGGCAATTCTTTGGCAGGTGTGTAAAGTAAGGTAAGGGCAATGACTGGATTGGTGATGTGGTGCCGCCTTTGCACCAATCAAGCGTGTTCATTTTTAAAGCCTCATCCTGGGAATAGTTTTGGGTTGCTATAGCAAAGAGCTGCACAGAAATCATGGGCAGAATGGCCTCCTTCTGAGCTTCGACGGCCAGTTGCTCAGTGGGTAGCACTCTCGCCTCTGAGTCAGAAGGTTGTGGGTTCACAGTCCCACTCCAGAGACTTGAGCACAAAAAAAAAATCTAGGCTGACACTCTCAGTGCAGCGCTGAGGGGGTGCTGCACTGTCGGAGGTGCCGTCTTTCAGATGAGACGTTAAACCAAGGCCCCATCTGCCCTCTGAGGTGGATGTAAAAGATCCCATGGCACTTGACATGAATCAGTCATTCATGAAAGAAAGACTTATGAAATAATATAGGAAACTCTTTTTTATCCGGCACCAACGGGCCCGGCGTGGTGCCGGTTTATCAAAAAGTCTGGATTACAGAGAGGTATAGTTAAAAGGTACAGAGCTCTGTACACAGCAATAGATCCAAGCTTCCCTGTTGCTTAGCAACAGGTGCAGGAACCCGACCACACGATCCAAGCATCCCTGTTACTCAGCAACAGCTGCAGGAACCCGGTCACAGATCCAGGAACAGGCCACTAATCTGAAGTAAAACTTACCTGAAACCTACTCCAGAATTTTGGCGGTTAACAGAGATTTCCGGTTATTTAGGTGCCGGTAAATCGAGTTCCCTGTACTGAGCGGCCTGCGGGTGGCGCTGTCCAGGGACAGTATAAATACTCAGGCACGGGCCCAGCTTGCGTAGGATATTCTTAACAGGAACTAGTGAAGGACACAACTAGACCTCCATGTTGTAAAACAGTTGATTAAAGCTCTGTTTAACACTTAGACCAAGTGCCTAGTAGTTTTCTTACATCAGCACTATTTCGAAGAAGGTTATCCCCGGTGTCCTGGCCAATATTAATCCCTCAATCAACATAACAAAAGCAGATTGTCTGGTCATTATCACATTGCTGTTTGTGGGAGCTTGCTGTGCGCAAATTGGCTGCCGCGTTTCCTACATTACAGCAGTGACCACACTTCAAAAAGTAATTCATTGGCTGTAAAGCGCTTTGGGACGATTGGTGGTCGTGAAAGGCGCTATGGAAATGCAAGTCTTTCTTTCTTTCTGTAAATTTCTATGAAAATAAAACTGTTCAGTTGAAAAGTTAAACCGTAGGGTTAGTTCAGGAACAATGAGCCGTTCTCTAATGAGGGGATAGCTAAGGAAAATAAGGAGCTCCTACCGAAGATTGCCAGAGATGAGCTGTGCACACTAAAACACATTGAAATAGCAAAATAAAGAGGAACCATTATATTAAAAAGGTGCTGGTACTGAAATACAGTAAGTTGTGACAAACACTGCTGAAGAAAAGTAATGTGTATTCCCTACGGTGATAAGTGCTGGTGTTATGTTCATTAATGAACACAGTTAAAATAATCCAAATGCACCTTCACAATATGATTCCAGCACTGACTGACCCATGCTATCAATCCGCATTGTGAAGCAGCAGGAAATGGTTCTGCTGGTTTAATCCTACAGCACTAACATGTAGACAATACCTTCATTTTTGTGCAGCTGATATTCTTTCAGTCGTGTAGCATTTGGTGAATGGAAATAGATACAGTCCCAGAGAAAAAAAACACATTAGTAATATTCTGGAAGACTATCCAGCAAGACAGCACTCACACAGAATGCCAACCTATTCACAATGCGTGTGAATGACCAAAATTCTGCGGAAGTTTAATGATTTCACTGTTGACACGATGGTAATGAGACGACTCAATTTTCATCGAACAATGAAACCAGAAAAAAAAACTCAAATAATTATAGAAATACATATCTGCTCAATAATAACATACAATCTTACATTGCCTTTAATAATTATTCTTCGCCTGCTTTTCGCCTAGTCTCTGAAATGTAATTGGTTTGTCAGCGGGGATCTAATACCATACAGCATTTGATGCTGCGCCGGCTGGTGAAGGGGCTAAGTGTTCAAATGTTTCTCCCAGGGTGATGGAGGAGAAGGGGAAGGGGAGGAAGGGAGACTGGAAACGGGTGAATTCCACAGAGGGCTGAAGTTTGCTGCAGCGGCTACTTACTAAGCATAATAAAAGAAAACCTGCATAGTCGCACAGGTTTACGCACTGCCAGAGATATAAGGGAAGACAAAACAATCACAGTTTCAATGTCAGATGTTACGGAACGGAAGCGAATCCTCTATAAGTAAGTGGACGGGCTACTTTTTGATGCTGGGCAACAGCTTTCCTGGTGGAGCATTTTCGATTATGTCATAGTCAATACACATGCCACGGCCTTTTGAAGGATGAAAGGATCTATTAGAAAGTCTAGGACATTGTTTTCTTTAGGTTCGAAATATCAGATGTAGTGAACTGCAGTTTTAGGCCAAATTGATTGTTTCCACCCAACTGTGACTAGTTACACAGCACAGAGTCAAACAGTAAAACTGTGCACCAAATTTAAAAAAACAATTAGTACAAATACCTTGTCTGGTCAAAAAAAACCAGGGCTAACTGGGTTAAACCCAGGAAAATAAGTAGAGTACTGGAATGCAATGCAGTTAGAAACTGAAACACTTTGGGATCTTAGGGACAATTAACATTAATATAGATGCCCCTCTTTGTATGGAGCTCCTGTTTTTTTTGTATCTTTGTTTTGCAGCTATTTGCAATGAATATATTTCATTAGGGAGTGGTGCATTGTGAGCTACAATAAGCAAGTCCTGAAACCAATGTTGTAGGTATGTATAAGTAAATAAAATATAATGATGAGCTTGTGAGGTCCTCTTTGGACTCATGCCTCATTGTAAATGAGACTCCTGTTTTTGGCAGGTTGTTTAATTAAATTATAAATTGATGAAAGAAAAAAGGTGGTGTGACAGTATAGCACCACACCCCACCACCCAAACAGGGGTCATTTGTGCATTAATAGCCCCATGGTTCTAATAGCCACAAAAGTATGAAATATGCTTACAGGAGTAATACTGCCTAGTCATTTTCATAATGCAACTCCAGGACTCGAACACATAATCTAAGCTGACACTTCAGTGCAGTGCTGAGGGAGCGCTGCATTGTCAGAGGTGGCATCTTTCAGATGGGATGTTAAACCAAGGCCCCATCAGCCTGTTCAGGTCGATGCAAAAGATCGCATGGCATTATTCAAAGAAGAGCCGGGGAAGTTCTCCCCGAGTCCTGGCCACTACTTCTGCCTCAATCAACATCTCCAAAAACAGATTAACTGGTCATTTATCTCATTACTTGTTGAGAGACCGTGCTGTGTGCAAATGTATTTCCCCACGAAACAAAAGTAACTACATTTCAAACACAATGGAGTTGTTCTGAAGTGCTGAACGACATTCCAAGGATGTGAAAGGTTGTTGTATAAATGCAAGTTATTTCTTTCTTAACTAATCTCACTCAATGTGATTAAAGAACATAAGAACATAAGAAATAGGAGCAGGAGTAGGCCATTCGGCCCTTCGAGCCTGCTCTGCCATTCAATGAGATCATGGCTGATCTACTTGCATGCCAAAAAAAATCTAGCCCTTTCAGCAAAGGCTCTATTTGAAATGGTAGCGACCTTGATAATTGTATTTATACCCCTATACAATCTGGAGGTAATGCACTTCATTGCTTGTGCCAGAAAACGAGGGCTGCTTTTCATAACAGATGGATTTGACAATTTCATGAGATTTTCCAAAGAGGCTTGCTCTAAGTAATTGTGGCTGGAAGGGTTTTGTTAAAAAGTAGATTATGAAATGCAAGCCTGTCAAAAAACGGTTTTGTCATTTTTCAGAATCAGGAAATCACTCAGTCTCTTTCTCCAACTTTTACCATCATGTATGTCATTGACACAAGACCCTTAGGCACGTTTTCCGTTTGCCCATCTTTGACAACCCAGGTAAAATGTTTTAAAGTTTCGTCGTTGACAATGGAAACAAAGCAAAGTGAGAAGTTTTGGAATGAGCCCTTTGTAGAGTTACCCTAAGAAGTTAATGCAAGAAGTGTATGGGACTCGGACTGCTCCAGGCCTTCAAATCAAAACAGCCAGAAATGAGTTAAGCAAAAGGTAGCAAAGCGCTCCTGTGGATCTGAGACAATAAATTTGATGGTGCGATTTTCTTTTCACTTGAAAGAAAAGTATTTGAAAGAAAACCATTAGCTGGAACATGTTTGTCACACAGTGCAAAACAATTACAATTTCTGAGGAGTTTTTCCTTTTTTGATAGTGTACGGCTGTCATTTAATGTACTGTGTGCATGAAACGCCCCAGTGGTACCTAATAACTTCTAAGGCCACTGAAAAGCAGCTGCTGATTGCAGAATACAAAAGGACAACACAAACAGCAATCAGACTATGCAATAGGCACACCTGTACTGACGGAGTGACTGCCTCTCTCACTCAAAACATTACAGTTACTAGATGCAAGCACAACACATAATTCAGCACAGCTGCAGCATGCAACAGCAGGATTACATGACACCATTCTGATGTGGAAAATAGTTGTTGCGGATACTGGCAGGATTGGGATTTGATTCCGTAAACGGTGGTCTTTGTTCCCCTTGTGCTTCCTGTAATTGCTACAATTATTCATACGATCAGCTAAGAGGAGTAGTCTGGTTTACACCTATTGAGACAATTAAGACAAGAATATCGAGAGCAAAATACTGCGGATGCTGGAAATCTGAAATAACAGAAAACGCTGGAAAAACTCAGCAGGCCAGGCAACATCCGTGGAGAGAGAACGCTTCATCTAGAGCCACCCTTTGTTCCTTAACCTGTCCCATTACCAGCTCCTCTTGCCTTGAATATCTCTTAATGTCTCTCAATGTCTCTTAATCTCTCCTGCTTTCTATCCTATCACTGACCTTCCCTATTGTTCTTTCATCCCCTCCCCCCTTTTCCCAGCCCCTAAACTTGCTTTCCATTTCCTGCTTTTTTCCAGTTCTGACGAAGAGTCTTCGACCTGAAACGTTAACTCTGTTTCTCTCTCCACGGATGTTGCAAGACAAGAATATCACTGCCTGCTCTCCCCCACCCCCCTCCTGTGCTGAGACTGGATTAAGAGATGAGACTAAAACTGCCCCAAGCCTTAAGTTTTCTGTCCACCACTGTCCTTCCCTGGATCAGTTTACTCCCCCCAAGAAGTACTGTAGCTGAATTCAAAACACGTTACACTTAATTCATGACAGCTGTAGTAACTGGCTGAACAAAGCCAATTCCAATTGGATTGGGTTGCAGCACCTACCAACATGCTCCATTACAATTAGCCTTGTCCCTAGGCTCCGACTGCCACCCAATAGACCATCAAGGTCTTCCAGCCACCAACACTGCAGCTTCTCTCTCTAGCACTGCTAACTATCCTTCCCAGGGCCTTCACAATTTCTCACTAACACCACAAAAAATATTTCTCAAAGAAATGCTAAAATCTTCACCAAAAATCTACAGCTTACCATGACACAGGATTACTTTCCCTGTTACAATTAAAATCTGAACATTTACTAACTCCTCTGTCGGAGTTGGAATTTTTCTCACTTCCATGGACAAAAGATGGCGATGTGCTGTATTTCAAAAAGGTAGTAACAGAATTGTACAGTATAGTTCTCAAATGGAGAGCAGGTCAACAGCTTGTATTGATATAGCGCCTTTAACCTAGTAAAATGTCCCAAGGCGCTTCACAGGAGTATTATAAGACAAAAAAAAGTGGCACCGAGCCATATAAGGAGAAATTAGGGCAGCTGACCAAAAGCTTGGTGTCTTAAAGGGGGTTTAGGCAGGGAATTCCAGAGCTTTTTAAAAAAGTCATTCATGGGATGTGGGCATCAGTGGCAAGGCCAGCATTTATTGCCCTTCCTTAATTGCCCTTGAACTACAGAGGGCAGCTAAGAATCAACCGCATTGCTGTGGGTCTGGAGTCACACATAAGCCAGAACGGCAGATTTCCTTCCCTGAAGGACATTCGTGAACTAGATGGGTTTTAATTAATTATTTAATTTAATTGGATTTAAATTCCCCAACTGCCTGTGGGGGGATTTAAACTCACCATCTCCAGATCATTAATCAAGGCCCCTGGATTACTAGTCCAGTAACATAACCACTATGCTACTGTACCCAGGCTTAGAGCCTAGGTTGAAAGTGGTGGCACAACAGGAGTTCAAGGGATTTCCAGTTCCAAAATATGGACCTGGTTAAGTAGAAAGATATAGGGGGTGGACAAATCCTACCAGGTAATCAGCTCAGTGCTGGTTGAGAAGTATTCGCCATCCATCAGCAGTTCAACTTCTGCTGAAGCTATAGCAACAATCACAAAGTACAACTCCCTGCAGTTGGATTAGCCCAACTGGATTTCATTTTTACATTGATGATGAATGTCTTCCAAAGAATGCTTGGCGTCCCTTTGTAATTGAAAGCTTCACGGCTGTCGTTTCATTTTTGCTACAAATTATTAATAAATATTAATTGAAATTGCCATTTTAATCTAATTTTTTCTTATATTACTGCAAAGCTCGTGTAGAAAATGATCTGAACAACACTTTGCTTCTTTCCCCTCCCTTCAGCCATTTATTCCTCATCCAGAGGACACAAAAGAAATCTAGACTTTCTGCAACATAAAAAACACTCAGTTAAAAAGGAAAATTTATACCTACAAGTTACCAGAGCAACCTTCCTAAGCACGTAGATGAAAGCCAGCAACTAATGCACTAGTTCTCCGCAAGGTGTAGAGAGCTTTTTGTGAGTCCTTTGTAAGTAGATTCCATTTTATAGTAAACTAGGATGCTGCCAGAATCAGTATCTTGCAGACAGCCCCCATTACCCCTGGTAGCAGGAGATGCTGTTCAGTGTGACCGTCAGTGGAAAAATAGGAGGCCTGTGGTGAAATGATTATCTGCACTAAGCAAAAGGTACCCAGGCAGTAGACTTTGAATTAGCAAGTTTTCTGGAGAGAGTGGAGAAAAAAACTTTCAAAAAAGGAATCCTATTATGTAGGTCAAGTGATTCCTTCCTTCCTCCACCTTCCCCTGCCCATCCAGGAAGAAAGGGGATCTCCTGTACCCCAACACAACAGGTATGGAAATTTGGAAAGGTCCACCCCTTCAAACACAACAGGGGGAAATTTTCAGTGGTGGGGGGAATGAATACAAGAGGAATTTTGGCCTTTAGCTCTGCAACCCTCCACTCTGCAACTAAAGTAACGAGAACTATATAGAATGATGTGGAGAGAGGGACTAAAGCCCTGAGCAAGAATCTAACGTTCATTACCAGCCCAGGATTGACCAAGGAATTAAGTCACCCAAAATGTAGTATCTCGCAGCATATGAAGAGATCCAGGTAGGGCTGTTCACGCTGTACTGCTGCTCCTCGCTCACACTAACAGTCTGCAGCCTCATCTAGAAAGTTTCTGTTACCTGTGTTATTACATTGTGTTAGATTATTTAAATCGGGTACATTGTTAGCAATATGTAAATCATTGATCGATTTACGTTGCCTTGAGTAATAATGTTTCTATTATTGGCGAGTGTGCTCTCATTCTCCATCATGGTAATTGGAATCATGTATAGCCTACTTCAGATAGCCTTCTGCTATTAGTGAAGCTTTGTTTAAATGCCCTGCTTAGACCCTGGATATCCAATTTATAGAATATATACTTTCCTATTGCGGAAAGGACGAAACCTTAAAACCTTCTTGTCACAGTAAAGTAAGTTTGATATTTTTAATCCTTCATGTGATGTTTACTATCCTATCTAATTGATAAAATACTGTTCATCATTTTATCCCCTCAGTAATGAATTATGCACTGAACTGAACTAAACTGAGATTGATGATTAGAAATGACTATGGCCTAGAAATTCATTAAGGCGCCGGCAGCTTTGCGGCCAGTTACCGCCTAAAGAGGGCTTCTGCGCCAATACAGGAGTTTGCGCTGATTTTCAGCGCAGCGGTAATGGCGGCGGTAGCCGTTAGCGCTGCGCCGGCACCGATGACGTCATCGGTGTGCGCAGTGCCCCGGTTCCGCCCCGATACCGGCCCGATCCCCATATTTAGTTGCCGCCGCCTCTTCCGCAGCGGCTGCAAACAGCGACCAGAAAACGGGGCCGTCCTGTAGCCTTAGTGGGGCGCTTTAAGGTGGAGGTGCGGCCGGCCGCTTTTTCGGCGGCCGCCTGCCCGCACCTCCTTCCCCGGCCTCCTCCACCACCCCCCCCCGCGGCATTGCCGGCTGCTTTCCGCAAACCCGGCACTTCTCCGTGGTGCCGGGCTCATTTGCCGGCACTATCCAGCGGCGATCTCCCCGTGGCAGGCACCTCCCCCTTAAGAGAAGGAGGAGGCCTGCAGTACCGCAGCCTGCCGCTCCGCAGCGGGTGGCGCAGCGGCGCCTAGAGCGCTGAAATTCAGTTTCAGCGCCCCAAGCGGGGGCGGGCACACCCTGGAATAGCGCCCGGTTCCGACTTGGGGCGCAAAAACTGAATATCTGACGGTCGCAACTGGCTCCGCGCCCAGCGCTAACTTTTGGGTGCTAGCCAGCTGGCGGGGCCATAGTGAATTTCTAGGCCTATGACTCAAGTTATTTAAACTTCTTAAAGTCTTTACCTGCAAGCAAGAAGTATTGTACCCCAAAGCTTCGAATGTTTATGTTTTTTAACACAACAACACGGAATGCATGACCAGGGTTAGCGAGTGAAGCAGAGACCATGGCCAAGAAATTCCTCGGTGTGCTCCAGTGAGGCGTGGGAGCAGCTCCGAGGAATTTCCCAGCCCATGTCAGTCATTAGATTAACTTAGATAGATGGTTGAAGGGGAATAAAGGGATATGGAAACAGAGCAAGCACCTGAGATTAGGACTACTGCTTATTTGAGGATAAACAGCAACATGGACTGGTTGGACCAAATAGCCTGTTTCTGAGTTGTAATTTCTATGTAATTCTGTGTAATGAGAGTTTTATCAGTCAGTCTATACTACTTGAATCATCTTTAGGACGCTTTGTAACTTTATGGCTACTGCCTTAACTTGGGCTGCATTATTCAGGTCGTTCTTGAGCTGCTGAGACTCCTGTCCTCAACTGTAACAAACTTCTCATGTAAGTGGAAAGAGATTTCCAAAATAAATGTGAGCATTAGCTATGAATATGGGGTTTCCAGAAGAGAGATTGCAGGCCCTGAAACGTGAAGATTAAAGGTTGTGACATAACAAGCACTGTGGGAGAACCTTCACCACATGGACTGCAGCGGTTCAAGAAGACGGCTCACCACCACCTTCTCAAGGGCAACTAGGGATGGGCAATAAATGCTGGCCTTGCCAGCGGCGCCCACATCCCATGAAAGAATTTTTAAAAACAAGGATAGACCTGTATCATCGGAGCTAGCCCGGTTATCTGAAGCTGTGAGAACATGAACCCCTAAATATGAACACAGAAAGAAAATGTACGTCAGAAAGAGTGAAGGAGTCTAGTATGTACTTTCTCAAACCTGAAACAAATAGATTTCAATGTTTCATTAGCCACAAATAAAACCAATTTGATGGAGGATTGAACAGTTCATAGAGAAGCCTTACTTGATTTATCTGAATGGGATGTTTGATCCTCTGGTCTAGTCCAGGTCAGCAGCTCAGTACACTTGTTGTGTATATAGGAACTAAGTCATTGACAAATAGTTATATTAATAAAAATACTGGGAGCACAGGTTGTTTGCAAGATTCTCAATAACTTTATAGTTATGAAGTTGAAAGCACTGAGATACACTATCATGATTCTTTAGAACTTTCTTTTGTAAAGTAGATAGATATTTGATCATTCCTTTGTGATTTTGTACTTTAAACATTGAAGATTTGTCTGTGAGATTTGCTACAGGCAAAGAGTATGTTACAATCTAACATCCATTTATGTGTAACAACAGAAAATGCTGGAAAAACTCAGCAGGTCAGGCAACATCCGTGGAGAGAAATTTGAGTTGACGTTTCGGGTCGAACCCTTCTTCAAAACTGGAAAGAAAAGAAATTAGATTGAAGGCAGGGCTGCGATCGGACAAAAGAAGTGAAAGAAACAAAAGAGCTAGGCGAGATGGTAATCGGCTGAGATTAGGTGTAAAGTGTACTGGCAGGGCAAGAGATAGCTGCCAGGTGTGAGAGAGAAACAAAAGGAAAGCGGGGGGGGGGGAAAAGGAGTGGAAAAATTACAAGAAAAAATGTGTAATAGGGGCCGAGGTTATGATCTGAAATTGTTGAACTCAATATTGAGTCCGGAAGGCTGCAGAGTGCCTAATTGGAAGATGAGGTGCTGTTCCTCGAGTTTACGTTGAGCTTCCGTGGAACAATACAAGAGGCCAAGGACGGTGAGGTCCGAGTGGGAATGGAGCGGTTTATTAAAATGACAGGCGACCGGAAGCTCGGGGTCACCCTTACGGACTGAACGGAGGTGTTCCGCAAAGCGGTCACCCAATCTGCATTTGGTCTCCCCAATGTAGAGGAGACCGCATCGTGAGCAGCGAATACAGTATACTAGATTGCAAGAAGTACAAGTAAATCGCTGTTTCACCTGGAAGGGGTGTTTGAGGCCCTGGACAGTGGGAAGGGGGGAGGTATAGGGGCAGGTGTTACATCTCCTCCGCTTGCACGGGAAGGTGCCAGGCGAAGGGGAAGGGCTGTTTGGGGTGATAGAGGAGTGGACTAGGGTGTCTCGGAGGGAGCGGTCCCTACGGAATGCTGAAAGGGGAGGGGAGGGGAGGGGAAGATACGTTTGGTGGTGGGATCACTTTGGAGGTAGCGGAAATGGCGGAGGATGATCCGTTGAATGTGGAGGCTGGTGGGGTGAAAGGTGAGGACAAGGGGAACCCTATCATGGTTCTGGGAGGGAAGTGTAGTTCATTTTTAGGTTCCTTCCAAGTCTGCATGTTTTATTACGTCCTTTGAACAATTACCGTATGTGGAGATGTTCATATAATATACTGTAAATACATAGAATCAAAAATCAAATCTAAACGACATGGTACATCACATGAATATCTGAATAAAATGGTACATATGAGTTATGTGCTCTCATCAAACCTCTGAAAACTCAAACTCTCTCCTGAAAAGATAAGGGGGGAAAAATTGAGTCGCGCCACCTTTGGGGGCACTAACTTCACCGGGGCGCTACTTTTACGCCTCCGCGGCCGAAATTCATCAGTAGCGCCCCAAGAGGGAAGCTACAGGAAGCACCCCGTCTCCTTCTTGTGGCGCACCGAGGGAATATCGCGGCGCTATGTGCCTCGGTATTGCAGGCCTTCGCCTTGCGCAGCGCGACCCGGGGCCCAGCTGGACCACCGGGATCAGAGTGCCGGCAAAAGAGCCCGGCACTCAAGAGAAGTGTCGGGCTCATGGAGTGCAGCTGGCACTCCGCGGGAGGAGGGGGGGGTGCTGCTCAGGAGGCCAGGGACGGCAATGGAGGCAGGTGCTGGCAGGCGGCCAGCAACAAAAATGGCCGCCCGGCACCTTGCCTTTAATTAGCACCGCCCCGGCTGCAGGTAGGGCCCCCTGACGCCGTCAGAAATAGTGTCCGGCGGTAAGTCAGGGGGCACTACCAAAGATCGCGGCCGGGGCGCTGTGCACGGCGATGACATCATCACCTGCGGGATGCTAAAGGTTACCGCTGCCGCTAACCTCCTGCTGAATTTCGTGGGAGGTGTTGGCGGCACTGCACCTACCCACCCCAGCCACAGTCTGTTCGCCCTCCTGCCACCTGGGAGACGCTACAGATGCATTCGCACCTGAACGACCAGATTTAGGAACAGCTTCTTTCCCAGGCTGTCATCCTACTGAACTCCACAAATAAACTCTAAAGCCTGCACATCTGCCAATGCACTTTATTATGGTTATGTTTATGTTAATGTATTACAAGCCAAATGAATGTTGAATGTTTAAATGTCTTAATCTAAATGTACACTCTCGGGAGCCGCAAGCCTACATTTCGTTGTACTGCACTTGTGCACTAACAATGACAATAAAGTTGATTATGATTATGAATTTCTCCCCCAAGGAGTTGCCTCCTCAAACGGTAGTTAGAATTTTGGTCCAGGGATTCATCACTTGTTCCACTCTGCACCCTCATCATGTGACCTTTGCCTTTAAACATGAGAGTAGTGAGGATTGAAAAAGGGTGACTTGGTCCATGCAAAAACATTCCTGCAGTACATTTTCTGTCCCATCACAATTTACATAATCCTGCTATTTTTACATCTAATACCTTACTTGCTAAATTTTTCTTAACGTTTCGTTAAGTTGATAGCTATTTTTGAATATATCTTTTACAACTGCAACTATTCATCATGTGCACATATGACCTGTAATGCTATGCTATTTAAAGCATTAAGGAGCCCAAAGTATGCACCAAAACTGTCCTTTCTGCGCCCTGTTGCGGAGAACACCTGGACGTCCTGGGCATTTTCAGTCATTTGGGACTTGCAATGTTGCTCTTCCGTCATTTTGTACAACCACTGCTCACTGCCCAGTTACATTAGCAAAGTTTGGGATATTCATACAACTAAAGTTGTTGCTTTGTGTTTAAAAATGTTAAACAGATTCAATAGGGTAGATACAGAGAAACTATTTCCTGAGGTGGGATAAATCAAGAACGAGGGAACATCATAAAATTTAAAGCCGAGCCATTTAGGAGGGAAATCGGGAAGCACTTCTCCACAAAAAAGGTTAGTGGAAATCTCTCCCCAAATCTCTTGATTCTGGGACAATTGAGGCTTTCAAGGCTGAGAGGGATAGAATTTTTGTTGTTAGGTAAGGGTATCAAGGGATATGGAGCGAAGTGGGGTAGGTGGAGTTGAGGTACAGATCAGCCATGATCTCACTGAATGGCGGAGCAGGCCCGAGGGGCTGAATGGCCTCCTCCTGTTCCTATGCTCCTTTGCTTGAAAATGATAAAACTGCCAACACCGAAAAAGTGCATCTGATTGGCTGATATTTCAGCGTTGCCACAATCAAAATATTTTAAACAGGAATTGCTGGTTTAAAAACTGGGCATTCTGTGCTTTTACCGGTAGTTCACGGTTAGCAAAGAAAAGCAGACCTCTCTCTAACTCTGCACAGAAATAGCCCTTGATGTTTTCTTCTATATGTCACTGTCACTTCAACACTGCAGTCATATTTGCTACTATGTAAAGCAGAATGTTAATTGACTGCTGAGCTACTCAAAGGGAAGGGTGAATGGTTGATGTCAAATCAATTGGGGCCACAACACAGAAGCTTTGTTACAGGAAATGTAAGACATTTTATTCAGGCTATAACAACATGGTTTCAAACTAACACAGGCTTCATCAGGTGATGCGATCCTTCTAAAGAATCTATCATCTAGTGGCTGGCTGAATATAAGGGAGCACATTTACTACAACAAAGCTTCGGTATCCTGCCTCGCCTGATGTGTACAACTGGGTTAAAAATCAAACAAAAATTATGTTAATGCACTTCAACTATTTCCCATGTATTTTGTCTCAACTGAACTTTTTCAAATAAAGAAAACGGATCCCACTCTCGAATCTCCTTCCTAAATCTCTCGGCCTCCCCACCTTCCTGTCCTCCTTTAAAGCCCTCTTTAAAACCCAATTCTTTGAACAAACTTTTGATCGCCCCTCCTAATATCTCCTGCTTGGCTTGGCAACAGTTGTTTTTCCTGATGCCTGTGTAAAGCACATGGGATATTTTTCTATATTAAAGGCTTTATACAAATACAAGTTGTTGCTGTCCTATTGTATGCCGTTTGGACAGCCTTTTTTCCCTTACTCATTAACTAGCTCCCTGACTGCACCAAAGTGTAGAAAAGAAATGATCTAGTGACTAGTGGATCGCGAGTGGAGCTCGGGGCCAGGGATCGCGAGAATATCAGTGCTAATTTAATCCTGAGAGACACAACATCACTCATGTCCGAGACCGGGACCCAAGAGCGAGGACGAGCCCAGCAGCGAGGTCAAGGCCCAGGAGTGGCGCAGCGTGGACCAGCAGCGGGGTCGGGGCCCAGGGAAGGTGCGGCACGGGCCAACAGTGAGGTCAGGAGGACCACACTGCATCCTACGAAACCCAGGCAGGGAGGACCTGCGGGAAGGAGGGAGGAGGACAGTAGCAGTGTGTGTGTGTGTGTGTGTGTGTGTGTGTGTGTGTGTGTGTGTGTGTGTGTGCGCTAGGCCGTTGTAGCAGAGCCTGGTCGCCAATCCCCTTGGATCCCCTTGCTATTGGACCAAGACCTTGCTCTGTCAAGCCCGTGTGGTAGCTGGTGTGCAACGGCCACCCCACGTTAAAAGAATTCACGCACCGGCATCTTCCACCCTAACAAGAAGAAGTAGAAAAGAAAACTGGTTAACTTTTCAAACCTGCAATCCAAAGTTGCATAACATAGTAGAATAAGGGTGAAAGTTTGTCTAAAACCTGTTTGAAAAAAGGTTCTCGATTTGGGAGGAACCTAATTTTCTGGCTGTAAGTGGCCTTACGCAGAATCATAGGAGGAGGCCATTCGGCCCATTTTGCCTGCGCCGGCTCATTGAAAGAACTATCCAATTCGTCCCAATCCCCTGCTCTTTCCCCCATAGCCCTGCACATTTTTCCCCTTTATACTCAGGAATCACATTCAAAAAGAAGTAACCAAAAAAGCTCTCTGGTATGAGCTGACACTAATTCTGATGAACAATGTAATGATTTGTGGGTTTGGAGCTACACCAGATCTGACTTGCTTAAAAAATCACAGCTGAAACTGGGTGTGGCTTTCCCATAACAAACCATTTTCTTAATGGAAGGCACGGTTACAGCTTATTTACATGCTCCTTATGAATTGCAGGTTTCAGCCATTAGCTGTAGATAAATGAACAGAGCATGCATTTCAGGAAGAGAATCCAACTTTACTTTGAGAAAACCGCCTTTTCTATTTCCCAGTCATCCAGCAGTTAGAGATTCAAGTCTGATTTCCAGGGTCACCAAAGATTGAGAACTTGCAGATTCCACCAGTCAGTTGGAGATTCTGCCTTTTTCCTTTCGCCGACCCTTTCTCGGTACGCGTGGGTCTGAAAGCGATCCTTTTCAAGGATTTCTGTCTGATGTGGTCAAGTTCATCAGCACTCTGCTGAATTGATATTTCAGCTTCCAGGCTGAAAGTCCCCAAACCACTAAATCCTCTTAACTTTCTTCCTTTAACCCAACATATATCTTTCAAATTGCCTTAAGTGCACCAACTAGAGTCACAATGCCAAGTTTGGCTCCATGTACATAGAAACATAGAAACATAGAAGATAGGAGCGGGAGCAGCCCATTCAGCCCCTCGAGCCTGCTCCGCCATTCAATGAGATCATGGCTGATCATCCAAATTCAGTACCCTGTCCCTGCTTTCTCCCCATACCCCTTGATCCCTTTAGCCTTAAGAAATATATCTAACTCCTTCTTGAATATATTTAATGAATTGGCCTCAACTGCCTTCTGTGGTAGAGAATTCCACAGGTTCACCACTCTCTGGGTGAAGAAATTCCTCCTCATCTCAGTCCTAAATGGCTTACCCTTTATCCTTAGACTGTGACCCCTGGTTCTGGACTCCCCCGCCATCGGGAACCTCCTTCCTGCATCTAGTCTGTCTAGTCCTGTTAGAATTTTATAACATTTTCCTGGCTCCAGGAGCCACACTGTGACTTCCTACATTCAATCCAATATGCTTCCCCTCCTCACTAACCAACTTTGCTCTTCAGTGCACATCAAAAACATTCATTTGTCTTTTCTCCTCACAGATGCTGACTGACTGGCTGTGTAATTCCAGTGTTCTTGATTGATTTTCAGTATTTGCTTCCCCCCCTCCCCCTTTATTTTCATTTTAATTTCCTACATACAACAGTGACTACACTCCAAAAGTACTTCATTGGTTGTAAAGCGCTTGGAGACATCCGGTGGTCGTGAAAGGCGCTATATAAATGCAAGTCTTTCTTTTTTTATATATAGCTGAAGCCGGTAACTTCGTATCAAACTCTCTAACAAAATGTCCCCCTGAATTAAACAGCAGCAGAACCTTGTGAATGTTGGTGCAAATGATTATCCACGTCAACTGTCCGAACTGTCAAACGCTTCAAATCACTGCAGTGAAATAGTGGATAACTTGCAGGAAAGTATCAGAAGTCCAACAGTAAATGAGGCTGACTCCAGAGTAATTGCACCGTCATTACAGGAGTCACACTTGGGTATTTGTTTGACTCTAGATATAGTTCTCATTGGCGACCATGGAACGGTCCACATGCACAGTATTTCCAAAGAGGTTTTTGGCTCACTCTTCACTAACTATATGTTACAACCTCAGTTTACACAAATCACCTGTTGCAACGCTGACAATACGGCACCTCCCAAAGTCCATCAAAATGTATCGCCAGCTCACTTGTCCTTACCATCACTATGACAAAAATGTTCAGCTGATCTGGTTTCTCTCACCCCCAACCCATTGAAGTAAATGGCTCTGAAACCACTTGCTCGAACCTGTAAATCCCCAAACAATGTAGGAAGGTTTAAAAAAAATCTCAAATGGTACCCAATAGGTGCCAGTTACACAGCTCGCACACAGGAGGATACCAGGGTGTGCTGCAGATAAACAAAAGACTAAAAGCTTCTTTGTAAGCCAAACTAGCCACTTTCTCCTGGGAAACAATGCCTTTAATACCCACATCATCAACTTCAATATATCTTGCACCATCAAACCATCCTTAGAAAAAAGGGCAAACTATGAGGGAGAGACACTTCTCCAGGTCAGAAATCAGCTGATTTCACAATGAGGTGTCCAGAGATACTAAACTAAAGTGAAACCTCCCACTGAGGTGGGTTTGGAAACCTCGCTGAAAATTCTCAGCACAAAGATTACAACTTTGCTTTGTGTTCAGTTTCCATTTACATTCCCAGGGCTAAGATCTCTTTGGTAACATGTAGTTTTACAAAAGTTTTATCTATGACATCCCCAGTTTCTGAACCTCTTTTTGTCTCAGCTGATGGGAGCCACAATGAGCCACGCCCTCTGCCAGCTGACCCAATGTATAACGTGGTCATGTGATCTGCAGCCAGCCCTTTCTTAAAGCAGATCTGTCCGCAAACCTAATTAATATTGACCAATCCAAAATAGCATGAGCCATATTCTAATTATTATTTCTGCAAATAAACAATGTAGTAAGTTTCAAAAATATTATTGTTAATAATATAATTGGAAAAGAATCTCATTATCACTTACTTTGTGTTCAGGGTTCAGTTCTCTCCTTCAGCTTGTTCCAAAGATTGCCAGTAGGACTGGTATGTATTGTTTTTTACTATGGGTACTTGTATTGTTGACATTGTATTTGTCTGAAAAAATTTATTATTGTATTTGTACTGTTAATCTTAAAGCTGTTTTTTTTTTAAAGCTTAGCCTTATTGTGGTTAATGAATGTAATGGATTTATTATGAAGTTGATGTATTGTAACAAGTACTATCAGATTTAAATTTAAAAAGGTCAGCTTGTTCCAAGTACAAAAACCCAAAATCAAAGGTACGACTCCAACATGAATTTCACCTGCCAGAGTTAGGCACCCTGTGGAAGGTAAAGTTTTTATTCCCAAAGAACATGTCGACACTGGGTGTCTAAGAGCACAGATTTCATGAGTTTAAGATGCCCTGCAGTCTAATCAACTTGATGGATTCTGAGTTCTATAAGTAACAATTGTCCGAAAGTAGCACCGGTGTGAATTCTGAAGATGCGATTCCAGCCCAAAGATCATGTTCGATTTCACTGAGTTGCTATCCTCTTTCACGGGCCATGGCTAAAGTGTGCTGGGGTGGCCGCTTGCCTGGAGGATCAGGTTGACCTAAGGCATGGGTTGGAAAGCATGGCCCGTGGCAGATTCTGTATAGTGCTTATACCCCACTGCCTCATGGTAGATCGCAGGGAGTTCACTCAGGAGTAGGGGTCATGTATCAATGGAACAGTGATTTACAACTTTTAAATACTCTACCGGGTTATCTTGTAATATGACTTATGAAGGAAGGTTGAGCAGGCTGGGCCTATACTCATTGGAATTTAGAAGAATGAGAGGTGATCTTAGTGAAACATATAAGATACTGAGGGGGCTCGACAAGGTAGATGTAGAGAGGATGTTTCCCCTTGTGGGGAAATCTAGAACTCAGGGGCATAGTTTCAGAATAAAGGGTCGCCCTTTTAGAACTGAGATGAGGAGGAATTTCTTCTCTCAGAGGGTCGTAAATCTGTGGAATTCTCTGCCCCAGAGAGCCGTGACGGCTGGGCCATTAAATACATTTAAGGTGGAGATAGACAGACTTTTGCAAGATAAGGGAGTGAAGGGTTACGGGGAGCGGGCGGGGAAGTGGCTTTGAGCCCAAGATCAGCCATGATCTTATTGAATGGCGGAGCAGGCTCGAGGGGCCAAGTGGCCTATTCCTGCTCCTATTTCTTATGTTCTTAGGTAATATGTAATGTATTAAGTGAGGATGCTGTTACAATACAGGTACTGGTTTGAGGCCAGTACCTGCTAAGACAGGTGTGGGGCTGGCAGACCTGAGTTATACCGTCAGTTCTCTATCCTGTGGCCAGGAGGGGAAAAAAAGGGTATGTGCTTGTAATCACCAGCATCTGATATCGGGTTAAATCTGAATGTTAACAAAGAGGTGATCAGGTAGCTGGATAACTTGAAAACTTTTTGGTGCTCTCACATTAGGTGGCTTCCCAATCAGATTATTCAAAATGGCTTCAAATCGATCCAAACTGTACAGTGTAACTGGGCTATAAATGAATACATAACTCTAATTCTGATTGGAACAATATGCAAAGCAATGTAGATACTCCCTGTGTAAACCAACCAGAAACAGATGCATAATGTACAGAGAGCTCCACTTTCTGCCCAATGTGATAGACAATCAGTCTCATCCAGTATTGCTGGCTTCAGATCTATGCTAGATATCAGGCCAGTACTGTAACCGTGTACTGTAATTGTGTACAGATTTCACCCACTTAGAGCGCACTAGTGTAGTCCAGTGACTAAAGCAGTCAGAGAAAAGTGAAAAAGGACATTTTTTGATATCTGAAATTGAGAACAGGCTTATGAAACATTGCAGAATATTTTTTAAAAAGGGTCATTTAAATGTTATACATTCCCTGTATTTTCACAAACATGGAAAACTTCAAAAGAAGCCTTTACACATGCTAATACTTAGAAATAGAACTTTAATCTAAACGGCAGATACTGATTTTATCAACCACATGGAGACCTGAACTGGAAGAGGTTTTGCTGTTCTCTTGTATATTGTTTAGGGAGGAGGGGGCGGGGGATTACTTGTTACAGTGACGAGATGCTTCTAAAAAGCAGCAGGGCACAATGGCTGGCAGGTGAAGTCATTGACCACTTGTCTGCTAACCAGGAGGCCGTAAGCCCCAGCTCCTGCACTCCCTATCGCTCAGCCCACACCTCTTAGGTGCATGACAGTTCTCAGCAGGAAAAACTGATGCAGAGCAGCTTGTCCACAGCTCGTCTTGTAGGAGGTACAGCAACTTTGGTATTTGAGTACAGCCCTGTCCTATGGCCCACCCCTGCCAGCTACAGAAGTGCCTAGAGGACTAACACTTGCACTATGACAGGGAAATGGAGACAGGAGGACAAGGCGGGACAGCTGTAGTCAAAAGAAATTGCTTCATCACCAGTGTTTTACAGAGCTGCACAATCGCCCTTTATTTCAAGGCATGGTGCAATTTCTTTGCAAGGCCTTAGCCATTCCTTTCATTGAACTCAATCAGTCGAGGTCCACAGTTCCTTTCAATAAAACTAAGCAGGTGACTTCATTGTACAATGAGGTGCAGTCGAAGTGGGATTTTATTCGATGTACTTTTCCAAAGACCATATCGGATTATAAATGACTCTGTTCCAACAAGTTACCTGGTTTCACCTTTTATGATTGATATTTAAATGCTGTTCACAAGAGCTAAGCATGTCACTTGATTAAATAATAATATATATATATGCTGCTAGAGTATGGAGTGATTTTTTTATTCCAATGTGCATGTTTCTTTGGGGGGTCTGATCCTGAATTTTGCGTCTGTATAACTGAGTGCATCGGATGATCACTATCACCCATTCCCCCTCATGGTTACGTTGTAAAGGACACGAGCCCCAATTTTAACCGCCCTGCGCCTGACTAGAACAGGGCGGGTGTTAAATTGGTGGCAGCGCGCACCACCGGCTTCCCATTGACTTCGTGCCGTCGCCATTTTAACAGGCATGTTTTGGGCAGCGTGTGAGGTCCTCGCTCCGGGCAGGCGATTGCCTCATTGGCATTCAAAATTTGGCGTCTGATGATGTCATTCAGACACCGACGAGAGTTTTACACGTCGGCGCGCATTGGGCACCCGTGCCAGGAGCAGCAGGCCCAAGAGAGGGCTGGACAGGCAATAATTTCACTTTTTTTTTACTGGTTTCCATGTGAGCCAGGAGGAGCAGGAACAGCCTGCTACTGCGCTCACCCCGTCCCACCTGCTCGCCTCACGTCATTCCTGCCTGGTTCGGGTGGTAGTCGGGTTTGGACTATGTTAATGAGAAACGGGAGTTAAAATCTCCCGGAACTCACATCAGCGAGTCGGAGTCTGTTGCTCGTCCCAAGGTTAAAATTGGGACTAACTGTCTAGTGTGAAACTGAACCATACGGATGAGGAAGATTCAATCCCCAATCTGTGTCAAGTTAACTGATCCCTGTTGGGATTGAGATACTTAACTTTGGAGCGTCTGATCACTATCCCCCGGCTCCTGTTAGATGGTGTGTATACATAGACATGCAGTGAGGACTGGTCTGCGATTAGCTGCGATGGGCTCACAATTGAATAGCCTACCTCAATATGTAAAGCAACGAGGACAGTCCCTGTGTTTAAACCAGTTACCAACTGATGCATATGCAGAGAGGGTCTATCAAAGTGATTGGTTTACAATTGAATAGCTTACATAAGTATGGAATACAAAACAATATACGCATCCAACCCTCACTGTCTAGGTTCCATTTGGGCAGCTAATGTGCTGTGGAACGTTACTCTAACATGAGTCAGCACCCTTCCTTATAGTTAGACGATGTAAAACATGCAATTGGTTCACTCGCTAATCCAGTATTTTCTATAGATGAGCCTTGGTGTTTAATTCTTCATTAAGTTTAAACTTATCTTTGAAATTAATTAATTTGAAAAAAAATCAAACTTCTGAAATGTGCTTCTGTCTTCAAGCATAATGACCACCTGTGTGACTGACTGTGGCCCCCTGTTTCTCCTCATTCTTCTTGATCTCTCTGCCACCTTCCACACCATTGACCCTTCTATCCTCTCTAGAGTTTCTCCCTTGCATCCACCTCTGGGGCAGTGTTCTTTCCTGGTTCTGCCCTTATCTGATTCAATGCAGAAACTATGGGGTCGATTTTCATTGACCCGTGGAGTCGGGATTGGAGGCGTGCGGGGGGTTACAGTCCCGAATTCGGGGGTCCCGACACCATCCTGCCCCCCAACCCGCCCCCATGCCAGTTTCAAAGGAGGCGGGTACCTGCCCCACACTGGGACCCGCCGACCCGAGGCGGGAAGGGATTAGTGCCAATTAACTGCCTGTTAACAGGTAGTTAACAGGCAGTTTTTAGCCTAATCCCTATTTTAAAGCTTGAAGTGTGGGATTCCCAATGGCTCCAAACCACACCAAGTTAGAGGAGTCGGGCTGTCGGGTTGAAGGACTTGGAGGGGTCGAGATGTCGGTATTCAGGTGAGTGATGTGTGCATGAGTGCAAAGGTAAGTGTGTTTGGTGTGTCTAAAGTGTGTAAAGATGTTTAAATTACCTGTACTTACCTTTTCAGCCTTCCTTCCTCTAGGTTTCGGGAGTCCATCATCTAACCGGCACAGAAAGCAGAATGGCTGCGAACTGTCAAAAGTGATAGCCTGCAGCTTTCTGTGCCGGTGAGATTTCTAACTGAGTCTGTGTAGAAGGACTCAGGTTAGAAGTAAGACTGTCAGTGTTTGACAGCTTCAAACAGCTGTGAAACACTGATATTTCATCTGTCAAAACATCTTGACAGATGAAATTTCAGTCTGTGACGGCCCTTAATTGGCCCTTGGGCTCAACAAGGTCAATCAAGTTAAAATCGCGTGAATTGGCCGCATCTCGATGGAGGCGGGACTACAACCCCGAAAGTTGTAGTCCCGCCTCCTTCCCGACTTCTGAACAAAAATCACCCTCTACATTGCTTCTCCTCTTCTGCTCACATGGTCACCCTGGCTTACCTACAGGTCCTTCCTTATCTCCCTCCTCTTATATATCTATCTGCTATTTCATAGTGACATTATTCAGGAGCATGGGATCAACATCTACCTTGCTGTCTCCTCTATTGACCCAAAGGTCGTTGTCACACTCTCAACACACCTGTCCGATATGAAGACCTGAATGAGCCAAACCTTCCTCTAGCTGAATGCCAGAAAAGTTAAGCCAACTTCTTTGACCCCTATCAGCACACTGCTGCACCTCAGGTCTTGTTTCCATTCCACCTCCGCAGATGCCACCTTAAGATGTGCTCAGAGGCGCAAAACTCTGGTGACTGTACACTAAGGGAATCAAGGGATCGGGTGGAAAATATGCCTACTCATAAAAACATAAGAAATAAGAGCAGGAGTAGGCCATTCGGCCCCTCGAACCTGCTCCGCCATTCAATGAGATCATGGCTGATCATCCAAATTCAGTACCCTGTCCCTGCTTTCTCCCTATATCCCTTGATCCCTTTAGCCTTAAGAAATATATCCAACTCCTTCTTGAATATATTTAATGAATTGGCCTCTACTGCCTTCTGTGGTCGAGAATTCCACAGGTTCACCACTCTTTGGGTGAAGAAATTCCTCATCTCTGTCCTAAATGGCTTACCCCTTATCCTTAGACTGTGTCCCCTGGTTCTGGACTCCCTCACCATTGGAACATCCTTCCTGCATCTAGTCTGTCCAGTCCTGTCAGAATTTTATAAGTTTCAATGAGATCACCTCTCATTCTTCTAAACTCCAGTGAGTACAATCCCAATCGACCCAATCTCTCCTCATACGTCATTCCTGCCATCCCAGGTATCAGCCTGGTGAATCTTCACTGAACTCCTTCCATGGCAAGAACATCCTTCCTCAGATAAGGCGACCAAAACTGCACACAATACTCAAGGTGTGGTCTCACCAAGGCCCTGTACAACTGCAGCAAGACATCCTTGTTCCTGTACTCAAACTTTCCTGCACTATCCCCATATCCCTTGATTCCCTTAATATCCAAAAATCTATCGATCTCTGTCTTGAATATACTCAACAACTGAGCCTCCACAGCCCTCTGGGGTAGAGAATTCCAAAGATTCACCACCCTCTGAGTGAAGACATTTCTCCTCATCTCAGTCCTAAATGGCCGACCCCTTATTTGGAGACTGTGGCCCCTGCATCTACCCTGTCAAGCTCTGTAAGAATTTTGTATGTTTCAATGAATTCATCTCCCTACATTTGGCCCCCTCATCCAAATCATTGATATAGATTGTGAATAGCTGAGGCCCAAGCACTGATCCTTGCAATACCCCACTAGTCACAGCCTGCCAACCCAAAAATGACCCATTTATTCCTATTCTCTGTTTTCTATCCGTTAACCAATCCTCAATCAATGCTAGTATATTACCCCCAATCCCATGAGCCCTAATTTTGTTTAATAACTCCTGCTCCTATTTCTTATGTTCTTACGACAGCAACATTGTCTACCTCTGCTTCAATTCTCTCCTCCCGCTGCCGAAACCCTAGCCCATACCTTCACCTTAAGGCCTGACTCCTCTAAGACTCTCCTAGCTGACATCCTCATCTCAGTCCTTCATGCGCTTCAGCTGACACGAAACACCGCAGGCTGCAAGCTGAGCTGCGCTAAATCCCACACTCCCACCTTAGTCTGCCGGCTTCACCAGCTCCCTAATACAAAAGCAAAATACTGTGGGTGCTA
The DNA here is from genome assembly GCF_052327205.1 of Somniosus microcephalus. Lineage (NCBI taxonomy): Eukaryota > Metazoa > Chordata > Chondrichthyes > Squaliformes > Somniosidae > Somniosus > Somniosus microcephalus. Next base: position 31,129,926 of record NC_141009.1, read on the forward strand.
GAAATCTGTTCTGACGAAGGGTCGTCGACCTGAAACGTTAACTCTGTTTCTCTCTCTACAGATGCTGCCTGACCTGCTGAGTATTTCCAGCATTTTCTGTTTTTGTTTCACCAGCTCCCTAGATTGGCAATCTCACAATTTGCACACTTGTTTTCAAATGGCTCCACATCTACCTCTATGATCTCCTCCTGCTTTATGAGCCCACGTGCACCCTCTGCTCCTTCTCGCCCCTCACCCCCTTCACTACTCCACTGGTGGTCGCTCCATCAGCCGCTACGCAGCTGCCTTCTGGGGTTTTCTATCCCGTTCCCTCGACCTTGGCATGAGCCCCTGATTTCAAAAACCTTCCCCAAACCCTGTGGCTGTACCTCTGATTACCCTTCCATTCTTTACTCTTTCCCCATGCTTTTGTTCCTCATTGTAAAGTGATCTGAGACGTCTCCCCTGCACTTGACAAACACTAAAAATGCAAGTTGCCGTTGAAATCCTCAATAATTTCACCATTCTCAGCCCGCATAAGGGATTCTAGATGAGGAATTCCATAAATCGATGTGATTTTCTTCATCAGAATTATGCGGGGATAAGTTTGAATGTTTATCCTTCCCTTGAAAGCAGAAATGTTACTGAACTGTCATGTTAATGAAAAATGAACCTTTAGCAAAACACCAAATGGTGTATGTCTCCCTCTCATGGTAATTCGCAATATTACAACCTGATAAATGAAAACTCTGGGAATAAACTTTTTCGGTCTCGTCCCGTTTGGGGGCGGTAACTTTTGAAAGCTGGGAAACTTAGCGCCAGGCGCTAATGATTCCCAGCTTTTCCTAAATTCGGTGTTTGCACTCCAGGAAGGAAGTGGAGCGCTAAATCAAGCGTCCCACTTCCTTCCTGGAGCGCTAAAGGACGCAGGCGGGGCGGTATTGGTGCAGCGCTGCACAAATTCCCGTACAGCGCTGCACAATGATCTGAGGCTCTTTCCCTCCCTTAAAGGGAAGGGCCATCGCTGCAGGCTTTGCATTGGGACCAGTTAGCTGGTCCACGACGGCAGCCGCGATGCAGCCTGATCAGCCCCACGCCCTCCAGCAGAGTGCCGGGCTGATCGATCGCGGCCCAGGAGAATTGCAAAAAATTGAGAAAAAGCATTTCAGAAATTTTGCAACTTATCTCGGCAACCTCCCCTTTAACTTCCACCCCCGAAACGCCCGGGCCTAGAAATTCAGTTGCGTTCGCCAGCCGTTAACGCCATAAGAGGGGTATATTTCCAGCGCTAGGCACTTAGCGCCCGGGCGCAGACCGATCTGCGCCTACGCCCAAATTCAGTTGACATTTAGCGCCGGCGCAAAGTGTTTGCGCCCGCTCAGCTGCGCGCGCAGCTTATGACGTCATTTCGTCGTGCAACGCTGTTTGTGCGCCCCAAACCGGAAATTCAGTGGCGCCCGCCCAATGTGGGCGTGGCGCTGTTAAGAACTGTGAAGTGGAACGCAACAGAGGCCCTGTGGGCCTCGGGGAGCGCTAATTAAAGGGCACTTACACTGACCTATAAAGCCCAGCCATTTTGCTGCAATGACTTTACTGCTTTGGATTTCTGGACAGAGACCAAGGGACAGAGCTTACTGATTTGGGACAACATAGGAGAGGTATTTTTGGCTTCTGGCCAGAGCTTTGACATTTGAATCATTGTGATTTCACTGTTTGCAACTTTATTATGGGGGCTGTATGGGGGCCGTATGGGGGCCCAACCCTCAGTTGCAGCATTATGTGCGAAGGGGTCGCAGACACTGTGAGAGAGGGCCAGCCATGCCTAGACGCAGAGGGGCCATCAGGCGTCGGCAACGTAGGCCTTACCCACTCAGGCAATACCGGCAGCAGGTGTCCTATCTCACCATGACTGCGGCGCATTGTGTTAAGAGGCTGCGCTTCAGAAGGGAGGTGGTTGCAGAGATCTGCCAGCTGCTTCACAGAGATCTGCGTCCACAGCTGATGTGCAGGACGTCTCTCTCGGTGGAAGTGACGGTCACGGTGGCTCTGAACTTTTATGCAAGCGGCTCCTTCCAAGCCGCTGCAGGGGACATAGCGAACATCTCCCAGTTCGCCACGCATCGCTGCATCCGGCAGGTCACCGATGCACTTTTCGCAAGGAGACACCAATTCATCTCCTTCCCCATGACCCTACAGAGGCAGGAGCAGTGTGCAGTCGGATTTGGCAGGATCGCGGGCTTCCCCATGGTGCAGGGCGCCATTGACTGCACGCATGTGGCTATGCGGGCACCTATCGACAATGCCGAGGATTACCGCAACCGGAAGGGCTACCATTCCCTCAATGTACAGCTGGTGTGTGACCACAGGCAGTGCATCCTAGCTGTCAATGCCCGCTTTCCAGGAAGCAGCCACGATGCATTTATCCTGTGCCAGACTACTGTGGCTGACATGTTCGAGGCACAGCCTCCACCAAGGGGATGGCTTATCGGGGACAAGGGCTACCCTTTGTGTACATGGCTCATGACCCCGCTCCGCGCGCCCAGGACCCCAGCGGAGGAGGCATACAACGAAAGCCATCAAGCCACAAGGAACATCATAGAGCAAACAATAGGCGTCCTCAAGCAACGGTTCCGCTGCCTGGATCGTTCCGGCGGATCTCTACAGTATTCGCCGGATAGAGTCTCCCAGTTCGTCGTCGTGTGCTGCATGCTGCACAACCTGGCTATCCGCAGGACTCAGGCACTGCCACCTGACATTGCACCACCACCTCAGGAGGACGAGCAGGAGGACCATGAGGAGGAGGAGGAGGAGTACCAGCTCAGGAGGGAGCCACAAGGTCCAAGGGCCGTCCGCCGGCGGCTTATTGAACGACACTTCTAGGCCCCCTGTCAGGGAATGGCCTGTGGCAATGAACGCACCTGAAGGCAGCCGCTCCGCAAGCCCTCAGCCGGTTAACGCAACAACCACTTGAAACATGACACCTGGACATGCTGAATAAATAAAAAGCTTTATTTCACAAACTCAGGGCCCTTCCCACATGAAACAGAAAAACAGACAAGACCCCCAAAAAACAGTCAAAAACATCTGTCACTCCCAAAACCTGGGGAGGACTAACAAAACTTGCCCATCCAAATGGCCTTCATCATCGGCCTTACAAAAATAAGCCCCCCCCCTCCACAACACAAACACCCCCATAAAAACAAAAAATGCCTTGATCTTTGGCCTTACCAAAATAATCCCCCCCCAGAACACAAGCCCCCCCATATAAAAGCCCCCCCATATAAAAAAAACCGCTATCACCACACTCTACTGGGTGTGCCGAGAGGGCGAGTCCTTAGACAGGCTTCTCCGGCCCCTGCCCGACCTGCTGCTCCGCCTCAACCTGGGCCCTGTGGCTGTGGCAAGGCTGGGGGAAGGCTCATGAGGGCGACAATGCGTGTCGGCAGATGCCCTTGGGGGTCGGCCTAGACGAGGCCCGGCCCGGGAGGGGCCGGCTGGTGACTGCTGCAGCTGTGGCTGGCCAGCATCAGTCTCAGCAGCAGCTCGTCGCACCTTGGCTGGGGGAGTGGCAGTGTCGGCTGCACCAATGGGGGCAAGCTGGCTGATGGCAGGCGCGCGCTGTTCGCCAGAGACACTGGCACTCGGCCGGGCTGGCAGTGCAGCAAGCGCAGCAAGCTGGTGGAGGCCAGACCGCTGTGCTGCAGCAGGGCGGTGGGTGCCCTGGCGATGCTTCCGCGCCACAGCGAGTGTGGCAGAAGTGAGTGCCCGAACTGCCCTGGTATGTGCCCGCATCAGCTCTGCCAGTGTCTGGACGGCACCACTCATGTACTCGCGACTCGCGTCCTGCGCTGCCGCGAGTTGCTGGACACCCCTGTCGTGCGCTGCCGCGAGTTGTTCGACCCCCCTGGCCTGTGATTCGCCGAAAGCGACCACACTATGAGCCAGGGACTCAATGGCCTGAGGCATCTGTTGCACAACCCCCATGAACTCCTGGTGGCGCCGCTCCGACGCCGCCGACATCTCATCGAGGAGGCGCACCTCCTGGGCGAGGACCGTCTCCGGACTGGAGGGCGGACTCTCCCGCCGAGCTGGCCGACCCTTCCCGCGTGCGTCGACCCCACTGGGCCCAGGAACTGCCCTCCCCTGCAACACCTCCCCCCTCTGGGGAGAAGGCCGCCGTGCTGCCCGACCCTTCCCGCATGCATCAACACCACTGGGCCCAGGAACTGCCCTCCCCTGCAACACTTCCCCCTGGCTCTCCTGCAGGCCAGACGTCTCCCCTCCATTGCCATCCCCTGGCGCGGATGAGGGTTCCCCCGATGTGCTGCCTTCCTCCTGGTCCTCGTCGTCCTCCTCCTCCAAGGGCCTGGCACTCTGAGCTTGAGGGACCACCTCCTCCTCACCAGCTGAAAGCAGGAAGGCACAAGAGTAGCTTTAGAGTGAGGACAGGGCGTCAGCGAGGGAGGCCTGAGTGGTGGCATTATGCGCATTTGTCGGACAGTGGGAAAGGATGTAGATCTGAAGCGCAAGGGCAACGAGAGAGGTCCAACCAGTCATGTCCTTACCAGTGGGTCCCAGTACAGGGTCCGCATCTCCGATGGCAACAGGGCCAGTCACCCGGCCACGCATGAGTCGAGCCACGCTCTCCTCCAGCTCATTGAGCGCCTGGTACTCGGGACGGCCTCCACCGGTGACAGACTGGCTCCTCAAATTCCGCGCCAGCTTGGCCTGCAAGAGAAAGGACGGCCTGTAAGGCCAGTGTGGTGCCCTGTTGCTGTGTGCACTGCCTCCCATGGTGGAATAGCTTGGCCAGTGTGGTGCCCTGTTGCTGTGTGCACTGCCTCCCATGGTGGAATAGCTTGGCCAGTGTGGTGCCCTGTTGCTGTGTGCACTGCCTCCCATGGTGGAATAGCTTGGCCAGTGTGGTGCCCTGTTGCTGTGTGCACTGCCTCCCATGGTGGAATAGCTTGGCCAGTGTGGTGCCCTGTTGCTGTGTGCACTGCCTCCCATGGTGGAATAGCTTGGCCAGTGTGTTAAGTGCAGAAAGTGCTATTGATGATCATGCCAGTGCCATTGCTGCGGGAGGAGGGCTGCCCATTAGGCCTTTGAGGTCCCTTTGCACATAATGTGAGGTGCACATGCAAGGATGAGGAGGACACTGGAAAGGGTACTCACCTTCACCAACCGAGTGAGGTCGTTGTACTTCTTCCGGCATTGGTCCGCACTCCTGGGGACATCGCAGGTGGATGACACCCTGCGGGCGATTTTCTTCCAGGCTTTCCTGTACTGCCTCCTGGGAGCCTTCTTGCCACTGTCCGGGCACAAGATCTCTCTTTTGTTTTCCACACCATCAACCAGCACCCTCAGAGCATGCTCTGAGAAGCGCTGCGCTCGTTCACGGGCCCTCTCCATGGCTTCAGGCGCTATTTTGGCCCACCAGCAGTGTTGAGGCCTAGCTGCAGGGCTCCACTATGCAGGGCGTGGCAGCAGTCAAAGTCGACCCTTCCCCCTTTAAGAGCTGGCCGGCGTCAGGGTGTCTGCTGTCAATCAAAACATGCCCGCACCTGCGCTGCGCCCGGCCTCGGCGTTATCAGGCCGCATCTCCGGCTTAGCGCCTGAAGATAGCATTGCAACGCCAGTTTCAGCGCTCGTCCAAACTCTTGGCCAAATCTACTGAATTTCGGCGAAGTGGCCTACACTTTCTGGCGGGCGCTAACTTTAGCGAACGCCCGACTTTAGCGCCCCAAAAGTGTCCAGACTGAATTTCTAGGCCCCGGCCTCCCGAACAACGCCTCCTGCAGCTGTCGGTGTTTTCGCCCGGCGAAGCTGCAGGGAGTGGAACCGAATTTCCAGTCCGGGGCGATACGCACGGCAATGATGTCATGATCTCCCGGCGCAGGAGTTCGTTGCGCAGAGTGTTACCGCCGCCACAAACCTCCCGGCCAAGTTAGCGGGAGTCATTCATCTCGCCGTGCCCGGGCGGTACGTCATTATCGCCCCGATATCGCCCCCACGGAGGCGTTAACGGGAGGCGCTAATTAAAACCTTTTTATCTTTCCTTTTTAACTTTACCTTTCCTCTATCTCCCAAGATAATCACATCTTATTTTATTTGTACCAGGAGGATCAATTTAGTTGGATAACATGCTCACGTTATAAAAATTAACTTTTGAGATGTTTTCTGAGTTTCCAATTTTGACTCCTACAGACTTTCCAGTGTCACAGAGATGATGGGGGCCTGCTACAATTCAGAAGGCACAAGAGGGTAAGGATGGAGCTGATCGTAATGTGCACAAAGCTGTAAATGTACAACATTGTTACGCATAGAGGCCAGAGAAATTCATCCCCCTAAGAAAAGAAGGGGCGGACAGAAGCTAGGTCATTTATTTTTATTTCTTCGCGGATGTGGGCAACATTACCAAAGCCATATTTAATGCCCCATCGCTGGCTGCCCTGAGACGGTGGTGGTGGGCCTTCTCCTTGAACTGCAGCAGTCTTTGTGCTCCCGCAATGATGCTAGGTTGGGTATTCCAGGATATTGGCCCAGCGACGATGAAGGGTTGGTGCTACATGTCCAAGTCAGGGCAGTAATTTGGAGGGAACTTGGAGATGATATTAATGCTGTATATCTATTGGGGTAGAGGTCACAGGGCTGGGAGGTGTAAGAAAACACTATTTACTGTAACTTTTGCTGTAACTTGAAAAGTTGACCAAATTTTATGTACCATCATGCTTCGCGAGGCCAAGAGACTGGTTGCTGAGATGCTACGGTTGTAAGCTGTGAAAGCTGCCAATTGTCTTTCAACAGATAAGGAAAACAGACTTTTAAAGTTCTGTAGGAACTGACTATTGTGCTGTGGAATCAGTGCAAAAACAGAAACATCTTCAAACTATGGAATGTAACTGGCCTTGAAGCCCACGAATGCTTAACAAACTATTGATAAGAAGAACTGAAAAACAACTGATGATCATTGTCTGTAAAATTAGAGACACGTACACAGTGGGAGGGTTGCCAAGTTTTAAGGTATAAAAGATGCTGTTAGAAGACACTTGGGGCTGCTGCAGTCAGGGGCAACTTGGTCCTGGTTAAAGGCGTATGTCTAGTCATCGCTGAATTGACCACTCACTAGTGTTAGTACGTATGTGTTGTGGGCTTATTATCACTTAATCTTAAAGTAAGGGAATAAATCTGTGGGTGCTTAGATATAATCGGGAGTATTATATGCAACAATTTTGTGTGAACTTACTTGTAACCTCTTGCTGATTTTAAGTAAAGGAATTTATTCCTGAATCCTTGGGTTTTGTGTTGTCTGTTCGACGGGTTTGGACTTTGGAAACTGTTTGGACGGATTGGAGGACAAGGGTGAATCTAAACAGCTTACAGAGTTGCTGTTGAAATAACCTCGGTTAGTTGCAGCAGTGCATCCTGTAGATAATACATTCTGGTGCTATAGTATGCTAGTGGTCAAGGGGGTGAATATTGAGTCCAATGCAGAGGCGCTGATCAATCAAACTGCTGGATGGTTGGAAGCTTCTTGAGGGTTGTGGTGAGTATTCCAGCACACTCCTGACTTAAGTCTTGTAGAAGGTAGAGAGCGTTAAGGGGTCAGTAGGTGAGCGTCTCATCACAGAGTACCCAGCCTCTGACCTGCTCTTGTAGCCTCGTTGTTGATATGGCTGGTCCAGCTAAGCTTCTTTGTCAATGGTAACCCTCAGGATATTGATGGTGGAGGACTCAATGATGTTAGTGCATTTGGCGGTTAGGGGAGATGGATAGGCCTTCTCTTCTTGAAGATGGTCATTGCCTGGCACTGATGTAGTGCAAAATGCTACCTGCCACTCTTCAGTCCAAGTCCTGTTGTAGACAGGCATGGGCTGCTTCATTATCGGGGGAGTTGTGAATGGAGCTGAACATTGTAGAATCATCATGCATCAGAATTCAGCGTTGTAAAGGCATGGGCACTGGCCAGTTAGATTTCACTGTGGGCACTGGCAAAAAGTTCTTCTGATCAGCAGTCCATCTGACGGATGGTGTGAGCTCCCTTGTTGACGATACATTGGGGTCAGTGGTTAAAGCCGTTTTTATTACATGAGATTCTGGGATTCTGACCAGGTGTTTGGGAGTTGCATTCCATGATTCCGTCCATTTTTCAGTAAAATGATGACCTTGTCTGTAAAGGACCTTCCCACAGGACCATGGAAAACGTTGGCAATAAAGGAGTTTGCAATAATGAGATGACTACTACAAAGTCACCATGGGAATTATTTCCAATAGTGCGGCATATTTTAAAGATGGGGATTGTTAAAATAACATATATTTTAAATATAACGTCCTGAAAGATTCTCGTGATAGCCTGTGAAAAGCTGCAAAGAATGTTTATACAGCTATGCTTGTCCAACGACATAATCTACAAAGCACCAAGTCATCCCTATGTTTGCGCAAGCTCCAATAAGTCACAAATTCTTGTGGTCCACAGACGGCAAAACAGGCCTGTCTGTAAACCTTTGCTTGCATCTGTTAACCATTGTCGCAATCACCTGGTCTGCAGGTCTTTACCTATAAAGTGCTTGATCGCTTTACGTGATAAGGTTGCTTTCTTCACTTCTTTGTCCGTAATCACTTCCTGCTGTTCATTGACCCATTATCTACAGCGGGATACACCGCACTGAAAACAAGAGGGAATAAAGCAGGTGTCAAAGATATTTTTTTTTCACTAGTCACGAAAACCCTTTAGTTAAGACCAGGGCACGGAAACCATTGTAGCTTCAAAGCTCAGTTGCAAGAGCAATTGTATTTCACCCACTAATTCCCCAGTTCTGTATCAATTGTAGATATTCAACTGTGATAACTTAGCCACTGCGACTGTATCTGATCACAAAAGTTCTATGCTGGTCTTGGGACACAGAGAGTCAGCTCACAAGACGGATACAGAGGATGAAAGCCATTCAGCCCAACCCAGTTCATCCATACAGGAATACCTACAGTCTCTCCATCACGACATCCAGCAGTTTCTTAAACGAGTCCTAGGCTTCTGTCGCCTTGATCTACTAAAATACTACAGTACCTGGAAGCCCATTCCACATGTTGATGAAGAACTTTCTGACAGCAGTCCGAAATTTGCCTTTCACGAAGTTGCCTCCTTGTCCTACTGCCATAGTTTAATTTGAAGTAAAGTAATTTGAAGCGGATGGTCATCCCTGGTGGGAGTTGGAGGCCCGGCAGATTTGAAACGCCGCCAGTCAAGTGCTCGGCCGTTTCTGGCGGAAAACGGCTGCTGGCCAGTGGAGGAGGGTGAACACTGGGTGGCCCAGAGGCATCAGAAGACGGCTGCCGGCAGCAGTGTGAGTCTGGGGGGCGGGGATTCCGAGGGTCTTGCGATTGCGAGAGGATGGGGGAGTCCAGGGGCAAGGGAGGTCCAATGTTTCCAGGTGGGTCCCGGAGGAGCACTCCTGCTCCTCTTGGCCCTTCAAGGAAACCTAAATAAATTTAAAACTACTTCTCTCTTCTGCCCTTCGATGCAGCTTCCGGCAGAATTGGCCTGGTGAGGGAGGCCGCACTGCTCGCGCCTCAGGCTAATATTGCAGTGGGACCATGATGACATCATCGGGGTCCAATTGTCATATTTAAAGCAAGACCCCAGCTGTCTTCCGGTGGGTGTCCTACGTGCCCATTGAAAACAGCAGGTTAAAGTCCAATCCCACAGGAAGGCAGCTGGGTCCGGGAGCGGTAAAACTCCCCCCCAATAATGTGGATCTACAATCGTTTTTTTGCATGCCAACATTTCATCTCCATCTCCATGTCAATGTTCCATCACCATGTCAATGTCCAATCTCCATCTCCATGTCAATGTTCCATCACCATGTCAATGTCCAATCTCCATCTCCATCTCCATGTCAATGTTCCATCACCATGTCAATGTCTAATTTCCATCTCCATGCCAATGTCCAATCTCCATCTCCATGCCAATGTCCAATCTCCATCTCCATGCCAATGTCCAATCTCCATCTCCATGCCAATGTCCAATCTCCATCTCCATGCCAATGTCCAATCTCCATCTCCAGGACAATGTTCAATCTCCATCTCCAGGACAATGTCCAATCTCCATCTCCATGCCAATGTCCAATCTCCATCTCCAGGACAATGTTCAATCTCCATCTCCAGGACAATGTTCAATCTCCATATCAATAACCTCCTGTATTCAAAATCCAAACCGATCCACTTTTTTGCTAAATAGTCCACTTCACATTACCCGCCCGCAGTGCACACACCTCTCAATTCTCTCAGAGCAATGGTTGAATCGTTCCACCCTGATCACCTCTGTCCCATTCTGATGAGTCAACAAAAATCTTGTTTTTCTTTCAGTTCTTAAAAGACTCCATGGGGTGAAACTTGTCTTGGGAAAGAAAATCAGGTGGAGAGTGAGCGGGCTGCCGATACACTACTTCCCAAAACAAATCCCCCACCACCCCACCACCCCAACCCCCCACAACATTTCTTCACGTCTCTCACAAGTCAAAGCAGCAGTTACTACTCCTTACCTTTCATGGTTCCACCCTTAGTCCTTCTTCAACTACTGCAAAACTAGAGGCCATCAATATAAGATAGTCACCAAGAAATCCAATCGGGAATTCAGAAGAAACTTCTTTACCCAGAGAGTGGTGAGAATGTGGAACTCACTACCATGGGGAGCGGTTGAAGCGAATAGTATAGATGCATTTAAGGGGAGGCTAGACAAGCATATGAGGGAGCAGAGAATAGAGGGTTACGCTGAAAGAGTTAGATGAGGAAGGATGGGAGGAGGCTCGAGTGGAGCATAAACGCCGGCATGGACTGGTTGGGCCGAATGGCCTGTTTCTGTGTCGTATATCCTGTGTAATCCTATGTAACTGTTGGACATTCTGTGCCTTACTATTTATCCTGACCCCAAGTGGAATTCCCGAATCTCCTCCATCACTAAAACTGCCTTCAGGAAATGTGTTTCCTTTTGTGTGCCAGACACCACCACTCGCCTCCTTGTTACTGAATTCGACACTTCCACCGAAGCAGTTTGATGAGAAAAATGTGGTCTGACTGACTGCTGAGTAGCCGTTAGTCCGTAACAGAGTCCCATATTCTGGGGACAAAGCTTGAACAGTAAAAGTAATATCATTTACATTCTTCAAGGGACTGTTACATCCAGTGATTTCATCCTAATTGTTTCTGATTACAGTTTTTATGAGTAATCAGTGGGGATTTGAAAAATCCATAAAACTCATCCGAGATCACCCTGGGATTGGTAAACGGAGATCCCTATACTGCAACACACTAAAGGGCGCCCCCATCTTTACATCGTTCCCAGAGTAGCCCCTCTGTAGGTGACTGATCAGTATGGATGTTCCGTGGATTTGATGGAAAAGTCTATTAGCAGGTGTAATGAATGCCCCAGTATATTTAACAGTCTGTAAGCGTGACCCTGAGCTTCCGGTCGCCTGTCACTTTAATTCTCCGCTCCACTCCCACTCTGACCTCTCTGTCCTCGGCCTATTACACTCTTCCAACGGAGTTCAACGTAAGCTCGAGGAACAGCACCTCATCTTTCGATTAGGCACTTTACAGCCTTCTGGACTCAACATCGAGCTCAACAGATTCAGACCAGAACCTCGGCCCCTATCTTTTTTTCATTTTTTTCCTCTCTCTCTCACATGGCAGCTGTTGATGATTCTGCTATTGCCATTTACACCTCACCTAGAGTCATCTTTTGTTTCTTAACTTGTCCCATCACCATCTCCTTTTGCCTTGCACCATCATCCCTTTTGTCTCTTAATCTCTCCTGCCTTCCACCCTATCACAGACCTTCCCTTTTGTTCTTTCCTCCCCTCCCCCCTTTCCCTGCCCCTACACTTGCTTAAAAACCTGTTCCATCGCCAGCTTTTTTCCAGTTCTGATGAAGGGTCATCGACCTGAAATGTTAACTCTGTTTCTCTCTCCACAGATGCTGCCTGACCTGCTGAGTGTTTCCAGCATTTTCTGTTTTCATTCCTGTATATTTAATGCTGGTTTAAGGGACCACAAACTGATTAAAGCATGTGTGCCCCTATTCCAGCAGGAAGCATTCATTCTGAAAACAGAGGTAATGTGCTGGCCATGAGCTCATGGTCTACAGAGCAGCAGTGATACCCACCCTGCTGTATGCCTCAGAGACATGGACCATGTACAGCAGGCACCTCAAAGCACCGGAGAGGTACCACCAACGCTGCCTCCGCAAGATCCTGCAAATCCATTGGCAGGATAGGCGCACCGACGTCAGTGTTCTTGCTCAGGCCAACATCCCCAGCATCGAAGCTTTGACCACGCTCAATCAGCTCTAATGGACGTGTCACATTGTCCGCATGCCCGATACGAGACTCCCAAAACAAGCGCTCTACTCGTGGGCAGAGGAAACGCTTCAAGGAAACCCTCAAAGCCTCCTTGAAAAAGTGTAACATCCCCACCGACACCTGGGAATCCCTGGCCCACGACCGCACAAAGTGGAGGAGAAGCATCCGGGTAGGTGCCGAACACCTCGAGTCTCTTCGCCGGGAGCAAGCGGAAGCCAAGCACAGGCAGCGCAAGGAGCGCACGTCAACCCAAGCACCCCACCCACCCGCCCCCTTCAACCACCGTCTGCCCCACCTGTGCCAGAGACTGTAGGTCCCGCATTGGACTCATCAGTCACCTGCAAACTCATTTTTAATGTGGAAGCAAGTCATCCTCGGTTCCCGAGGGACTGCCTAAGAAGAAGAAGGAATGTGCTGAATCTCCCTTACAGCGACTGGCGTGGCTTCCTGAAAAATAACCTCTGGCATGTACTTGAACCAAAGGGGAACACGGTGGCATAGTGGTTAGCACTGTTGCCTCACAGCGCCAGGGACCCGGGTTCAAATCCGGCCTCGGGTGACTGTGTGGAGTTTGCACATTCTCCCCGTGTTTGCGTGGGTTTCCTCCGGGTGCTCCGGTTTCCTCCCACAGTCCAAAGATGTGCGGGTTAGGTTGATTGGCCATGATAAAAATTGGCCCTTAGTGTTAGGGGGGATTAAATATGTGGGGTTGCGGGGTTACAGGGATAGGGCTTGGGTGGGATGGCTGTCGGTGTAGGGACTGGGTGCTAGGGTTTGGATGATCAGCCATGATCTCGTTGAATGGCGGAGCAGGCTCGAAGGGCCAAATGGCCTACTCCTGCTCCTATCTTCTATGTTTCTACAACACACGAGCCTGAAGGGCTTGTTGTGGTGGCTGATGATGCAGCTTGGCCTGGTTTACAATAAAACTCACCTTTTAGCTGCTTCATGCCACATATTTTTTGTGGGCAATTTATATTTTGTTTTGAAAGCGAAAGTTATTTTCTTTCATGGTTACAAGTTAGAAATAAGTTACATATGATGTAAAACACGCACCGTCAATAGATGTCTTTTATTGCTACTGATTATTTTCATTAATTATGTCTCCTGTACTTAGGTGACCTTTTAATGGATAGACGGACAATACTTTATATGGTGCACTTCTTATTTATTTTAAGTGAAATCGCATCAATCCTTAACTGTGGACATTGGCTGAGAACGGCAGGACCCTTTTGAGATCTGGCCTATCTACTAACTATGCTGAAAATCATGCTTCTGCCTGTCTGTTATTGAGGTTCACTGAAGGACATTTCATGTTTTTTTGCCGTCTCCTGGTTATTCCCAGAAGTAAAGCTGCTTATCTTAAGTACTGACAATAGGAGTGCCTCGTGCGCTTATTCCCCGAGGGTTAGGCAGGCTGCCTGTGCCATTTGAAATAAATTATCTGTAAAGAGAAATGATTATTAAATATATAAACCAACCTCCCTCTGTTTTTTCCGCTCAGGAAACAAGAACACAAAGCCATTTAGTATTCAGCGATAACTACAGACAGTTGCTGGGTAAAGTAAGGCGTTTTACAAAATTAATGACCTTTCAGAAAAGTTCTACATATTATTATAATATTATCAACCTGAGCATTAAGGATCACTGATGTATCCTGAGTCAGAGATAGTTTGCAAGAATTTTTACATCAGCCAACAATCTTTCCAAGGCAAGATTTATTGCAATAATTCATGTTTCTAAATACTACCCTGATTTTTTTTTTTAATGTATTTTAAACAATTTTAATCTATCAATACTTTTGCAATTATTCACATTAAGTTGGCCCCTGGCTTACCAAGGGGAGGTTGATCAGATGTCATGTGGGTGAATGCATTCTTCTAGACTAACATGTAGAGTGCTTAGACTAGTAGGACACAGACTTGCATCGACAGCTGTCCACATGGTGAATTCCTGATCTCAGATCTGTTGGGCCATTGAATGGAGAATCAAGTGGAGGACACTCACATGTCCCCTATTGGCTATCACAGGAGGCCTGGGAATAAGTCATCTGCTGATTCCTTTGAGCCAGGAGTGATGTTTGGCACAGAGTAACCTAACTAAGAGGAAAAGTAACTAATAAAATGAGAGATTCATTTATTATTCAACTCCACCCCTCCCCATTTCTTCCCTTGCTGCTCCTGTCCTGAAGTGATGTTGGAGTAGAGGGGCACAGGTGCTGACAGCCCTGTTTCCAAATGGCCAATCTTCAGCTAGATAGTGAGGGTCAGTGGGCTATTCAAACCCGACTGATTAATCTCCTCCCCAGCCCAGGAGCCGACTGTAATACAATTACTGCCCCAGACTAGATCAGTAAACTCATCAGAGGCCGAAGGGATCAGACCCGAGACCATCCTGCTCTTTCTCAGTGGCGGATCCGGCCAGCCAAGGCCTGGCTTTCAGCTGCAAACATCCGCCGCACCTGACCCCGCCCTGCGTGACGTCAGGAGGTGGGGCCATTGTCTCCAAGCTCGCATAGCAACGGGCCTTGGAGATGGGAGGCGGACAGAAGACGGCCTTCCAGGGGAAGGCCTTTGAATGACAGCAGCGCGGCCCCATAACCGGTGGAGAGCGGTGAGTGCAGCAGCGGGGAGGACGCAGGCCCGGCCCCACCCCCCAGCCCAAGGCCCAACTCCCAGTGATGGGGTGACTGATGGATAAAGCAACCACTGTTCATAGCTTTCATAGACTTAACTAAAGCTTTTGACACTGTCCACCGCCAGACTTTATGGCATATCTTGTCTAAGCTTGGTTGCCCCGATAAATTCATCTTAGTTCTGAGGCTGCTACATGACAACATGTCCGCAGCAGTTCTCAGCAGCAGCGGTTCTATTTCAGAGCCCTTTACAGTTGAGACAGGAGTAAAACAGGGCTGCATCATTACTCCAACCCTTTTTGCAGTGTTCATCTTAGTTATCTTCCATCTCATCGGCAATGATCTGCCCACCGGAATTCAAATCCTTTACCGTACTGATGGCCGACTTTTCAATCTCAACAGGCTTAAGGCCAAGAGCAAAGTCTCCATCACTACCATTATGGAGTTACAGTATGCAGATGATAACGCCATCACAGCTCTTTCCGAGCATGATCTACAAAACACCTTGAATGCTTTTTCCAGAGCCTACAAACTTCTGGGCCTCACCATGAATATAAAGAAAACCCAGGTGCTCCACCAGCCATCACCTAATCAGCTTGCGATTCCTCCCTCTATAAAGATTGATAATAACACCCTTGAAAATGTCAACACCTTTCCATATCTTGGTAGCCATTTATCCTCCAAAGCTGACATTGATTCTGAAATCCATCACCGCCTGAGTGGTGCAAGTGCAGCCTTTTCTAAACTGAGGAGGAGAGTCTTTGAAAATCATGACCTCCAAGTCCAAACTAAAATTCTTGTATACAAAGCCATCATCCTTCCCACCCTTTTATATGGAGCTGAAACCTGGACTACATACAGTAGACATCTCAAAGCCTTAGCGCAATACCACCAACGCGCTCTACGCAAAATCTTGAGGGTCAGCTGGGAGGACAAGCGTACCAACTGGAGTATACTTGAAGAGGCCAATATCTATAGCATCACTATGCTCATCATGCAGCATCAACTCCGATGGATTGGACATGTCATTCGCATGTCAGACTCACGTCTCCCAAAACAGGTTCTGTACTCCCAGTTGAAGGAAGGGCAGAGGTCTCCTGGTGGTCAAAAGAAGCGTTACAAAGATAACATCAAAGTAATCCTTAAAAAGTTCCATATCGATATTAATAACTGGGAGGAAATCGCACTGGACAGAGACAATTGGAGAAAATGCATCCACAATGGTGCCGCACTACATGAAAAGAATCTCCAGCGTGCCGCTGAGGATAAACGCCAGCGCCGTAAGGAGAGACAACAACTTAAGAAGACCCATACTCCAGTCACTACCAATAGTCTTACATGCCCACACTGTAATAGAGTCTGTGGATCTCGGATTGGCCTCCACAGCCACCTGAAGACCCACAAGTAGATGACTGATGAAGGACATACCATACTCGAATTTGAGTGGTCGCCGATGATGATGATGATGGATAATACCTGTTAACCAGTTATTAACTACCACCTAACTAATTAATGTAAAACTGATTTGTATTTACTAATTAGCATTTTAATTATCTCAAATTTATTTAATACTGATTATTTATACTGACTGATAATTAGTAAATTAGTTAACAGACTTATTCACTAACTTAACACCCTCTGTTTGCTGGGCAATTAGTGAGCAATTTAAATTGTGCTCATTCTGTACGAATTACACAGCTATGAATAACAGCCCGCTGAGTTATTTATTTAACACTAATTTTTACTAGTGTTCAATTAATTTACTGATCACAGACTACTTATTTACTACCTTAACACACGCCCTGCTCATCAAGCAATTGGTGAGCAATTTAAACTGTGCTTATTAATTTACTAATTGCATGGTAGGTAGTATAGTGGTTATGTTACTGGACTAGTAATACAGAGGCCTGGCCTAATGATCTAGAGACATGAGTTCAAATCCCACTACGGCAGCTGGGGAGTTTAAATTCAGTGACCATGAAACTATCGGATTGTCATAAAAACCTATCTGGTTCACTAATGTCCTTTAGGGAAGGAAATCTGCTGTCCTTACCTGGTCTGGCCTACTTGAGATTTAGAGGGGATTTGAGGAGGAACTTTTTCACCCAGAGGGTGGTTGGAATGTGGAACTCAATGCCTAAAAGGGTGGTAGAGGCAGGAACCCTCACAACATTCAAGAAGCATTTGGATGAGCACTTGAAATGCCATTGCATACAAGGCTATGGACCAAATGCTGGAAAATGGGATTAGACTGGACAGGGATGGATGGGCGGCACAGACACGATGGGCCGAAGGGCCTCTTTCTGTGCTGTAAAACTCTATGACTCTATGACTCTATGACTTGTGACTGCAGACCCACAGCCATGTGGTTGACTCTTAAATGCCCTCTGAAATGGCCTAGCAAGCCACTCAGTTGTCTCAAGGGCAATTAAGGAAGGGCAATAAATGCTGGCCTTGCCAGCGATGCCATCTGTTAGAAATTAGGGGTACTTAAAATCTATATGGTTATGCAAATGAAATTGTGACACGAATAATACTGCGTTTAAATGATTATATTAGAGCTCGAGACAAGTAAGGTGTTAATGTATAAGTTGTGTTTTACTGGAACTGTTTAAGTTTTGTTTTCCTGGAAACTTGTATTAGAGCTTGAGATAAAGAGTCTTCAGACTGGTATTAGATCAGAAGGATCGATGCTTAAAATTTGCCCATGTTTTCAGTTCCCGTACGACCAGATTTAGGAACAGCTTCTTTCCCAGGGCTGTCATCCTACTGAACTCCACAAATAAACTCTAAAGCCTGCACATCTGCCAATGCACTTTATTATGGTTATGTTTATGTTAATGTATTACAAGCCAAATGTATGTTGAATGTTTAAATGTCTTAATCTAAATGTACACTCTCGGGAGCCGCAAGCCTACATTTTGTTGTACTGCACTTGTGCACTAACAATGACAATAAAAGTTGATTTGATAGCATTCTGCACCGTGGCAGTCACATATGACCTTGCCTCCCAGGATATCTGTCTGCTGTTTATAAGTTAGGATTTTGACTTTGTTTAACGTATCTTTAATTTGGCCAACAAAGGCCCAACCTATGTTTCTTCCATTATTGCTAATAACTATATTATAATGCTAAGTTAGGAATTGGAGTTTGTTTAATAGAACTGCTTGCAAAGATGTGTAGAAGTTAAAGAAAGAAAGGAAGAAAGAAAGAAAAACTTGCATTTATATAGCGCCTTTCACGACCACCGGGCGTCTCAAAGCGCTTTACAGCCAATGAAGTACTTTTGAAGTGTAGTTACTGTAGTAATGTAGCTAATGTTATTAATTAGTATAAGGACATAGAATAGAAGGAATTTATGGGAGTTAATGTATCATCTCAGGGTGGAATAGTCTGTTAGATTAAGGGGAGATAGTTTGGATAGCGGCTGGTTGAGTAGACAGCTCTAGCTTGGGCCTCTGATTAAAAGGCCCAAGGCTGTGGCTGGTACACACAGGCTGTACCAGGGAGGACAAGGATGGATGAGATAAGAGGAATTCAGATGGATTGGCTTTCAAAATGTATAAACAAGAAAGATGTGTGAGGAAAAGCATAAAACCAATTTAAGGGAGAGTTTTCCTCATGTAAAGAACTTGATATGCCATTGGGCGCCTGGTTTTAAGGGGAACCTCTATAGGTTAAATGGTCTTGTCAATATTCTGCCCCAGGTCCACCCCTAAAAAGAGAATAAAAGAAAGATCTGAAAAGCCCTGAGCACAGACAGTGGAGTGAGAGAGCGAGAGTGAGAGAGAGAGAGAGAGAAGAGCTGTTTGTGCACACCAGCCGTTCTGTCCGACTTGGACTGGTATCCACTACTTGTCACGGCCGTATGTGTTTGCTGTATAACTAGTGTGTTATATTCCGTCTTAAACTCCGATTAAATGCAATATACCCACCATATTGGTTTGCACTCGATCCTGATTATTTGAGAGACCAGAGATAAGTTAATCTCTATACCACATCTCATGAACGAATAAAAAAGACTATTGTTCCCTCATTTCGTAATCTCACACTGATATATTTACTAATGTGACACAAATTCTCTGCTCATGTTCAATCAGTTGGATGATTACTTTAATGATTTCACGTTTAACAGTTCACCCGTATAATAGTCAAACACATTTTTTTTTGCCAATTAATCACTAATTGGCTACGGTTGAAATTTTGCAAGAGGGAAAAAAAATCTCTGCTAGGATTTTGTAAAGTTATAGTGCAAACGATAAATTAAACATATGCTCAGGATCGAGCACATTCGGGGATCACTGTGATTAATGGACTGCAGTCTAATCCAAGCTTTCATCTTGACTGCACATCTTGTGTGAAAGGCCAGTTAATGTTAACATCTTCCGTGCTTGTGAATGACAAGTTTCAGCACCAGCAGTTATAGTCAAGTTTCAACAGAAGCAAGTGGGGTAAATATTTTTTGCTTGCATATAATGTACAGCACAGAAACGGGCCATTCGGCCCAATTGTTCACTGTCGGCGTTTATATGAACACAAGAAATAGGAGCAGGAATAGGTCATATGACCCCTTGAGCCTGCTCCGCCATTCAATAAGATCATGGCTGATCCTGTCAAGTAACCAGTTTTACAGTTTTAATTATGGCATAATAATATCAGTGGTTAAGTCTTGGGTAAACATGCATCGTGTTCGTTAGCATGTTCATAAGTGTTGCTATTTTTGTAAAGTGTGGAAACGACACGAAGGGTCTTTATACAATAAATGCCATAACAAATTTTAATAGTAGCTGCTGTTAGCACAATCCATCTTATCAACTCACCAAAACTTGTTCAGTGACCCTCCAGCCCAAATAATTGCCCACCCCTGGTCTTTATGGTTCAGTTCCATATTAGGTAACCGCACTTACCAATGAACCAACAGGGGGAGCTAGATTCTGTAGATTCTGAAGGTCTTCCTTAGGTTTTGGCTGGGGTGGAAAGTGTGGAAATATTGTGATGCACAATTGTATGGGACAGGCTAGATGGGCCAGAAGGTCTTTTCCTGTCTTCATTGTTCGTATGAGTCCAATAAAGTTAATATGCTGCAGTCCTGTGCAATGCATTCCCTATGTAGCCTGTCACACCATTAACATTAGTGACAACAGAGGTACGGCTAAAGGCCGCACGTAGGGTTAACCATTCATTTTTGGCAATCGAGTAATAGCTCGTGGTAACAAATACACAGGTTGAAAGATGTCACAAATGGTTATAAAAATATGAATCCGTAGTGTTTTTATTCGCAAAAATAATGTTTTCCAAGTGTCTTAAATGTGTCATTTTAAAATCTCAAAAAATATTTTCATTGTGAAGATTGTGTTGGAATTGCATTTTCACTGTCTTTGCTGCATTATTGGCCGCACTGCTGTTATAAACTGGCCTCAGATTATTTCACAATAAACCACAGGAATGTCATGTCGGGTTCCAGCCCCTGTGACACAGCCCATAAACAATCAGGGCTGGATTTTGTCAATGGGGAGCTTTTGGAGGCGGGTCTCCCACTTTTTGGGTTGTAGTCCCGCCTCCATCGACTTGTGGCCAACCCACACTATTTTCCCTTGATTGACCTTGTTAAGCCCACCCAGCGGGCTCAGCAGGCCAGTTAAGGGACACCTGGTTACTGGTGACGTCAGCGATTGACATTTCATCCGTCAAGAGCTGTTGACAGATGAAAAATCAGCGTTTGACAGCTCTGTCCAGCTGTCAAACACGGACAATCTGTCTTCTAACTTGAGTCCTTCTACTCAGACTCAGTTAGAGATCTCTCCAGACCAGAAAGCAGAGGCTGCAGCCTTTGACAGTTCAGCGGCCATTCTGCTTTCTGTGCCGGTGAGCTGAGGGACTCCCGAGAACTGAAGGGAGGAAGCCTGCAGGAGAAAGTAAAGGTAAGTAAAATTTATTAAAACACTTTACACTTACCTCACACACTTACCTCTGCACACATGCACCCATCACTCACCTGCACAACGGACATCTCGACCCCTCCAACCCCTGCAGACCGACTGTCCACCTCGCTAACTTGGTGTGGTTCGGAGCCGTCGGACAGCCCACACTTCAGGGCTAAAAATAGGGATTAGGCAAAAAACTGCCTGTTAACTACCTGTTAAACAGGCAGTTAATTGGCACTAATCCCCTTCCCGCCTCGGGGAGGCGGTTCCCAGCACAGGTCGGGTACCCGCCTCCTGGGACATTGGCACGGAGGCGGGTTGGGAGTGGGGTGGGTTCCTGCCCCCCGATTCTGCAATTTTCCCACCACTCCCGCCTCCAAACCCGCCTCCTCAGGGCTTGGAAAATCGAGCCCTCTGTGTCTGTGGACAGAGAAGCACATTGTAAAACTGATCACTAGCAGTTTGTTCAATCTGCCTCATGATGGCACCAAAGTGTTAGTTAAAATGATTTGGAAGTATCACTGGGGCTGCAGTCACTCTAAATTCAATAGGGATTGTGCTCCTCATTAATTCAGGGTTAAATGACAGCATCATTTGGGGATGTTTTCAATGTCAGCTGAGCATTGGCCTGAGGATTGGGAGGATTTTAGAATTCAGCAAAGGAGGACCAAGAAATTGATTAAGAAAGGGAAAATAGAATATGAGAGTAAACTAGCAAGAGACATAAAAACAGACTGTAAAAGCTTCTATAGGTATATAAAAAGGAAAAGATTAGCGAAAGTAAATGTAGGTCCCTTACAGGCTGAGACAGGAGAAATTATAATGGGGAATAAGGAAATGGCAGAGAAATTAAACAAATACTTTGTGTCTGTCTTCACGGAAGAAGACGCAAAAAACTTCCTGGAAATAGTGGAGAACCAAGGGTCGAGCGAGAAAGAGGAACTGAAAGAAATTAGTATTAGTAAAAAAATAGTACTGGAGAAATTAATGGGACTGAAAGCCAATAAATCCCCTGGACTGAGGGTTTTGAAAGAGGTGGCTATAGAGATAGTGGAAGCATTGGTTGTCATTTTCCAAAATTCCATTGATTCTGGAATGGTTCCTACGGATTGGAAGGTAGCAAATGTAACCCCACTATTTGAGAAAGGAGGGAGAGAGAAAATGGGGAACTACAGGTCAGTTAGCCTGACATCAGTAGTAGGAAAAATGCTAGAATCTATTATTAAGGACGTGGTAACAGGGCACTTAGAAAATAATAATAGAATTGGGCAGAGTCAACACGGATTTATGAAAGGGAAATCGTGTTTGACAAATTTGTTGGAGTTTTTTGAGGTTGTAACTAACAGAATAGATAAGGGGGAACCAGTGGATGTGGTGTATTTGGATTTTCAGAAGGCATTCGATAAGGTGCCACACAAGAGGTTATTAAACAAAATTAGGGCTCATAGGATTGTGGGTAATATACTAGCATGGAGTGAGGATTGGTTAATGGACAGAAAATAGAGAGTAGGAATAAACGGGTCATTTTTGGGTTGGCAGACTGTAAATAGTGGGGTACCGCAAGGATCAGTGCTTGGGCCTCAGCTATTCACAATCTATATCAATGATTTGGATGAGGGGAACAAATGTAATATATCCAAGTTTGCTGATAATACAAAGCTGGGTGGGAATGTAAATTGTGAGGAGGATACAAAGAGGCTTCAAGGGGATATAGAGAAGCTAAGTGAGTGGGCAAGAACATGGCAAATGGAATGTAATGTGGAAAAATGTGAAGTTATCCACTTTGGTAGGAAAAATAGAAAAGCAGAGTATTTTTTAAATGGTGAGAGATTGGGAAATGTTGGTGTTCAGAGGGAACAGGGTGTCCTTGTACACAAATCACTGAAAGTTAACATGCAGGTATAGCAAGCAATTAGGAAAGCAAATGGTATGTTGGCCTTTATTACAAGAGGCTTTGAGTATAAGAGTAAAGACATCTTACTGCAATTATATAGGGCCCTGGTGAGACCACACCTGGAGTATTGTGTACAGTTTTGGTCTCCTTACCTAAGGAAGGATATACTTGCCATAGAGGGAGTGCAACGAAGGTTCACCAGACTGGTTCTTGGGATGGGGGATTGTCCTATGAGGAGAGATTGAGTAGACTAGGCCTATATTCTCTAGAGTTTAGAAGAATGAGAGGTGATCTAATTGAAACATACAAAATTCTTACAGGGCTTGACAGGGTAGATACAGGGAGGATGTTTCCCCTGACTGGGGAGTCTAGAACCAGAGTTGACAGTCTCAGAATAAGGGGTCGGCCATTTAGGACTGAGATGAGGAGAAATGTCTTCACTCAGAGGGTGGTGAATCTTTGGAATTCTCTACCCCAGAGGGCTGTGGAGGCTCAGTCGTTGAGTATATTCAAGACAGAGATCGATAGATTTTTAAATATTAAGGGATATGGGGATAGTGCAGGAAAGTGGAGATGAGGTAGAAGATCAGCCATGATCTTATTGAATGGTGGAGCAGGCTTGAAGGGCCAAATGGCCTACTCCTGCTCCTATTTCTTATGTTCTTATGAAAGGTCAACTTTGCAGAATGGGTACATACTGAATGGCTAATGTTACCACTCTCAAAATAAATCCTGATGATCAGCAGCGGAATTAAAAGGTGCAAGAGTCGTCTGAACTTGTTATAAGAGCTGTGATTGCAATGTAGATTTGTATCATAATAAAGCTGCTGAATCTAGCCTCAGGGCCAGGGCATAATTCACTGTAAGTCTATCAGGCATGAAATAACTGACTCACTGAATTGCAGAGGCGTGTATGATCCTGTGGTAGTTTCAGGCCAGTTGGGCACCTAAGATCTTCATAACGTTCAAGGAATTCAGTGAACTATACAGTAATAACTTATTACCTGGTTGTTTGTTAATTTGTACAATACAGGCAAGTTTTTTTTTCCTTGGGGTGAATGTTTGTGCTTATTAAAATGAGGGATAGCAGAGCTGACATTCCTCCAATCTGTCATCCGAAGATAACATCAAGTATTCTCAGTTCAGGTATAACTTGTGTCAAATTCAAATGGAAGCCTGTGTCCAGTGGTGTACCGCAGGGATCGGTGCTGGGCCCTTTGCTGTTTGTAGTGTACATTAATGATTTAGATATGAATGTAGGAGGTATGATCAGTAAGTTCGCAGATGACATGAAAATTGGTGGAGTGGTAAATAGCGAGGAGGGAAGCCTCAGGCTACAGGACGATATAGACGGGGTGGTTAGATGGGCAGAACAGTGGCAAATGGAATTTAACCCTGAAAAGTGTGAGGTGATGCATTTTGGGAGGACTAACAAGGCAAGGGAATACACAATGAATGGTGGGACCCTAGGAAGAACAGAGGATCAGAGGGACCTTGGTGTGCATGTACATAGATCCCTGAAGGCAGCAGGACAGGTAGATAAGGTGGTTAAAAGGGCATATGGGATACTTGCCTTCATTAGCCGAGGCATAGAATATAAGAGCAGGGAGATTATGATGGCGCTGTACAAAACGCTAGTTAGGCCACAGCTGTGTGCAGTTCTGGTCGCCACACTATAGGAGGGGTGTGATTGCATTGGAGAGGGTGCAGAGGAGATTCACCAGGATGTTACCTGGGCTGGAGCACTTCAGCTATGAAGAGAGACTGGACAGGCTGAGGTTGTTTTCCTTAGAGTAGAGAAGGCTGAGGGGGGTCCTGATTGAGGTGTACAAAATTATGAGGGGCATAGATAGGGTAGATAGAAATGAACTTTTCCCCTTAGTAGAGGGGTCAATAACCAGGGGGCATAGTTTCAAGGTAAGGGGCAGGAGGTTTAGAGGGGATTTGAGGAAAAACTTTTTCACCCAGAGGGTGGTTGGAATCTGGAACTCACTGCCTGAAAGGGTGGTAGAGGCAGGAACCCTCACAACATTCAAGAAGCATTTAGATGAGCACTTGAAATGCCATAGCATACAAGGCTACGGACCAAGTGCTGGAAAATGGGATTAGAATAGACAGGGCTTGATGGCCGGCGCGGACACAATGGGCCGAAGGGCCTCTTTCTGTGCTGTATAACCCTATATGACTCTATGACTCTATACCGGCACATATGGCTGAGTGGAAGTAGGCTAGGTTTCCCATGCAGCAACACTAGAAGAGCAACATTACAAGAGCAACCCCCACTGAGCCAACAAACACTTTTTTGACTTCCTACATCAGTCATCCTGTGGCCTCCTTGATATTATATAAGAACATAAGAACATAAGAAATAGGAGCAGGAGTAGGCCAATTGGCCCCTCGAGCCTGCTCCGCCATTCAATAAGATCATGGCTGATCTGATCCTAACCGCCAATCTACTATCACAGAACCATCTCCTGAATCTAACAGCATTAGACACACGAAAACAGGAGCAGGATCAGGCTACACGGCCCCTGGGCCCGCTCCGCTACCCACAGGGCCATGACCGATCCGAACCTAGACTCATGTCCAAATTCCTGCCCGCTCCCCGTAACCCTTAATTCCCTTTTCTACTAGGAAACTGTCTATTTCTGTTTTAAATTTATGTAATGATGTAGCTTCGACAGCTTTTTGGGGCAGCATATTCCATGGACCTACCACCCTCTGAGTGAAGTAGTTCCTCCTCATCTCAGTTTTGAAAGAGCAGCCCCTTATTCTAAGACTATGCCCCCTAGTTCTAGTTTCACCCATCATCTGGAACATCCTCCCTGCATCCACCCGATCCAACCCCTTCATAATCTTATATGTTTCAATAAGATCGCCTCTCATTCTTCTGAACTCCAATGAGTAGAGTCCCAATCTACTCAACCTCTCCTCATATGTCCATCCCCTCATCCCCGGGATTAATCGAGTGAACCTTCTTTGTACTGACTCGAGAGCAAGTATGTCCTTTCTTAAGTATGGACACCAAAACTGTATGCAGTATTCCAGGTGCGGTCTCACCAATACCTTGTACAACTGAAGCAATACCTCCCTATTTTTATATTCTATCCCCCTAGCAATGAAAGCCAACATTCCATTGGCCTTCTTAATCACTTGCTGCACCTGCATACTAACCTTTTGAGTTTCGTGCACCAGGACCCCCAGATCCCTTTGTACTTCAGTACTTTCAAGTTTCTTGCCATTAAGATAATAACTTGCCCTACGATTTTTCCTGCCAAAGTGCATAACCTCACACTTTCCAGTATTGTATTCCATCTGCCAAATCTCTGCCCACTTGCTTAGCCTGTCTATGTCCCCTTGCAGGTTTTTTATGTCCTCCTCACTCACTACTTTCCCTCCCATCTTAGTATCATCTGCAAACTTTGATGTGTTACACTCGGTCCCCTCCTCCAAATCGTTAATATAGATTGTAAAGAGTTGGGGACCCAGCACTGACCCCTGCGGAACACCACTGGTTACTGATTGCCAGTCTGAATATGAACCATTTATCCCAACTCTCTGCCTTCTGTTAGATAGCCAATCCTCTATCCATGCCAGAATATTACCCCCAATCCCGTGATTTTTTATCTTAAGCAATAATCTTTTGTGTGGCACCTTGTCAAATGCCTTTTGGAAGTCTAAATACACTACGTCCACTGGTTCACCTTTATCCACCCTATATGTTACTTCCTCAAAGAACTCCAGCAAATTTGTCAAACATGACTTCCCCTTCATAAAACCATGCTGACTTTGTCTTATTAAATTATGATTATCCAAATGTCCTGTTACTGTCTCCTTAATAATGGACTCCAAAATTTTACCTACCACAGATGTTAGGCTAACCGGCCTATAGTTTCCAGCCTTCTGTCTACTGCCCTTTTTAAATAAGGGTGTTACATTAGCAGTTTTCCAGTCTGCCGGGACCTTTGCTGAGTCCAGGGAGTTTTGGAAGATTATTACCAATGCATCCACAATCCCTACCGCCACTTCCCTCAAAACCCTGGGATGTAAGCCATCAGGTCCAGGTGATTTATCCGCCTTGAGTCCCATTATTTTACCAAGTACTACTTCCTTAGTGATTTTAATCGTATTTAGCTCCTCCCCCCCTATAGCCCCCTGCTTGTCAAGTGTTGGGATATTCTTGGTGTCCTCTACTGTAAAGACTGATACAAAATATTCATTCAGTGTTTTTGCCATCTCCATATTTCCCACCATTAATTTCCCGGTCTCATCCTCTAAGGGACCAACATTTACTTTAGCCACCCTTTTTCTTTTTATATAACTATAAAAACTCTTACTATCTGTCTTTATATTTTTTGCTAATTTACTTTCATAATCTATCTTCCCTTTCTTAATCAATCTTTTTGTTATTTTTTGCTGTCTTTTAAAGTTTTCCCAATCCTCTATCCTCCCACTAGATTTGGCTACCTTATATGCCCTTGTTTTTAGTCGAATACTATCCTTAATTTCTTTACTTAGCCACGGATGGCTGTCTTTTCTTTTACACCCTTTTTTTCTCAGTGGAATATACTTTTTTTGGAATTTGTAAAATAACTCCTTAAATGTACACCACTGATCATGTATCGTCTTATCCTTTAACCTATTTTCCCAATCCACTTTACTCAATTCCGCTCTCATACCTTCATAGTCTCCTTTATTCAAGCTTAGCACGCTTGTTTGAGATACAGCCTCCTCACCCTCTAACTGAATATGGAATTCAACCATGTTATGGTCACTCATTCCAAGGGGATCCTTTACTAGGACATTTTTAATTAATCCTGTCTCGTTACACAGGACCAGATCTAAGGTTGCTTGCCCCCTGGTTGGTTCAGTTACATACTGCTCAAGAAACCCATCCCTAATACACTCAATGAACTCATCCTCAAGGCAGCCCTGCCCAATTTGATTCGTCCAATTTATATGATAGTTAAAATCCCCCATAATTATAGATGTTCCCTTATTACAAGCCTCAACTATTTCCTGATTGATACTCCGTCCAACCGAGTTGCGACTGTTCGGAGGCCTATATACTACACCCACTAGTGTTTTTTTCCCCTTATTATTCCTTATCTCCACCCAAACTGTTTCATTATCCTGATCCTTTGACCCAATATCATTTCTCTGTATTACAGTGATTCCTTCCTTTATTAACATAGCCACCCCACCTCCCCTTCCTTCCTGCCTGTCCTTCCTGATTGTTAAATAACCTGGTATGTTTAATTCCCAGGCATTGTCACCCTGCAGCCATGTTTCTGTAATGGCCACAAGATCATACCCATATGTAGCTATTTGTGCCTTTAACTCGTCTATTTTGTTACGAATGCTACGTGCATTCAGATAGAGAACTTTCAAATATGTTTTGTGACACTTAGTTCCTGCTATTGCCCTTTTTATTACTTTACCTTTTACTCCACACCTTCTACCCCTTCCTGACATGCTCTGGTTTTTAATTTCCCCACTGCTACCTAAGTCTTTGACCTTCTCTGTTGTCATTTTTATTATTTGCTCTCTAGGAACCTCCCCCCCACTAGTTAGTTTAAAGCCCTCTCTACAGCCCTAGTTATATGATCCGCCAGGACTCTAGTCCCAGCACTGGCCAAGTGAAGCCCGTCCCAAAGGAACAGCTCCCTCCTGTCCCAGTGCTGGTGCCAGTGTCCCAGGAAGCAAAACCCATTTCTCCCACACCAGTCTTTGAGCCACGCATTTAACTCTCTTATTTTATTTGTCCTAGCCAAATTCGCTCGTGGCTCAGGTAATAATCCAGAGATTATTACCCTTGTGGTTCTGCTTTTTAGTTTGGCCCCTAGCTGCTCAAACTCCCTCAGCAGAACCTCCTTCCTTGTCCTATCTATGTCGTTGGTACCAACATGGACCACGACAACTGGATCCTCCCCCTCCCACTCCAAGTTTCTGTCCAGCCCAGAGGAGATGTCCTTAACCCTGGCACCGGGTAGGCAACACAGCCTACGGGACTCTCGCTCTTGGCTGCAGAGAACTCTATCTATCCCCCTAATAATACTATCCCCTACCACTACAACATTTCTATTTACTCCCCCCTCTTGAATGGCCCCCTCTCCACGGTGCTGTGGCCAGGTTGCTCATCCTCCCTGCAGCCCCTGCTTCCGTCTCCACAGGGAGTAAGAAGCTCGAACCTGTTGGACAAGAGCAAGGGCTGCGGCTCCTCCAACACTACCTTCTGGATCCCCGTACCTGCCTCACTCGTGGTCACACCGTCCTGTCCCTGACCATGGGCTACATCTGAATGAATTAACTTCATAGGTGTGACCACCTCCTGAAACACAGAGTCCAGGTACTTCTCCCCCTCCCTGATGTGTCGCAGTATCTGAAGCTCAGACTCCAGCTCATCAACACGGAGCTGGAGATCCTGTAGCAGCAGACACTTGTCACAGATGTAATCACCGTTAGCCTCAATGGGGTCTACCGGCTCCCACATCTCGCAACAGTAACACATCATCTGCTCCATTCTATGTAATTAATTATAAATTTTTTATTTAATTAATTGGATTTAGATTAAATCAATCCCTCTAAATTACACCAGTTTAATGGTTAACCAACTGTCTCCCTTACAGCACAGACCCTAGAAAAAAACCGCCGAATTTAAGCTTGTAATAAAAAGAAGAAATACTCACCAACCAATCCAACCAATCACTTACCTGCTTTCTGGTGACGTCACTCTTGGATTATTTTTTACCTCTCTCCTCTGCTGTTGATTTGGTATGCCTCTGGTCGCTGCCGCTGGTTTTTATGCCGGGTTATAGCTCCTCCTCCTGACCTCGCTGCTCACTCCTAGGTCCGATGCTGGTCTCGGGCCTCTGGTCGCTGCCGCTGGTTTTTATGCCGGGTTATAGCTCCTCCTCCTGACCTCGCTGCTCACTCCTAGGTCCGATGCTGGTCTCGGGCTTCTGGTTGCTGCCGCTGGTTTTTATGCTGGGTTATAGCTCCTCCTCCTGACCTCGCTGCTCACTCCTAGGTCCGATGCTGGTCTCGGGCCTCTGGTCGCTGCCGCTGGTTTTTATGCCGGGTTATAGCTCCTCCTCCTGACCTCGCTGCTCACTCCTAGGTCCGATGCTGGTCTCGGGCCTCTGGTCGCTGCCGCTGGTATTGCCCTTTCACTCCAAATTAGTGCTAACTTTGTGCTTTAGACAAACCCCTTGCTACTAAAAGCTAGCCTGAAATCTCGTTTCACTTACTAGTGGCCAGCAAAGTGGAGACTTTCATTCCAATCAGTTTGTGCTGTATTTAATCATAGGTGGAAGTGGTGAAAGATACTCCATTGTGTCACTCAGTCCTTAAAATGGCTGCGTTTTGCTAAAGATTCTGCAGTATACAACTGGAATCTTACTACAACTGCCAATAGGACAAAATTAAGTGCGCACGGCACAAAATGGCCCCTAATTTGGCACAAATTAGCAATCTCACTCAAAATGGAAACATCTCACACTGGTGCTCTTCTGAGGCACATTGTTGGGGCAGCGTACAGTAGATGGAGGATTACTCTGCATCGGACCATGTTGCACCCCATCTGGGAATGCTTGATGCTGACCTGGGTGCCAGAAATGCAAAGTGTTCCGTTTCCCATCATTGATATCTCTCACCTTGAAGAGCACAAAATTCATTTTAAAAAGTTTACTTTGAGAAAGGTGCAAAATTACAGAAGATATGTAAACACCCTGAATAAATATATACAGTTTATAGTGACTTTAGGGGGGTGGAGTTTGTGGCGGGGCCAAAGGTGGAGGCTTCGGTCTTCCCCGTGTTTAATTGGAGCAAATCGCAGCTCATGCATCACAGACTGTTGCAGTCTGATAACACAGAGGTAGTGGAGGGCGGAGAGAGATGGTGGAGAGCTGGAGCTGGGTGTTGTCAGCAGACGTGTGGAAGCTGACCCCACTTAGAGGAAGGGACTGAGTGTAACGCATCCAAGTTTGCTGATGACAAAAAGGTAGGTGGGAAAGGAAGCTGTGTGGAGGACCCAAAGAGGCTACAGAGAGATATAGATAGTTTGACTGAGTGGGCAAGAACGTGGCAAATGGAATACAATGTGGGGAAGTGTGAAGTTATCCACTTTGGCAGGAAAAACAAAAAAGCAGAAGATTTTTTGAATGGTGAGAGACTGGGAAATGTTTGCACTCAGAGGGACCTGGGTGTCCTTGTGCAGGTAAGCAAGCAATTAGGAAAGCAAATGCTATGTTAGCTTTTGTTACAAAAGGATTAGAGTATAAGAGTAAAGAAGTCTTACTACAATTAGACAGGGCATTGGTGAGGCTACACCTGGAGTACTGTGTACAGTTCTGGTTTCCTCACCTAAGGAGAGACATACTTACCTTAGAGGGAGTGCAGCGAAGGTTCACTAGACTGATTCCTGGGATGGGGGGTTATCCTATGAGGAGAGATTGAGTAGACTAGGCCTATATTCCTTGGAGTTTAGAAGAATGAGAGGTGATCTCATTGAAACATACAAAATTCTTAAAGGGCTTGACAGGGTTAATGCTGGGAAAATGTTTCCCCTGGCTGGGGAATCTAGAATACGGGGTCACAGTCACAGAATAAGGGGTGAGGTGAGTAGAAATTTCTTCAGTCAAAGGTGGTGAATCTTTGGAATTCGCTACCTGAGAGAGCAGTGGATGATCAGTCGTTGAGTATATTCAAGAAAGAGGTCGATACATTTTTGGAAATAAAGGGAATTAAGGGATATGGGGATAGTGTGGGAAGGTGGAGTTGAGGGAGAAGATCAACCATGTTCTTATTGAATGGCGGAGCAGGCTCGAAGAGTCAAATGGCCTACTCCAGCTCCTATTTCTTATGTTCTTAACATATACTGCCCTGCATTCGTGGATAATAAAACAGCACAGAATCAGGCCATTCAGCCCATCAATTCTGCACCAGTGGTTTTCTTCACAAGTCTAATCTCACTCTCTCGTTTGTTCCCCATGCCCTTTAATATTCCACTATTTTAAGCAAAAATGTTTCAGTTTGTTCCCTGTTATGTGAATTATGGAAGATTCGTCATCCTCCATAAACAGTTTATTTTACTTCCCACAAATAAATTGCAGGAACTTGATTGGCAGCAGCTCCACGTGACGCAATTAAACCAACTTAAATACAAGCATCAAATGTCTATTCGTGACAGATATTTGAGACTCTGGAAATGGATAAAGTCAAAATGCGGGAATTCTAATGACATTTGATGTTTATGAATCAATATTTCCAGCACACATCATTTCAACCACTTCATGTTGCTTCAGTTGCAAGGATTCAAATTTTAATGGGTGTGAAATAATTGACAGATGGGCCTTGAAAGCAGGCCAACACACGTGAGCATTACAGGGCTGCACTGATTGGAGAAGCAGCAACGATTCACTGACATGCCGGAATTTCCTTTCAACTTTTGGATTGCATTGACAGGACAGTTGTTTGGTTTATTGGTAAGGCTCGATATCATTGGCTAAAGAATACGGCCTGCAATTAAATTCAGAATTAAAAGTCAGACTTTTTATCTTAAAGCTTGGTGCTTGGAAGATTGAGGAGCAAGAACAAAAATCAACTTCTGCACAAGCAATTGCAACAGTTAAAGCGTTATGATTCCTTTCAACACTTGAAATAGACAGCAACTAATACAAATCTGTGGAAGGATGTTTTTCTTGCAAATTATATAAGATATTCTAATAATTAACTTTAAATTATCTATTCTATATTAAAAATCTTACATCGATATCAACTAACTATCTACAAACCTAGCTTCCTGTTGTCACATTTTTGTGTCAAATTTTTGCCATTATAAATTCCTATGTCCTCATTTATAATGGAATATTGCCTATGTAAACTTGTCACACTGTAATTACACCCTCTCACCAGTGGTGTCACTGAATCACATCTCTTTTGCATCTCCTGGCTCCCCAACTCATACTGCGAGAAACTTCAATGCTCCAACCCACTCTACGGGGACAATGTTTACTTCCCGTCACGCTGGGAGCGGTGGGGGGGGAAGGGGGATGGAAATCCGGTAGCACACAGGAAACCCGGAACTCTGGGTTTCCCCGCACGCTGTGGAGATTAAACTCCACAGCGTGCGACTCTTGGCCTTGACAGGTTCCCCGCCCGGAAGTCAGACTGATTGACAGACTCAGCTTCTAATCGGGCGAGGAGCACTCCAGAGGAGGCCACAGGGCCAAGTAGGTCCGATCCCCGACCCAAGGGCGGGGTGTCCGATCAGAAGGAGGGTCAAATCCCCAACCCCGGGGGGGGGAGGGGGAGTACAATTCCAACGAGGGTTCGATCCCCGACTCTGGGGAGGGGTCCGATCCCTGACCCGGGGTGGGGTGGGGGCGGAGGGGGTCCGCTCCTTGGCTGTTCACCTGTATTATGTGCGATTATTCAGCAGCAGTTTATTGTCATCTCAAAAAGTGGTGTATTTCAGCCACTCTATTAAAAGATTATTAAGTAGAGATGTGTAATCATAAAAGGGTTTGTAGTTAACTGTGTAAGTGTAATCATATTTTATCTCAATGATGCTGTGGGTGACGCAGGCGGAGGATGGTGAGAAACTTTTGAGGGCAGCCGAATTTGAGGAGGACACTCCATAATCCCTCATGGTTGACGGTATCGAAGGCCTTTGTGAGGTCAAAGAAGGCCATGTGCAGCGGTTGGTGCTGTTCCCTGCATTTCTCTTGTAGTTGACGCGTGGTGAAGATCATGTCCATTGTGCCCCTTAGTGGGCAGAATCTGCATTGCGACTCTGTGAGGAGCTCTTCAGCCACTGTGAGAAGGCGATTGAGGAGGATTCTTGCGATGACTTTCCTTGTGGCAGACAGCAGGGAGACTCCTCTGTAATTACCGCAATCGGACTTGTCACCATTCTTGAAGATGGTCACGATTACGGCGTCTCTGAGATCCGCTGGCATGCTCTCCTCCTTCCAAATAAGAGAAATGAGTTCATGTATTCGCGCCCATGGTGCTTCTCCACCATGTTTTAGCACCTCAGCAGGGATTCCATCTGTTCCTGAGGCCTTGTTGTTCTTCAGTTGTCGGATGGCCTTTTCATGCCAGGCTGGAAAGCCTTCAGTGTGCCAGTGCAGCCTTCAGTCGCCTGAGGAAGAGAGTGTTTGAAGACCAGGACCTCAAACCCAGCACCAAGCTCATGGTCTACAGAGCAGTAGTGATACCCGTCCTCCTGTATGCTTCAGAGACATGGACCATGTACAGCAGGCACCTCAAAGCACTGGAGAGGTACCACCAACGCTGCCTCCGCAAGATCCTGCAAATCCATTGGCAGGATAGGCGCACCAACGTCAGTGTTCTTGCTCAGGCCACCATCCCCAGCATCGAAGCTTTGACCACGCTCGATCAGCGCCGATGGACGGGCCACATCATCCGCATGCCCGATACGAGACTCCCAAAACAAGCGCTCTACATGGCAAGAGAGCCCCATGTGGGCAGAGGAAATGCTTCAAGGACATCCTCAAAGCCTCCTTGAAAAAGTGCAACATCCCCACCGACACCTGGGAGTCCCTGGTCCAAGACCGCACAAAGTGGAGGAGAAGCATCCGGGAAGGCGCCGAACACCTCAAGTCTCTTCACCGGGAGCAAGCGGAAGCCAAGCACAAACAGCGGAAGGAGCGCACATCAACCCAAGCATCCCACCCACCCGCCCCTTCAACCATCATCTGCCCCACCTGTGACAGAGACTGTAGGTCCTGCATTGGACTCATCAGTCACCTGAGAACTCATTTTTAATGTGGAAGCAAGTCATCCTCGGTTCTGAGGGACTGCCTAAGAAGAAGAAGAAGAATGTTGTGGGTGCAACCATGTCCCCATGCTTTTAACGTTGCTCCTGGGAGGTAGCTGCTACAACACGTTAACTCACTGACCATGCATTAACTGTATTTTGCTTGTGAAGGGCATTTTTAAGGAGCAGTTGAAGGATTTCTTCCTAAAATCCTCCGCCTGGACTTCTAATAGAAGACGCATTATTAACACCTGTTCAGAGCTGGTATGACAGCTGATTAAACAGTGGAAAGGTTTGTAAACTGGCATTGCGACCAGTTCTGGGGCAGGAGGGACGTGTACAAGCTGGACGGGTTGCACCTGAATAGGGCTGGGACCAATTACCCCATGAGGAGGTTAAATAGTGCTGCGGGAAAGGTTTAAACTGATTTGGCAGGGGGAGGAGCACCAGGACGCAGCGGCACAGAGGAGAGACAAGGTGCATAGAAAACTAGGAGGGACAAAGAGCCACAGAACAAAGAATAGTGTAGAAAGAGCAGGAATTAGATGGGGGAATTAAGCAAAGCCGACTAGCTTGGTGTTGGAATGCATGTGTATTAATGCGAGGAGTGTTACAAATAAGATAGACGAGCTACAGGCGCAAGTTGCCATGTGGGGTTATGATATAATGGCTATAACGGAGACCTGGCTTAAAAATGGGCAGGAACGAGAACATAACATTCTTGGCTACAATGTATTCAGAAGGGATAGGGAAGGAAAAAGAAAGGAGGGTGGTTGGCAATATTGTTCAAGGAAAGACGGGGCATCCAAAGCTAGAACTCCCTGGATGACAAAGGAAATAGAGGTTAACATAAAACAGGAAAAGGAGGTTTATGGCAAATGTCAGGTACAGAATACAATTGAAAAGCAGGTAGAATACAGAAAGTACGGGGGGGGGGGGAATTGAAGAAAGATATACTGTAAGAAGTGCAAAGAGAGATTATGAGAAAAAATTAGTGGGTAACATAAAAGGGAACTCAAAAATCCTTTATAAACATATAAAAAAGTAAAAGGATAGTTAAAGGAATAGTGGGGCCGATTAGGGACAGAAAAGGAGATCTTCATGTGGAGGCAGAGGGCATGACTGAGGTACTGGATGAATACTTTGCATCTGTCTTCACAAAAGAAGAGGATGAAATTAATGTTGCAGTAGAGGAGTGGAGGTAGAGATATCGGATAGGATAACAATAGATAGAAAGGAGGTGCTAAATAGGTGGGTATCACTCAAAGTTAACAAGTCACCCGGTCCAGATGGGGTGCATCCTCGGTTGCTGAAGGGTTGCTGAAGGTTGCCGAGGGTGGAGATAGCAGAAGCTCTGACCACAACCTTTCCATCCTCCTTGGATATGGAAATGGTGCCAGAGGATTGGAAGTATTACACCCCTGTTCAAAAAGGGGTAGAGGGATAAACCTGGTAACTACAGGCCAACCAGTCTAATGTCAGTGACAGGAAAACTACTAGAGACCATTGTCAAGGACAACATTAATTCCCACTTGGAAAAGCATGGGTTAGTAAGGGACAGCAGGATGGATTTCTTAAAGGCAAATCGTGTCTGACTAACCTGATTGAGTTCTTTGATGAATGAACAGAAAGGGTTGATGAAGGTAGTGTAGTAAATATTGCATATATAGACTTTCAAAAGACATTTGATAAAGTACCACATGACAGACTTATTCGGAAAGTAGAAGCACATGGTATTACAGGGACCGTGGTAACTTGGGTATGTGATTGGCTAATAGATAGGAGGCAGAGAGTAGTGGTGAATGGATGTGTTCCTGACTGGAGAGAAGTATGCAGTGGGGTCCACCAGGCATTGGTATTAGGAACTTTGCTTTTCTTGTTATATATAAGTAACCTGGACTTGGGAGTACAATTTCAAAGTTTGCGGATGATACAAAACTTGGCAACATAGTAAATAGTGAGCAGGATAGTAGCGGACTTCAGGAGGACATAGACAAGCTGGTGAAATGGGCAGACACATGGCAGATGCAATTTAATGCAGATAAATGTAAAGTGATGCACTTTGGGAGAAACTACATGGTGATGCAGAATAATCGAAATGGTACCATTTTGAGGGAGGTACATTTAGGACAGTATGCGTCACTAGAAGCCTATAAAGATTTTGAGCTTTCCTTCACAATTTGTAGAGAAAGTCAGGATTGAAAGGATCGACGAAGGTTACATGATCTACCCAGAGGGGAAGCAAGATAATATTGTTTATTTCTCTGTATATCTACTGCTTAGAGACATTGCGTGTGTCAAAGACTTGGTTGAACAAAATAAAAGGATTAAGTTGCAAACCATATTTTGTGTCAGATTCAAATTCTCTTACCATCTGAAAAGGTGGTGGAATCAGATTCCACAGGAACCTTCAAAATGCATTCAGACATGTATTTGAAGAGATCTAATTTGCAGGGTTGTGGGGATAAAGCTGGGGTGCGGGACTAAATTGGACAGCTTGTTCAAAGAGCCGGCACAGGCATGAATGGCCGAGTGGCCTCCTTCTATGCTGTAAGATTCTATGATTCTATCTATGTACTATTCTCTAAAATTTCTCTCAATATTTAAGTTGCCAACCCGCCTCTATGGGGCATGCTAACTTCAGATGTCCTTGCAACAGATGGCACAGATATGCCACTGTCTCCCTGGTGAT
This sequence comes from Somniosus microcephalus, assembly GCF_052327205.1. Lineage (NCBI taxonomy): Eukaryota > Metazoa > Chordata > Chondrichthyes > Squaliformes > Somniosidae > Somniosus > Somniosus microcephalus. The sequence continues at coordinate 31,167,191 of NC_141009.1, forward strand.
TCAGAGCATCTGCAGGGAGTACTCTTCTGACCATTCCAGATATGGACATCTCTGCCTGTAAGTTCAGGTGTGAGGCTATTGCCATGTCTTGTAGTCTGTCTCTGATGCAGTCTAACCTGGCGGTGTTCCTTCTGTTGTTCCGCCTCTTCCATCAAATGATAAGTAAAAGGGGAGTTAGCATGCAGGTATAGCAAGCAATTAGAAAGGCAAATGGCATGTTGGCCTTTATTGCAAGGGGGTTGGAGTATAAGAGTAAGCAAGTCTTGCTACAATTGTACAGGGCCTTGGTGAGACCACACCTGGAGTACTGTGCAAAAGCAAGAGTTCTGACGAAAGGTCATCGACGTTGGCCGGAATTTTCTGCAGGTAGGCGGGATGGGAGTGGGAAACTCGGGCACAGGCCCTGCCGACTTTAACGGCAGGTGCTGATTTGCATGTGAGGCCTCGGATTCCTGCCCGCAGCCAGCCAGATTGAGAGGCAGGCTGGCTGCGGGTGGGTAGGCCTGCAGATGTGGAGAGGGAACAAGGGATCACTTAGGGCGAGGGACCGTGCGGGGAGGGGGGGCTCGGGGATCGGCTGGGGTGGATCGTGGGAGGTCAGGATGGGGGATGGGGGATTGGCGGGGGGGAGTCGGGATCATGGGGAGGCGGGTCGGCCGGGGATCGGTGATTGGAGTCGGCCAGGGATCGGGGGCTGGGGGGGTGGAGGATTGGGGGTCGATAGGGGTGGGGGGGTTGGTCGGCGATCGGTAGGGGAGGAGAGAGGATCGGGGCCGGCCACCTGAGGATTGTGGTGGGGATGGGAGGCCTGGGGGTGGGAGGCCTGGGAATGGGAGGCCTGGGAAGGCGATCGAAGGCCAGGTGGGGGGTCTCTGATCGTGGGGGTGAGTTAGGTAGGGACCTTGGATCCAGGACGTAGGTATAAAGCCACTAACCTCCTGGATTCAGCAGTCCCCGCCTCAGTTTAACTGCCGGGTTTCTCGAATTGTGTGAAACCTGTCCACATGCAGTTAAATTCAAAATGGAGGTTAAAAAAGTGGCCTCCAGCCTCATTACAGTGTTTAAATTGACCGACCCCCGTCCCTCCCCTGTCCCGCCTCTGTTAAAACCGGAGGTGGGCGGGTTGGAGGCGGGATCGGATCAGGAATCCCATTTTTAACACGTTAACTACCCCCACGCTCCAAACCCATCTTATTTTTAGGGGAAGATTCCGGCCGTTAACTCTGTTTCTCTCTCCACAGATGCTGCCTGATGCCCAGTGCTCAGCACATCTCACTCCACAGATAATTAAATCTACCAATGCTCTACCAATGATGTTTGCCACATCACAACAGCGACTCCACTTCAAAAGTACCTCATTGACTGTAAAGCACTTTGAGACGTCCGGTGGTTGTGAAAGGCGCTATATAAATGCAAGTCTTTCTTTCTCTGGACCACTGCTTCTGCACTTCAGTTTTCTTTCTGCTTATAATTGCTGGGATGTTGAGTGTACCTGTGGGCTGCCTTCAGGGCTAGCGATATCTCCTCATGTCATGGGCCTATCTATATTGAAAAGCTATCTGAGCTAGCTGTCAGCCTTTTGGGGGGCTGTTAGTTGGCATGTGTTAAATAGGTCACATTTGTAAGTCAAAATGCTTGAGCAGGATGAGCGAGACTTGGCGGATCTGCATTAATCTCCGCCCATCCAGACGTTCGATGACCCACTCTACTTTCAGTCATATTGCGACAGATCTCAAAACCACAGCAGCCTCTACATTTCTGCAGACTTTGGACAGCAACGGGTGCATCCAACCTTCTCCTGCAGGCGCGAATATCAATTGGCAAATATAGTTTCCCCAGAAACTGAAGCTGATTGGAGTTTGTCGACCAGCCCCTGCTTAAACCTCGAAGCAGAAAAAAGTCCAGTGACATCGAGTCGTCTTCTACAATGGAAGGTGAAGGGAACGCTGCGCTTTATTTGCTAACTTGTTTGTTTCTCCCTCTGCTTGTTTTATTCATTCACGAGAGATCTACTTCAATTTTTAAAACAGTTTCTTTACCATATTTGTGCTTTCGTCCCGCAGCTGCCAGGATTATCTTACTTCTTCTCCCGCTCTGTTTCCTGAAGGTGGCAGATACCACAGCCAGTAAGTTTTTCTATTTCAGTTTTTTTTTGTGTTGCCTCTTCTTTCATCAAACCAACGGGCGTCCGGTAAACTTGGGACTTCTTGAGCTGGCTCCACTGTGGTGGCACCGTGTTTGTTTGTGCTAACTTTTGTTTAACAGTCTCAGAAACGGAGTAAAGTCGAACTCAACAACAGCCGTAGTGACTGGGATGCTACATGGTGGCGTGAGGTGAATAGAAGAGAAAGTGGTGGGGGGGCGGAAAACGGGGCAATGATTCTCTGAGCAGGAACAGGGGACGTTCTTGGAGATCAATTGAGATTTGCAGATAACTTTTAGTTCATGAAATACTTAACAGATTTCATCAATATTTTTAACGATATTACTTTCCCATGTGGTGTTGCTAACGGTTAGTGAGGACATGTGATGGCCCCAGACCATTTTTTAGGGATTTCGAGCACATCTTCAGTAGGGTCGCACCTCGACCCCCCAAAAGACTGGACCATCTTCCAATGGTGTTTAGTATTACCCATAGATTTCAGCAAACTGGGGGCTGCAACAACTCATTAAAAGGAGCGACGCAGCTTAATAACGACATAAAAATGCAAACCAAGCACTAGGGTTTATTTCTAGAGGGATAGAATTGAAAAGTGGAGAAGTTATGCTAAACTTGTATCGAACATTGGGGTTCAATTCTGGTCGCCATATTATAAAAAGGATATAGAGGCACTGGAGAGGGTGCAAAAAAAGTTTACAAGGATGATGCAAGGATATACCTATCAGGAAAGGATGAACAGGCTGGGTCTCTTTTCTCTTGAAAAGAGAAGGCTGAGGGGTGACCTAATAGAGGTCTTTAAAATTACAAAAGGTTTTGATAGAGTAGACACAGAGGCCCAGATATTCCGATCCCTACGGGTGGGTACGCGCTGTGTACCCACCCGTAGGGACATCGGAAATGGCGGGTTCAGGCATGTACAGCGCATGCGCTGAAAACCGGCATTTCCGATCTGTCAAGAATGGTCTCGAAGAAGGGCCTCTGCGGGCGGATAGTTCCGCTTTCTGGAGACGCTCCGCCTGCAGAAAACCCTTAGAATTCTTACACCTGCGGAGGCCTCCGATCTGGAAAAAATCTACGCACTTACCTGAGGACTCCCGAGGTGCATATAGTTCCGATGCTGGGCCTCTCCAACTCCAAGTGTGCAGGGCCCACGTATCCCAGAGGCGCATGTGGTTCGCAAGCGTCCCTGGGATCACGTGGGCCATGGGGAGCCAGGCGTAAGGCCTGCTTTTACCAGGATAAGAGTTGTAAAAAGTAAAAAAAAAAATTTCAGTCATTTATCATTTAATAATACATTTTTAAAAAAGATAAGTTTATTTTTAGCCCCGTAAAAAACTTCAATTATTTTTTTCAAAAAATTTAATTTTTGTTTAAAATATTTAATTTATTGTAATTTCAACTAATTTTAAAAAGGTGAGTTTTTAAAAAATTTATTTAAAGTTTTACTGTGTTTTTTCATTGATCTCTATTCATATATTTGACAGGTCTATCTGTCAAGTGTATGAAGGGAGATTCCCTTCGTTGATTGGCTCCCCATGGCCCACGTGATCCCAGGGACGCTTGCGAACCACATGCGCCTCTGGGATACGTGGGCCCTGCGCACTTAGAGTTGGAGAGGCCCAGCATCGGAACTATACGCACTTCGGGAGTCCTCAGGTAAGTGCGTAGATTTTTTCCAGATCGGAGGCCTCCGCACGCGGGAAGCCTCTGATCGGAAAATACGGCCCAATGTGTTTTCACTTGTGGGGAAGAGCAAAACTAGAGGCCATCAATATAAGATAGTCACCAAGAAATCAAATAGGGAATTCAGAAGAAACATCTTTACCCAGAGAGTGGTGAGAATGGGGAACTCGCTACCACAGGGAGTGGTTGAAGCGAATGGTATAGATGCATTTAAGGGCCGGTTAGATATGCATATGAGGGAGAAGGGAATAGAGGGTTACGCTGATAGAGTTAGACGAGGAAAGACGGGAGGAGGCTTGTGTGGAGCATAAATGCCGGCATGGACTGGTTGGGCCGAATGGCCTGTTTCTGTGCCATGTATCCTATGTAAAAACAACGTTACTCATTGATTTCAGTGGATTGAAGACATTATAGTATTTTAGCAAGTGTTACAATTATGACAAACTCAAAATAACGTAAGGATTTTATTTTATCTATATTATACATATATATATATATCATGCCTGTGCAATTTCTTGCCAATTTTTTCCATTCTAAATCCACATTTATTCTGGAAGCTGCCTATTTAAACCTGTCACAGAATCACAGAATCCCCACAGTGCAGATAGAGGCCATTTCGGCCCATCGAGCCTGCACCGACACATATCCCACCCTATCCCCGTAACCCCACGTATTTAATCCCCTAACACTAAGGGTCAATTTATCATAGCCAAATCAACCTAACCCGCACATCTTTGTATCATACCATAATTACACCTTCCGAACAGTTCCCCGTGTGCAACACCACAGGAAATCAACTAGGGAAGTCAAAATCAAGTGTAGTCTTAAGGTGAAATGGAGTTAGAGGGTGGGTGATAATTGGGCAGGGCATACAGATATAATTCAGTCCCCACCTTAAAGTCATATTTCTCGAGTCTCTTCGCCGGGAGCAAGCGGAAGCCAAACGCAGGCAGCGCAAGGAGCGCATGTCAACCCAAGCACCCCACCCACCCGGCCCTTCAACCACCGTCTGCCCCACCTGTGATAGAGACTGTAGGTCCCGCATTGGACTCATCAGTCACCTGCAAACTCATTTTTAATGTGGAAGCAAGTCATCCTCGGTTCCGAGGGACTGCCTAAGAAGAGAAGAAGATTTCCCTTCTGTGTTTTTGATAGAATTCCATTATAAATATATAAACTTGTGACTGTAATTATGCCCTTCGGCCAGTAGTAGGACTGCATTGCCATCTCTCTCTGACAGGTGCAAGCAACTTGAGCGTTTACCTTTTCCAATTTTTCACAAAACATAAGTGAGAATATTAAACTAATATTATCATGAGGGATAACACGGTGGTAGATCTTAACTTGGGCCTCCTGACGTAAATGGGCTGGTAGCAGCCCAAAAAAATATTTCCCACCCAATTTACACTGGCTGCCACCGTCCTCAAAGCGGCTTTCTGTTGGGCGGCCTGTTTTCAGGTGGGAGCCCTTGTAACGTGCAAATCAGGGTCCTAGGAAAGATAGAGGTCCCCCATTACAATTTTGATAGATAACTGGGTGAAGCGTGTGCCGCGCAAGCTCCGTCCAGCTTTACCGGGCGGTACAACAGAAGAGGCACCAGATCGGTAAGTTTCAAATTATTTTTGTGGGGCCAGGAGAAGTCTCATCAAGAACAGTGTAGGTTGCTGCTGCCCTGGACTCCTCCCCCTCCATGATAATCTCATCCGTCCCGCCAGGCCCTACTTTCCTGTTGGCCAGGTCAGCCTCAGGGCTGCCCGGTTTATTGGCAGCAGCTCGCTGGTACCATGGTAATGAGGCCCTCTGAATGGACAAAGCCCACCGGACCAGGCAGTCGACCAGCTTGCTCTGCCAGCCAGTCGCCTGATAGTTAAAATCTACCTCATTGTTTTTCTCTCCTGCTCTCTCTCTCTCTTGCTGATCACATGCTCTCTCTCTCTCAGTTTAATGTACTTTCTAAAGTTGATAGAGCAAAAACCAATAGCTACAACAGATGTGTGATCAGTACACTATCTGTCACTCTCTCGCTGATCACATGCTCTCTCTCAGTTTTTTTTAAATTCGCTTATGGGACCTGGGCGTCGCTGGCAAGGCCAGCATTTATTGCCCATCCCTAGCTGCCCTTGAGAAGGAGGTGATGAGCCACCTTGAACCGCTGCAGTCCGTATGGTGAAGGTACTCCCACAGTGCTGTTGGGTAGAGAATTCCAGGATTTTGACCCAGCGACAATGAAGGAACGGCGATATATTTCCAAGTCAGGATGGTGTGTAACTTGGAGGGGAACCTGCAGGTGATGGTGTTCCCATGCATCTGTTGCCCTTGTCCTTCTAGGTGTTAGAGGTCGCAGGTTTGGGAGGTGCTGTTGAAGAAGCCTTGGCGAGTTGGACTTCCAGAAGGCACTTAATAAGATTTCACACAAGAGATTATTATTAGGAAAAATGAAAGTGCACAGAACTGGAGTTAACCTTGCGACATGGGTCGGTAATTAATTGGGTGTTAGGAGTCAGAGAGTAATTGGTGGCGTCACTATTGCAGATAGGCAGTGAACTTACTGAGATTTACTCTAACCTTTCTGTATAAACAGTGCCTGAATATAAAAAAATTGCGGATACTTGCAGTTCACTTATAGTACACTGGCAAGATTTTAATGTTTTAATATTAAATATTTAGAGTATTAGAACAATTTCCCACAATGGGCCATTTCACTGATTGGATTGCAGTGGAGATGGCCGGTTGAGTATAATTTGGCAAGTTCAGTATTTTGGGCTTAGTCTGTGAGCTTATAACAAACTGTGGTGAAGGTTCTCCCACAGTGCTGTTGGGTAGGGAGTTCCGGGATTTTGACCCAGCGACAGTGAAGGATCGATGATATATTTCCAAGTCAGGATGGTGTGCGACTTCAAATCAAATCAAAAAAAAAAATCAAATCAAAAAATCTTACTTGGAGGGGAACTTGGAGGTGGTGGTGTTCCCATGCGCCTGCTGCCCTTGTCCTTCTTGGTGGAAGAGTTCGCGGGTTTGCGGGGGGGGTGCTGCCGAAGAAGCCTTGGTGGTTTGCTGCAGTGCATCTTGTAGATGGTACACACTGCAGCCATGTTTAATGAAAGTTTAATGTACTTTCTAAGGTTGATAGAGCACAAACCAATAGCTACAACATCAACTGTGTGATCAGTACTTCCTCTCTCTCTCACACACACACACACACACACACACACACACACACACACACTGTGTGTAGTCTCTGAGGTTAACTGACAGGATCAGATTAGCAGTCCATTTTACACCCCGCCCTTTGAAGACAATGGAAAGTAAAATCGGCCAAACGAATCCTGTCACTTTTCCGCCAGACTTGTTAGGTTAAAAATACTTCCTCTGTTTCCCAAAAAAAAGCACCTCATAAAATTTTACTGGAACAAAGATTTTGAAATATTCCTTCTAGCTGTTTTTCAAATAACAACTGAGCAGAAACTGTTAGATTCTAGAGGATTCCATAGGATATATGGCACAGAAACAGGCCATTCAGCCCAACCAGTCCATGCCGGCGTTTATGCTCCACTCGAGCCTCCTCCTGTCTTTCCTCATCTAAACCTATCAGCAGAACCCTCTATTCCCTTCTCCCTCATATGCTTATCTAGCTTCCCCTTAAATGCATCCATATTATTCGCTTCAACCACTCCCTGTGCTTCCACATTCTCACCACTCTCTGGGTAAAGAAGTTCCTTCTGAATTCCCTATTGGATTTCTTGGTGACTATCTTATATTGATGGCCCTCCAGTTTTGCTCTTCCCCACAAGTGGAAACACCTGTACGGCTGATTGTTACTGATAACTCCTGGGGAATTCGATATTCTGCCCGTGCTCTGTCCTCTTTTTATAAACCCAAAAATAAACCCTTAAACAAATAAACGCCCGTGCTCTGTAGTGGCCTTCGTGTAAGGACTTTAATGAAGGAATCAAAAGACACACAAGACCATTAAATTGATCAATTTTGTTGCCACATTAACGGTGAGGCTAATGGTGCTTGCCATTATTTATGCACAAATGGCACAGCAACTTCAGGCGAGGGGTAGATGCGCGGTTAAACTCAAATATCCCCAAATTACCATCTGAGCTACGCTTTTCCGCCATTAGCTTGGCGAAAACGGCAACTCGCTGCCTGGCTCCCCATTGAAATGCATTGAATGGCGTGACGTTGCTGTATTTGCACGGTAGGCAGAAACTAAACTCGGCACAGAAAGTTAAGTCTTGTCCTTTTCAGTCTAAGAGCCCTTTCAACATCATGATAAGTGTTAATTTCTGCCATGCAACCTCTCTGGCACTGAAAATAACAGCAAACAAACAGTGTTCACTATTATTACCCCTTTGAAACTGACCACAACATCAGGATATAGCGCATACGCATTGCAACCTGGAGTTGCGGTCAGCCATTCACTGCTCCGACATTGGCTGCGGTGTGCCCCACCCATAACAAAGGTTATGGCCCTGAAAAACTAACATTAATTTTGTGGAGTGTCAGATTTATCCATTTTGTGCCTCTTTATTTCAGGTTTGCCTTTTCCCCACGTGAGAGCCCCAATCTTTGTTTTGCACTCTAACATTTTTAACAAGTTAGAATCAAAGGAGCTTACCCACTTTTTGGTTCGCTGTCTGTGAGAATTCTGCATTTTGATTGGCTGCTTAGACAGCTCGTTGACATCCCACTAAACTACGTTGATTTCAATTGAACGTCAGAAAAACCGAACTCACCACAGAGATCGCGAGATCTTTGTGGGAAACTTCCTTTGCTTCGCCGCTGACTGCAAATTATGGGCCAATAAGGAGAACTGATAGGGTAGCTAGAAATAAACATAGAAGATAGGAGCAGGAGTAGGCCATTCGGCCCCTCAAGCCTGCTCCACCATTCAATGAGATCATGGCTGATCATCCAAATTCAGTACCCTGTCCCTGCCTTCTCCCCAAATCCCTTGATCCCTTTAGCCTTAAGAAATATATCTAACTCTTTCTTGAATATACTTAATAAGTTGGCCTCAACTGCCTTCTGTGGTAGAGAACTCCACAGGTTCACCACTCTCTGGGTGAAGTAATTCCTCCTCATCTCTGTCCCAAATGGCCCACTCCCCATCTTTAGACTGTGACCCCTGGTTCTGGACTCCTCCGCCATCAGGAACATCCTTCCTGCATCTAGTCTGTCCAGTCCTGCTAGAATTTTATAAGTTTCAATGAGATCCCCTCTCATTCTTCCAAACTCCAGCGAGTATAAGCCCAATCGACCCAATCTCTCCTCATACGTCATTCCTGCCATCTCAGGTATCAGTCTGGCGAATCTTCGCTCCCTCTACACTGCCCCATTAAACACACCCAATAAACTATTTCCTGTGCTTGGGGGAGTCTAGGGCTAAGGGACATAGCCTAAAAATTAGAGCCAGATCTTTCAGGATTGGTTAGGGAAACACTGCTACACGTAAAGGATGGTAGAAGTTTGGAACTTAGTTCCTCAAATGGCACTTGATGCTAGTTCAATTGTTAATTTTAAATCTGAGATTGATAGATTTTTGTTAACCAAAGGTATTAAGGGATATGGGGCAAAGGCGGGTATGTGGACTTAGGTCGCAGGTCAGCCATGATCTCACTGAATAGCAGAACAGGCTCGAGGGCCTCAATGGCCTACTCCTGTTCCTATGTATTTAATTTAATTTTTATTTAAATCTTTATTTTGGGCATTAGGAACAGAGAAACGGTGGATCAAAAATTTTCAGATGGAAAATTATCAGAAAATATCTTGAGTGATTTGTTGGGGAAAAATACAACAGCACTACAGTTTACACAGGTGATTCGATTGTAAAGATGGACGTGGGAATTCCTCATGGTAAATGTTAACACAACAGGAAATAAGGTTTTGTGGACAGGAAGTGTGGTGTTTTAGTTGAAGAGGCATTCAGTTGCTGTCCTGTTACCTAGATTATTTTTTAATATTTAATCAGCAGTGAATCTTGAGGAAAGGGATTTCAGTTTAAAGAATTAATGGTCTCATAAATGAACACTTAGGTGATGGCAGTAGCCAGGCTGTAGTCTCTTCCCACGTCTATATTTGTTCAGTGAAGGCCAGGAAATTAAATTCCAGATGCTGGTATCCTTTCAAGAGACACTGATAAGTTTTCAGAATATGCTGTAGATATGGACTTGTGTTCAACATTGAAGAAGCAATACTGAGGCGCAGTGAGCATGTGTAGCCAAAACAAATGGCAACCAAGAACTTTCAGTTGTTGTAAGATATTGGTCCCCCTCCCAGTGCATCAGTCATGGATTTGGCACCTCAACCCAGTTTCCATCTTACATGTTGCAACTACAACCAATTTGAATATTCCGTGTGAACGGGCCCTGATTCCTGATCCTCTCTCCAGTGAGCTGTGCATGAGCAGCCACCAGATGACAATGAACCCAGCTCGAGCGAGGCAAAAGAAGTAATTTCATATTGGGGTGCACCGCAGCCTCAATATGAACAATGGAGGAGCAGTTGCTCTCTGCTCTCCCTGCGTAGACGCTTGAAACACAATCAAATAAAAATGCTGGAGAGAACAGTTTCTTCTCTGAGCTCCAGTTTTCTTTGCTTGGCCATGCGCTACATTGTGTAGCTTTACAAGCTGGAAGATGCCAGTTTTGAATTCCGCCAGTTGATTTACCCTTCCTATTCCCCTTTTTAAAATTCTCTTCCAGTAGCCAAACTACTGAACAACAGCTAAAACAACTTTGAATCATTGCAGTAAAATAGGTGTTTAGAGACAAAAAGAAAATACTGCAGATGCTGGAAATCTGAAATAAAAACAGTAAATGCTGGAGATGCTCAGCAGGTCAGGCAGCATCTGTGAAGAGAGAAACAGAGTTAACGTTTCAGGTCGATGACCTTTAGTCAGAACTGGAAAAAAGCAGGAAATGGAACAGATTTTTAAGCAAGGGTAGGGGCTGGGAAATGGGGGAGGGGATGAAAGAACAAAAGGGAAGGTCTGTGATAGGATAGAAGGCAGGAGAGGTTAAGAGACATTAAGAGATATTCAAGGCAAAAGGAGATGGTAATGGGACAGGTTAAGAAACAAAGGCTGGCTCTAGATGAAGTGTAAATTGCGCTGGCAGAATGAAAGACAGCTGCCATGTGGAGGAGAAGAACAGAAGGCACAAACAAAAAGTGTGGATAAAATATATATGATCGGGGCCAGTTTATGATCTGAAATTGTTGAACTCTATGTTGAGTCCAGAAGGTTATAAAGTCCCTAATCAAAAGATGAGGTGATGTTCCTCGAGCTTACACTGAGCTTCTGTGGAACAATGCAAGAGGCCGAGGATGGTGAGGTCTGAATGGGAATGGAGCGGAGAATTAAAGTGACAGGCGACCGGAAGCTCGGGGTCTCCCTTACGGACTGAAGGGAGGTGTTCCGCAAAGCGGTCACCCAATCTGCGTTTGGTCTCCCCAATGTAGAGGAAACCACAGCGTGAGCAGCGAATACAGTATACTAAATTGCAAGAAGTACAAGTAAATCGCTGTTTCACCTGGAAGAGGTGTTTGGGACCCTGGAGAGTGGGAAGGGGGGAGGTATAAGGGCATGTGTTGCATCTCCTGCGCTTGCGCGGGAAGGTGCCGGGCGAAGGGGAAGGGGTGCTGGGGTTGGTAGAGGAGTGGACTAGGGTGTCGCGGAGGGAGCGGTCCCTACAGAATGCTGAAAGGGGAGGGGAAGATACGTTTGGTGGTGGGATCACTCTAGAGGTGGCGGAACTGGCGGAGGATGATCTGTTGAATGTGGAGGCTGGTGGGGTGAAAGGTGAGGACAAGGGGGACTCTATTGTGGTTCCGGGAGGGAGGGGCAGGGGTGAGGGCAGAAGTGCGGGAGATAGAACGGATACGGTCGAGGGCCGTGTCAACCACAGTAGAGGGGAATCCTCGGTTGAGGAAAAATGAAGACATGTGGGAAGCACTGGTGTGGAAGGTGGCATCGTCGGAGCAGATGCGGCAGAGACGGAGAAACTGGGAGAATGGAATAGAGTCCTTATAGGAGGCGGGGTGGGAGGAAGTGTAGTCCAGGTAGCTGTGGGAGTCAGTGGGCTTGTAGTGAATGTTTGTCAATAACCTATCCCCAGAGATGGAGACGGAGAAGTCGAGGAAGGGGAGGGAAGAGTCGGAGATGGACCATGTGAAGGTGTTTTGAGAGCTTGATTCCTAACCAAATGAGGCTGTACCCTGAGGCTAGCCATTTTGCGGGGGTGGGGGGATTTTTAAAATTTGTTATTTTTGATATGTTTCCTTAAGTTAATTTCCCTGAAAGACAGTGATTAAATTCACCCATTAGGTATTGAGAGGTTATTTCTGTCCTTTGCAAGGGAGGGACTAATACCACCTTTGTTCAAGAGAGATACTTGTCTCCCTTAGAATATGACATTTTTTTGGTGGGTTTGGATAGGGTATTCCTGTTCCACTTCTCAGCATCAGCTGTGGCTCAGTGGGTAGCACACTCGCCTTTGAGTCAGAAGGTTGTGGGTTCAACAGGAATGCTGCACTGTCAGAGGTGCTGTCTTTCGGATGAGATGTTAAACCGAGAGCTCTGTCTGCTCTTTCAGGTGACAGATCCCATGGCACTATTTCGAAGAAGAGCAGGGGAGTTATCCCTCAACCAACATAACAAAAGCAGATTATCTGGTTATTATCACATATTTGCTGTGTGCAAATTGGCTGCCATGTTTCCCACACTACACTCCAAAAGTACTTAATTGGCTGCTTTGAGACATCCGGTGGTCATGAAAGGTGCTATATAAATGTAAGTCTTTCTTTCTCATTTCTCTCACTGTTAGGAGCCATCCATATTCATGAATGGCTCCTGTTTTCAGTGACAGCCATAGTTGTGTCCTTGCATTCTATGAACATAAAGCATTCATACAAAGCCAAATACTGCGGATGCTGGAAATCTGAAATAAAAACAGAAAATGCTGGAAACACTCAGCAGGTCAAGCAGCATCTGTGGAGAGAGAAACAAAGTTAACGTTTCAGGTCGATGACCTTTCGTCAGAGCTGGAAAAAGTTAGAGATGTAGCAGGTTTTAAGCAGATGGAAAGGGAGGAAAGAAAGAAAGGGAAGGTCTGCGATGGGGTGGAAGGCAGGAGTGATTAAGCGCTCATCTGGTTGAGACGAGTAATGGACTGCCGAATTAGGTATTGAAATCACAGATGAAGAATGGGAGGGTATCTGGTTGACAATTCCAAAATTTTGTACTAGGTTGTGGGAGTTCCAATTTAAGACCTTGGATCATACTAATAACACACCTGTCCATCTTCAGAGATGTCATTCTGAACTTTTGTTGGAGGTGATGTCGAAGAGTTTCCGCTTTGGGTGCAATCGGCGATTCGGCGCAAATTGCGCCCAAACTTGCACCTGTTTTGAAAGTGTTTCCCCCCCCCCCGAGTTTCCGCTCAAATTCATTTGCATTTCACCGAACGCAAAATCTGCCATGAACCAGTGCAATCAGACAGCGTTTTAATACATTGGCCTGGATTTTCCAGGGCCTGCGACGGCTGCGCACAGCCTACGCGGTCGTAAGTGCCCCGCAAGTTCCGGGTTTCCGTGTGCGATGCGTGAAAAACTGGAACTTGCAATCTGTTAAGTTTCAGCTTGACAGGTCGTCCACATGCGCAGGAAATGGACATTCGCTGGCGGAGAGTTGGGCTATTTGCCCAACCACTGCCCAGCGAATGCCCATGAAACTCTGACGCCTGGTAAAAGCATTGCTGTTTGTGTGCGCAAATTGGCTGCTGTGTTTCCCACATTACAACAGTGACTCTACTTCATTGGCTGTAAAGCACTTTGGGACGTCCGGTGGTCGTGAAAGGCGCTATATAAATGCAAGCCTTTCTTTTTTTTCTTTTATTCGTCTCTTTACATCTGTTTTTTTTTTAATCGAAGAGCTATTGTCCCCTCTTCATTCTTCTTGAAGCAGTCTGTTCTTTTAGTTTTCTTAAAGATTTTACATCTTTTCTTTCACAAATATTGGCAGATGCCCAATTTATTTGGTGCATCAGTTATTTGGTTGCTGATACGAACTTTTTTTGGTCTTGAATATCTCGACATCTTCTTGATTGTTGTTTGTAATTCTTTACATTATAATCGGGCTTAATGTCTATGTTGCTATATTTTATTTTGGTGCTTGGCAATGATACAGATTCTATGTAGCTTATTATAGTTCTCAATCCCTGTTTTGCAAACCTTGCCTTCTGTGTATTTATCTATATATATATAAAAATTTTAACTTTTCAGATCAAAATTATATATTCATACAGGCAATAGTATACTGTTAAAAACCTATAGTGTTCCAGTAGAACAATGTAACCTTACTTATATATTATTTTATTAGGCTTGAAAAGAGAGTACTGATCGGTGAAAAGATACATCTGTCATTATAGTGCAGATTGTGGTTGCCATCAAAATTTTCTTACGTATTCAATTTGTAAAAATGTGGGCGATTGGGTGATGCAGTGGGTTTGATACTGGCCATTGCGCTCTGAGACCTAGCTACAAATGCAGCCCAGGGATGAAAGTGTTCTCTGTCTGCTGACTGTAAAGGCCCTACATGAGTTGAGTTTGGTCTGTCTCAATCTGGTGGCCATAGCATAAATCTGCTCCTACATTGACACTGAATGCTGAACCAGAGCTTTTGTTGTTGGCCTCTTCTGGTTGTCCCAAGCATTGAGGTGTTGTAAGGGGTCCTGTTCCCTTCCTCCTTACAATGTTCTTGGACTCCGGAATTACAGGAACAGCATACATGTGACAAACCGGTTTTGGCTCAACCTTTAATTCGTTAGTTTATTAAACCAACAAAACCACAGTACAAACCCCTTTTATGATTGATCTGACTGAAACTTAATTATTACAAACAAGTACAAACCCATTTATGATTTGACTGAAACGTACAATCACCCACGCGGCTGGTCGTTACCGGTGTTGATTGTAGGCCTGGATCCAGAGATGACCAATCTCTGTCCTGCTTCACCTGACTGCAGTGCCCACGCTTCGATGTTGTCCTTTCTTATAGTGTCCCAGTCCTGCTATCACACACCCCTGGGCCTCAGGTGTAGATTCAGTTAACAGCCTGCTGAAATGCTTGGTCTTCACATCTCGTTATCTTGTTCTTCCAATCTCCTGAGCTATGCAGAACTGCAAGGTCAGAGACAACTCCTTATCTCCTCCCCTGCTGTTTACACAGCAGAAAGATAATGTGATTCCTCTTATGGTGATGGACATTGCATTGTTCAGGTGTTAATGCCCTTCCATTCTGTCAGGAACTGACCAGTTGTTCAGAATTGCAGTCAACTTGTGGCATTGTCTGGTTATTAATGTTCTCCAAACTGATCATGAATCAGGGTTTCAGGTAACTCATTCCCTCTGTATATTGAGGTTAACTGTTTCATGTCCTTCAGTGTCCAAAAATTACCTCCCTCAAGTGTATTTCACAACATTGCCCCTTTAAGAACTGCAGGAGATTTTCGTGAACAGTGAAAGTTCAGTAAAATGTTTTGCCAACTGAAATTTTTCTGAACGGGTTGACTCTAAATTTGGTTGTGTCTTATTATAGTAAATCCCTGCTGTTATTACCCGTGCCAGAATAAAGGAATATGTGTTAACGTTGGGAAGGAAGGTTACGAATGCGACTGCACACGCACTGGTTACTATGGAGTTAACTGCACTTTCCGTAAGTTGTTTCATTGTTCACTTTTGTCAGTCAGAATTTATTGGAGAAGCGGTTATAGGCCCTAATCACTAGGCAGCACATTGAAACTCCAACTTAAATGCATCATCGTCACTGGTACCCAATTGCTTTCAAGCAAGTGAAGGATTCACTTCAAAACATTCCTATTAATCCCTTAATTGCTCAACCCAAGCACACTGGTTTGGTATGTTGACCAAATTCAAGTTGTGATATTGAACATCTATTTCATTCTGAAAAAGGTTTATTCTTTCGATGAATGTCTTTTTTTAAGTGCGCTTACTGTGGAATCGTGTATTCAAAAGGAACTTAATTACCTGAAATGTACCGTAATTCTAAAGGTGTAAATGTGTTCCCCGACTCAGCCCCAACTCTGTAAAGACTCAGTGTAGCACACGTTTCTCATGAGGCACGGTAGCCATATTTGTTGGGCAATGAATGGTCCTTTATATTTGTTCTTGAGATGTGGGCAACACTAACTGTACCTATTGCCCATCTCTAGTTGCCATGAGGGCATTAAGAATCAACCAGGCGGTGTGGGACTGGGCTCACATGCAGGCCAGACTAGGTAGGGGGTGGTAGGTTCCCTTCCGTGAAGGTCATCAGTGGGCTAGTTGGGTTTTTATGATGAAAAAACAGCTTTCAAGGTCATTTACTGGTGCTAGCCCACAAACCACAAATTAATTGAATTCAGTTTTACAACATGCCATGGTGGGATTGGAAATTGCAACCTCAGCACCATAACTGCTAGACCACTGTACCCAGCAGAAATAACGTTTCCATCATGGCTATTTTGCAAACAAATTAGTGATTTGAAGCACTGTTTACATTATCGGCAATGATGCTCATGATTTTTTTTTACCAATTTTTGTGATTCATGTGAATTTTTTTTAAGTATTGATTTTTCTAAAACCCTGTGACAGGGTGGCAATAATCCCTTATCTATAGAGAGTCATATTTTCCTAAATTAAAAAAAAAGCCTAACTGTCTTCCCCGGGAAAGTCAGAAAAATGACAAAACTTCTCGTCCTACGAGGTAAACAAAAATCAGGTTACCTGAAGTATTGGTGGCACTAAAAGTGTGTGGGTTGTGGTATTAAATAATAAAATAGCTGAGGGAGAAAGATAGCATTTTATTAGCAATGCTTGCTAGTATTTGCTACGGTTGATTTGATCTAAATGATATATTTTTAATTGCAGCTTTTTTCTGGTCAAGAGTTCATAAGTTCCTGAAGCCGAGCCCTAGTTTTATGCATCATGTCCTGACGCATTATAAATGGTTGTGGTATATTATAAACAACATTTCATTCTTCAGCGATACGCTCATGCGATATGTTTTAACAGGTATGTTACATTTATTAAATTTAGTATCTAAACATTGGCACTTGTAAGACAACATTGTTTTTTGACTGATATACCTGCGTATCAAAAGTATATAGATAAACTCGTTGATCTTATATGGTGTTGCGTATGGGGAATTGGGGTTAGAGGGTGAGGGATAAGTGGATCAGGACATAGAGATATAATTCAGTCCCCATTTTAAAGTTATGCATTCTGTCCTTTTATTATATTTATATACTAGCTGGGGGTGCCCGGTGTTGCCAGGGCAATTTTGGGCGCGCGGTCTCCCTGCCCCTGTCTGTCCCCCCTCTCGCTCCCTCTTCCCCTCTCCCTGTGCTGTCCTCTCCCTCCCCTCTCCCTGCCTAGCGCCTGAGGCCCGGTGCCATTGTGATAGCGGCCGTGCAGGGCCTAGCGCTTGAGGCGCGGCCAGGCTGTCGGGCCGAGACGGACCCGAGCTGAGCTCCCCCGCGGATCGCGCGGCTGACGGCCGGCTGCTGCCGCTCCCCCGACCGCTGTGTGTGTCGGGCCGAGCGGTTGCGAGGCACGGCCCGAGTGAGCACAACTTACCTGCCGCTCCGGCGGAGCGGGAGCGGGATCAGGAGCCGCAATGTGGGGGTTTCTTTTGCTGCTGCTGTCCCTGTGGGGATGGAAAAAATGGCGGCGAAGTTTAGGGAGACTGGAACATTAGGACCCGCCCGTGACGCACCGATTGGTCAACCATCAGGTGAGTGAACTGTAGGATTGGTCATGCAGCACGTCAATCAACGCTAATGAGAGGTAGGATTGGTCAACCGCTAATGAGTGGATTTTTGAGGATTTTTGAACGTTTTTTGTATACTGTCCAAACAATTTTTGTCTGACAAAGAAGTAAATACACCTACGAGAGTCCCCTAACGATAAGCTTTCTTTCGATATAACATACGTGTAGGTACGCTCTATAACTTTTGATTGTATAGCCAGACAGACAGAAAGACAGAGAGACAGACAGAGAGACATACCGGTTTATATATATACTAGCTGGGGGGAGCCCGGCTTTGCCAGGGCTGTTTTGGGCCGGGCGGTTTAAATCGAGTACGAGGCTTTGGGGCCTCTCTGTGTCCCTCTGTGAATCTGGTGCCGGGCAACATTTTAAATCGAGTCCCAGGCTTTTGGGCCCTGTCTATGTCCCTTTGTGAATCTGCTGCCGGGCAACATTTCTACCTTTTAATACCTTGAAAGATGAAAGTGAAAGTACTTATAAAACGTTTTTGGTAAATCTTATGTTATTTTTAAAAGAGATACTAACTTTTTCAAAGCTGGATGATCAAAGTAGTTTGAGCTGGAAGCTGAAGTAATGGCAGTGAAACAATGGCTGCCAGATCCCTGAGATGAAAACGATTAGTCCCCCCCACACACACACACACCGATTGGCCAACCATCAGGGGACCGTACTGTAGGATTGGTCAATCGTGACGGCACAGGATTGGTCGAACCTTGACGTCAGTCAATCAATGCTAAGTAGCAGATAATGAGTTTAATTTTGAAGGTTTTTTGCATAAGGCGCGAACAATTTTCGTCTGACCGAAAAGTAAATACGCTTACGAGCGTCCCGGAAGCGTAAGCTTTCTTTGGAGGTAACGCGCGCGTAGGTACGCTCTATAACTTTCGAGCGCA
This sequence comes from Somniosus microcephalus, assembly GCF_052327205.1. NCBI lineage: Eukaryota > Metazoa > Chordata > Chondrichthyes > Squaliformes > Somniosidae > Somniosus > Somniosus microcephalus. The sequence continues at coordinate 31,185,762 of NC_141009.1, forward strand.
TAGCCGGACAGACGCACACGTGAGGACAGACAGACAGAAGGACAGACAGACTCCTTTATATATTAGATATATAGCTAAGACCCGGGGAAATGCCTCCGATCCACAAATAAAATCCGCGCCTACCTGGGGGGTCAGGGAGGTACGGAGACTCGCGGTCCCGGGCCTCTCCGGGTACCCCGCGGGTAGAGGCCCACGTATCTCAGGAGCGCAGGCGGTTCGCAAGCGCCCCTGGGATCACGTGGGCCAGTCCAACGAATGAAAGAAGGGAATCCCCATTCATACTTATGGGGATTCTGTATGTACGGAAACCCCATAAGTATGAATGGGAATATTCCAAAAAGTATCTCTACACATCAAATACATTTAAAAAAAAATCACATATTTAAAATTAATTAAAATGGCATTTAATTAAACATTTAAAAGAAAAATTTTATTTTTTGAAAATAAATTTACATGTTTTAAACGGGCTAAACTTACCTTATTTAACAAGTTTTTAAATGTATAAATTATTGATAAAATTTTATTTTTCTGTTTTTTAAAACTCTTATGCTGGTAAAAGCAGCCCTTGTGCCTGCTTTTACCAGGCGTAAGAATTTCACGGGCATTCGCTGGGCAGAAGTTGGGCAAATAGCCCCACTCTCCGCCCCCGGAGGCCCTTTTCCCGGGGATTCGTACGATCTGTCAAGAAACAGATCGCAAGTGCTGGGTTTTAGCGCGTGCGTTCCGCATGCCTAAACCCGGAACTTGCGCAGCCCTTACGGACGCGTACACACCTCGTGCACGTCTGTAGGGGCCGCAAATTACGGCCCAATACTTAGATTTTATATTATTAATTATAAGCAAATAGCAAAACTTACAGCAATTTGAGAAACAAAGAAGCTAGTGAGAGCTTGAGCGTTCCCTTGCATTACAGGCTGAAGAGCTGAGAGATGCAAAAACTGAGCAGCATCGCCACTGGTGGGAGGGTGTAATTACAGTGTGACAAGTTTATATAGCCCATTGCCATTACAAATGTAGCCATTAGGATTTACAGATAATTACATAGAACCTACAGCATAGAAACAGGCCATTAAACCCAACTGCTCCATGACAGTGTATATACTCCACACGAGCCTTTTCCCACTCTAAATACCTCTTCCCATCCTGCCCCCATATTCCTCTATTCACTTCTCACTCATATATCCATCAGGCCTCCCTGTAAATGTATGCATGCTCTCTGCTGCAACCATTCCTTGTGGCAGCAATTTCCACATTCCCATCACTTTCTACATAAAGAAATTCCTGCTTAATTCTTTATTTGACCTGCTCTTGGCTATCTTTTATCTATGTTCCCTTGTCCTGGACTCACCTGCAAGTGGAAACCATTTCTTCGCGTACAGTTCAGTATGCTTTTTTGTACAGCCAATAATTGTTTAGTGTGTTTGATATTTTTAAGGGGTGCAGCACTCAGATGAACTGTTCTTGGAGACAAAGTACATGCATGATGTTGAGATACAATTAGTCCCCAGTATGTTTGTATTTCCAGAAGAGAGCAATAAAAGGAAAATACTGCAAATGCTGTAACGCTGAAAGACAAATAGAAAATTCTGGAAATGCACAGCATGTCCAAAGGCTAGTATTTCAAAATGGATCCCAGCACAGAATGACTCTAGCCAAAACATTAAACCATCTTCCTCTCATAGATCTTTATAAAGTGCTGGTTAGGCCACAACTGGAGTATTGCATCCAGTTCTGGTCACCACACTTTAAGAAGGATGTGAAGGCCCGTGAGAGGGTGCAGAGGAGATTTACCAGAATGGTTCCGGGGATGGGGGATCTTAGCTACAAGGACAGGTTGGAGAAGCTGGATTTGTTTTCATTAGAGTAAAGGAGGTTGAGGGCTGATTTGCTAGAGGTGTACAAGATTGTGACGGGTTTGGATAGGCTAGACGGGGAAAGGCTGTTCCCACTACTTGATGGTACAAGGACTAGGGGACACAGATTTAAGGTTTTGATCAAGAGATACAGGGGGATGTGAGGAAAAACTTTTTTACACAGCGAGTGGTGAGGACCTGGAATTCGCTGCCAATGGAAGTGGTGGAAGCGGAGACACTTGATGTTTTCAAGGGGAGACTGGGTAGACACTTGAGGGAAATAAACTTGCAGGGCTATGGGGATAGAGCGAGGGAATGGGACTGACTCAATTGCTTTGCAGAGAGCCGGCACGGACTCGATGGGCCGAATGGCCTCCTTCTGTGCCATTATGACTCTACGGGCTGGATTTTACCTGCTAAGACGAGTTGGAGGCGGGACTGCTGCCTTCCAGCTTCTAGTCCTGCCCCCAGCGACGTCCAATGCACAGACGCTATTTTCTTCTGATTGGCCTTGTTAAGCCTGCCCTGCGGGCTTGCCGGCCAATTAGGGGAAAGCCGGTGTCAGATGACGTCAGTTGATGACGCTTCATCTGCCAGTTTTCTTAAAGGGACATCTACCATTTATTTTTGACAGATGATCTGTCAGTGTTTGACAGCATTGAGGTGCTGTCAGACACTGACAATCACTGTACAAAGGTGAGCCCTTACACCCAGTCTCTCCAATGACTCCTTAGGATAAAACAGATGGCAGCTGCAGGTGAGGTTACATAAGCGATCTGTCACTTCTCCCAATGAGGTGAGGCCACACAAACACTTCAAAGCTTGTCACCTACAGAAAAATCTAAACACATTAAAAATGACTTTCCCAACATCTCCTTACCTCTGCTACTCACCAGTGTCCCATTGGCTCCTTCACACCACTTCTGCAACTGTCATCTATACACAAACATTACAACAGACCCACAGCACGCCTCACTTACCCTGGCGGGGTTCCCTGATGTCGGGAAGCCCACAGCAGAAGTCTCATAATGGGAAAAAGCTTCTTAACTGCCTGTTAACTACCTGTTAACAGGCAGTTACGTGGCTATAATCCTCTTCCCACCGCTAGGAGTCGGGTCCCTGCGCAAATTGGGGACCCGACTCCCGGGAAGATTGTTTGGAGGCGGGTTGGGAGTGGGTTTGGGACCCGCTCCCATTCTTTTTGATTTTGCCAGCAGTCCCGCCTCCTCAGGGCTAGTAAAATCCAGCCCTGTGACTCTATGCTGACCAGCCCACTGTACAATTTCAATCTCTGTTTTGAAATGTGTACAATTGTGCGACTGGGGAATGCACATCCAATCCCTGTCAGTCATGCTGCAGATAGGTGTATTTTAAGGGTATATTCAGACTGCAAGCTTAGCATCGGTGTGTAGTGGTTTCTGTTCTGCACTGTGCTAAGCCAGCAGTGTAAATCCAGAGTCAGGCCCAGACCTGACTCCACAGAGAAGCAATGGGAAACTCCTTGGAGGGGAGACTCCAATAGGGTCGCCAACCCTCCTGGATTGTCATGCTGGAGTCTCCAATAATCAAAGATGAATCTACAGGAAACTGCTGCGAGCAACCCTGGAGAAAAATCATAGGGCAATAAAAGAATGGTGGGTAGATTTTGGTTAATTTTCTTTGAACGCTTTTGTTTATTAGTTGTAAAAATATTCGAATTAGGGAAAAAAAGTTGTTTGATTGACGGTCAAGATTCATCCAATCAGGTAACGAAGAGCCTGTTTGCTTTCCAATTGGTGCGAGAAGGTGGTGCGCCGTGAGGATGGACGCGTTGGGCGGCCAATAGCAGGAGTGTGGGAGCGGAGCGCTTGAGGTGGGAGTCCATGTGAGGAGACCCCCTGGAATACGTCCAACCAGAGTTGGCACCCCGAGACTCCCACCATGTTTACATTTGGCACTCAACGGAATGCCGATCCGGTGTCGAGTCAACCCTGTGTTTGTTTTATTTATTTGTTCATGGGATGTGGGCATCGCTGGCAAGGCCAGCATTTATTGCCTGTCCCTAGTTGCCCTCGAGAAGGTGGTGGTGAGCCGCCTTCTTGAACCACTGCAGTCCGTGCGGTGAAGGTACTCCCACAGTGCTGTTAGGGAGGGAGTTCCAGGACTTTGACCCAGCGACGATGAAGGATCGGCCAATATACTTCAATTTATTTACAAAGTGCTCAAGCCTGCCAGTAAGTTAAATGCGCTCTCCGCACATAAAAATTGTAATTCTTTACTCCTGGGTTCTAGCCAAGCAGGAGCCAGGTACTGTAAACAAGATACTACCTGGCTGGAACCCACACTGTAGCAACCAGTCTGACATCAGTATCCACAGCATCAATGTGGCTTGAGGTAATAAGTGAAATGAATATAGTGCTGGGGAATTCACCGTGGGAAGACAATTGGATTGAAATTATTTCCTGGACGTCATTCCGGCTGCTTTTGTGGTACAGGCTGTTTGTTACTAAATCTTCCGAGGACTGAACCAGCACGCAGAAGGCCTCAAACCGATGGCAGTGCCCCTTTTAAATGTTATAAGCGCCAACGTTTTTGTGTGTGAGTCTCTGAATGAATGAGAAGTACATGAAACACATGCAGCTGACCAAGATAAGGCAGACTGTTGCAAACAGCAATGATACGGCAAACAAACAACGCCTTCTGACATAAGTTCGAGCTACTTAGTGCTGTACTTTTAGATGTTCAGCAAACCGAACAGGCTGGAACTTAAGTTGAAGTATCAGATTGCAATTGATTCCGCAAAACATTGTTTAGAATAAAGCCCGCAAGCGACCTCTCATGATTTAATGCTATTTGATGCAAAATACATTTGTTTGCAGTGTACGCAGACTCAGAGTGTTAATAGTGCCATCCCCATTTTTGGGCATCTTAACACTAATAAGTCCACAGCGTTTGTAACACAGAGCAGACCAAAAGTGAAGTGTTTTCTACTATTGCCTAATATCCTTTCCATGTGTGTGGTGCTTATTCAGGGCTGCTGGATTCCATCAGAAAATTCAAATGAAGTAACAAATCATACTTTACTAAACAGGAATTCAAAGAGCTGGTGAACTTTTAAACCTACATGGAAGGGTGCACATGATAATGTCCTAATGTGTAGACGAATATAGACTTGACTCATTTCATTGGCGTGCCTTTGGGTTTCAAGATAAGTAGCTCATTTCATTGGATATGCAGCACGATTCTAATGATACTTAAGTAAGTCAATTAGTACACAATTAGTAAATGTGTAACAGATACACAGGTGGCATTTTGTGCTTTACTTTAGCAATCTACCCCGGTGCATGAGCATGCTGAGTAGCCATACCAGGGCCATTTTCTTAAGATCTGCCCTATATTTCTACATTTGTTCCCAGCTTGCGCAGGTACTGTGCACCAGGCTGACCTTGGTCACCACCTCCTGCTAGCCATGTTGCACTGCTCTCCTTACATCCATTTATCACCTCAACACCCATCAAAGGCTGTTTTTGGACTATTGTTTGCCCACAAACTGCATTACCTACTTCCATATTGTCCATACCTTTAAGTGGCTACTTCCCTTATAATAGCTGGTGTAGTTTACAGGGCTGCAGCAATGCCAGATATTCCACCATGGTGTGAGCTCCTAATGGTGTGCACACTTTATGCTGAGAGCTGACCATGAATATGTAATTAGGGCTTACACCAGAAGACCAAATGGAGTGCGCTGTGTGCATTATATGTGGGTACAAAGCTTGCTGTACACCCTTTACTGTGAAGAAGCACAGACTTCAGCACATTGTCCCTGTACATAAGAACATAAGAAATAGGAGCAGGAGCAGGCCATTCGGCCCCTCGAGCCTGCTCCGCCATTTAATGAGATCATGGCTGATCCGATTTTGGCCTCAACTCCACTTTCCTGCCCGCTCCCCATAACCCTTGACTCCCCTGTTGTTCAAAAATCTGTCTATCTCAGCCTTAAATATATTCAATGACTCAGCTTCCACAGCTCTCTGGGGTAAAGATTTCCAAAGATTCACGACCCTCTGAGAAGAAATTCTTCCTCATCTCCGTCTTAAATGGGCGACCCCTTATTCTGAGACTATGCCCCATTGTTCTAGATTCCCCCATGAGGGGAAACATCTTCCCTGCATCTACCCTGTACAACCCCCTCAGAATCTTACATGTTTCAATAAGATCACCTCTCATTCTTCTAAACTCCAATGAGTATAGGCCCAACCTGCTCAACCTTTCCTCATAAGACAACCCTTCCATCCCAGGAATCAACCTAGTGAACCTTCTCTGAACTGCCTCCAATGCAAGTATATCCCTCCTTAAATAAGGAGACCAAAACTGTATGCAGTACTCTAGGTGTGGTCTCACCAGTGCCCTATACAGTTGTAACCGGACTTCCCTACTTTTATACTCCATCCCCCTTGAAATAAAGGCCAACATTCCATTTGCCTTCCTAATTACTTGCTGCACCTGCATGTTGACGTTTTGTGTGTCATGTACGAGGACCTCCAGATGTAATGTAAACACACTAGATATCCTGCAGTATCCAACATGGTGGTGGACTTTAGGGGTAGATTTAGCACACTGAAACGGGTGGGTTGGGAGCGTGTGGGGGATAAAATTCAGAACCACGACCCCAACCCGCCTCCACCCCATCCACTTCCGGGTTTAACAGAGGAGGAACAAGGGGCGGGCAGCCAACCTGCTCCCAGGAGGCGGGTTGGCAATTTAAATATGTTAATGAGGCTGGCAGCCTCTGATTTAACCTGCTTTGCTGGTTTTACAGTGGGCGGCTGGGTTTCTCAGGCCTTGAGGGAACCTGGCAGCTGAAGCGAGGCGAGGACCCCCCCCATGGCCCCCCAAGCACACCCGATCAGACCCCGCCCCCCATACAAAGGCCCCCGTGGTCGGGAATTGGACCGCCCCACCTCCGGGATCGGACCCCCCCTCCAGCTCAGACTCTCCTGGGATCAGGGATCGGACCCACCCCCTGGGGTTGGGGATTGGACCCTCTCTCCGGAGTCGGGGATCGGACCACCTGGGGATGGGACCCACTCCCCGGGGTCAGAGATTGGACCCCCGGGATCGGACACCTCTCCAGGGTCGAAGGTCAGAGATCGGACCCCCCCCCGGGTTGTTGATCGGACCTACCTGCTCCTGTGGCCTGCTCCGAAGTGCTCCCCGCCCAACTGGAAGCCAAGCCTATCAGTCAGGCTGACTTCCGAGCTGCAAACATGTCAAAAGATGCTCGCTGTGGAGTTAAAACTCCACGGCATGCGGGGAAACCCAGACTTCTGAAACTCCAGCGCCCCCCCTCCCCCTCCGCCAGCCCCCCTACTTACGTAACCCACCTCTGATAATATCCAGGCCTTTGAGTCTGTTGTCATCTGTTCAATAGTACTGTTTTGCAAATGTTTAAACTGTGCAATCAACACAGAAAGGCTTCTATAAAAATACTGTAGTGTTTGAACACAGCAAAATAGGCTCACTGAAAAGAACAGGTGGACTCAAAATTTTCTGATACTTTAATTTTCCTCAAGGAATTTGTCAGAAACTTTGAAGCTTCATTGCTTCCATCAACCTTGAGCTACTGCCAACAGGATGACAGTGCCCTTTCGATGTAAAATTGCAGTACGTTAACAGCACATTGGAGTCTAAATTCAACATTGTTGTGCCCGGTTTAAGAGTGTAAAACAGATGTAATGATGACAGATTTAGCAGTGGAAAGGCCAGCGCCCGATTTGTGTGTGCACCTGGACCGCTGCTAAATTCAGCAGGACCTTTTTTTAGGAGGCTGCAGTGGTTGCCACAATTAACCACAGGCCTCAGTTCAATATTGAAATTAAATGAGGCTCTTGCACACATTTCCAGACCCGTTCCCAAAATTGCGAAAAGTAGTCGGCGAGTGCATCGGTCAACCATCTTTTCAGGCTCGACAGCAGCCTAACCAGTGCTCCTCCTGCCTCCACATTAATACTGCAGCCGCTGCCGACATGCATTTGCCCCCCTGCCTCCCCATTGTCTCACACGCTCCCCCCTCCCGAACTTACCTGTGCAATACAAGTTGTTGTTGTTGTTGTGTGCCTGGGCCGGCCGGTGGCTGAGCTGGCCAAAATTCAAAGGGCCTGGACTGACGAACTGCCCTCGGGCACTTGATTGATGCTCGCAACTCGCTGAAATGATGACGATGGGGCCTGTGGACACATTTAGGATGGTCCTCAGGCCTGTCCGTTCTGGTGCCCCTAGGCAGGCTGGGTGCTGCACGGATCACGCCCGGTTTCGGGCACTGATGAATTTAGCCCTCATTATCTGTGTGCAGAGTCATCACAAGACCAATTGAGGATGTTATGGAATGATCCCTAAATTAAAGCAGGCTCAAGAAAGTGAAAATCCATGATAAAAGTTCATATTGCACCAGATACAGCAGTGGATGGAGCAGGATGTAGAGTAGTGCCTGAAGCTAAAACATTCTTTTTAACACACCGTAGCCAAATTCTGGAGGAGTGCTTTGAAGCATTGCCCAATATCCAGTTCAGTCTGGTGAATTGAATTCCGTGTAGTGTTCATTCAGACCTGCTGGTTTTGACCAGAGAACTCAAATTAAATCACTTAACATGAATGCCAAGAACTGGTGAATTGTTAACCCTGCATTGTAGGAAGATACATTGCACGGTGATAGAGTGCAGGCCTGTCCAGACTTGGCCTGTTTCATTTCCTCATCTTGGGATTCAAGACATATGGCATATTTCTCTGCTCTATAAGAAATTTGAACCTAAATTGACCCATACATTAGAGCTGCCTCTCGATAAAGTCTGCCTCTCCCCTGATGGCCCAGTTGTTTGTGGCATATAGCATTACGGGGGCGATTTTAACCCTACTCGCTCAACAGAAATCTGGCAGGTGGGCAGTTAAAATCACCCCGGCTTTTACCTGTCCGAAAGCCGCCATGATCCCAACATCTGCAATTTTAACCTGCTCTCCTGAGCAGGCAGCAAGGACACATGCCCGGAGCCAACAGGGTCCTTCTTTACATATGCATGTTGCGGCCCGATGACGTCATTGAGACCCGACTGTAATTTTAACTCGGGCCTGAGCAGGGAATCCACCTAGGGTCCCAGATTTGATCCAAGGGCTAGGCTGATGCCAAAGAGGACAGTGTTTGAATCACTGCAATTGGCCTCAGTGGCCCTGGGTTTGGAACAGAAAAATCAGCCAGGCTTCCTGTTCTTGATCACTATCCAGTGGCCCCTGCAGGCCGAGAGCATGTGTTAAGATGAGGACCTGATCAGGCTGAACTGTGGTGGCACCGGTGATTGAATAGCTTGCCAGCATTTATTGTCACGGTGAAGTACATTGGTGAGTTACAGGTGGGCACCTGGCACCTATGGAACCGTATCCCAGCACGGAGTCAACACCTTTAGGCAAGGAGAGGCAAGGTGGGCAGATTACAGAAACATATCTGTGTCAATCCCTTTTGGCAAATTATGTAGTAGGGATCCCCGGGCTCAGTATTAATTTTTGGTACAGTTTGTCCCAAACTGATCCCATCCCCTCAAACTTCAACTCTTACCCAAACCACTGATATTCCTGTAAAATTCTACAGCCTTAAATGGCAGTCCTTGCCCGCCTGGGTGCACAGATTATCTAAAAAATATCTGAACAGTTTTGCAAGGTCACGGAACAATGCTTAGCAGTGGTGTACAGCCAACTAAACATGCAGTGAGGAATTTTAGCCCGTGTCAGATTTATTTTTTGGCTATCAGCCAGGCAGAGAGCCAAGGGCTGGGCTTGTGGGCTGCATACCTCAGAGCTGGACTATCAATGATCTCACAGCACTGCCTCTGAGGCACGTCAGCATCAACTGTGTTTGTCATTAGATTACTTGTAACTTTGTCCCAGACTGTAAGGGTTTGGGTGCATCGATCTTGCCGAGGACTCTGCCCACCTCAGTCGAAGTTAACATTGCGACATTTTCTCCGAGGTACATCGGCATATTCTGTGCTTTCCACTTGCTTGTAACAATTTGAAAATGACCTGAGACCCAATACGTAATGAATTCAGCCTTCATCTACTAAAAGTGAATGGAGGCTGACGTAAGAAAACTACTAGGCACTTGGCCTAAGCGTTAAACAAAGCTTTAATCAACTGTTTTACAACATGGAGGTCTAGTTGTGTCCTTCACTAGTTCCTGTTAAGAATGTCCTGCGCAAGCTGGGCCCGTGCCCGAGTATTTATACTCTCCCTGGACAGCGCCACCCGTAGGCCGCTCAGTATTATTTCATAAGTCTTTCTTTCATGAATGACTGATTCATGTCAGAGATATTTGCAATTGTCCAACAATCTGACTTGTAGCTTCCCTTCCTGTTCCCATTGATGGAGACTGACCCCTGGATTTACGTGTTTAAAATGAAGAACTGTAGTTTTTAAATCTATATGTACATACAATAGTGCATTGATTTTAGTAGTTTGGAGTTCAGCTCTGTTCCACACTGTCTCATCAAACACACGAGAGAGCAGGTTGTCATTGGACAGAAGGTTGCGGTGCTGATATTTTTCTGTGATGAAGACATGTACCAGTTCTTAAACGTTGGCAATTAGGGTTCGGCTTTCAATTTGTACATACTCAGTCGATCACTGTAATAGAACAGCAAGCTGTAGGTTGTGTTGTTCAGCAGGTAAATGGATACACAACCTAGATTAGAGTGGTAGGACAAACAGAATTAGAAGAGGAATGGAGATAGAGAGTACGAGAAAAGAATCATGGTTTATCTGAGCAGATGAGCTATACAGATCGGGAAGGGGCCAGGTTTGATGACCGTTCTGTGCTCAAATAACTCATCTCAGTACTATAGTTGCCAGGTCACTGTGGGTTAGGAAGGGCAAATTTGTGCAAGTGCTTCCACTCCTGATTATTATCCACTGAGCATCGCTGAACTGCACATTTGAATGTCAGGGTGAGTATTGGTGAGCTTTGTTGTAAAGCCACACACAGTTGAATAGTGTAGCACTCCATGTCAAGACTGAAACATATAATGGGCATTTAGACATGTTACCAGAGGGAGCCAAGTGGCTGTGGGACCAAAACCCAGCAAACTGTCACCAATTTTGGAGTGGGGGGGGGGTTCGGTGGAGGGTGGGGGGTGGTTCAGCGGGGGGTGGGGTTTGGCGGGGGGGTATTTGGCGGGGGGTTCGGTGGGGGGGGGTTCGGCTGGGGGGGGTTCGGCGGGGGGGTGGGTTCGGTGGGGGGTGGGGTTCGGCGGGGGGGATTGATTGGGGGGGTGGGGTTCGGCGGGGGAGATTGGTGGGGGGGTGGGGTTCGGCGGGGGGATTGGTAGGGGGGTGGGGTTTGGCGGCGGGGTGTTCGGTGGGGGGGTGAGGTTCGGCGGGGGGGATTGGTGGGGTGGGGTTCAGCGGGGGGGATTGGTGGGGGTGTTCGGCGGGGGGTTCAGTGGGGGGGGGGTTTGGCGGGCGTTCGGGGGGGGGCGGGGTTGCAAGAGAAAATTGTTTCTTTTCTCCAAATTTTTCATGTCAGCCAGAGTTCTGGAACCCCCTCTCTAACAGCACTGTGGGAGTACCTTCACCACACAGACTGCAGCGGTTCAAGAAAGTGGCTCACCACCACCTTCTCGAGGGCAGTTAGGGATGGGCAATAAATGCTGGCCTTGCCAGTGATGCCCACATCCTGTGAATGAAGAAAAAAGAGAAAAAGATCAAAGAATGAAATATATATGTGAGAGGAGAACGAGAGTGACTTAAAGGGGAATTAACCTCACGGTGGAGTTAATGGCCCAGAAATTCGGGTCTCCACAGGTGAGTACGCACGGGGTACTCACCCGTAGGCCCAATGGAAGTGCCGGTTTCCTGCATGCACTGCGCATGCGCAGGAAACCGGCACTTCCGTTCCCCTGAAAGGGGTTCAGAGTTCGAATGCGTGCGCAGGAGAGGGTGCGCATCGAACTTATGTTTTTTTTACAGGTTTTCCCGGAAGGGTAAGTCTCCAGAATTTACACAATTAAAAAGCAGGCGTAAGGCCTGCTTTTTACAAGGTAAGTGGTGAATTAATTAAGATTAAAACATTTTTTCCACAGGTTTATTATTTTTAAATACTTTAAAGCAAGGTAAGTTTATTTTTAGTCCCGTTAGAAAATAAAATTATTTTTTTCAAAAATTTAAATTATTGTTTAAAATAGTTATTTCATGTAATTTATAGTTTATTTAAAAAATGTGATTTAAAAAAAAATTTATTTGAAGATTTTGTGATGTCTTGGGGCCCGTAGTATTTATAAATTTTGACAGCTCTTCCTGTCAAACTTATGAATGGAGCATTCCCTGCTCCGATTGGCTCCCCATGGCCCACGTGATCCCAGGGGACGCATCGAACTAACTGCGCCCCTGGGATACGCAAGCACTGCGCGCCGGCAGCTGGACCAGGCCCCGGATCGGAATTCCACGGGGGCCCACAGCTCAACGGCCGGCGCGCTAGGTAAGTGCAAGTCGGGGGCTTACACCCGCGGGAAGCCCCCGGCCCGAATTTCTGGGCCATTCTTTTCATTCCATTACTCCGAGTGTGTCAGTTATTGGTGTTCCTCTAGCCAGAGCATTCTGTGCTCATTTATTTAGGCCATGACAATTATTTTCATGCGAAGGGGTTGTCGAACTGTCCCTGCGCAGTATAACTGAGTTTGAATCACAGGAAATCAAGTGAAAGGGAAGGGTATATTGCTCAGATCCGGGGCCATGACCTATACCATTGTCAGCCACAATACATGCTTGAGTTGCAAGTTATTCTGTGTGAGTTGTACACCGTGAGGTTTAAGTTGTGCTTCAATGTTGGTGTAACTTTGCCACCATTATCAAGTACAGGAAGTTCACTATCTGCTTAAATGAGCATTGGCAGGAGATACTTCGGGTACGAGCATATTCCCAAAAGGAAGAGAGACGGGGCATCCAAAGCTAAAGCTCCCTGGATGACAATAAAACAGGAAAAGGAGGTTTATGACAAATGTCAGGTACAGGATACAGTCAAAACTCAAACAGAATACAGAGAGTGCAGGGGGAAATCGAAAAAAGATATAACAAGCACAAAGAGAGATTATGAGAAAACTTTAGCAGGTAACATAAAAGGGAATGCAAAAATCTTTTATAAACATATAAAAAAGTAAAAGCATAGTTAAAGGAATGGTGGGGCCGATTAGGGACAAAAAGGAAATCTTGTGGAGGCAGAGGGCATGACTGAGGTACTGGATGAATACTTTGCATCTGTCTTCACAAAAGAAGAGGATGAAATTAATGTTGCAGTAGAGGAGGGGGGAGTAGAGATATCGGATAGGATAACAATAGATAAAAGGGAGGTGCTAAATAGGTTGACATCACTCAGAGTTAACAAGTCACCTGGTCCAGATGGGATGCATCCTAAGTTGCTGTGGGAAGCTAGGGTGGAGCTAGTAGAAGCTCTGACCACAATCATTCAAACCTCCTTGGATATGGGAGTGGTGCCAGAGGACTGGAGGATTACAAATGTTACACCCTTGTTCAAAAAAGGTGAGAGGGATAAACCTGGTAACTACAGGCCAATCAGTCTAACGTTAGTGGTGGGAAAACTACTAGAGACCATTGTCAAGGACAAAATTAATTCTCACTTGGAGAAGCATGGGTTAATAAGGGACAGCCAGCATGGATTTGTTAAAGGCAAATCGTGTTTGGCTAACCTGATTGAGCTCTTTGATGAAGGAACAATGAGGTAGTGTACTAAATGTATATATGGACTTTCAAAAGGCATTTGATAAAGTACCATATAGACTTATTTGGAAAAAAGAAGCACATGGTATTAAAAGGACGGCGGTAACTTGGTTACGTAATTGGCTAAGGGATAGGAGCCAAAGAGTAATGATGAATGGTGCCAATCTGTTTTGAGACCCCTTATTCTTTCCAGAATTATATCTGCATCCACTTTTGATAGTTACAAGTTTAGAGGTGAATGTACATTGTATTAATGGTAACTGAGCATAGTGTACTGGAGTGAAGAGTGATGCAAAATAGCCATTTAAACCCTCACCATGTCTAACACTCACCCAACACGAGTCAATGAGTTGAAATCAGGAAAAAAGCCAGGTTTAGTGAAGGTCACAGAATCACAGAAACCCCACAGTGCAGATAGAGGCCATTTCGGCCCATCGAGCCTGCACCGACACATATCCCACCCAATCCCTGTAACCCCTACACCAACACATATCCCACCCTATCCCCGTAACCCCACGTATTTAATCCCCCTAACACTAAGGGTCAATTTATCATAGCCAATCAACCTAACCCGCACACCGGAGCACCCGGAGAAAACCCACACAAACACGGGGAGAATGTGCAAACTTCACACAGACAGTCACCCGAGGCCGGATTCGAACCCAGGTCCCTGGCGCTGTGAGGCAACAGTGCTAACCACTATGCCACCGTGCTGTTGAGAGTTTGTGAAAAGTGCACTGCCTGACCTACACTGGGGATAGGGACAGGGCTAGCATGACAATTAACCCCACATGTTTTGAAGTTCTGAAGTCTTTTCTAGTTTCTTACCAACTGAACTTAATAACAAACACTTCAGTGGAAATCGGGAGAGGTGTATAATGGGCGGCTGAATCAATATCGCCCGTTTTACATTATCACCCAAAGTCTAATGGGCCTCAATATGTCCACAAGAGCTATCAGTCTTTTTCTATTTGACTGTTACTGAGTACGGCTTATTCATCGAGTTACATCGAGTCTACAGCACAGAAACAGGCCATTCTGCCCAACAGGTCCATGCTGGTGTTGACGCTCCACACGAGCCTCCTCCCACCCTACTTCATCTAACCCTATCAGCACATCCTTCTGTTCTTTTCCTCCTCATGTGTTTATCTAGCTTCCCCTTAAATGCATCTATGCTTGTCGCCTCAACCACACCCTGTGGTAGCGAGTTCCACATTCTCACCACTCTCTGGGTAAAGAAGTTTCTTCTGAATTCTCTATTGGATTTATTAGTGACTATCTTGTATTTATGGCCTCTAGCTTTGGTCTCCCCCACAAGTGGAAACATTTTCTCCACGTCTACCCTATCAAACCCTTTCATTATCTTAAAGACCTCTATCAGGTCACCCCTCAGCCTTTTCTTTTCCAGAGAAAAAAGCCCCAGCCTGTTTAGTCTTTCCTGATACAGGAAACTCTCTTTTAACTGGCACCTAATTAACCGGAAATCTCTGTTAACCGGCAAAATTCAGGAGTAGGTTCAGGCAAGTTTTGCTTCATATTAGTGGCAGTTCCTGGATCTATGGCTGTGTAACTGGGGTTGGTGCACTTTTTGCTAAGCAACAGGGATGCTTGGTCTGTGGCTGGAGTTCCTGCACATGTTGCTAAGCAACAGGGAAGCCTGGATTTGTTGCTGTGTACGGAGCTCTCGTACCTTTTAACTATATCTCTCTGTAATCCGGACTTTTTGATAAACCAGCACCACGCCGGTCCCGTTGGTGCCGGATAATAAAGAGTTTCCTGTAGTTATAACCTCTCAGTTCTGGTATCATCCTTGTGAATCTTTTTTGCACCTTCTCCAACGCCACTAATCTAGTGCTTTCTCGGTATTGCAGCTCCACAGGAGCAGGGCAAAAGCTACAACTGCTATGATGTAGCTTTCTCTTACATACATAGTTTGTCCACTGCAGCTGGAAATCCTCAGCACCCAAGGCCCAGGTGAAATTTTCAGTTCAAACCCCAGGTCCCGGAACAGATGTGCAAGGTCAGATGGTTAAACTTGTTGCAGGCACTTCGAACTTGAAGTGCACAATAGTATTGGTAGGTTTTGTGATTGTTTTTCAGAATTGTGTCATATTTTGTGTTTATTCTTGAATAAACATTATTTCGAGCTGTATACATTGATTTGAGTGAAAGAGAAAAATGGAAACAGTGCAAAATAATTATTTGAGTCGTCGTCGTACGTGTCTTCACACTGTTCCCTTTGGGGAACTGTATGAAGTGGTGGAAGGATTTCTGGCCGCGATTAACGCTCCTTCCGTGACCGTAACCATCTTCGTACCAGCCATTAGGGTGGTTAGTCCTATGGCGGGAGGGTTTTACGGGCTCCCACAACCCATACGTGGGGGGGGGGGGCCACCCATACCCACGGGCGCAAGTATCCCGCTGGATGTCAACCCAGAATTTAGAGCCGGAGCTCCGACTCCACTTGCCGGGACTGTCTGGAGTGGGGTTTGAAACCCTACGCCTTCTGGCCCAGTGGCGGGGATGCTACCGCTACGCCAAAGGCCCACTCCATTATTTGAGTGATTTCATTAGACTGTTTTTGTGGAAATTACTGGTTCAGGAACAATAGCTTTCAATATAAAAAATTGAGGGATTTCATTGTTTGATTTTCTATTAGTCATTTGTTCCGCCTTGGTATTTTTGCTACTTTTGATTTTGTCAATTGGATAGCCTAACAGTTTTTATGCTCTATGGGTCTGGGAAGCTTGAGCATGGTCCCCCAGTAACGTTAGGCTTCAGAGATCACACTTTCAGATGTGAGACTTTACAGAAGGTTCCATTCTACAGACATGCATGAGATGCACTATGCTTAATTATATAGGCAGGTGGGATTGAAAACACGGGTCCGTTCACTGCTAGAGCTTCTTCTCTTCCTGTGTACCATTCCCAACCAACAGCAAGGTCAAGCGATTTAGTGCTTTAAATATTTATATTATTTTCAGATTCTTTCATTAGGGCTTAGCCAAACTACTGGGGATTATCACAAGGGGCAGTTCTAGTTGCATTAAATATTAAACACTGATGCTGTGCTGTGGGGAGTCTGTTTTCCTCTATTTGCTATTTTTAGTGAAAAAGGAATTCAGTATAAAGCTTTAAACTCACATCTATTCTTTCACTAGAAAAAAAAGTGACCCGAGGAACATGGATGCGAGAGGTCTCTATACAAGAGACATGAATAAAAACTGGATGAAAAGTCTATCTTTACACAGACAGCTTACATCTCTAGTGCCCAGACCAACCAATTCTTCCACTTCCTTCCTGCGTGAAGATCAAGAGTTCATGTCTCCACGCACAGCCTTTTACTACATAGATACATAGAAGATAGGAGCAGGAGTAGGCCATTCGGCCCTTCGTGCCTGCTCCGCCATTTAATGAGATCATGGCTGATCCTTTAATTCAGTATCCCGTCCCCGCCTTCTCTCCGTAACCCTTAACCCCTTTTGCCCGTAGAAATATATCTAATTCCCTCTTAAATATATTTAATGAGCTGGCATACACTGCCCTCTGTGGCAATGAGTTCCACAGGTTCACCACTCTCTGAGTGAAGAAATTCCCCCTCATCTCTGTCCTAAATGGTTTAGCCCTTATCCTTAAATTATGTCCTCTAGTTCTGTTCTCACCCGCCAAGGGAAACATTCCTTCTGCATCCAGTCTGTCTAGACCTGTCAGAATTTTATACACTTCTATGAGGTCCCCTCTCAATCTTCTAAACTCCAGTGTGTACATCCCTAAACTACATAGTCTCTCCTCATAGGTCATTCCCGCCATTCCTGGTATCAGCCTGGTGAATCGCCGCTGCACCCCCTCCATGGCAAGAACATCCTTCCTCAGATGAGGCGAGGTAGTGAAGAGCTGCTCTACCGTGCACTGAAGTTTTTCCGCATGCACATGAGAGCCTAGCAGCAAGCACATGCAGAATAATTAATCATAAAGTAACACTTAGACTGAGGTGGCAGCTGCCACAGTAATGCCTATAATATGCACAGTACTGCATTTCCCCGAAAGTGTGGTTGATCATTTTGATGCGGTTCCAAGAGTGGGTTTTTTTTTGAAAAAAATATTGTTTTTGCTTGTTGCTCAGCTATCATTTTTATTTAGCTGAATAATGATGCGGCGAATCTGAAATTACTTCACATCCTTGTACCTTTGCCAGGGCAAAAATGGAATTGTTGCATGTTGATGCGTGTAATACAGAACACCAGCATGCACATTCGCAACACACTCATACACGTACAAGATGCTCTTGGTAAAATGCCAGTGTTCAAATACATCAACATATCAGGATATCTAGCTGTAAAGTTCCACAAGCTATCCCCCCTCCAAACGTTCATTAACTGTTTTGTGAGGTTCCAAATATTCACCACTTTCTGGTAATGGGGAACACTTGTTTGATCTGCTTTAGTCTGTTATTTCCCAGTCCTGTTGAAGATTTTTAAAAATGAGAAATAACTTTGAAACTGTATTTGAATCCCCGTATACCCCTTTCTCGGCTCACAGTCCATAAGGGTTACATTTAATTCTTTTATAATTATAAGAACAGTAAACACAGGCTTAAGGACATGGGGTGCTTCAGAGCCGTGAACCGCTCCATTTGTGCATCTTGTCAATTCGTTAGCTTAAGTGATCTCAATATCAGAAGTGAGTGAAGTAAATTACATGAATATTTTTCATAGGTGAAGTGAGGACTATTTAGAGAACCATATGCTTTGTGTGAGGATTCAAAACCCTTTTGTGGGTTTGGCACGAGCGAATGCTCCCTGAATGTATGACTGGCTTACAGTTAAAAAATCTGCCGTCGGCACTAGAGTAATCTAGGCATCGTAGCAGAGATCTGAGTCTGTCTTCTCAGTTAGTGGCATATGATGTGGGAAGGATTAAAGAGGAGGAGTGTTAAAATGATCTACATATTACAGGAAACTTTGTGATATCCGGCAGCGACGGGACCGGCATGTTGCCGATCTATCAAAACTGCCGAACATACAAAGTTAATGTTGAAGCATATGGAGGTTTTCATCTCCGTATCTGACAACAAACACTGTTGCTTAGCAACAGCTTCTAAAGACTCGGCTGCAGCTGCAAACGTCTCTAGTTGAAGCTGTTGCTATAGCTACAGACCTTGCAGTGGCTGACTGGGAAAAAAAAAGAACGAGATCTAAAAAAACGTACAGAAAACGGCTCCTGATTTTTGCCGTTAGATCGAGTATTCCGGACATACAACCTCCGGATAAACCAAAGTTTCCTGTATTAAGGATTTTGTGTAGAACATACACTTCCTATCCACAAACCTTACTTCCAGTTGTCACAATTTTTAGTTACACTCTTCTATCAACATTTGCGGTTATAAATTGCTGTGTCAACATTTCTCATTCAATTTGGCTGTGAGCTGCCGTGCTGTAATTCCAGGCTCTGGTCACTAGGTGGCTATGTGGGGCGAGCTTTGAGATGCAGCTTTTTTATTGGCCCGTAATTTCCCGTAGTTTCTGATCGGACGCCTGCCCTGGAGAAAGGCCTCTGTGGGTGAAAAGTTCCGCTTTCTGCAGAACCTCCGCCCGCTGCAATCCCTTCAAAATCTTACGCCTGGTAAAAGCCTGCGTAAGCCCTGCTTTTACCAGCATAAGAGTTTAAAAAAGTAAAAAAATATTTCACTCATTTATAATTTTAAAATACTTTTAAAAAAAGGTAAGTTTATTTTTAGCCCTGTAAAAAAATTTCAATTATTTTTTTCAAAAAATTACATTTTTGTTTAAAATATTAAATTTCATGTAATTTTAACTCATTTTAAAAACGTGATTTAAAAAAAAATTAATGTTTCAGTGTCTTTTTTCAGTGATCCCCATTCATACTTTTGACGGGTCTACCTGTCCAAAGTATGAAGGGGGATTCCCTTCTCCCATTGGCTCGCCTGGCCCACGTGATCCCAGAGACGCTTGCGAACCGCCTGCGTCCCCGGGATACCTGGGCCTTTGCGCACACGTGCACCAGGAGAGGCCCAGGAGCAGAAGAGTCTGGACCTCGGGAGCCTTCAGGTAAGGGCGTAGATTTTTTCCCGATAGAAGGCATCCGCACGCAGGAAGCCTCTGATCGGAAAATACGGGCCATTATCTCAGATTGAATGATCGTTGACAGCTGCAAGTCATTTCATTTCAGTAGTGCAGTGGAAAGAAATTCAGTAAGTCAAACATACTGATTTGTGGGCGTGATTAACTCTCAATTTGACTGCTGAAGTTTGCAGAAGCTTGTGCACTGTACAGAGATTTCAGGCTACAGGATCAAATTGTTCTGATCCTTGGCAGGCAGAGAACAGAACCAACTGCAGCTCCATGTGTGGAAGAGGATTTACTACATATGTATAGGGTACTACAGGAAATTCTTTTTTATCCGGCACCGACGGGACCGGCATGGTGCCGGTTTATCAAAAAGTCCGGATTACAGAGAGGTATAGTAAAAGGTACGAGAGTTCTGTACACAGCAACAAATCCAGGCTTCCCTGTTGCTTAGCAACAAGTGCAGGAACCCCAGCCACAAGACCCAGGCGTCCCTGTTGCTTAGCAACAGGTGCAGGAACCCCCGGCTACAAGATCCAGGCGTCCCTGTTGCTTAGCAACAGGTGCAGGAACCCCGGTTACACAGCCACAGATCCAGGAGCGGCCACTAATATGAAGTAAAACTTACCTGAACCTATTCCTGAATTTTGCCGGTTAACAGAGATTTCCGGTTATTTAGGTGCCGGTAAATCGAGTTTTTCCTGTATATGTATTGTTAGTCAGGTTCAGGACAGTCAGTACTGGCTCTGCTCTCAGGAGAACAATCCCAGCTTCTCTAGCCTCTCCACATAACTGAAGTCCCTCATCTTCGATACCATTCTTGTAAAATCTCCTCTGCACCCTCTGCAAGGCTTTGACATCCTTCCTAACACGTGGTGCCCAGAACTGGGCACAATTATGAACAGCAAATTGAGATATATACAAATGAATGAGAGTTTCAACTTAGATCTTTTAATGTAGTCTCTGACCCTCCGTGGTTTGCATCTAAATGGCCCAGAAAGACAAAAATGATTCGCCTCCTCTGAATAAATACTGTGGGCCGGAATTTGCGGTGGGTAATATTGGCGAACTAACAGCGTTCGACGTTTTTACCCCTTTGAAACTGACCGCAGCTTCAAGATGTCGCGCATGCGCATCTAAACGCGGAAATCCTGAAGTTGTGGTCAGTCATTCACTGCTGCGACACTGGCTGCGCTGTGGACTCCCCTCACCCATAGCCGGCAATCTGTGTAATCAGTGAAACTGACGAAAAGTTGGCCTTTTCCGTGGTAATATCGCTGTTAAATATCCCATTAAATGTAAAGCCTTGTCGAATTAGGTGTAACTTGGGTTTTAACAGTGTATTGATTGCTAAACAAACATTATGTCCCTGAACGACTTAATTTTGTGGAGTGTCAAATTTCACCATTATGATAAAAATGACAATTTTTAAGAAACGTAAAAAAAAAATTTTTTTTTTTTAAATGTTTGTTCATGATATTTCAGGTTCTACCTTATCCCCATGTGAGAGCCCCAATCTTTGTTTTGCTCTCAGTAACATTTTTAAAAAGTCCGGATAAAAGCAGCTTCTCACTTCCTGGTTCCCGGCCTGTGAGAATTCTGAAATGTGATTGGCTGCTTAGACAGCTTGTTGATGTCGCAGCAGATCGCACTAGGGAATTCCCATGACAGAGCGCTGAAATCACTTGAACGTCGAAAAAAAGGCAAACATCTCGCCACAGAGATCGCGAGCTCTCTGTGGGCAGCTTTCTTCGGGGCCAGCGGTGAGCGTCATTGCTTTGCCGCCGACCGCTAAAGTCCGGGTCATTGTCTTAAGCATTTATAAACAAAATTATTGGTTCACAAAAGGGGAACTTCTGCAACTAAATTTCTACAGTGGCTGCGTTACAGATTATTTTGCAAAACTGCAAAACTTTCTAAAAATTCTTTAATTGTTATACTTTGGAAAGATCAGTTCTTTGATAGTATTTTACTTTCAAAGGCTTTTAATTGCAATCACATTCCATGAATGCAATTTGGTGATTTTTATTCTTGGCTTTCTCCCTCTGAAGTTCCATAATTGTAATTAATTTTTCAATATACAGTAGCTTTCAACTATCCCAGTCTAATCGGAGCGTCCCCTGCATTAAACTGAGCTGCTGAGAAAGGCAGCAGAGGTACACAGGACTCCCAACCTGACAAAATCATGTGACCTGCTGATGCTGCAGCAAACCTTGCTCCCACCCCAAGTGTCACCATCTCAACACAGTACAGGTGGAGAAAGAAAGTAAGAAACATTGCCGTTGGTCACCTCAGCAAACACTGTACAAGTGCCACTGGCTCCATTTACCAAACTGGTCACTATCTGAACCAGACTGTTCACAACCTCAGCGTCCTATTCAACCCTGAGGTGAGCTCCTGACCGTATATCTTCTCCATCACAAAGACCACCTACTTCGTAACGTCGTCGCCTCCACCCCCTGCCTCAGCCTATCTTCTGGTGAAACGCTCACCCACGCCTTTTGTCACCTCAGACTCGACAATTCCAATGCTCCTGTGGCCACCCTTTGTAAACTTCCAGAGCTCTGCTGCCTGTATCCTATCCCACTCGACCATCTGGTTCATCACTCCTGTTCTCGTTGAACTATGTTGGCTTCCAGTCCCCCAGAGCGTCAAATTTAAAATTTTCATACTTGTGTCTAAATCCTTCCAGTGCCAAACGACCGCATCTGTGTTTATTCTGTCGTCGGGCCAAAATACAACTCTACTGCATTTACACAGGCCAGAGGTTGTGGGAGCTCCTTCACTTGACCAGTCTAGCACTAATGTTCAACCTCTAGTGTTGCTATTAGCAGCAGGAGAGTATGTTACGGAGAGGCTTGTAATATTCGAACAGCAGCACTGGTGGCCAATAGAATTAACCATATAGAATCATAGAATGATACAGCCAGGACGGGCGGAGGGTCGGGGGTTAAAAATTGAACAATGGGAAACCCAAGCCCAATTTTTAGTTTTAACGGTTGGGGGTTGGGGGCGACTAACCTGCTCTCCAGAGGCGGGCCCCTAATTTAAATGTGTTAAGTAGGCCGCGTGCCTCAAATCTTGGCAGGCTTTTAGATTTAACGGCTGCAGGTTGGGTATCCTGGGATTCGGGAAAACCGGCAGCTGGATTGAGGCGAGAATGGCCGGATTCAGCAGGTAAGTGCCTTTCCAGCACTGCTTGTGGGCCAGGATGAGTAGGAGTGATGTCCCCTGGCCCCAGAAGCTAACCTGCATCTCTTCCCACAATCAAACCCCTGCAATCAGATCACCCCCCGCCCTAGCGCACGATCACTGCACCTCCACCGCAATCGGATCCCATGGTCTCTCCGACTCCCGACCCACCTCTCTGGCCCCCGACCGATCTCTCCGGCCCCCCCATCCCCACCCCCCACCATTGTCTCTCCCTCAACTCCTCTCTGCTCCCCGGCTGCGGCCTGGTGCCATAGGCTTTCCCGCCCAACAGCCTCGCAATCTGACTGGCAGCAGCCAAGAAACGGAGAAAATTTAAATCCGGTCCTGGTGTTGAATTCGACATGATCTCCGGGAAACCCGTATTTCTGGGTTTTCCGGTTGCTACACCTCCCTCCTCCTCACTGCCTCCCCGTAAATATTGGGGCTTACCTTTCAGTCCAATTCCAGTCAACTGTGTTCAGGTTTTTGGCTCCTTAAATAACGCACTATTTTTCTTTAAAAAAAAATCTCACTTCCTAACTTCAAAATGTATTATTCCAACTCTTTTATTTCTTGCTACCAAAGTGCCCACTCCCCAGCCAAGGTGCTGTCAGCAGCTGGGTATACAGCTCTGCAGGTGCATTGGCATTAGGGGAATCAGCAGGCTGAAGACTCACTTTTCTCGGACAGTATTACCAGAACGTAGGGGTGTGAATCTGCTTGTCAGGTTAAGGCCACCTGTTGCTGTAACATAAAAGTGGGTAGCCAGCCTATCCTGTGCAATTATGATCGATGGCAAGTAGATTGTGGCCTTACACAACAGAACTCAGTGTGACTGACACCCAACTGATATGGTAAAAGTGGCCTATGGAGATCACTTTCTCTAGACAAAAAGTAGCAGTGGCATGTAAGCTTGGGGGTGGGGGGCGGGGGGTGGGTGGGGAGTTACAGGAAGATGCCGGCATTTTAAAAATAAAAGCCTTGTGAAAAGATGCAAATAGTGATACTGGTTATTACACTGCCAGTTAGAAAATCTCAGAGAGTTTGAAGATATGACATTGAAGAAACTTTTGTGTCATTCATTATGACAGAATAGAGTTGTCACAAGAAAAATGATGAAAAGATGCGAGTGTGACTCCACAAAGTACGACTGTTTTCTTGTTCCACCATTGCTGGACTGCTGCAAAGGTCAAGTACAGTTAGCTAGTAAGTGGGCGAGAATTGGAAATGAGTCCGCCTTGTCAGCAGATAACAACCTTAGCTGAAGCTGTAATTGGCCATCCCTTGTCATTGCTATTTTAAAGTGCTTAACAGACACTTATCAAATGTCAGTGGTGAGAAAACTACTAGAAGCTGTTGTCAAGTACAAAATTAATTCTCATTTGGAGGAGCAAGGATTAATAAGGGACAGCCAACACGGATTTGTTAAAGGCAAATCATGTCTGACTAATCTGATTGAGTTCTTTGATGAAGTAACAGAGAGGGTTGATGAAGGTAGTGTAGTAGATGTTTTATATATATATATGGACTTTCAAAAGTCATTTCATAAAGTACTACATAACAGACTTATTTGGAAAATAGAAGCAAATGGTATTAAAGGGGCGGTGGTAACTTGGGTACATAATTGGCTCAGAGATAGGAGGCAGTGAGTAGTGGTGAATGGGTGTTTTTCTGACCAGAGAGAAGTATGCAGTGGGGTCCCCCAGGGGTCGGTATTAGGAACATTGCTTTTCTTGATATATATAAATGCCCTGGACTTGTGTATAGGGAGTACAATTGTGAAGTTTGAATATGTTACAAAATTTGGCAATGTAGTAAATAGTGAGCAGGATAGTAGCAGACTTCAGGAGGACATAGACAGGCTGGTGAAATGGGCAGACACATGGCAGATGCAATTTATTGCGGATAAGTATGAAGTGATGCACTTTGGGAGAAACAACATGGAGAGGTGGCATAATTTAAATGGTACTATTTTGAGCAGGTGTGTGCATAATTGCAAACCTCTGAAGCTGGCAGGGAAAGTTGATAAACATAGAAGATAGGAGCAGGAGTATGCCATTCGGCCCCTTGAACCTGCTCCGCCATTTAATGAGATCATGGTTGATCATCCAAATTCAGTACCCTGTCATAGAATTAGCTAATAAGGCAGTTAAGAAAGCATAGGAGATACTTGGCTCTGTAGAATTTTTTTTTATTCGTTCCTGGGATGTGGGTGTCGCTGGCAAGGCCAGCATTTATTGCCCATCCCTAATTGCCCTTGAGAAGGGGGTGGTGAGCCGCCTTCTTGAACCGCTGCAATCCGTGAGGTGAAGGTACAGTAGTAGTTTGGTACAAGTGAATGGCTCGCTAGGCCATTTCAGAGGGCAGTTAAGAGTCAACCACATTGCTGTGGGTCTGGAGTCACTTATAGGCCAGACCGGGTAAGGACAGCAGATTTCCTTCCCTAAAGGACATTAGTGAACTAGATGGATTTTTATGACAATCTAGTAGTTTCGTGGTTACCATTACTGATCCTAGCTTTTTATTCCTGATTTTTATTTAATTAACTGAATTTAAATTCCCCAGTTGCCATGGTGGGATTTGAACTCAATTTGTCCAGGCCTTTGGATTATTAGTCCAGTGAACATAATCACTATGCTACCATACCCGATGAGGACTAGGATGCAAATTTTTCCCATGGCTTCCTGGCAAGGAAGGGAAAAGAAATCCAATATCGGGCTCTCTCCATATACTTCACGTCGTCTGATGGCCAGTCCCAGAGCAACACTGGGAGAGGCTCTGAAACTCAATCATTGGGGAAGGTTTGCTCTGCACATTCTGTATAATGAAACCATAAACCCATTTACAAAGAGCGAGTTTACAAAACGAATGGCTAGAAAGTTGTACTGAGTGATGTAAAAAGACTACTGAACGCTTGGTTGGAGTATAAAACAAGGCTTTAATCAATTGTTTCAAAACCATGAGATTTCTAGTTACATCACTCGTTCCTGGTTACAGAAACATCCTGAGCAAGCTGGGCCCACGCCCAAGTATTTATACTCCTTGGACAGCGCCACCAGCTGGCCGCCCAGTGTTACTTCATGAGTCATGATAAGATTTATGACACTGAGAGTGCCCATGATTTCTTGACTGGGCATCTCAGCATGCCAGAGCCTCCAGCCGGCCCAGCCCTACAGTACAGAGACAAGATCTTCCTCCCTGAATGGGGAATATGGTATGGGCGGGAGGAGATGTGAAAGTATCACAAACGTAAGTGATAGTAACAGTATGGGGTTCCCACCGAGCTTTGAATCTGCACTAGTGTCAGAAGTGTCAGATTTTAAGTTAAGTGTCAACCACAAACTCAAGATCTCACCTCACACCAAAACCATGATTTTATTTTTAAACCCCACCCTCAATGAACACAAAATAATCCAAAAGTCAAGAAAAATATTCAGCCTGGGCAAAAAGCAGTTTGAATGTTCATTATCCAATCGCTGCTTGACTCAGTGCTTGCTGCTCCCAGCCTTACAGGGCTGTTTATTATAGAATATAATGTTAACACTGACCGATTCTCTGCTAAGTTGCATAGGCAGAAGATTCTTGGAGCCAGCTTCCTGCCACTTCTGACGATTTTTGTCGGAAGTGATACCGGGTGTGCAATACGCCTGCCCAAATACCAGTGGACATATTCTAATTACATGCAAATGCCAGTAATTTGTCACATGGCGCATTTCCCGTCATTAGCAAAGTTATACGCAAGGAATTCCTGTTACCTCCTGCCAGTCAGCGATGCTGTGGTTGGTGGAAGGGGGGCATTTAAATTTTAAACGGCTACAAAGCCTGTGCAAAGGATCCTAGGGTGATCGATTGCACAGGCTCCAGTGCTTATAAAAAAAAAGAGAACTGTATTTGTTCTTTGGCCAACACAGAGGCCATTGGCCGTGCCCAGCTTTGACAGGTCTCTCAGGACCCTTCTGTGTTCTTCCGTCCCCCCAGTCAGTGGATTACCCAACAGGGGCCATGGAGCCCACTTAAAAAATGAAAATGACCCTAGACAATCATTTAGGGTCATGGATACTGACGTAAGACAACTACTAGGTACTTGGTCTAAGTATTAAACAAGGCTTTAATCAACTGTTTTTCAACATGGAGATCTAGTTGTGTCCTTCACTAGTTCCTGTTAAAGAATGTCCTGAGCAAGCTGGGCCCATGCCCGAGTATTTATACTCTCCCTGGACAGCGCCACCAGCAGGCCGCCCAGTATCATTTCATAAGTCATTTCCACATGAATGACAAGATTCATGTCAGATACATCCTTGTGGTGGGCTAGAGACGGATTGGGATTCTGAGACTCTGACAATCCCATCTCCTGTCTTTAGTCAACAGGAGCCTTTGGCTGTAAAGACTGACTTTGGCGATGACTACTTTTTGTCAAGGGGTTGGGTAGGACTCTTCAGCCATTTTGTGGTCCAATAGCTAACTCTTTGTGACACTCAAACAGAAGCAAACTACTGTGGATGCTGGAAATCTGAAATGAAACAGAAAATGCTGAAAATACTCAGCAGGAAACACTAATAGGTGCTGGTAATGCTTCTGCTAGACCCATCTTTTTTTCTTTACATGTCCCATTACCAGCCCCTTTTGCCTTGCACCATCATCCCTTTTGTCATTTAATCAATCCTGCCCTCCACCCTATCAAAGACCTTCCCTTTTGTTATTTCCTCACCACCCACTCCCCTCCCCACCCCCACTCCCCGGCTCTGTATTTGCTTAAAAATTGTTCCATCTCTAACTTCTTAGAATTCTGACGAAAGGTCATTAACCTGAATCATTGGCCTCAATATTAACCCTCCCTCCTCCCCCGCCACATTGGGCGGGAGACTGTCAGGGCGTTCAAAGTGAAAGAATGGGGACCATGACCCCAACAGCCGCATACACGCCCATTGTCATTTTTATGGCGGTGGGTTTCGTGGCATCTGAGTGGGGAGGCCGGACACTTCAATAACACATTTAAATCAGGCTCTCACACGTTTTTTAAAATTCGTTTATGGGATGTGGGTGTCGCTGGCGAGGCCAGCATTTATTGCCCGTCCCTAATTGCCTTGAGAAGGTGGTGGTGAGCCACCTTCTTGAACTGCTGCAGTCCGTGTGGTGAAGGTACTCCCACAGTGTTGTTAGGGAGGGAGTTCCAGGATTTTGACCCAGCGACGATGAAGGATTGGCGATATACTTCGAAGTGCAGATGTTTCCTTCTCCACAGCTGCTGCCTGACCTGCTGAGTGTTTCCAGCATTTTCTGTTTTTATTTTATGTTTGTGGCACTCTGTAACTTTGGTTTCTTGTTTCTGCAACAGATATTTCGACTTCCTTTCCCTTAATAGTGCAGCTAAGCTAAAGCTACTCATTCGGTGGGATTTAAAAAGCTAAAGCGTAAAGCCAGTAACTAATTTCAACTGTAGGCTCAACTAGAGCTGAGGAAACAATACTGAATCCTTCATAAAGAATCACCATGGGAACAATGCGGCTACCCAGTCCAGAACCTAAGTTGTATTTTCAGGCAGCCCAAGTTCTCAGAAATTATAGAATTTGGTGGTTTAAGGCAGGCTTAAGGCCTAAAAATTCCTCTCTAGGAGTGAGCCTTGATGTACCCATTATTCCCTGTTTTACAAATGGGGAACATCAACTAGGTAGACAAGTAGGTGCCTGTGACAACTGCCTATCAAGCAAAATATGTGTAACTGGCTCACAATTCTTTTAAAAATGTTGTTGTTTACATTTTATGGTATAATTTAGAAATAATATAAAGTACCGCTTAATTTTGACCTATAGTCACCTGAGGCTGGACGTTGCATTGTGCAATCTTGTATAAACGCTTAATACTGCACATCAACTGCACTGTCTACTATTTTAAGAAAGGTATTAGCCCTTTTATTTGAAATGATCTACTAAGATAACCCAATCTAGTCCATTTGTGTCTACGAAAGGGAAGCTTCCTGTCTAAACTTATCAGCCCAGAAATTGGGTTACTCACCGCCACCTGTTTACGGCCCTATCCTGGCAAAAAATGGTAGTCGCCACTCTAGCGCCCTACTCTGATGCAGGACCCAGCGGCTGCCATTTTGGCGAGGGCCTTAGCACTGCCGATAGCAGCACTGGAGATGTAAATTGAGGAGGATTCTTGCAATGACTTTCCCTGTGGCAGACAGCAGGGAAACTCCTCTGTAATTACCGCAATCGGACTTGTCACCTTTCTTGAAGATGGTCACAATTACAGCATCTCTGAGATCCCCTGGCATGCTCTCCTCCTTCCAGATAAGAGAAATGAATTCATGACTTCGCGCCAATCGCCTTCTCCCAGTGACCGAAGAGCGCCTCCCAGTGTCGCAATGCGAATTCCGCCCACTAAGGGGCACAATGGACATGATTTTCACCGCACGAGAAATGCAGGGAACAGCACCAACCGCTGTACATGGCCTTCTTTGATCTCATAAAGGCCTTCGACACTGTCAACCGTGAGGGATTATGGAGTGTCCTCTTCAAATTCAGCTGCCCTCAAAAGTTTGTCACCATCCTCCGCCTGCATCATGACGACATGCAAGCCGTGATCCTGACCAACGGTTCCACCACAGACCCAATTCACGTACGAACCAGGGTCAAGCAAGGCTGTGTCATCGCACCAACGCTCTTCTCGATCTTCCTTGCTGCAATGCTCCATCTCACCCTCAGTAAGCTCCCCGCTGGAGTGGAGCTAATTTACAGAACAAACGAGAAACTGTTCAACCTCCATCGCCTCCAGTCCAGATCCAAGGTCGTCCCATCCTCTGTCATCAAATTACAGTATGCAGACGATGCTTGCGTCTGCGCTTAGTCAGAAGTTGAACTCCAAACCATTGTCAACACCTTCACCGAAGCAGACGAGAGCATGGGCCTTACACTAAACATCCGTAAGACAAAGGTCCTCTACCAACCTGCCCCCGCCACACAGTACTGCACCCCGATTATCAAAATCCACAACAAGGCCTTGGACAATGTGGGCCACTTTCCATACCTCGGGAGCCTACTGTCAACAAGGGCAGACGTCGACGACGAAGTCCAACACCGCCTTCAGCGTGCCAGTGCAGCCTTCAGTCGCCTGAGGAAGAGAGTGTTTGAAGACCAGGACCTCAAACCCGGCACTAAGCTCATGGTCTACAGAGCAGCAGTGATACACGCCCTGCTGTATGCCTCAGAGACATGGACCATGTACAGCAGGCACCTCAAAGCACTGGAGAGGTACCACCAACGCTGCCTCTGCAAGATCCTGCAAATCCATTGGCAGGATAGGCGCACCAACGTCCGTGTTCTTGCTCAGGCCAACATCCCCAGCATTGAAGCTTTGACCATGCTCGATCAGCTCTGATGGACGGGCCACATCGTCCGCATGCCCGATACGAGACTCCCAAAACAAGCGCTCTACTCGGAGCTCCGACATGGCAAGAGAGCCCCAGGTGGGCAGAGGAAACGCTTCAAGGACACCCTCAAAGCCTCCTTGAAAAAGTGTAACATCTCCACCGACACCTGGGAATCCCTGGCCCAAGACCGCACAAAGTGGAGGAGAAGCATCCAGGAAGGCGCCGAACACCTCGATTCTCTTCGCCGGGAGCAAGTGGAAGCCAAACGCAAGGAGCGCACGTCAACCCAAGCACCCCACCCGCCCGCCCCTTCAACCACCGTCTGTCCCACCTGTGACAGAGACTGTAGGTTCCGCATTGGATTCATCAGTTACCTGAGAACTCATTTTTAATGTGGAAGTAAGTCACCCTCGGTTCTGAGGGACTGCCTAAGAGAAGAGAAGAAGAGATGTAAATTAAGAAAGCATGATGTCACGCCGACTTAACGTCACCTCTGCGAACTTGGACCTTAGCGCTGAGTTTAGCTCTGGGTCCTAAGCTCGCTCTGAAAAGCGAGCATTCAGTAGACTAACAGGGACGCTGTCAGCACTTCTTAAAGGGACACGCACATCTTTCAGGTAAATTTGCAATTAAACTTTTGGACTGGATTTTTTTTATTTTATTGAAGTAGTGGCTTGGTGCAATATATGTTAACGGTTTTTTAAGTGTGCAGGGAGTGCTGCTGGACACTTGCAAGGCCTCAGATGGTAAAGAAAGGCCTCTGAGAAGACAGAAAATGCTACAAATACTCAGCAGACCAGGCAACATCTGTGGAGAGAGGAACAGATTTCATGTCCCAGGTCAAGATGCTGCCTTAAATGCTGAGTATTTCCAGCATTTTATGATTTTATTTCAGATTTACAGCATCAGCTCGCAGAGGGAAGAAGAAGACACAGAATAGGAAGATGCAGAAGAGGAGGAAGCAGAAGAGGAGGAAGCAGACAGCACTTTTCTGGCCGGGATATCCGGGGGAATCATCCACCTGCGGTACCAGTGGCCACAACCCCAATTCCCCTTTCAACATTTATCCCACACCTTACCTTCTCTCTGTTGCTGACCATCACAGTGTCCCCTTGGCCCGATGCTGAAATAAAAGCCACCACAAAGCAAACTTTCCAATCCAACTTTATACATCTATCCATGCAATATGACATCAAGAGATCAACCTATCACCCTTATGCATTCCCTTAGTGACTGTCTTGCATGTGTCTTTGCCTATCCGACTGATGTCACGCAGTGCTACCCCAGTGGCTGCAGCATGGCTGGTGGAAGGCTGCTGACTTTCAGTGGGGCACACTACAGATGGCCTTGCAGGTCGACCTTGAGGAGCTGGTGGCTGGGAGTGTGAAATCTTCTTCACCACTCTCCTCTCCCTCTTCTTGGTCAACCACTGGCTGGGCAGGCTGCATTTCTTGGGTGTGTGAAATGGGGAAGGCACAAGGGTAGAGTTGTGGTGAGGAGAGGGTGGGAAAGCAAGAGGTGTATGCGAGAAGAAGGATAACGTATGAGGATACCAGCATCTTGCATCCTTTCAGCCCCGCTGCTGGCCAAGGGATCAGCCATGCCCCTGCCAAGAATGGCCAGCACCTTCTCCTCCAAGGAGGTGATGTGATGCTAGGAATGGGAGATGTGCCTCATGTTTGCTACAGATTGTTGGTAGGTGAATGATTGGGGGTGGGAGTTGTGCATTAAGCAGTGTGTGAGGCTAGTGGTGCAGTTGGTAGGAAATGGCTTTTGAAGATGCATTCACTGGCCTTGACCACTAGCCTGAGGTCATGAAGCTTCTTTGCTTTAGTTTTGCTAGCTTGCTAATCAGTGACCTATATTGTACTTGCCTCCTGCTTTGCTTTGACTAATCTTGTTTCTTTCACTTCACCATATAACTGATGTTGAGATCAGTTCTGAGATTACATACAAGTGTACTCAAATGGTGCACTTGTCCTAATTATTTCCTGCAACGTTTGTCGTACCCCACCGCTTCTGCAACTGTGGGGGTGGCTTGGCTTTGCGCACCTTCTGCCAGAGGAACTGGATGTGTGGCTATCCTGAGAGAAAGCACCGTCATTGCACCCAGTGAAACCGTGCCCCTGCCGTGGCCGTCGATTGGCATGGCAACATATCTAATAGCAACAGTGAGATCAGTAATAAACCTTCCTCGTGGTCCTCTCTAATCAATCCCCAAAGCCAAAAGAGATAGCCTGCTCCACTCTGGAACTTCAGGCCTCTATGGTATTAGTTGGAGCCTCTGTGCGAGAAGCACAGGCTGCTCTTAAGGTCTTTGACATGGGAGCTTGCAAAATTGCCATGTGAGGCTGCACACATATTGCTGGTGGACTCCTGCACGTGGGTCACCATCTGTAACACACTGCTTGGCACAGTTCCACATGAATGAACCAACACTCAGTACTCAGAAAGCATCCTTTTAAATGCAGGCCCCCTGAGCTCCACATCCTTGGGCTCATTTAGATTAGGTGGGACGCAAACGCAAGTCCGTTCCTGCTCCTCATCAGCCACCACAACCAGTCCCTACTGTTAAGTCTGTGTGTTCCAGTTGTATTAAGATTAATTACTGACACAGACTACAAGAATAAAGTTCAACAGGTCTTTACTAGTTGGAGGTCAGGACTATACTAAATACAATATCACTACACAGTACTTATATACCGGTGGTCACCACCGGTATTACGTATACAGCAGCCAGAGAAAGTGGTACATCTCTTAAGGTGGAACAGGCTTAAGTTCTCTTAAGGTGGAACAGGCTACATACACCACAATCCTTCCTTTTTAGCTTAACAGTCATATCCCCATTTAACATAACATCATAACATATTATACATATATAACTTCAGGTATAAACAGTTCAAAGGTTCAGTCTCTCAGGAGGCCTTCTGATTCGGTTTGGATAACGCCTTTCAGTGGTCTCTGATTCTTGTTGCTGAGGTGACTCTTCTTGTTGGTTTCCTATGTATTGGACGTCATCATCAGGTACAGTCCCTGCCGAGGTAGATGCTTCAGGTTCATTAACGTCTTCCACAGTTGTCTCTGTTGCAACCATGGGTTCGACCCTTGCTCTTGATTCTACCAGTTGATCCGCATGACGCCTTATCACATTGTTACCAATATCTACTGTGTACATCAGAGGTCCTTGTCTGGCCCGAATTGTTCCGGACTGCCATTTTTCGTTTCCATAGCCCCTTGCCAACACTGGTTGTCCTACGTCGAAACTTCGAGTGGACTTGTTATTAATATGCCGGAACTGTTTGTTTTCCACTTCCCTCCGCACATTTGGTTTTAACAAGTCCAACCTGGACCGCAACCTCCTGTTATAAAACATCATGGCAGGACTTTGGTTAGTCACTGCATGAGCGGCGTTTCGATATGCCATTAGGAAATTGTCCACCTTGTGTTGTAACGGAATCTGATCATCGTTTATGGCCTTTATTGCCTTTTTGAATGTTTGGACAAATCTCTCGGCCAACCCGTTTGTCACCGGATGATATGGGGCAGAGGTATAATGTTTCACCCCATTCTTCTTTAAGAATTTTTGGAATTCTTCCAACACGAACTGTGGTCCGTTGTCCGAACATATCTGTTCTGGCAATCCGTTCCTTGCGAATATTGTTCTTAACACCGCAATTGTCTTTTCTGAAGTAGTGGTATTCATCTTGATCACTTCTGGCCATTTGGAATGTGCGTCCACCGCAATTAGGAACATGGAGTCCATGAATGGACCAGCAAAGTCAATATGTACGCGTTGCCATGGGGCTGAAGGCCATTCCCATGGGTGTAGCGGTGCGATCGGAGGTGCATTTTGCACTTTTTGGCACCCAGCACAGCTTTTTGTCAACTCCTCTATCTGTTGGTCAATGCCCGGCCACCATACATAAGCCCTAGCAAGACTTTTCATCTTAACTCCCCCCAGATGACCTTCATGCAGTTCCTTTAGAACTCTTTCCCGTAACTTGGGAGGAATAATCACTCTTGTCCCGTACATCAAAGTACCATGGCAGACGGACAGCTGGTCTCGCCTTGCCGAGAATGCCGGTAAGAGGATCACCATGTGTTGGCCATCCCT
The DNA here is from genome assembly GCF_052327205.1 of Somniosus microcephalus. Lineage (NCBI taxonomy): Eukaryota > Metazoa > Chordata > Chondrichthyes > Squaliformes > Somniosidae > Somniosus > Somniosus microcephalus. The sequence goes on from NC_141009.1 coordinate 31,220,130, forward strand.
TCACTGTCACCTCGTAAACTCGGGACAGTGTCGGGTCGTTCCTGGTTTCTCTGTCAATACTTGCATTGGTGACTGGTAAACACTCGATGATGGTCGAATGAAATAACTCAACAGGGTCAACTTTCGTCTCCTCTTCTGCTTCAGGTAGTGGCAGGCGCGACAGCCCATCAGCATTGCCATGCTGCTTTGTACCTTTGAATTCTATTTGATATTGATGTGCCCCTAGGAAAAGGGACCATCTCTGGAGTCGCTGTGCTGTCATCACCGAAACACCCTTCTTAGGGTTAAAAATGGATACCAACGGCTGATGGTCTGTCAGAAGTGTGAATTTTTGGCCCTGCAGGTAATGATTAAACTTCTTCACTCCCCATACAAGGCTGAGAGCCTCCCTATCGATCTGCGCATAGTTGCGCTCAGCGGAGGTCAATGATCTGGATGCAAACGCGACTGGCCTTTCCGTGCCATTTGGCAACTTGTGTGAGAGTACTGCCCCAATACCATATGGAGAAGCATCACAAGCCAACCGAATAGGCAGTGTCGGGTTGAAGTGAGCCAACACTTCCTCTGAGGTGATCAATTCTTTGCTTTTGCGAAATGCCTTCTTACAGTTTTCGCTCCATTCCCATGGTACCCCCTTCTGTAAAAGAGCGTTCAGCGGGTGCAGTACCGTGGATAGATTCGGTAGAAACTTATGGTAATAGTTAATCAATCCCAGAAACGACCTCAACTGAGAGACATTATCCGGAGTGGGAGCCTTTACAACTGCCTCTATCTTGTCAGGAGACTTATGAAGCCCCTCCCGGTCAATGACATGACCACAGTACGAGATCCACTTCTGAAAGAGCTCACATTTCTGCCGATTAACTCTAAGTCCATACTCTTTCAGTCTGTTGAGCACCAGTTCCAAGTTTGCGAGGTGTTCTTCATCACCATCACCTGTAATCAGAATATCGTCCAGGTAACATTGTGTGCCTGGAATTCCCTGTAATACCTGCTCCATGGCCCTCTGCCAAATTGCCGGAGCCGATGCCACTCCAAAAACCAGCCTATTATACTGGTACAAACCTCTATGCGTGTTGATCGTGAGGTACTGGCGTGACTCTTCTTCAACCTCCATCTGCAAGTACGCCTGCGCCAGGTCTATCTTGGTGAAGTGTTTCCCGCCAGACAATGAAGCAAAAATATCCTCAATCCGCGGAAGTGGATACTGCACCGTGTGAAGCACCGGATTAACGGTGATCTTGAAATCTCCACAGATGCGAACCTTCCCTGGTTCTCCTGGCTTGTTGCTCAAAGGACATTTCATAACGGGAACAATGGGCGTAGCCCACTCACTCCAATCTACCTTAGACAGTACACCTGAACGTTCTAGCGCTTCCAGTTCCGCTTCTACAGTAGGTCGTATTGCATAGGGTACCGGTCTGGCTTTGAAAAATTTTGGTTGTGCATGTTCATCAATCTTGATGTTTGCCGTAATTCCTTTCAGTGTTCCCAGTCCTTGCTGGAACACCTCTGGAGAACTTACCCTCCTCCAATATCCTCTAAGGACTTTCAAGGATTGATGGGGTTTCCTCCTCATAGTGAGTCAAAGCCATGCTTGGAAGCCCTCCTCTTGTTCTTGTTTTGTCATGGGCTGCTTTCTGCTCCCGGAGGTCATAATGAGAAATGCCTGCTGTCATGATGGCGTACAGCACACCTACGTGTCGGCATACAAGCCATAATGGCTTTCATGACATCCAGATGTGCCATGCAGCTACATTAGAGGAGAGGATTTCTTCAGGCTGAGTGCATGTAAGGATGTGAGGAAGGAAAATCTTTCGGATGAAGGGGAGGGTTTCAAGGTGCCCACTGCTGAGTAATGGGCATACATAGTAAGCACTTAGTGCACTGCATTAATGGGAAGTAGTGGTGTGTTCTTCTACCATGGCCGACTAGGAATGTCATTAAATGTCCTGCAGCAGTGCAGAATGTTGGAGGTAGCATTGAAACTAGTTGTCACCACACCCCATCATCCATCATCTGTTCTTTTTGGAACTCTGTACTGCTCATTGCTGAAGATTGCTCACCTCCACTGTCTCACTTCCTGCAGGAGAATTTCTCTGGCCCCCATCAGAGAAATGCACCATTCTCCGCCTTCCTGTATTCCTTACAGATGTTTTTGACCAAATTACCTTTCCGATATTGCAAAATCCAAAATCGCCATACCTGCCCCTTTAGGCGGCTGCACCTATAAGTCCGATTTCCCACCAACCAACAGTGAGCTCCCAATCACAGGCATCTTCTGTGCAGGAGCTCACCCACATTACCATAATGAGGCTGGCCCTGTAAACGTACAGGAGGCCAACACACTAAGGTTGGTTGGATGCTCTTTCAGCACTGCCCAACCTCCAGCCAAGCCTACACCCGACAGTACAATTTAGGCTAATGAATTTGAATTAGCCACAGTTTTAATGGTATATAATCAAGAATTCACTCGTTAATTGAGATGTAGAAATTAAACCAGCTGCATGTGGTGCTGGCAGTCGGAAGAGGGCCAGAGGGCACATGAGGATGGTCTCGCAAATGAAACGCACTGACTTAGGCTGAAGTCTGTGGTAAAATTGTACAATGGTCAGCATTATCTGAATTAGTAAAAACACAAAACAGAAGTGATCAAGATCACCGGTAAATGACACAGTATCAGTTGAAAAAAAAACCACTGAGTCATACTGATCAGAAAATACTGATAAGAAATTGAACTAAATCTGATGAGCGATCAACCGGTGCTGACAATACAAATGATAAAGCGACGTTGAGACATGAAACTCAATGAAACAAATGAGATATGAGGAACTGGCGAGGGCAGTGCTTTCAACAGCTGGAATTTCACTTTAGGGAACTGGCTTTGAACCTAGCCCAGACTGACAGGAGGCTGTGGAAGTCCCACATTTATCTCTATCTCTCTTTTATAACTGGAGTATTCTGCAGCTGCAGCATTTGGGAAAATACGCAGGAGAAATCATGGGCCGCTCAACTGCCAGCCTTCCAGTTCCGCACAGGGGAGTAATCCAGGGAGTGTGGAAAGACCACGAGGGATTCAAAAACTGCAACTAACAGAAAGTCTTCCAAGAATTTAGGAGTGGAGCCTTAGTGCCAAAAGTACCGTTCTGTTTGACTTTGACAAGCAAAGTAACTCAGCGATGCGTAAAAAACACACAGCCAATGCAGCAGCTCCTCTGAAACTAAATGTACAAAATTACTGATCAGAAAGCACCATACTGTTTGAAATAATGATTTGGTATTTCCCTTCCTGTTATTAAGAAGATCCAGCTACAGAGCAGCAGTGATACCCACCCTGCTGTATGCCTCAGAGACATGGACCATGTACAGCAGGCACCTCAAAGCACTGGAGAGGTACCACTAATGCTGCCTCCGCAAGATCCTGCAAATCCATTGGCAGGATAGGCGCACCAACATCAGTGTTCTCGCTCAGGCCAACATCCCCAGCTTCGAAGCTCTGACCACGCTCAATCCGCTCCGATGGACGTATCACATTGTCCACATTCCCGATACGAGACTCCCAAAACAAGCGCTCTACTCAAAGCTCCGGCACGGCAAAAGAGCCCCAAGTGGGCAGAGGAAACACTTCAAGGACACCCTCAAAGCCTCCTTGAAAAAGTGCAACATCCCCACCGACACCTGGGAATCCCGCATCCGGGAAGGCGCCGACCACCTCAAGTTTCTTCGCCGGGAGCAAGCGGAAGCCAAGCGCAGGCAGCGCACGGAGCGCACGTCCACCCAAGCACCCCGCCCACCCGTCCCTTCAACCACCATCTGCCCCACCTGTGACAGAGACTGTAGGTCCCGCATTGGAATCATCAGTCACCTGAGAACTCATTTTTAATGTGGAAGCAAGTCATCCTCGGTTCCCGAGGGACTGCCTAAGACTGAAGATTAAGAGGGTCCAGCTACCACTTGGAGGTAGCTACACTATGCAAACAGCTGAGCAGGCGCTGGAAGCTATTGTATGAAGCTGATGATAGGAAACGATTCCATATAAAACTGCTAATGAAGTTGGTGTCATCCATCATCCCACTGTGGTCTGCGGTGCCATAGAAAAATACCCAATCTCCACTAAGGAGATTCAGGATGGGATTAGCAGATGTAGGTTCCTCTGTGTTAGAAAGAAGACCGTGCATTTATACAGTGCTTTTCACATCCTGAGCATGTCCCAAAGTGCATTACCTCCAATGAATTACTTGTGAACTGCAGTCACAGTTGTTACTTAGTTAAGCACAATGGCTAATTTTTTTTATTTGTTCCTGGGATGTGGGCGTCGCTGGCAAGGCCAGCATTTACTGCCCATCCCTAATTGCCCCCGAGAAGGTGGTGATGAGCCACCTTCTTGAACCGCTGCAGTCCTTGTGGGTGGTAGAGGACGCGGGTTCGGGAGGTGCTGCCGAAGAAGCCTTGGCGAGTTGCTGCAGTGCATCTTGTAGATGGTACACACTGCAGCCACGGTGCGCCGGTGGTGGAGGGAGTGAATGTTTAAGGGGGGGGGGCACACAGCAATGAGATAAGTGACCAGTTAATCTGTTTTTGGTGGTGTTGGTCATAAGATAAATGTTGGCCTGGATACCTCCCTCTCCTGCTCTTCTTCAAATAGTGCCAATTGATCTACCTCAACAGGCATGCAGGGCCTCCATTAAAAATCTTATTCGAAAGACAGTGGCCTAGAAATTTGGTAGCGTTCACTTTGGGGCGCCTTACCTACAGAGTCCTAACAGCCCGCGCTCAAATGGGAAGGTCCAAGGAGGCCGGGAGTTTGGGCCTCGGACCTCATTATCATGTAGATGACGTTGTGGTAGGATCCCGCGCAGCTTGAAGCTCCAATTTCCAGATAAATGATTGGGTTGCATAGCGTGCGTCTCAGAGACCGTGATCGGAGGGCTGTCGGGTAAGAAGATCTGGGGGCCTGCAATATTGTTGGGGGGTGGGTGTGGCATTGCTGTCGGGGAGTGGGGTGATGGAGGTCAGAGGAACATGGGGGGTGGGGGGGGCTGTAGTATTGTTGGGGATTGACATTGCTGTTGGTTGGGGGGGGGATTGGAGAGCTGTCGGGAGTCGGAGGAACATGGTGGGGGGGGCCTGGAATATTGTTGGGGGATCGACGGTGATGTCAGGGGGGGCGATCGCAGGAACATGGGGGGTGCCGGCAGTATTGTTTAGGGGTCGGCATCGATGTCGGGGGGTGATCGGAGGGCTGCCAGGGGTTGGAGGAAGTTCGGGTGGGTCTGCAGTTTGCTGGGGGGGGGGGATCGACACTGATGTCGGGGAGGGCTAGGAAGTCAGAGGAAGATCGGGGGGGCCTGGAGGTCGGAGTTGGGAGTGAGGTCAGAGATCTCGGGACCAGGATGATAGTAAATAGTTACGTTTTTTTCAATACAGTGCTGTTTAGATTTGGTTTTCCCGGTTTCACCAGTAAACATCGCTGGCGCTGGCTGCTTTAGAAGCAAACCGTATTTGCAAGAGGGAGCAGAAGCAGACGTTAAGTCCCTTATTAGAATGTGTTAGTGACCTAATGCCTGTTTCAGACATGGGTAAACGACACCTCTTGTTTGGCCCTGACCAAAATGGCGTCCGCGCGGCCCGGGCCGGAAGTGGGCAGAAGCCAGGCAGCCGCCATTTTTTTTTTTGCTGAAACTGGCCTCAACTGCCGGCGCTGATCGGGGGGGTAATTTATTCCCCAGTATCTCCAACAATGCAGCACTCCCTCAGCACGGCACCGGAGTTTCAGTCTAGACCGTCTACTCGCGTCCCTAGAGCGGGGCATGAACCCACAACCTGCTGGCTCAGAAACTAAGGTGCTCCACATTGAACCAAACTGACATTTTCTGCGTAGCCTGGGAGAACTCCCGGCCTAAGCGCCCTCCTGTGTTAAAATATGTGGGAGCCAATCCTGGAAAACAGAATCCAGGATGCCACAAGAGCCTCTGATTGTCCCGAGGGAAATGGTTGGAAATAAATTTTGACACCAGCCCGGGTGATCTTCGCCCCTTTTCGTAGAACCTTGCTGAGCTTCGGGGGCTCAGCTTTAGGGTCAGCTTTCAGCAGGCACTGCTCGATGGAGGACTATTAATGAGTGGAGTTAGAGGAAGACACCTGACATAATGCAGGGAATTTTATCCCTCCCCACACACAGCTTCGGGAACCGAGCAGCAGGGCAATTCCAATGGAGCAGGGAGGTCTTACCTATTTGCTTTCTGCCCCGATCTGGCCGACTGCAATTTTAAATTGCAGGCACTGGAAGGCGGCTGGGTCCTTGTGCAGCATCAGGCTCTGATAACGCCATCTGGGCCCGACTGCAGCTTTTACCTGAGGCCTGGGTGGGGGAGCAGTGATGGCCACCCCGTCATTCCAAAGCTGTCGAGAGCTGCATCGAGGGGCAGAATTGGTCTAGCAAGGTAAATTTTGAAAATTTATTTGAAGTTTCCTTGTGGTAAATCCATGTAGTGGAACAAGAACTCGTAGAGGCGATATCTTGGAACTAGTACGGGTATTTTATTAAACAAACAGAGTAACAAACATCATGCCTGATTCCTGGCATTCCACCTTTGCTGACCTTCACAGGAAGCAAACCTCTGACCTTAACAGGAAGCAAACCTCTGACCTTAGCAGCAGCATTGGCTACAGCACCACCTGGTGGATAACCTTAATCACAACATCCCAGATTATTATATCCCTCCCCCCTTAAGATTTCAGTATGAATTTCTTAACAGACAACCATTCCTGAGGGTCACATAAGGAGTCTCCATTCATCATGTTCCATACTTGACGAATCTAACAGTTCAGTATCAATCTCTCTGGTGGCTTGCGAGGCCTTTGTGAACATCTAACAGTAAAGTCCCTGCTTGTTTGTGGTGAAGCCACCAGCTGCTCATGAGCAGTGCTCAGAGTATCTGACTCTGCAACGATGGTTTCCTCTTGACGAATAGGTTCCTGTTGAATTGTCTCTGTCCCTGGTGGTGGCACCACAGATGCACTTGGATAACTGGGAGCAATCCTGTCTTCAGTCATTGCATCTGGAACCTTCATTTCAATTTCCCCTTGTCTGGGAAGTATCTGATCTACATGTCTGCGTACTAGCCTACCATCTCCAAACATGACCTTGTATAATACTGGACCTGTCATTGAGTCTATGAAGCCAGGAATCCACTTTGGTCCATAACTGAAATTCCTGGTAAGGACCGCATCTCCTTCTCCAAAACTTCAGCTCTTTGTTCTTTTGTCATGGTTCTCTTTTTGTTTGTTTTGTCTGCTTTCCATTTTCCTTTTTAGGTCTGGGTGGACAAGGTCAAGAGTGGAGCGTAGTCTACGACCTAATAACATCTCAGCAGGAGAGAGTCCTGTGGTGGATTGAGGTGTTATTCTGTAGCTGAACAGAACCCGTGACACTTTGGCTGCTAAACTCCCTTCTGCACTTTTTTTCATCATCTCCTTAAATGTTTGTACGGCTCTCTCCGCAAGTCCATTCGAGGACGGATGATATGGAGCCGAGGTCACCTGCACTATGCCATTTTTTCTCAAGAACTCTTTTGTCTCTGTACTCACAAAACAAGTGGCATTGTCACTCACCACGATCTCCGGTAGCCCTTGATTACTGAAGCTCCGACGCAGGCAGTCTATAGTAGTAGTGGCGGAAGCAGAATTTACAGGATAAACATCCATCCATTTGGAATGTGCATCAATGATTATGAGGAACATCTTCCCCATGAATGGACCCGCATAATCTAAGTGCAATCTTCTCCATGGTTTATCCGGCCACTCCCAGGGGTGGAGAGGAGCCGCTGCTGGTGCCTTCTGGTGTTCCTGACAAGTGCTGCATGTCTTGACTAGATTTTCTATCTCCTCATCTAGCTTTGGCCACCACAAGTAACTCCTAGCCAAGGCTTTCATCCGCGAGACCCCAGGATGACACTGATGTAGTTGCTCTAGGATAGACTATCGTGCTGGCTGTGGAATAATCACTTGTGCTCCCCACAACACGCAACCATCCTGCACACTCAGCTCTGTTTTCCTGACACTGTAGGGTGTGAAGTCAGCCCCTTCCGGATGCTGTGGCCATCCCCTCACCACATATTCTCAAACTCTAGACAGTACTGGATCTTTACCTGTCCATGTTCTTACTTGCTCTGCAGTCACAAGTGCCATGTCAGTGTCCTCCAACATCAAAACTCTGTCCTCTGGAGCTGCACGGATAGATGTGCCTGGCAGTGGAAGACGGCTCAATGCATCTGCGTTCCCATGGTACTTGCCCACCTTGTAGACGATGACATACTCATATGCCCTCAACGTCACTGCCCACCTCCGGATCCGGGGTGACACCATCTGTGGAACTGCTTTCATTTCATTGAAAAGAGAGAGAAGAGGTTTATGATCGGTGCATATGGTGAACTTCCTGCCATATATGTACTTGTGGAACCTCTGTAACCCAAACATTACTGCTAGCCCCTCTTTGTCTAACTGGGAATAGTTTTTTTTCCGCCGGTGTTAGAGTTCGGGACATAAACCCTATTGGTCTTTCAGTTCCATCTTCCATGCAGTGTGAAAGAACTGCCCCCACCCCGTAAGGTGAAGCGTCACAAGAGAGAATGATGTCTTTCTCTGCATTGTAGTGAACCAGCACATCCGATGACAGCATCAGTTTCTTGGACTGTTCAAATGAAACCCCCTCCTCCTCTCCCCACTGCCACTGTGTCTCCTTGCGCAGTAGTTTGTGAAGAGATGCTAACACAGTTGACAAGTTTGGTAAAAACCTGTTATAATAGCTCAGCAGTCCCAGGTAAGCTTTTAACTCAGCCACATTTGTAGGAGCAGGGGCGTCCTGCAGTGCTTGTACCTTCTCCTTGAGTGGATGGAGCCCGGTGGCGTCCACTCTGTGTCCCAGGAACACTGCCTCATTCCCCAGGAAAGTGCACTTACTCCTCTTGAGCCGGAACCCTGCCCTCTCCAATCTCTGTAGTACCTCTCTCAGAGTGCTCAGATGCTCCTGGTCGGTTCTTCCCATCACCAGAATGTCATCCAGATAGATGGAAACATGTGGAATCCCTTGCAGTACACCTTCGATTGTCCTCTGGAAGATAGCTGGACTAGATGAGATACCAAATGGTAAGCGGTTATATGTAAACAAGCCCTTGTGTGTATTTATGGTGACATACTTCTTTGATTCGTCATCCAGTGTAATCTGCAAGTAGGCATGACTCATATCCAACTTTGTGAATTTCTTTCCTCCAGCCAGGTTTGCAAAGAGATCCTCTGTTTTGGGAATCGGATACTGCTCTAGTTTGGACACCCGATTGACTGTTAATTTATAATCTCCGCAGAGTCTTACCGAATTGTCCGGTTTCAAAACAGGTACTATGGGAGCTGCCCATTCCGAACATTTCACTGGCTCCAGTATGTTCTCTCTCAATAGACGGTCAAGTTCAGCTTCTACCTTTGGCTTCATGGCATAAGGCACAGGTCGTTGTTTAAAAAACCTTGGTGCCTCCTTGTCTACATAAATCTTAGCTGGGGGGCCATTAAATGTGCCAAGTTCCTCCTTGAACACATTCTCATGTTCACTCAACACTTCTTGCAAAGTCAACTGTTTGCCCGCATCTATTTGATTTACTGCTCCCCAGTCTAATTTAAGTTCTTTTATCCAGCCCCGACCTAACAGGTTTGGTCCGGTACCCGATACTATAACTACATACAGGCAGCTGTTCCATTGTGTCCCTGTGTTGCACAGTTACATTAGCTATACCTAATGTCGCTACCCATTCACCTGTATATGTTTTAAGATGCAGGGAGCAAGGCTTTAACTCTGGAACTTTTGCACGGTTCCACAATTTTGAGTACTCTGCCTTGTTCATTATGGTCACGCCGCACCCTGTATTCACTTCAAAGTTCACCTTAGCGTCATTTACTGTCAGTTGCAATGTGATAGGAGCCACTTTTGGAATGTTCTCTAACATGCTATACATTATGAATGTGTCTTCTTCTTCCTGAGCTTCCCCGCTGATGTGGTGTGCTCCATGTTTTTTCACTTCTCTCCCTTGGTTTTGCTGTCTTCCCCCTTTTGGTTTGGATTCCTCCACAGGTGATTTCGCCCTGCAAGCTCGTTTTATGTGTCCTTGTTTCCCACACTTGTAGCACTTTTCCTCCAGAAACCGGCATTCACTCGCCAGGTGATCGCCCTTGCACCTATAACATGCCTTCATATGCTCACATTGTGGTTTCTGACGCATGTTCAACTTGTGCACAACAACCTGACCTGCAACTTGCATAGCATTAGCCCTGTCTGAACCCTGTATTTCTTTTACATCTCGGTTCGCTGTCTCTATGGCTTGAGCAAGTTCCAATGCTTTTTCATAAGTAAGCCCAGTCTCGGATAATAATCTACGTTGCATTCGGTCGTCCATAATTCCGCAAACTAGCCTATCTCGCAGCATTTCCTTCAGGTTGTTCCCATAATTGCAATCTTGTGCTAATTTACGCAACACCGTTACATAGTCCATTACGCTCTCTTCCTCTTTCCTGTTCCTTGAATTAAACTTGAACCGCTGTACAATCTCACTAGGCTTAGGGCTGAAATGTTCTTTTAGCAAAGCCACTAATTCAACAAATGATTTGTCTCCAGGCTTTTCAGGACTGAGCAGATTCCTCATCAAACTCTAGGTCTGGCTTCCCACTGAACTAAGCAGAATGGCTTTCCTTTTTCCGGCATCATTTATTTCATTTGCTTCGAAAAAATAACCCAACACTTCACAGTATTCCTCCCAGGTTTGTGCTTGACTATCAAAAGCGGAAACTGTTCCTACCGTGGCAGCCATGCTCTCTTCCAACTGGTAGCTAACTTCAGCTCGTGATTTTGTTGTTTAACAGTCCTGGCAGACTTCTCTTCTTTATCTAGGGTCCTTTTTACCTCGTCGCCAAATGTGATAAATCCATGTAGTGGAACAAGAACTCGAAGAGGCGATACCTTGGAACTAGTACGAGTATTTTATTAAACAAACAGAGTAACAAACATCATGCCTGCATCCTGGCATTCCACCTTTGCTGACCTTCACAGGAAGCAAACCTCTGACCTTAACAGGAAGCAAACCTCTGACCTTAGCAGCAGCATTGGCTACAGCACCACCTGGTGGATAACCTTAATCATAACATCCCAGATTACTGTAGCCAGGATGAGCAGAAGTGCTCCTCCAAGCACCCACAGGGGAATTCTAAACCTCACCTGCCCCAGCAACCCTGCATCCCCTCCCTCCTCCCTTCTCTCTCCCCTCTCCCTCCCCCCTCCCCACTCTCCCTCTCCCCCTCGCCCTCTCCCCCTCCCCCCTCTCCCCCTCCCTCTCCCTCTCCCTCTCCCCCCTCTCCCTCCCTTTCCCTCTCACTCTCCCCCCTCTCCACCTCCCCGCCCCTCTCCCTCCCCTCCCCTCTCCCTCTACCCCCTCTCCCCTTCTCCTGCTCCCCCTCTCCCTCTCCCCTCTCCCCCTCTCCCTTTCCCTCCTCCCCCTCTCCCTCCTCCCACCTCTCCCTCTCCTTCCTCCCCTCTCCCCCTCTCCCTCCTCCCCCCTCCTCTCCCTCTTCCTCCCCTCTCCCTCCTCCCCCCTCCCCTCTCCCTCCTCCTCCTCCCTCCTCCCCCCTCCCTCTCCCTCCTCCCCCTCTCCCTCCTCCCCCCTCTCCCTCTCCCTCCTGCCCCCTCTCCCTCCTGTCCCCCTGTCCCTCCTCCCCTCTCCCTCCTCCCCCTCCCTCTCTCTCCTCCCCCTCCCTTTCCCTCCTCCCCTCCCTCTCCCTCCTCCCCTCTCCCTCCTCCCCCCTCTCCCTCTCCCTCCTGCCCCCTCTCCCTCCTGCCCCCCTCTCCACTCCCTCCCTCTCCCTCCTCCCCTCCCTCTCCCTCCTCCCCCTCCCTCTCCCTCCTCCCTCTTCCCCCCTCCCTCTCCCTCCTCCTCCTGCCTCTCCCTCCTCCCTCCTACCCCTCCCTCTCTCTCCCCCCCCTCCTCCCCTGTCTGCCGCACCACCCCTTCCCCAACAGCAAATCCCTTCCTGAGGCCCTCCATTCTCCCTATCAGCTGGCTGTTGCTTCCTGGCCATTTTGGTTGAGAAGTTGGCAAGCGTAATGCTAATGATGAGCGACCGTTAAAATCAACCTCCCCACAACCGCTCCCAGAGTAAAAAAAGATCAATCCTAAAGGCCAATTCACCAGGTACAGAGCAAAGGAAAATCGACCCTGGTGCTTCGGAAGGAGTTTAATTGTCCAGTTTCACATAGCACTGTTACATAACAGTAACCTGCAGTTGTGCATGGTTAAAGATTTTGTTTTTTGGCCAATAATAGGCATGTTACACAAATCAGGCACAGTGCACTTAATGCTGTCCAATTAAAGGGACATTATTACTGTAATTAGAAGTTTTCAGTCAAGCTGGTTCCAAAAGCTCTGAACAGATTGTTTTGATTGGGACCTTGTTATCCAGAGCCTGCTCTCCAAAGCCCCTCGCAGCCAGTTACCCAGTGCCATTAGCAATCTGGGGCCAGATGGCCAGGCAACAATGCATGGCTCATGATTAAGATTATTATAGTTACTACTAAGTTGCCTGTGGTGTTGCCCATGGTCAGTTGATGGATGTAAGCTTTTACTAACACTGGGAATTTCTCTGGGGGTTCTCCCAAGAGCCATTTACGCTTTCTAAATAGGGTTTCCACCAATCTCTCGCCGAAGTTACGGCGGCTGATCGGAAGAATCCCTGAATAAATTCCCGCCCTAAGTTTATAGAGCACAAGAGATCCAACTGATTATCTGAGCACCTTTTATACCTGGCTTCACAGGTGTGAGCCCCAAGAGGCTTCAGTGTTGGATTGGTAAGTGATTCCAGAGTTATACTGTCAATACCATAGGATGGTCACAATTGTCAGAATGGAATAGTATTTTTTGAAGATGTGCAGCAGCTTAGTGATACAGCCCAGTTCAAAGGTTTGCATGTAGTGTAGCAAATGCAAAAACAGCACTAAAGTTGATAAAGGTTTGATCTTAAACAAAGGTAAGTTCCCATTTTACTCTATCAGACATTAAACCAGAGTGGAGAGGATTCAATGCATTCAATTAAAGACACGTCATGTTATGCAAAGAGCACAGACTTTAATAACATTTATTTCTCAGTGTCAGCTGTGGCTCAGTGGGTAGTACACTTGCCTCTGAGTTACAAGGTTGTGGGTTCAAGTCCCACTCCAGGGGCTCAAGCACGTAAAGCTAGGCTGACACTCCAGTGCAGTGCTGAGGAAGTGCTGCACTGTTAGAGGTGCCGTCTTTCGGATGAGACGTTAAACCGAGGCCCCGTCTGATCTCTCAGGTGGACGTAAAAGATCCCATGACACTTATCCCTGGTGTCCTGGCCAATATTTATCCCTCAACCAACATAACAAAAACAGATTATCTGGTCATTATCACATTGCTGTTTGTGGGACCTTGCTGTACGCAAATTGGCTGCCGCGTTTCCCACATTACAACAGTGACTACACTCCAAAAATACTTCACTGGCTGTAAAGTGCTTTGAGACGTCCGGTGGTTGTGAAAGGCGCTATAGAAATGCAAGTCTTTCTGTCTTTGATTAGGATTTACTGACAATGGGATGAGATTATTCAACTCTTAGTCAAAATATTTGGGAGCATCTTAAGATCAGCATTCAATAATGACACACATTTTAACAATGTCTATAGCAGGCATAAAGCATTTAATTGGGTTGTTTTTTTTGTCCTTTTCAAATTTAAACTCACAAAAGAAAAGGCCAACTTGTCTCTGATGCTGAAGAAAGAAGAACAATTCCACATGTTTTTGAGTTGCAAAAGAGAAAATCTATCTTTGTGTCACTGCTTCAACTGAGGCCTGACACTGATGGGCATGCTGCACTAATTGTACAGCTATCTTCCTTTGGATATCTGTTGGGATTGTCTGAGGAAGATGCTTTCAAAATGACCTCAGTAAAAATGTTGTTGATGTACCTGAATACTTAAAAGAACGGTTTAACTCTGCAGCATTGCAAATCAAAAAGACGACTGCAAAATTATTTATCTTTTAGCAGGAGGGCTTATATACAAAGTAATAAGTGAGGGTTTTTTAACTATCGGTACGTTTTGTTAGTATGGGGAAACTACATCATGGCTGATACTGTCAAGTATTCTCTCCCTGCTTAAGATTGTGATGTAATGTCAATAAGCAGAATTTGTTCAGCTGTCTTTTCAAATATATGAGTCAAAAGTATGTGCTTTGCCAAGAAATGTTGCACCCAGTTTATTCCACCAAAGAAGCTCCCCAGAGTTTGCCATCCTGTAGATTTGTTGACAATAGATTCCTTAGTATCTGGAATCTGTGTTGCCACTTTATTTTCGCTAAATGTCTAGAAAGTTGACTTGCTAAATTCCAAACTATAATCACTTGCACGGCATCCTCTATCCCTGGTTTATAGAATGATTCTGAGGCATGGATTGTCAGTTTTCCAATGATAACATAGACAGTCATTTAAAAGCTGTTTTAACCATTGTTTAGGTAATGGACAGCGGTTGTGAAGGCATTTGGAGAGTTCATTTGTTGCTCATTCCAACTGTACTAGTAATAGATGGTATGTTAACTCTTTGCACCTTGACAGTTGACTTATCCTTGGCTTATACAGGTTTCATTCTGATCCACTTTTGTCAATTTACATACGAATTTCAGCTGAACTTGATAAAAAATACATCTTATAATGCAATAATCTAGGCATACTTAGGCTCACTGAGAAGGAAAACACTCAGTAAATGGATAACTTTTGAAAGAAAATTACATTGCTTAGAACAGTGTGATGTAGGAGAGAAAATGGGCCTAAAATTCCTGGGCCCAGGGTAAGGGTTGCAGTGGTAATGCAATCAGGCTGCAATTTGGGGCAAGACCTGCTATTTGTGGCTTCCACCCTCCTTTCGTTTTATGCTGCCAAATCCCACTAGAAGAGGGACTGGGCGTTCCTTGCACTTACGCTCCTTCCATCCAGGCAGCACCAGAAGAGGCAGGGCTGGAGGACTGACGTCATCCGTCAGAAGTTAGTCTCACCAGTTCTGCCTCAGTTGTCACCAACGCTAAGCATGCCTGTATGATGTAGAATATGTCACATGTCAGCTGTGTCTCAGTGGGTAGCACACTCACCTCTGAGTCAGAAGGTTGTGGGTTCAAGCCCCACTCCAGGGACTTGAGCACAGAAATCTAGGCTGAGACTCCGGTGCAGTGCTGAGGGAGCGCTGCACTATCGGAGGTGCCATCTTTTGGATGAGACTTTAAACTAAGGTCCCATCTGCCCTCTCAGGTGGACGTAAAAGATCCAATGGCACTATTTCGAAGAAGAGCAGGGGAGTTATCCCCGGTGTCCTGGTCAATATTTATCCCTCAGTCAACATAACAAAAACAGATTAACTGGTCATTTTCACATTGCTGTTTGTGGGAGCTTGCTGTGCGCAAATTGGCTGCCACGTTTCCCATATTATCACACTCCAAAAGTACTTAATTGGCTGTAAAGCGCTTTGAGACGTCCGGTGGTTGTGCAAGGCGCTATATAAATGCAAGTCTTTCTTTAACAGTAGCTAGCTTGCCAGGACCGTGTCCTGATGCAAGTGGGGCTCACAACTGTTTCAAAGTGGGAGCAGCTTCTGTCCATCTGCAGCTGCCCTGCTCATGGTGTGGCACGGTGCTGCAGCGAAACTCCTGCCACCCACTGAGGCGGGCGCCCCAGTAACACAGCCGCCCACCCCCTCATACGTAAATGGCCGCGGCCCTGGCACTTAGGATGTGGACAAGGGCACAGCAGACTGGTGCTCAGAACCCTACTCTTGTCGTATTTCCGGTGGAAGGACAAGGCTATCAGAAATTTTGGTCCAATATGTTTGGATTTTTGTAGAGTCGGATCAAAAGGAAAAAGTTCTGTTGTTAATATTTTTTAAGAAACAAACTGGTTGATGTTAAGAAAAGAAATGTGCAAAATTATGAAAAAAGCTCATTTGATAAACAGAAAAGCCTCATTTTTTTCCCATGAGAACTGGATGCAAAATAATTGATTTGTTAACACCTAAACCAACTGTCAATCAACAGAAATAAAATTCAAGTTACAGGAAACTCTTTTTTATCCGGCACCGACGGGACCGGCGTGCTGCCGGTTGATCAAAAAGTCCAGATTACAGAGAGGTATACTTACTGAGGTACGAGAGCCCCGTACACGGCCACAGACCCAGGCGTCCCTGTTGCATGGCAACAGGTGCAGGAACCCCGGTTACACGGCCACAGATCCAGGCGTCCCTGTTGCATGGCAACAGGTGCAGGAACCCCAGTTACACGGCCACAGATCCAGGAACCCCGGTTACACGGCCACAAATATGAAGTAAAACCTACTTGAACCTACTCCTGAATTTTGCCAGTTAAGAGAGATTTCCGATTATTTAGGTGCCGGTAAAAAGAGAGTTTCCTGTATTAACTATCTCTTACCAAAATAACTAATAGCAATATCTCTTCTTTCAATAGTTCGGGCAAATATAATCCCTAGTCCTCCAACCTACAACTCTGAATATACTTATATTTCTTGGGAGGGATATTCCAACATAAGTTACTTGACTCGATTACTTCCACCTGTACCAAAGGACTGCCCAACCCCCACCGGAACACGAGGTAAGAACAGAGATGTAAGTTGAACTGCTACTTTCCCCATTTAACCTTCACTCTGTTGATTAAACATGGAGCCACCCAGCCTCAGTAGATAGCGTGTGTGATTTAATTAAATAAAATTAATTGGTCATGAAGGCACAAGGAGAACCCCAGCATTTCCTCAGAGAGATGAAGAGAGAAATAAAATCGGAAAGATCCTCCTGATCGTGCCTCACACACTTTTTCCGAGCCAGTTATGGGAAGGCATTGGAGGTGCCTTAAATTCGACAGGACATGTGGGGAACCCGTTCTCCCAGGTTTCCCGACTGCCTCGGAGCCCCCGCCCCCAACCCACCTTGCCCATTAAAATTCAGCTCTCTGTATCTATCCAGTCCAATCTCTTTATCATTTTAAACACCTCGATTAGATCACCCCTCAACCTTCTAAACTCAAGGGACTACAACCCAGGTTTATGCAACCTGTCCTGATAATTTAACCCTTTGAGCCCTGGTATCATTCTGGTGAATCCGCGCTGTATCCCCTGCAATATATCCTTCCTGAGGTTCAGGAGTCCAAAACTGATGTGCTACTTCAGGTGGAGTCTGACCATGGTTGTGTACAACATGAAGCATCACTTCCTCCCCTATGTATTCCAGTCCATTTGAGATATAGGCCGACATTCCGTGAGCCTTTTTGAAATGACAGTAGTCTCATCACTTTCAATGTCAAAACAATGTGGCGAAACAATTAGAAATCCAATGCAATCATGAGATTTGTAGCCAAAACAATGGAATAGAAAGGGCAGATTTTGTAAGGCTCTCCGATGGATGCAGAGCTTTGCTGGACAGGAGTGCAGATCGCAAAAATAGCCCTAAACTGTTACCTACCTACCTGTGATCTGCAGTCTTGTCCAGTGAGGTTCTGTACCAGGAGTGCAGCTTTGCAAAATTTAGTTCCAAGTCTTTGGAGAATATGCTAAGGCTCTGTGATAAACTGGTCAGACCTCACTTGAAGTACTGTGCCGTTCTAGTCACCCCAATTAAAAAGCGACATATCTGGACTGGAGAGGGTGCAGAGAGTAATAAAAATGATCCCATCAGGAATTGTGAGGAAATACTACCAAAACTTATTGGCCCGGAGTTTTGCAATAGGAATAACGGTGAGGCTAATAGCAATCACCGTTATTATGAAGTAAATCAGACAGCAACTTCTGCTGTCCACACATGTGCAGTTAAACGCAAAAATCAGGAAGTTGCTGTCAGAGATACCCTGCTCCTCCACAGGGGGCGCTGTTGCAGTCCTCGCCGATAGACTCGGCACTGAAATCAACGCAATGGCATGAAGTTGGGGTACTTACCCATTAGTTCCTCACTAAAATGCCAGAAAATGTTAGGGCTTGTGCATTCAGAAGTAAATTTTTAATGGCGTGATAAGTGATCATTACTGCCAAATAACCTCTCTGGCCCGGAAAATTTAATTTTACAAGAGTGTAGTCTCATTCCTTGAGAAGTTAGTGTTGGAGATTTTTTTTTTAATCTAATTTTATTTTTACTTTTTCTGTCTGTCTCTTTTATCTCTCTTATAATCCCATCTGTCTTTCCCAATCTTTATTTCACTTTCTGTACATGATTTAAATGTAATTTATATTTCCTGCTTTATACTTCCTGGTTTAGACTCTGCTTGCCTCAGTGAGGCTTCTTCAATCTGATTGGTTGAAGAGCCTCACTGTTTCTTCCATTGCTCACAGATGCCACAGTTGCCCTGTAGAAGGTGCCGCGCTTGATCAGACAGCGGATTAGAGCAAGTCTACGCTCAAAAGCCCGCAAAAACTCTGTGGGCAGCTGTCAGCGTAGTGAATGGCGAGCGCCGTTCCTTCGCTGCTGACTGCAAAATCCGGGCCATTATGTATTGTATAGAGATAGGATTAAAAGCACCTCATTGATTAGAAGTAATAAATGGCATAGATAAAGTGAACCCAGAATCCACTTTAAGATTAATCAGACCAGTAGAACAAGAGGACATAAATTTTAATTAGTGAAAAGTAAATTTGCAACAGATCTTAGGAAAAAGATATTGACTAAAATGGTGCTACAGGACTTCAGGATGCAGTTGGATACTCGGCTAAACTGAAATATTAGAGCGATGCACTCAATTTGCTGGAATTTACAACTTTGGTGGGGGCATATAAGAGGCGAGAATGACTAATATAAGGATGAAAAAGGAAATCAAAATCTATACAGAATGAAAACAAATACATTTGCAAAAAATTAAAATGACAATTACATAAAGTAAAATGTGCTACGTTATTTCAAAAACAATATTTGAATGCATTAGTTCACAATGGGACAATTCATAGTGTCTGGTTTTAGTGTGTTAAGGCATTTTGGCAATGTTAAAAGCACCTGTTTGGCCGCCCATTATACACGCTGCTCAACTTTCCTTAAAGAAGAGCTGGTGTGAGACACATTGAGGCCTTCAGTCTGAAGGGGAAAAGTCTCCGCCGCCAGCAAAGAATTGTTTGGCCCAGAAAGGCGTGGAGCCGCTTCAGGCAGAGTCGCCGTGGGCGACGCTGCCTTCTGGCAGGTGAACAGGGGCCAGCATCACTGCATGCGCCACTGCAGACTTACTGAATGGAGCATGTTATAGGTTGGGTGGTGGAGAGGGGCCATTAAAAAGACCACAGAGAGACAGATTGCAACGAGGCAAACGAAAACAACTGTGCAAAGCAGTCATGAAGTAGTAAGAATGGAATCTGTAACCCTCTCTGTTGTACTGTATATCTCGAACAACGCACTCAAATTTTAAAAAAACCTTAGTTACACAAAACAACAAATAAACACACCGATTTGAAGGGTTACAGCTGGCTTTTTACTGACCTCCCCTCCACCTATGTCATTCTCCATTCAGAAACTTGAGAGAGAAGAGAGGCAATTAAGGGTTACGGAGAAAAGGCGGGGACGGGGTACTGAACTGGTAAGATCAGCTATGATCTCAGACGAAGATCAGCCATGATCTCATTGAATGGCGGAGCAGGCTCGAAGGGCCGAATGGCCTACTCCTGTTCCTATCTCTATGTTTCTATGTTACTTTAGAGCATCTGCCAAAGGTACCAGCTGGTGTGAGTATGAAAGGAGCAAGATTCCCAGTGATTTGCCCTTCATTTCTCTAGCTTGGCTGACACCGTGTGCAGGATCATGGCTCCAGCCCAAATCCGACCAGATTGTGCGGTGCAACGGCCGTTGCATCAAGGCACCGTGCGTCATCTTTCGCTTGTCACTGATTTGTAATCTGTAAAAAGACTCGTTGGTTGAGAGTCATAATGCAGTCAAATGCTATAAAGTTCAAGAGAAGCAATAGGACTCAAACAAAAAAAAAAGCCAAGTAATAATCCGGTAGAAGAAAAGCCACAATCCTACTGAGGTCATAAATTAAACAGTGATAACAGCCCCAAATAAAGAGAGCGCAAGAGAGCCAAAATATTACAGCAATCCAAATAGACAGAGGCCAGATTAAGGACTATAGCAGCCTGGCTTCAGGGGATTAGTAACGGAAATGGCTGGAACTGGTGGTGACTTTAATGTGTAACTCCATTGAAAACAACACTCAAACAATAGATTGACAGTTTCTAACAGCCGTTGGTGACTAAATAAATCCTGTTTCCTTCCTGCTAGTTACATGTGATTATTCACTCAGTAGTGTCCTGTGTCATAGAAACATAGAAGATAGGAGCAGGAGTAGGCCATTTGGCCCCTCGAGCCTGCTCCGCCATTTAATGAGATCATGGCTGATCATCCAAATTTTGTACCCTGTCCCTGCCTTTTCCCCATATCCTTTGATCCCTTTAGCCTTAAGAAATATATCTAACTCCTTCTTGAATATATTTAATGAATTGGCCTCAACAGCCTTCTGTGGTAGAGAATTCCACAGGTTCACCACTCTCTGGGTGAAGAAATTCCTCCTCATCTCAATCCTAAATGGCTTACCCCTTATCCTTAGACTGTGACCCCTGGTTCTGGACTCCCCCGCCATCGGGAACATCCTTCCTGCATCTAGTCTGTCTAGTCCTGTTAGAATTTTATAAGTTTCAATGAGATCCCCTCTCATTCTTCTAAACTCCAGCAAGTATAAGCCCAATCGACCCAATCTCTCCTCATACGTCATTCCTGCCATCCCAGGTATCAGTCTGGTGAACCTTCGCTGCACTCCCTCCATGGCAAGAACATCCTTCCTCAGATAAGGCGACCAAAACTGCACACAATACTCAAGGTGTGGTCCCACCAAGGCCCTGTACAACTGCAGCAAGACATCCTTGCTCCTGTACTCGAATCCTCTCGCTATGAAGGCCAACATACCATTTGCCTTCTTAACCGCCTGCTGCACCTGCATGCTTACCTTCAGCGACTGGTGCACAAGGACACCCAGGTCTCGTTGCACTTCCCCTTCTCCCAATCTATTGCCATTCAGATAATAATCTGCCTTCCTGTTTTTGCCACCAAAGTGGATAACCTCACATTTATCCACATTATACTGCATCTGCCATGTATCTGCCCAATCACCCAACCTGTCCAAATCATACTGGAGTTTCTTGGCATCCTCCTCACAGCACACACGCCCACCCAGCTTTGTGTCGTCTGCAAACTTGGAGATATTGCATCTAGTTCCTTCGTCTAGATCATTAATATATATTGTGAATAGATGGGGTCCTAGCACCGATCCCTACGGTACCCCACTAGTCACTGCCTGCCACTCGGAAAAAGACCCGTTTATTCCAACTCTTTGCTTCCTGTCTGCCAACCAGTTCTCTATCCAAGTCAGTACCTTACCCCCAATCCCATTTGCTTTAACTTTACACGCTAATCTCTTATGCTGGACCTTATCGAAAGCCTTCTGAAAGTCCAAATACACCACATCCACTGGTTCTCCCTTATCTATTCTACCAGTTACATCCTCAAAAAGTTCCAGTAGATTAGTCAAGCACGATTTACCTTTTGTAAATCCATGTTGACTTTATCCGATCCTGTCAATGTTTTCCAAGTGCTCTGCTATTACATCTTTTATAATGGACTCTAGCATTTTCCCCACTACCGATGTCAGGCTTACCGGTCTATAATTCCCTGTTTTCTTTCTACCACCTTTTTTGAATAGTGGGGTTACATTAGCTGCCCTCCAATCCATGGGAACTGTTCCAGAATCTATAGAATTTTGGAAGATGACCAGCAATGCATCTACTATTTCTAGGGCCACTTCCTTCAGTACCCTAGGATGTAGATTATCAGGCCCTGGGGATTTATCGGCCTTCAATCCCGTCAATTTCCCTAACACCATTTCCCTACAAATACTGATTTCTTTCAGTTCCTCCCTCTCATTAGACCCTATGTTCCCCGACATCTCTGGGAGGTTATTTGTGTCCTCCTTTGTGAAGACAGAACCAAAGTATGTATTTAATTGGTCAGCCATTTCTTTGTTCTCCATTATAAATTCCCTTGATTCTGCCTGCAAGGGACCTACGCTTGACTTCACCAATCTTTTTCTCTTCACATATCTATAGAAGCTTTTACAGTCAGTTTTTATGTTCCCTGAAAGCTTACTCTCATACTCTATTTTCCCCCTCTTAATTAATCCCTTTGTCCTCCTTTGCTGAATCCTAAACTGCTCCCAATCCTCAGGACTGCTGCTTTTTCTGGCCAATTTATATGCCCTCTCCTTGGATCTTATGCTATCCCTAATTCCCCTTGTTAGCCACGGTTGAGTCACCTTTTTTGTTTTATTTTTATGCCAAACCGGGATGAACAAATTCTGTAGTTCTTGCTGCCTTCATGAGGAAACAGTGAAATTTCAAGTAAAGCTCATTAAATAAATCTCATAAATATTCCAGACAGAATTTTTTCTCTTGCCCTTTTCCTGTGCATTCTCCAGCTCATATACGAACCACATATTAAAAAATTGTTTTTTCTATTGACCAGGGGCAGTTATCCCTACAAGGCAGGTCTGAGTTGAGGTAAATACTAGATCTGAAATATGGTTTAACAACATCTTTGCAATGTATTTAAGCTCTATTGACCACGAATGCCAGGATACAGGTTTACACTCACAATTATTCACTTTTGGGTTCTCATTGCACTGGGAGGAATGCTAAGCAGAGGCTCAGCACTTTCCTCTGGTGAGCGTGGGAAAGCTAGAAGAACAGGCTGTCTTTATGCACCCTCTAGTAGCTGGCTGAAGAACTACATTAGAGGTGGCTTGGAAGGTGGCCTCCATTGTATGTTCTTGGCAAGGAAAGTGCATGACATGGTGTGACTCGCATTGTAATACTCAGTTTGTGAATTCCACAATGCAGTTGGGACTTGCTGAAAATAATGTATTTGCAACATGAAGCAAACAAGGTCAAATGGATCATAGGGATAGTTTTACGTAGAGAACATTGGACACTGAATGCAAGGCCACAAATTAATGAAAGGGATTTCAAACAAGCAGAGCATGGGAACTTTATAACCATTATCTGAATCATGCTAAAACATTATTGTATTAAATTCTCGAAGGTACCTTCTATTGTGTAATAATCTACGCTGTCCATGTTATGGAGGTGATGCATTGGTTTCGCCTGTTCATGCTTTGCTAATGATTGCCAGTCTGTTTCATCTCACTGATTTGAGTTGTCATTGAAGGATTAATGATTTTGATGTCAATACTGAAAGCTTATCAAGTACAGGAAACTTTTTTTTATCCGGCACCGATGGGACCGACGTGCCGGTTCATCAAAAATTCCGGATCACCGAGCGCTATAGTAAAAGATACGAGAGCTGAGAGCTCCGTATAAAGCAACAAACCCTGTTGCTTAGCAACAGGTTCAGAACAATGGCCACAAGTTACAAGCGTCTCTGTAGCTTAGCAACAGCTGCAGCCACACCCTTGCACAGCAATAAATGGAGGAAGGCAAGTAATATGAAGTATGAACCTACTCCTGAATTTTGCCAGTTAACCGAGATTTCCGGTTATTTAGGTGCCGGTAAATCGAAAGTTTCCTGTAATAGCTTGCAATTGATTACAGAGAGATTCTACAACAGTGTATATTAGGATAATAATGGAAAATTTGTGAAGGCTACATGAATAACCAAGTTTTTTGTGCAACTTTACAGGGTACAAGAAACTTCCTGATTCAGAACAGTTAGCCAAGGAGTTTCTGTTGAGGAGAAAGTTCATTCCAGATCCTCAGGGATCAAGTTTGATGTTTGCTTTCTTTGCTCAGCACTTTACTCACCAGTTCTTTAGGACAGATCTCGATAGGGGTCCAGGGTTTACAAAAGCTCTCGGTCACGGGGTAAGCAACAATATTTAAAGGTATTACATAACCATCTGACCATAGCAATTATAGTAACTGTCCATTTGTAAAACTGAAGTTTTGAAATGTGAGTTTTTGTGTTAGCTCCCTCACATTGTTACATATAAGATTTCTCTCTCATGATGTTACTTGGAGGATTTCAGATTTTTCCAAAGTAAAATTCATATACGTCTAAGAAAGTTGGTGGAACTTTCAGATCTTTTTGTTGATGGCAAGTGCCCATTTGTATTTTTTTTGGTCTTTTTCAATCTGCAACATATTACAGGAGAATGTTGTTCAAGTCATAAATCATCCCGCCATTACATAGGGTGACTATATATGAAAAAGATTCAGGACTGAGGTAAAGGTACTGCGAGAAATCTCCAACATGTACTTCAGACCAAAGGCAAGCTGTCAATCAACTAAGACCAAAGACTCAGTGGCGCATACCAGTGCATAGAATGACTAGCAAGCAGGTCTTTTCACCTTTATCCGTTTACATAGCACCTCTAAATGCTTTGACGGTGTACAACTTAATTAGCACCTAAAACAAAGCCTCAATATCCTGATTAATTTACAAATCGAACAACCTGACCTGTGTGTCATGGACAACTGGACTTCAGTAGCCATTTTGAAATTTAGTTAGCAACATTTCTTATTTTTGAAATTGGTCGGGCCTTGCATTGAATCCATGAGACGAATGGTGCACTCTCAAGCCCCACTTCCCACCAGATGGAAATGGCCACGTGAAAATTTACCCCGTTATTTTCTGGCTCTTACTGGGTTTTACCAGAATCCTAACATTATCTCTTTTTTTTCACCTTTTTGTCTTGGACTTTAGATGAGTGCAGTGACTGTTAACAGATACATTATCCCTCCCTCAGACTTTATTACAAACAATCTCAATATAACCAACGGGTTGAATTGATTATTCAAGGTTGAGTGAATGAGGTGTGAACGGAATATGCAATTCTCCCCTGAGCCATTTACAGTCATGCACTGAGGATATTTTTCGTGATAAAAATAGAATCTCTATGGACTGATCTTCCACTTAGAAAACTCATTGAGCAGGCTTTTTACAATCTAATCACACGCACCATTTCTATAATTGGTCATGAAAGCATAAACAATAACCAGCAGCACTTAAAATCTACCTAAAACTATTACAATTAAAGAAAACAACTGAAATAACTTGTTTTCAGTACGCAAAGTTCCACATTTGTATTTGTCTGTTTTATTCAATTACAGTGAGATTCACTGAACCTGGCACGTTCCCAGAGAATAGTGTTTGTGTTTTTCTATGCAACCATCCTGTTCTCAGCCAATCATAGAATGGTTACAGCACTGAAGAAGACCATTCGGCCTGTCGAGCCCGTGCCGGCTCTCTGCAAGAGCACTTCAGCTAGTCCCACTCCCCCACCCTTTCCCTGTAGCCCTGCAATTGTTTTTCCTTCAGGTACTTATCCAATTTCCTTTTGAAAGCCTCGATTGGGTCTGCTTCCACCACCCTTTCAGGCAGCGCATTCCAGATCCTAACCACTCGCTGCGTAAAAAAGTTTTTCCTCATGTCGCCTTTAGTTCTTTTGCCAATCACCTTAAATCTGTGTCCTCTGGTTCTCGACCCTTCCGCCAATGGGAACAGTTTCTCTCTATCTATTCTGTCCAGAGCCCTCATGCTTTTGAACACCTCTATCAGATCTCCTCTCAATCTTCTCTGCTCTAAGGAGAACAACCCCAGCTTCTCCAGTCTATCCCTATGATTCTATGATTGGCTGAGAGCAGAATGGCTGCATAGAATGTGATTATTCATTATATATATTTAAAATCTGATTTAGTTATTATGTTTTAAAGTACCAGCAAGTCCCTTTTGGCATTGCACATGGTAAATTAAAGTATATGCAGTTGTAAAAGTACAGAAGCGTTATATTATGCAATGCGTATTGTATTCTGCTGCTCAGAGTCAACAATGTGTAGCCTCTTCAAAGTCACATGGTCTAATTGCTGCACATTCTCGGGGTCTTTTGGAGGCGAATTGCTCTTAGGTCCATCCTGAGGTTCATTTGAGGTCAGAAGAAACCAGCAGGAAATGTCTGGCCTTCTTTATTTTTAAATACCTTTAAAAACAAAAGTGTGGCACTGAAATTAGCATGCGTGTCAAAATGTGAAGTATATATAGATTATACCACATTAAGCATCAAACTGTAGCGTGTAATGGTCAATAATGAATTGAAGCCATGGATATAACTTCCTCTGAGATATATATATATATATAACCTCCCAATCATTATTCACTGATTTGATTATGGGAAAGGATTTAAAGAGGGTTTCAGTAGGCTGGGAACCATTGTAAGCCCTTAGATATAACTACGGTGGCATAGTGGTTAGCACTGTTGCCTCACAGCGCCAGGGACCCGGGTTCGAATCCGGCCTCGGGTGACTGTCTGTGTGGAGTTTGCACATTCTCCCCGTGTTTGCGTGGGTTTCCTCCGGGTGCTCCGTTTCCTCCCACAGTCCAAAGATGTGCGGGTTAGGTTGATTGGCTATGATAAATTGACCCTTAGTGTTAGGGGGATTAAATACGTGGGGTTAGTGGGATATGTGTTGGTGTAGGGGTTACGGGGATCGGGTGGGATATGTGTCGGTGCAGGCTCGATGGGCCGAAATGGCCTCTATCTGCACTGTGGGGTTTCTGTGATTCTGTGTGATATCGCACAGCTGCTTCCAGTGGTTTATGCTGTGGGGTGGTTTTGGAGACTGATGACAACACCAGAGCAACTGCACATGTACAAAATCCATGGTGGCACAGTTGCTCATATGCCATATGTGCTGATGGTTCAAACCGTGGGGGTATCACAATCAAGCCTAACCCTGCCCTCAGTTGAGTTTCCAGCAAGAGTCAGCGGATAGTTATCAGGTGCTTGATTTTCCAGTCCCTTGTCTAGGGCCGCTGAGGTCAATTTTAGTATTTCCTAAGATTGGCTAACTCAGCACAAACTGGGCTTCTAACTAACCTTGGACGCACCTGATCTTTTTGGCTCAGTGCTGCATAAGGCAGGTCAGTCACCCACTCAACAGCATTTCTACCGATCATAATCAAATGGCAGTAATGGTCTCCAGGATAGGGGATGTGAAGATGAAAATAGGATTGGCAAAGAGAATATGAGCGTAGAATGGCGGTTAACATAAAAGGGAACCCAAAAATCTTCTACCGGCATGTAAACAGTAAGCGGGTAGTAAGACGCGGGGTGGGGCCTATTCGGGACAAAGAAGGTGATATATGCTTAGAGGCGCAGGGCAAGGCTAGAATATTCAATGAGTACTTTGTATCGGTGTTTACTGAGGAGGTGAATGCTGACAAAATATCGGTAGAAGCGGAAAAGGTATAAGCAATGGAAGGGGTGAAAATTGATAGACAGGATGTACTAGAAAGGCT
Source organism: Somniosus microcephalus (assembly GCF_052327205.1). Classification (NCBI taxonomy): domain Eukaryota; kingdom Metazoa; phylum Chordata; class Chondrichthyes; order Squaliformes; family Somniosidae; genus Somniosus; species Somniosus microcephalus. Next base: position 31,247,554 of record NC_141009.1, read on the forward strand.
GGGTATGCTTAGAGTGGACAGGTTGCCTGGTCCAGATGTCTTGCATCCCAGGTTGCTAAGGGAATTGGGGGAGGAGATAGCGGAAGAGCTTGCCATAATTTTCCAGTCTTCCCTAGATATGGGGGAGGTGCCTGAGGATTGGAAAGTGGCAAATGGGACACCATTGTTCAAGAAAGGGTGTAAGGACAATCCTAGTAACTACAGACTGGTCAGTTTAACATCAGTGTTGGGTAAAGTTTTGGAAACAATAATCAAGGAAAAAATTAACGGGCACTTAGAGAGGTTTAAGCTAATTAAGGAGAGCCGATTTGTAAAAGGCAGATCATGTTTGACTAATCTAATTGAATTTTTTGATGAAGTAACAGAGAGGATAGATGAAGGGATGTTGTCTACATGGATTTTCGGAAGGCGCTTGACAAAGTACCACATAGAAAGCTGGTTAACAAAATTGAGGCTCATGGAATAGGTGAGTCAGTGGCAGCTTGGATAAGGAATTGGCTTAAGGATAGAAAACAGCGAATTGTGGTAAATGGCTGTTTTTTAGACTGGAGGATGGTAGACAGTGGTGTTCCCCAAGGGTCAGTGCTGGGGCCATTGCTTTTTTTGATATATATAAATGACCTGGATCTTGGAATACAGAGAAGAATTTCTAAATTTGCCGATGAAACCAAACTCGGGGGTGTGGCAAACAGTGAGGATGATACCAATCGACTGCAACAGGTCATAGAAAGGCTAGCAGAATGGGCAGACAAGTGGCAGATGGAATTTAATGCAGAGAAGTGTGAAGTGATGCATTTTGGCAGAAGGAACAGGGAGAGGCAATATACACTTAATGGCACAGTTTTAAAGAGTGTGCAGGGACAGAGGGACCTGGGAGTTAATGTGCATAGGTCCCTGAAGGTGGCGGGGCATATTGAGGGAGTGGTTAGCAAATCATATGGGATCTTGGGCTTCATAAATAGAGGTATCGAGTACAAAAGTAGAGAAGTTATGCTGAACCTTTATAAAGCGCTGGTTAGGCCACAACTGGAGTATTGCATCCAGTTCTGGTCACCACACGTTAGGAAGGATGTGAAGGCCCTTGAGAGGGTGCAGAGGAGATTTACCAGAATAATTCTGGGGATGGGGGATCTTAGCTACTAGGACAGGTTGGAGAAGCTGGATTTGTTTTCATTAGAGCAAAGGAGGTCGAGGGGTGATTTGACAGAGGTGTACAAGATTATGACGGGTTTGGATAGGCTAGACGGGGAAAGGCTGTTCCCACTACTTGATGGTACAAGGACTAGGGGACACAGATTTAAGGTTTTGGGCAAGAGATATAGGGGGGATGTGAGGAAAAACTTTTTTACGCAGCGGGTGGTGATGACCTGGATTTCGCTGCCGACGGAAGTGGTGGAAGCGGAGACACTCAATTTTTTCAAGGGGAGACTGGATAGGCACTTGAGGGAAATAAACTTGCAGGGCTACGGGGATAGAGTGGGGGAATGGGACTGACTGGATTGCTCTACAGAGAGCCGGCACGGACTCGATGGGCCGAATGGCCTCCTTCTGTGCCGTTATGACTCTAGATATGCTATTCTAGGTTTTAGAAGACTGTTGTCTGTTTAAGCATGCAACTTCATCTCCTGTCAGAACAAGTTAAATTACATGAATAATCCACCCCTTTATCATCATTACCTAATTAGAAATTGCTTTGTTAGCTCGCAGTGGGGAAGGTATAACCATTAACTATAGATGAAAACAATAACTTGTGGTCAAGTTGCCCTGTTTGTTTGGTAACTGAGAACAATTGTGATATGAAAAAGTTATTTAAGAAACTTAGTTTATTGAGTGTGTTTGAGTGATATTGGTTGAGAAACACTTGCCTAAAGTCAAACTGTTTTAATTTTACCCAGGTGGATCTGACCCATATTTACGGAGACTCTCTGGAACGACAACATCACCTGAGGCTTTTCAAGGATGGGAAACTCAAATATCAAGTAACTTACAGGAAACCTTTAGATTTTTTTATCAAAATCACGATTATGGGGACTTTTTGCTACAGAGCTGATTCATCACCAGAATGTGAAATTCTTAATCAGGTGTGATTTGGTGGTCATTGTAGCATCAATGCGTGGAGTCATGGCATCAGATAAAAGCAGCTTCAATCTCCTGTGCCTCTGGGTTGCTGATTTTGGAAGCACTTGAGGGGAGGGAAAATTGGAAGAATATTTTTTTCCGCAGGGCGCTTCCATATGCAGGTGTTGGGTTGCTTGATGGGATTTGATACTTTTACAAACAAAATGCATATAAATGGACTCATTTCATATTAAAACTGACACTGTTTAAATTGGCAACTGATGTCCTTCTAAAACATTTTCCCATCCCCTAATGAAAGAAGAAAGACTTGCCATTCATATAACACATGGGATATTGGGGGCGCTTTTCAATTTGCACCTACAGCAGGCGGTGCTCCAGCCACCCGATGCAGTCAGCCGGAGGCCCAGTCAATATTGGTCGGGCTTCACTGACATTGAATCAGGGAGCTGCCAGCTCTAATCGCACTCCTTATAGCCAGCTCACCATTTGGGTGAGCCAGAAATCTGTCAGGCTGGCCAGCAGTAGCAGCACCTTAACAAGGGAGGGGTTGAAGCATCAGGATTGAAAGGGAGCAGTGGCTTAGATTGGCAGGGAAGATTGAGTAATGTAGAGGAACAAAGGGACCTTGGCGTGCATGTCCACATATCCCTGAAGGCAGCAGGACAGGTGTAAAGTCTGTAGGTATTATGGCGAATTAATACACAGACTACAAGAGTAACTTTAACAGGACTTTACTATTCGAAGGTCAGGGCGAATCTGCCCAATAAATCCTGACACAGCACTTATATACCGGTGTGGTCACCGTCGGTATTACAGTATACAGCAGCCAAGATAAAGTAGTGCCACACCTAAAATAGTTCTCTTAAAGGCGAACGGTTACATACAATAGTTCTCTTAAAGGTAGAACAGTTACATACACTACAACAGGTAGCTAAGGTGGTTAAGAAGGCATATGGGATACTTTCCTTTATTAGCCGAGGCATAGAATATAAGAGCAGGGAGGTTATACTTGAACTGTATAAAACACTAGTTAGGCCGCAGCTAGAATACTGCGTGCAGTTCTGGTCACCACGTTACAGGAAGGATGTGATTGCACTAGAGAGGGTGCAGAGGAGATTTACGAGGATGTTGCCCGGGCTGGGGAATTGTAGCTATGAGGAAAGAATGGACAGGCTGGGGTTGTTTCCTTTGGAACAGTGGAAGCTGAGGGGAGATTTAATTGAGGTGTATAAAATTATGAGGGGCCTTGATAGAGTGGATAGGAAGGACCTATTTCCCTTAGCAGAACAACCAGGGGGCATAGATTTAAAGTAATTGGTCGGAACTGGAAAGTGGGATTAGGGTGGATAGCTCTTTGTCGGCCGGCACAGACAAGATAGGCCGAATGGCCTCCTTCTATGCTGTAAATTTCTATGATTCTATGATTCTGCACTTACAGCAGCAAGGAGATCTAATAATGGAAGCCTTTGAGGCTTGAAACGCACAAGTGACTGTGGTAAAATGAGTGCCAGATCGGCTTCCAGCTGTCTCTTAATAGAGCTGTTATGAATCTTATGATCCATGAAGAAAGACTCATGAAATAACACTGGACGGCCAGCTGGTGGCGCCGTCCAAGGAGTATAAATACTCGGGCGTGGGCCCAGCTTGCCCAGGACATTGTGTAAACAGGAACTAGTGAAAGATAACTAGACCTCCATGCTTTGAAACAAGTTGATTAAAGCCTTGCTTTATACTCGAACCAAGTGTGTAGTGAGTTTTATTACGTCAACAGCTACAGACGCCTTTAAATACTGCTGGAAATCACCGGCTCCCGACTTGTACCAGCCATGGTCTGTGGACAGGTTAAGGAGCTGGCAGTAACAACACGGAGAGAGACAAAAATGATGTCAAGGTCTTAACGGAGGCATTTTACCCTGATTCGCATATATTAATGAGGCCCCCGCCTGTTTCCAGTAGCAGCTCCGGCCTCCTAAATCAAAGTCAGCCTGAATTTAGGCAGACAACCAGCGATAAGTCAGCGGGTCAGTCCTCCGCAGGATGTCGATCCTGTTACCGCCCCTCTTCAGACAAAAATTGCCCCCCATTGATCTTGAAGCTTGCATTGAACAGTGTACGAGGCCAATGACAGAGGTCAGAGTGGGATTGGGAAGGAGAGTTAAGTGGCGAGCTACAGGTAGCTGACGGCCGCACTCGCGACGGAGGTGTTCAGCAAAGCGGTCAACTAGTCTGCATTTAGCAAGAAATATAAAAACAGATTGTAAGAGCTTCTACAAATATGTAAAAAGGAAGAGAGTAGCAAAAGCAAGTGTTGGTCCCTTAGAGGCTGAGACAGGAGAAAATATATTGGAGAACAAGGAAATGGCAGAGGCTTTAAACAAATATTTTGTAACTGTCTTCACAGTAGAAGACACAAAAAGTATATCAAAAATAGTGGGTAACCAATGGGGCTGTTGAGAGTGAGGAACTTAAAGTAATTAATATCAGTAGAGAAAAAGTACTTCAAAAACTAATGGGACTAAAAGCCGACAAATCCCCTGGACCTGATGGCCTACATCCTAGGGTTCTAAAAGAGGTGGCTGTAGAGATAGTGGATGCATTGATTGTAATCTTCCAAAATTCCCTAGATTCAGGAACGGTCCCAGCAGATTGGAAGGTAGCAAATGTAACCCCACTATTCAAGAAAGGAGGGAGAGGGAAAGCAGGGAACTGCAGGCCAGTTAGTCTGACGTCAGTTATCGGGAAAAGTTGGAATCCATTATTAAGGAAGTGGTAACAGGTAACTTATAAAATCATATGATAAGGCAGAGTCAACATGGTTTTATGAAAGGGAAATCATATTTGACAAATTTATTAGTGTTTTTTGAGGATGTAACTAGCAGGGTAGATAAAGGGGAACCAGTGGATGTAGTATATTTGGAATTCCAAAAGGCATTCGATAAGATGTCACATAAAAGGTTGTTACGCAAGATAAGGGCACATGAGGTTGGGGGTAATGTATTAGCATGGATAAAGGATTAGTTAACAGACAGAAAACAGAGAGTAGAAATAAACGGGTCATTTTCCAGTTGGCAGGCTGTAACTAGTGGAGTGCCGCAGGGATCAGTGCTTGGCCCGCAATCTATATTAATGACTTAGATGAAGGGACCGAGTGTAATGTATCCAAGTTTGCTGACGATACAAAGCTAGGTGGGACAGTAAGCTGTGAGGAGAACACAGAGTCTGCAAAGGGATCTAGACAGGTTAAGTGAGCGGGCAATAAGGTGGCAGATGGAGTATAATGTGGGGAAATGTGAGGTTATTCACTTTGGTAGGAAGAATAGGAAAACAGAATATTTTTTAAATGGTGAGAAACTATTAAATGTTGGTGTTCCGAGAGATTTGGATGTCCCAGTACAAGAAACACGGAGAGTTAGCATGCAGGTACAGCAAGCAATTAGGAAGGCAAATAGCATGTTGGCCTTTATTGCTAGAGGGTTGGAGTATAAGAGTAAGGAAGTCTTGCTACAATTGTACAGGGCCTTGGTGAGACCACACCTGGAGTACTGTGCACAGTTTTGGTCTCCTTATCTAAGGAAGGATATAACTTGCCTTCGAGGCGGTGCAACGAAGGTTCACTAGATTGATTCCTGGGATGAGAGGGCTGTCCTATGATGAGTAGATTGGGCCTATACTCTCTGGAGTTTAGAAGAATGAGAGGTGATCTCATTGAATCATATAAGATTCTGAGGGGGATTGATGGGGTAGATGCTGAGAGGTTGTTTCCCCTGGCTGGAGAGTCTAGAACTAGGGGGCATAGTCTCAGGATAAGGGGTCGGCCATTTAAGACCGAGATGAGGAGGAATTTCTTCACTCAGGGTTGTGAATCTCTGGAATTCTCTGCCCCAAAGGGCTGTGGATGCTCAGTCGTTGAGTACATTCAAGGCTGAGATAGATAGATTTTTGGTCTCTACGGGAATCAAGGGATATGTGGATAGGGCGGGAAAGTGGAGTTGAGGTCAAAGGTCAGCCGTGATCTTATTGAATGGCGGAGCAGGCTCGAGGGGCCGTATGGCCTACTCCTGCTCCGAATTCTTATGCTCTTCTTTGGATTCCCCAACTCCATTCCTCAGTGATGCTCCAAGTCTCAGAGGAAGCAAGAGCATTCAGCATGTGTAGTTTCTGTAACCCAGCCAGCACAACTGAGATGTATTAACAAAGGAGCTAGGCTTTGTCTTGTAAGATAACTATGGTAACCCGAGCATTGTAAATGCTTTATGCCGAAAAAATGTTTCATTTCCTGATATTAATCACCTTGATAAGCGTACACACAAACATGCCAGATTTTTATTTTATTTAGGCATATGTTTGGGATCCGCTTTCCTCCTGAATTAACAAACTGCTAGTGAAAGTACGGGAATATTTGACCTGGAAACATGGGATGTCTGAGAATACGATTTTGTTAGCAGCAACAGGAAAATAAACACCAGCGCTGCATAAACTAATACAGTACAATGAATTCACTTTTAATATATCTTGCAGTCTGCCGTTCTGTCACTGTGCAGAATATATAACACCTTTGCCCAAAAGCCAAACAAAGTGACTTCTGAGATGTTGACTGTGGTGCCAGGAAGGCCTTCGTTGCATAGGTTGGGGATAATCATCCCACTTGGAGTGCATTGCAGTGTCCCTGCCGATCCAAGTTGCAGACCACAGACACAGCTTTCTTGTTAAGCCTGACAGTCATCAGTCACTGCTACTCCACCATGCTCAAGTAGATAAGTCTGTTGCAGCGCCCCCCACTGTCTGGGGCAGTGCCTGCCACGAGCTGTGTGACACGTGGCTCTTTATGCTCCTTGGCTGCCCTCTTCTCCTCCTCCTCCTCCTCCACTGCAATATGCCACTAGTAACTGCTACACCAGTGCTGTTGGGCGGAAAAACTCCTCTTTACAGTCACTCCTTTCACTGCTGTGGTGATACTTCAAAGTCTTTCCCTTCATCCAGCTTGCTAATTCCTGGAGTAAAACGAGTGCACGTGGCTAAAGCGGTGTTGCCGTTAGCCACAGCTGTGGCTAGTTAGCCATTTCTATTGGCCAACGCTGATGTGCCATGGCCCGAAAAGAGCAGGCAAACTTTACTGAATTCAGGTATTTAGCTAACTGATCAAAGCAACGTTAGAAACAGAAAATGTGCCAGGATTTGATTTTACTGGATATTATTATAACACACATTATGTACCTGCCATCATAACACATGTCAGTGTTTAGATGTTTTTTTTAGACATTTCGCTTGTAAAACAATATCCAATACGAAAGCCCAATTTATTCTCTATTTCTCAGGTTTTGGAGTGTACAGAGTGCAATGTATTTTGTTTTGTTTTGTTTTGTTTTTCCCTAATACTATCATTTTCAAATGAATCATCCCTTGGCAGTGCCTCTTCAGTCTCCACAACTACCAGTGCCCCCAAAATATTGTTTGTTAGTAATAACTTTGTGTACATATTTAGATATCTGAATCAATGAGCTTGTAGGTATTAAAATGTATTATTTTTCAATCGTAGCGTTAGATAATTGCCAGTAACATAGATATACTTCACTTCAAATCTGCATGTTTTGGCTAAACAACTCGTATACCAATATGAAACTATGCCCCCTAGTTCTAGATTCCCCATGAGGGGAAACATCCTCTCAGCATCTACCCTGTCAAGCCCCCTCAGAATCTTATATGTTTCAATAAGATCACCTCTCATTCTTCTAAACTCCAATGAGTATAGGGCCAACCTGCTCAACCTTTCCTCATTAGACAACCCCTCCAACTCAGGAATCAACCTAGTGAACCTTCTCTGAACTGCCTCCAATGCAAGTATATCCTTCCTTAAATAAGGAGACCAAAACTGTACGCAGTACTCCAGGTGTGCATAACACTGACAAAGGCCATTCAGGATAAATTAACAATCGCTAACAGATTCTGCTATCAAAACATAATAATGTAGGAACAAACATATTGCAATATATTGTGTTAGAATATGTCTTCTCAACTGCAAAATAAAATTGGTTGAAACTTTCAACTTCCACAAGGGGACATAAAATAAGCAGTAGAGGATCGGGCATCCGTTACACACTCCATCCAATCCTTCTGCAGTTTTGGTATAAAATGTGGTCAAATTGTTCCATTTTTCAGCACTTTCATCACTTATCAATATCATATGATGAGGATGGTGGCAGTGGTGCTTTTGACCAATTTGCCAGCCCTGTGTCCCTCTACAACGCTTCCTTTTGAATCGGTAATTAGGCGATCTCACTGATTATTGCGCAGTTTCCAACATCAATTTAATATTCATTATTTGCCGCAGCGATGCTTACTGTATGAAAAGCTGGCCTGTCCCACCACAACCCAACCCAGCTCAGGTAAGGGCACATTCCCAACTGCTGCAATCAGCAGACATCCTTAAAACCAGCGCCGTTCAGTCTTCGTAGCGTGGCTTCTTTTCAATGCATTATACTATTTAACTGAAGATGTGACATGCTTTCGCTGAGCCCATTTTAAGCTGGTTTAAACTGCTTGCTGGAAAATTGCCTCTGGAATGAAAGTGGTGCAGGCCAGGCTATGTGGCGCATGCACCATTGGCCTTAGGACCCAGGAATCAACCCTAATATATTTGATTCAAAGAAGTTTACGAGCTTACTGCAAGCGCAATCCATTATAAAACTTTACAGTTATTTAAGACTGAAACATATGATCTCAGAAGTTAAACCGTACTGGTGTTGCATTACATTACTATTAGCACCAGGCAGCAATTAAACAAGCACATCCTCTGCAACCCAGCCACACCACTTTTATCCTTTGTGGATTCTTTTAGAAATGTTATAATGTGTCAAATATTTCCAGTAAATACAGTAAAATTTGACTGAAAACACTTGTTTTCCTTTCAAAGTATCAAATATTTCTTCAAGATAGTACAACCCTGGAACCCACACTCCAGAATGTGCATCAGACAATGTCATTGTGTCAGCCCCCACCTCCTTCAAAACCCTTCAGAAGGCCATGTATTATGTACTTTGAAAATTGTTCTTTATTTTATTCTCAGTCAACAGTGGGTATAGCTGCGTAAGTGTGCTGCTGATATAGCTAAAATACCTTGTCTTGCTTTTAGTTTTTTATTGAAGAGTCATTGAAGAGTTAAAAATCAACTAAGTAAAGGAATAAAAGGGAAAATGTTTAATTATTTGATTTGCACATTAAGGTAGTGAATGAAGAGGTCTTTCCTCCATCAGTGAAGGAGGCACCCATCCAAATGAAATATCCAAGCACTTTACCAGAGGAAGAACGCCTTGCCATTGGCCACGATACATTTGGCTTGATACCTGGGCTGATGATGTATGCTACCATCTGGCTTCGAGAACATAACCGCGTCTGTGATATCCTGAAAGAAGAGCATCCAATTTGGAGTGACGAACAGCTTTTCCAAACCACTCGTCTCATACTTACAGGTATAAAACTGCAATTTTATCTCTCGCTTTAACAAATTGCACATTGGCATTGGTTTCCATACCCAAAATCTGGGGCTCTGGTGTTATAATATCGGACTATTGCCAGATAGCATTGTCTCTTGGATTGTTTTCTTAGAGGTGCTTCTCCTCAATGTCCTCTTTGACATCACCAACTAGAAAACCTCTTCACGGCCGCTGGTTCTTCGGATTTGGCGGGTCCTCTCATCTGAGCCAGGGTTACCCGATTTGGTTTGACTGCTGGGCACTTGTTTGTTGTTATCTTGGTCTTTCCATCCTTCCATTTTTTTAAAAAATGTTGTGCCTTGTTAAAATTGTTTCCTTGCCCATTTTCTCTCACTAAATGTAACTAATCTCTTTATCAATATTAGGCTTAGAAAATTAGATGGTACAGTGGATTAGCACACTGTACTTTAAGAACTGTAACCTTGTCCCAAGAGGAATACTCAAAGATTATCAGGAATGGATTTTAATCATGGATGTTAGTCCTGTTACCTTTTGGTGTAAAATAAAACATGCTCAGTGAAGGCAATGGCCTAGATATGAGTTGTAAGTGTTTGGAATAATTTAGTGGGTGGGGTAACAGAGATAACACCATTTCAACAACAATAATAATAACAATTTGTAATTATATAGCACCTTTAACATAGGGAAACATCCCAAAGCTCTTCACAGAAGTGTATTCAAAAAATGGATGCCAAACCAAAGAAGGGAACATTAGGAGGGGTGACAAAAAGCTTGGTCACAGAGAATGTTTTAAGAAGGGTCTTAAAGGAGGAGAGGGAGCGGGAGGGGTGTAGTGAGAGACGCTGAAGGCACAGCCACCAATGGTGGGGTTGAGGGGGGCGGTTAACAGGCCAGGGTCATAGGATCAGAGAGTTTGGGGAGGTTGCAGGACTGGAGGAGGTTATAGAGATATAGTGAAGGTCATGACCCTAGTGGATTTAAACAGGAGGACGTGAATTTTAAATTTGAGGCATTTGGTATTATGTGCTGGACACTATAACAGGAGAGCTAGGGCACCACAGGGATGCGTTCCGAGGGGTCAAATCTCATCCCTGATTTTGCTGATATTCTGAGGCTGCTGGTGCTGTGACTTCTTTTTTAACCTATTCAAACCAATGCCATTTGTATAATGTATAAAATCCAAAAACATATACATGTCATATTAGAAAACCAATTGCGCTCAATGCTGTTAAATTGCATACAATGATTAACTTAATAATGAGATGTTACAATATGAAGTATTTGGAACCTATGATTTCGATTTTGTACAATTGTCTATTTCTCTGCTTCACAGGGGAAACAATCAAAATAGTTATCGAGGACTATGTGCAACACCTGAGCGGCTATCATTTCAGGATGGTGTTTAACCCTGAGCTTCTATTCACCGAGCACTTTCAGTACAGCAACCGGATTGCAGTCGAGTTCGACCACCTCTACCACTGGCATCCACTAATGCCCGACTCCTTCATTGTAAAAGACCAGGAGTTCAGCTACAAAGACTTTCTTTTCAACACAGACATCCTGTTGAATTTCGGAGTGGATGCTTTAGTAGAATCATTTTCGAAACAGAAAGCAGGACGGGTAAAAATGTCTTTTTGTTAATAGCGACTGAAATAGAAGACACTTGACGTGCGCATATTCTGAACTGGATATGTACATTGACTCATTGACAGGGTGGATGCTGAGAGGGTGTTTCCCCTGGTTGGAGTGTCTAGAACTAAGAGGGCACAGTCTCAGGATAAGGGGTCGACCATTTAAGACCGAGATGAGGAGGAATTTCTTCACTCAGGGGGTTGTGAATCTTTTGGAATTCTCTGCCCCAGAGGGACGTGGATGTTCAGTTGTTGAGTATATTCAAGGCTGAGATAGATAGATTTTTGGACTCATGGGGAATCAAGGGATATGGAGATTGGGCGTCGATGATCAGCCATGATCTTATTGAATGGCGGAGCAGGCTCGAGGGGCTGTATGGCCAACTCCTGCTCCTATTTCTTATGTTCTTATGCAAATTAGTCAAAATATTTAGCACAGAGCCGGAAACATTAATAATATCTTCCGTGGTGCACTTTTAATGCTCCAGAGAAGGCAGGTATTTATACAGGTGAGACCCAGCATATCTCCATGGCAACTACTTGTATATCGGACTGTCACCGTATTTGCTATTAACTAAATAGAAAACAAACATTAAAATTGTCATCTTGAGAGGAACAAAAGTAAAAAGGTACTAGGGTTAGACACATTGAGATAATCAGCATTATAACAGCACAGCAACCTGTTCCTAAGATTTGTGCACAGTTACACCATAAAGCCATAAAATTCCCAACACATCTCTGTCAGGATACCCGCAATGTTTCTGCCTGTTGAGAGCAAAGACACAAGATTATCGACAGTTGGATTTAGTGCCACAATTAAGTCAGGTTGTACGTTGACAACAGAGCAAATGGATAACTCTTCAATTCATCCCGTATGACAGAACAATAATGTACGTTTTTGCAGTGTGCTTGTTTGCCTGTCAGTATTTGCAATGTGCTTGTTTGCACTTGAGTAACGCAGCCTCGCCGCATACCAAAGAACACCCTGTCTAGCCAGATTCAAATACATATCCGTTTTCTTCCATTAGTTTAGTTTACCTCATCCACATTGTGGTTGCAGTTGAAACATGCCAGGCCATTTTAATTTGGAGACTTGCCTTCCAAGTTTTATTTGTTCCTCCTGGTTGGAACAAGGAGGCCTAGAAATTCAGTTGGCGCCGCGCCAGGGCTTTAGCGCCGGAAAGTTAGCGCCGGCGCTAAGTCCCCCTGCGCGCGCCAAAAATTCAGTAGCGCCGCGCCCAAACGGCTGCCGGCGCTACTGAAGGGTGTTTGCGCCTGAAAATGGGCGCTACCTGCCGCATTGCGGCGCTATTGCGGCGCTGCGGCGCCCGATGCGGTGCGGCAGGCTCGGGAAGTGCAGGCCTCCTCCTTCAGTTAAGGAGGAGCTGCCTGCACCCGACCGCTGGCCGGTAAAATCTTCACAAAAATGAGCCCGGCACCTCGGGGAAGTGCCGGGCTCGCAGCCCAGAAGCATCTGTTCCGCGGGGGGGGGTGGAGGAGTCCGGGGAGGGAGGTGCGGGCAGGCGGCCGGCGGGAAAGCGGCCGGCCGCCGCGCGACCTTAATGCGCCGGCGCAAACTCCTGTAAGACTCGGTTGCCAGAGTCTTAGTTGCGGCTGCCACGGGCGAGGCGGCCGCAACTCAATTTCGGCGCTGGGGCCCGTCACCACGGCAACCGGGACGCTGCGCACACCGATGACGTCATCGGTGCCGGCGCAGCGCAACCGGTCTACCGCCGATGGTAGGGCCCCAGGGAATTTCTGAACCGGCTGTAAGTCCAGCGCAATGACCTCTAGCGCCGCAAAATGGGCGCAAAGCCCACTCAATTTCTAGGCCGGAGTCTTTTTAAAACAAAACAACATTTTAGGAAATGGATGATGAAATGATAAATAGTGGTTTACCAACGTAGAGGCTGTATCCGCCCAATAATAAGATCGAAATACTAATGAGGTCAAATTTAACAGTGCGGATACTTTTGTTTAAGCTGTCACTGCTCCACCTCTATAACGCATTGCCAAAACTCGTCTGAATAGAAATACAAAAATGTTGCTGGTGACTCACATTACATTTCTATGGAACTTTATAGACCAAGGCCTGGAAATTGGATTAGGCCCGAAAACGGGCGGTGTCGCGCAACATTCCCTGTAAGCTGCACGGCCGGGTGACGCTCCGGGAAACCCGCGCAGCCGGCTAGCCAGCTTCTCAGTACAAAAAACACCCACGTGCAGTATTTTGAATGGCCCGTGCAGCCCCTTAAAGGGGTCGTGCAGGGCCAAACAAAATTAAAGGGAACATTGGTGTCACGGGCCAGCGCTATTTGCCTGCGCCCATTCAGAGTGGTCCAGGCGGCACGCACAATTCCTGCTGCCTGCTCATTATAATGATTGGAGCGCTGATCTCGGCGCTAAACGCGCTGCTGACTGGCTTAGCGCTCAACAGGGGAGCCAATATTGGGTGCAGGCTACTGGCCAGTAATGTTTGGCCTCGGCTCTCTGTGCTACTTAAAGTGGAGGTGCTTTGTTGCAGCAGCATCTCATTGTCCGCCTGGATGAAGACATGGCTCAGCAATCAAGGGAGTGAGCACAAAGGTTCTCGGATGATGCACTGGAGGCCTTGGTCGTGGCCGTGCAACAAAGGCGGGCTGTACTGTTTCTGCAGAGTGGCAGGAAGCCATCCAAAGCCACTTGCAGAAAGCTCCAGGAGGAGATAGCTAACTCCATCACGGCCACCTGTGTGGTGGGATCCAGTGCTTAAAAAGGTTTAATTGCCTCACACGGTAGGTCAAGGTGAGTGAAGGCTTCAGCAAATGCCATATCCTACCATTTGCACCACCAAGCCTCACACACTGCACAATGCACCACACCCCCATCATTCACCTACCATCAATCTCGACCTATCACCACTCATACCTCACAGTCATGGCTTCACTTCACCCTCACAACCTTACCACTGCTGCAACACTCACACCTTGCACACACTGACAGCTATTCAACTATGGCAGGCACATCACCCAGACACATTGCACTACACTCACTGACACACTTGCCTTTCTCTTGCAGGCAAAGGTGGCACGTAACAGGAGGGAGCAGCGGCAGATGGGAGGCAGCTGAACTGCAATACAGAACCTCGCCAACCTGGAGGAATCAGTGCTCGACATCGTTGGAGGGGCAGTAACGCAGGCTGTGGCCACGGGAAAAGCTGATGCCATTGCTGCCATACCTAATCCTTCTTCTCCCATCCCACTCCCCCCTCATCCCACAGTCGCTTCTCACTTACAAGCTGCTGATGGTGTTTGCGTAGATATCTAGCCTTCCCCCTCTCCCCGCCTCACCACAACCCACTTTCAGACACCCAAGAACTAACAGTAGGCCAGCCTGTCCTTGAAGTTGTGGAGGAGCGTGATGGAGGAGAATAAGAAGACACACCGTCACTGCATCTGGCGCTTGCAGACACCAGCTCAGTAACTGGCACCGCACGGAGAGGGTAGTATAGAGGCGGGATTTGTACATGGTGAGGCACTGGGCACGAGTGGGCTGCAGCAAGGCCGGGGGAAAGGGTAACTCGGCTGCCAGCTCCCCGGAGGGCAAGTTCGCGCACGAGTTCTGCTCCACACGACTCAGATGATGACCTTGATGGGGTGGCCTTCAGAAGAAGGGTAATGGGCATGCACACGGAAATGGCAAGCCTGCCAGAGAGCCTCTTGTCAGTTTCAAGGAGCATGGAGGAATCCGGCTCCAACATTGGAAGGTGCTTTTGCACAGAGCTTGGCGCCCATGATTTCCAGGATGGAAATGATGGACAACTCCAGGAGAGACCTTGTTGACGCAGCCATGATGCTGCGTGTGATGGGCGATAGAAACATAGAAGATAGGAGCAGGAGTAGGCCATTCGGCCCCTCGAGCCTGCTCCACCATTTAATGAGATTATGGCTGATCATCCAAATTCAGTACCCTGTCCCTGCTTTCTCCCCATATCCCTTGATTCCTTTAGCCTTAAGAAATATATCCAACTCCTTCTTGAATATATTTAATGAATTGGCCTCAACTGCCTTCTGTGGTAGAGAATTCCACAGGTTCACCACTCTCTGGGTGAAGAAATTCCTCCTCATCTCTGTCCTAAATGGCTTACCCCTTATCTTTAGACTGTGATCCCTGGTTCTGGACTCCCGTGCCATCGGGAACATCCGTCCTGCATCTAGTCTGTCTAGTCCTGTTAGAATTTTAAAAGTTTCAATGGGATCCCCTCTCATTCTTCTAAACTCCAGCGAATATAAGCCCAATCGACCCAATCTCTCCTCATACGTCATTCCTGCCATCCCAGGTATCAGTCTGGTGAATCTTCACTGCACTCTCTCCATGGCAAGAACATCCTTCCTCAGATAAGGCGACCAAAACTGCACACAATACTCAAGGTGTGGTCTCACCAATGTCACGGCTTCCATTGCAGCACAGGCGGAAGCGACCCAACGTCTCACTGCTGCAGTGGCAGCACAGACTGCTGCCATCGTCGTTGGGTTTTCGAACGTCAAAATGGGCTTGCAAGGTGTCACAGCAGGCCAGCAATCTGCC
This sequence comes from Somniosus microcephalus, assembly GCF_052327205.1. Classification (NCBI taxonomy): domain Eukaryota; kingdom Metazoa; phylum Chordata; class Chondrichthyes; order Squaliformes; family Somniosidae; genus Somniosus; species Somniosus microcephalus. The sequence continues at coordinate 31,263,281 of NC_141009.1, forward strand.
CTCCAACAGATTGCTAGGTATGGTGAGGTGCTGCCTCGGGGGTGTGGCAGTGGGTCTGTGGAGCAAGAACCTGCTGTCCTCTCTCAGGATATAGCATTCCTACTCCCACCACTGCCACTCCACCATTGCCCTTGCCGCTGCCTATTTAGCCAGCCAGCCTAGACTGCTGCCGCAATCTACAGCCAGACTTTCTAGGTCCACAGCTGGTTGAGGTCGTCATGCAAGACCATCTGTAGTCTCCCTCACTGGAGGTCATGCCACAGCCACTGGGGGAGCACTGCGTAGGAGCACTAGAGTAGGTAACGTCACACGGACGACAGGCACTAAGGGATTGCAAAAGGGTGATTAGTTGATATTATAATGTTGATTCAATTCGGATAAATCGATGATTTTTGTTTGGAATGTGAGTTTTGTGGTGGCTCTTATTTCAGCCTTGTGTCCAGGAGGATGCTGTGATCTTCCGTGACAGACGGATGGTATGATGTGGAAGTGGTGAGCAATGGGGATCTGTGGTTTCATTCACTTGAATCAGAGTCTGATGACTTCACCGGGATTTTCTGTCTGCCTCCTCTCTCCCTCCTTTTCCTCATTCACATACTTGTCCTCTTCCTCCTCCTCTCCCTCTTCCTGAGGTAGTCCCACAATCCCTGGTGGCAAGGGCTGGGCCCTCATGATGGCCAAGTTGTGGAGCATGCAGCAGACCACCACAAAATGAGACATCCGCTCCGGCGAGTACTGGAGGGCTCCTCCCGAGCGGTTAAGGCAGCGGAACCGTTGCGTGAGCAGCCCGACGGTCTGTTCGATGACGTTCCTGGTGGTGGCATGGCTGTCATTATATGAGTGCTGGGCACGAGTGGTGGGGTTGCGGAGGGGAGTCATCAGCCAGGTGCAGAGCGGATAGCCCTTGTCTCCTCGGGTTTGACGTGGTGGCTGGAAGAGTGCTGGTGCAGGATGAAGGCATCATGATGCGCTGGGCCTGGTCGCCTTTGAGGTTACAGAACATCTCAGGATTGTTATACACTGCCTGCAAAGCCATGTGTGTGCAGTCGATGGTGCCCTGCACCATGGGGAAGCTTGCTGTCCTGGCAAAGCCACATGCGCGCTTGTCTTGTTCAGAGAGAAGACAATGTAGTCCCTTCTCCTGGAGAAGAGAGCCTCTGTGACCTCCCGGATGTAGCGATGGACGGCGAACTGGGAGATGTTAGCCATGTCTCCTGCTGCAGACTGGAAGGATCCGCTGACGAAGGAATTGAGAGCCACGGTGACCTTGAGGGCTACTGGGAGAGCCGTGGTCGCCCTGGTGTGAGGCTGCAGGTCTGGTTGCAGGAGGTGGCAGAGTTCTGTGACCAACTCCTTGGTGAAGCGGAGCCTCCTAATGCACTGCATCTCGTTTAAGTGGAGGTAAGAGAAGTACTCTCAGAAGACCCTCGGTGGGTAAGGCCTCCTGTTGAGAGGCCTCCTGGCGCTCCTCCTCCTCCCTCTGCGAGCATCTTCTCTTCGCTGTCTCCGCTCCCTCTCCCAAAGATACTCAAGCGTGAGGGGGACTGCCAGTAGAGCCCTCACGACTGTGAGCAAGTGGTGTGAGCAGAAGCCTTTAAATGAGAATTAAGGCGTTCTCCACTTGCACCAACACTCCCTTAAATAACAACAGAAAATGCTGGAAATACTCTGTTTCTCTCTCCATGGATGCTGCCTGGCCTGCTGAGTATTTCCAGCATTTTCTGTTGTTATTTCCAACACTCCCTTGTTACCTCAGGAACTTTAAATGTTTAGAAAGCTGTAAGAGTTCAGAAAGCTGGTTGTGATTAAGAGAGGGCGGTAAGTGGAACGGCGATGGGAAAAATGGCAGATTGTGCATCAAATCAGCGTTGCACTCATTGACGTCACAATCTGCCTAATTTCCATTCCTGCAGCGAGCGCTGGTAACGGCAGCGCTGCCGCTCTGCCGAAAATAGCGGCCACCGCGGGATCTGCCGGAAGCGGGCGGAAGCGAGTTGGCTGCCATATTTTCTTCAAAACAGGCCTTGACAGCCGGTGCTAAATCCCCAAATTTCTAGGCCCCAATGTTTTTGAAGGCGGTATATAAAAGAAATAAGGTGTTTTGTGACCTCAGAATGTCCCAAAGTGCTTTACAGCCAATGAAATACTTTTGAAGAGTAGTCACTGCTGTACAGCCAATTTGGTCCCATGAACAGCAATGAGATAATGACCGGAAAATCTGTTTCATTGATGCTGGTTGAGGGATAAATGTTGGCTAGGATATCGAGAGAACTGCTCTTCCTCAAAAAGTGCCATGTGATCTTTTACGTCCATCTGAGAGGACAGACGGGACTTCAGTTTAACATCTCATCCGAAAGATGGCTTCTTCTTCTTCTTCTTCGAAAGATTTCTTTGGTGCTGCACTTAAGGGTCAGGCTAGATTATGTGCTCAATCTCTGGGTGAGACTTGACCTTTTTTTGATGGAGATGTTGCTTATGTGGCATAAATGTTACCTTCCACTTGTTATCCCAAGCCTGGATTTTCCAATGGTGGCCTATAACACAGGTGAAAATGACTGGAAGAGCACCAGGGCACCATTATTAAGATGTGAAGATGTCAGTATATGGATTTGCTTCATCGCCTGGGTGATTGTACAGAGTCAGTGACTTCTTCAATTGAATATATTTGTTATGCCATTAATATAAAGTCGCACATAAAAACACACAGAAATTCTGCCAGCACTTTCATCAGAATGGGCTGTAATTTGTCGCCCCTATGGGAGCGTACGAGGTGCGTACGCGCCCGTATGGACCGCGCAAGTTCAGGGTTTAGGCATGCGCTGCGCATGCGCTAAAACCCAGAACTTGGGATCTGTCAAGAATTTTCTTGACAGATCCTCCGCATCCCCGGGAAAAGGGCCTCCGCGGGCAGAGAGTTGGGCTGTTTGCCCAACTTCTGCCCAGCGAATGCCCGTGAAATTCTTATGCCTGGTAAAAGCAGACGCAAGGCCTGCTTTTACCAGTGTAAGTGTTTTAAAAAACAGAAAAATAAAATTTTATCAATAATTTATACATTTAAAAACCTGTGGAATAAGGTACGTTTATTTTTAGCCCATTTAAAACATGTAAATTTATTTGCAAAAAATAAAATTTTGTTTTAAATATTTAATTAAATGCCATTTTAATTAATTTTAAATACGTGGTTTAAAAAAAAAATTATTTGATGTGTAGATGTATTTTTGGGGTATTCCCATTCATACATAAGGGGTTTCCGTACATATGTAATCCCCATAAGTATGAATGGGGATTTCCTTCGTTGGGCCAGCCCACATGATCCCAGGGGTGCTTACCAACCGCCTGCGCCACTGGGGTACATGGGCTTCTTCCCGCAGGTACCCGGAGAGGCCCAGGACCGCGAGTCACCCGGATCACCGGGTACGCGGACATTTTATTTGCAGATCGGAGGCATTTCCCCCCGGGAAGCCTCCGACCGCAAATTCAGGACCAATATATCATTTGTTTACTATGCTCAATTACACAAGAGTGAGTTCTGGCAACATGCTTGGTCTTAACTTGTAGTCATTAGCAGCTTATACAAGTACCGAATTTCTGTCAGACATACATTGATGAGGACGTAATATTGTATAAAACCACAGAAAATCATGAAGACCTTTCTTTGGTTGTAATTCAAACATGCCTCTGAGATAAATAACAATAGGTTATATCCCTGAATTCACCTTGTGGAATGTCCCAGTGCCATGCTCTTCCTTCACCAAGAGGACCAGCTCAAGGTATAACTTCGTAACCCTGCAAACCACAACATGACCACACAACTCGTTGCTAAATCGTTAATGTACACGAGTTTCTTTTTACAAAATAAAGAATCTAAATAATGCCAAAAAGAATCTGTTTACAAATGACCAATATTGTTATTACAGATCGGTGGAGGAAGAAATATCCACCAAAGTCTTCTGCATATAGCGATTGCCACCATTGAGCATGGGAGATTGTTAAGATTTCAGCCATATAATGAATACAGAAAGAAGTTTGGCCTGACCCCATACAAATCCTTCCAGGAGCTAACGGGTAAGGAGCTGAAGAATGAGTTGTTCCAGATGCATTGTGGAAATGTAGCTAATAAACACAATGGGGGTCATTTTAACCCCCAAACACGGGTGGGTTTGAGTCGGGTAGGAAGTAAAACATTTCAAAATTGACACCAACCCGCCCACTTCTGGCTTTAACGGAGGCGGGGCAGGGGGCAGGCGACTAATCCGCACTCAGGAAGCCGGTTGGTCACTGAAATGTTTTAAGGAGGCTGCGTGCCTCCATTTTAACAGGTTTTTAATTTTTATCTAATGTCAGTCGAGTTTCCTGGGGCTCTGGAAAAAAAAGAGGCAAGAAGGGCCGGAACCATGTGTTGCCGAGTCCAATAAGCTATCCTCTCTACCCACCGCGATCTCCGACTCCCCCACAACCTCCCACGCACCCCTCGCCATCTTCGACTCTCTCGCGATCTGCCACTCCCTTCGTGATCTCTGACTCCCCCCACAATCTCCCACTCACCCCTCGCCATCTCCGACTCCCCCGCGATCTCCCATTCCCTCCCTCGCGATCTCTGACCCCCCCCGATTTCCGACCCCCCCGCGATCTACGACTCTCCCGCGATCTCCCACTCCCTCCCCCGTGATCTCTGACTCCCCCGCAATCTCCAGCCACCTCCCCCCACCACCCCCCCACCCCCCGCGCGCGATCTACGACTCTCCCGCGATCTCCTACACCCCTGCCCCACGACCTCCAATTCCCCCCCGTGCTTGGGCTGACACTCCTGGTTTATTTTTCTTTCACATAATGAAATGCCTTACCTCTCTGGTGCCTCAGTAAGCGCCCCAGCTGAGATCTGGGGCTCAGTGCGTAGGCAATCACAAGACAGCAGGCCAGAGGCCCAATTCACTGAACCAGCATCTATCCTAACTTAATTGTTTCTCTTAAGAATGCTTCAGAAGGTTGTCATTGGCTGTAAATACACAGTTACTCAGAACCACACAAAAATATTTATTAGCTATTGTCAAGAGGTGACATTGCTCGAATTTAATAGCATCTGTTGCTAGCAATGAGACAAAACCTTGCTTTGTACTTACCAGTACTGGTGGGACAGGCCACAGTGCTAATATTTGAATGTGTAAATGAATAACATTGACTTTTTTATTTTGATTCTAATCAAGCATCAGTCTCAAGTGCTGGTGTAGTAAGCGTCATGGATAACTCCTTGCTTTCAATAGATGCATGTCACCGCTGTTACCCATTTCATTAGACCATCAAGGCGTAGACAGAGGCAACATTACCTGAAGGATTAAGAGCTATAACCTTCCCATATCCGCCCGCAGTTGACGTATCTGAATTGAGCTTGGTGCGCCATGTTAGATGGCAGTAGGTGGTGGTGCACTAACTCACTGAGCCACACTCTGGAGTGACAGCCTGGAGGTTCATTGAACAAACGCTGAATGGACATGTCGCTAACAAGTTGTACCATTTTTATGGTATTTTAATGTAATATATTCACCACTTTTTTATTAGAATATTTAATTGCACTCGCAAAAGCTCACTTCAAAGACAAATTTTGTTTTCCACTCTCTGGCATTCCTTTGCTAAACTTCTCCACCTCTTTCTCAGTTAAGGCTCTCTTTGATCAAGCGTTTGCTCACACCACCTAATCTCTCCTTCTTTGGTTCGGTGTCTGTTCTTTTCCGACACTCTTGTGAGGCACCGTGGGATGTTTTTTCTGTGTTAAAGGTGCCACATAAATGCGAGTTGTTCTTGTTTTATTTGACACAGAAAGAAACATGCCAAGTGTCTTTTCATTTATAGAACCTTTAGGGTTTCTTGCAAAATAAACTCAATCTGATTTTTTTTTTTCCATTGTAGGTGAAAGAGAAGTAGCAGCTAGACTGGAAAAATTGTACGGACACATTGATGCTATGGAATTTTATCCTGCGCTATTACTGGAAGCACCATTCAATAATTCCATTGTTGGGGAAAGTATAGTGGAAATGGGCGCTCCCTTTTCCCTCAAAGGACTCATGGGAAATCCAATCTGCTCTCCAGATTATTGGAAGCCAAGTACGTTTGGAGGGAAAACGGGGTTTGACATAGTCAACACAGCAACACTTGAAAAGCTAATTTGTCTCAATGTTGAAAAATGTCCATATGTGGGTTTCCATGTCCCATATGATGTAGACAATGATTATGAGAGGGAGAAAGGAAAGCCATCTACTGAGCTGTAATCTACCAGGGTAAATATTGGGACAGAGCAATAGAAGCTTTGGGTACATAAGAAAATGCTGTGTGGAATTATACTCCTAGTAATTTTGAACTATTAAGTTCAGCTAGCTGTAAGGGGCATATTGACCAAGTGACAATAGTAAATAATCCTCTTCACACAGACACAGAAACACAGAAACCCCACAGTGCAGATAGAGGCCATTTCGGCCCATCGAGCCTGCACCGACACATATCCCACCCGATCCCCGTAACCCCTACACCAACACATATCCCACCCTATCCCTGTAACCCCACGTATTTAATCCCCCTAACACTAAGGGTCAATTTATCATAGCCAATCAACCTAACCCGCACATCTTTGGACTGTGGGAGGAAACCGGAGCACCCGGAGAAAACCCACGCAAACACGGGGAGAATGTGCAAACTCCACACAGACAGTCGCCTGAGGCTCTTGTATTGGGCTCCGCATTAAGTCTTAACAGAAAGACAATACCCAACGGAAGGCAGCATAATACAAAGGTTTGATACAAATTCACTTGGAACATATCACCCATTTCTTATTATCCGGATAGCTGATTTCATATAGAATTGTTCTTCATTTTCAGATGCACATGTTGGAGTAGAAATTGGCATGCGTTGCAGTGGGATGATCCGCCCAGCCATTGGACCCACTGCCAAATTCGTGGGAGCCATTTTTTTTTGGGCGGGCTGGGCGCACGCCTGAAACCGGCATTAGGCCCCTTGATTATGTAAATGAGGGGCCTCTCGCCTGTTAAAGGACCCCTTTTGAGAGAATCACACCCGGCGAGTGTGGCAGGCATCGGGCCTGCCTCGCCTGAGGATTCTTCAGTGGCCCACCCTGCAACCGCCAGTCAAAGATAAGTTTTTAAAATTTGTTTTAAACACCTTCCCGTGGAGCTAGGAGGAGTAGGGGTGCACCCCTGACTCTACAGGCATCACATCCCCCCCCTTCCCCCCGCCTTCGTAGCACGCTCCAACACCCCTGACGGGGATTACATGAAGGCTGAGGCCGGTCAGGTAAACGTCTCCCATCGGGCGAGCAACCTGTTTAGGCACTACCAGCAGCACCGCGTCCCAATTACTCCGATCAGGCCCGAGGGCCAATTTCCATCTCTCCTCAGGCACCGCTGTCTCCCCAACATCCGGCAGATTTTTACCCCGTTGTTTTGACAAAATTATATTTGGAGTTACATAAAGGAGCTAAGTGCTTTTGGACTCACTATAACTTTACTGATTCCTTGCCCTGATCCTGTGTGAAGAATTGATTCTATTGTCCTGATCTTCACTAACCTTATAAAGATCCTAGATTTGCAATCAGGACAGCAGAGTGCTATCCTATCAGTCAGTGCTCGGATAACCGCTATTTGGATTAATAATAATGTTTTAAGTATAAGGAGACCCTGTTGATGAAAAATGCAAAGGATATTATCCAACAGTTTCTTCTGGGCGGAAAAAAGCCTTAGGCCACATTTAAAATCACATTGCTCTTTTAATAAATCGGCTGTTTTTCAATATTGGAAAATGCCTTCAAGTGAGCAGAGTTGGAGTTTGTGACCAAGGCAGATATATTAGAACATAAGAAATAGGAGCAGGAGTAGGTCATACGTCCCCTCGAGCCTGCTCCGATATTCAATAAGATCATGGCTGATCATCGACCTCAACTCCACTTTCCCGCCCGATCTCCATATCCCTTGATTCCCCTAGAGTCTAAAAAGCTATCGATCTCAGCCTTGAATATACTCAAAGACTTTAAGAGTACCTCGTGCTGCTGATTACCTGGACTTCAATTTCAAACAGCATTTTAATAGTTTTACAGTTCAAACCATGAAATGTTAGTTGGGCAGTAATGAACTGAACTGTTGGGGTTAGCACGTCACTATTCATTCAGGACTAAGACGAAATCAAGATCTAAACGACAGCACTGAAGGTTCTGAGACCCAGATAAGCAGATTTATCTCAGTTCGTCACTACCATGCTGCAATGGGTATTGTTATGTTTTAAATAATATGCTTAAAAAAAAAAATCACTAAAGCAAAGAGAAAATGGAGAAGTTTGCAACAAGCTTGTTCCTTTGTTTGATGGAGCTAAAAGATTTGGAAATCAAGATTACTTTCATCTGACCGCTCGCTCTCTCTCAATTTTCGAAAGCTTTTCCTTCTGCTGAGAAAGTTGGTTTGGAAACCAGTTTAATGCAGGGGGCGGACCAACTGGCTCTGTGTCTCATTAGGGTCCTTCTTCAGAAACGGGTTTAACACTTTTAAAAGAAATCTCAATTATTTGTTCTCATTCATTCAGCAATAGCAATTTCAGCACAGAAAGATAGTTTGGCCCATCATCCCTTCACAGTGGAACCCTCTACTCGAATTCCCTTTATTATTTTCTTCTTTAGCTGTTATCTAATTCACTCTTCAATCTTGTGATTGACGGCTTCAATAGCCACTTGTGATAATGCATTCCATATGCTAATAATCACTCATGTGGAAAAGAAATGCATCTAACCCCCTAGCACTAATCCTAAAGTTTTGCCTGCTTGTTACTGATTCACTGGCCAGTGGAAATAATCTTTCACTATTTACCATTTCAAGCCCTTTCTCAATTTGTGACCACGTCTATTAGATCCCCCATTAATCTTGTCTGCTCCAGTTAATATCATCGGTGACGAACAGTTTTTATGTCTGGGACCTGAAAAAGAGCAGAGATAGAATGACTATAGAGTTCTTGCTATCTTAATTCTAGCAAATTTGGACTGTGTATTGCTTGTTCGGAATGGTTCCTCGTGTTAAACTTGTGTCTTTAACTTGTTATAAAAACAGAAAATGCTGGAAATACTCAGCAGGTCAGGCAGCCTCTGTGAAGGGAAACAGAGTTAACGGCCGGAATTTTGCCAGGGGGTCAGCAGGCGCGATCGGTGGCGGGTCGGGTGGGAAAGTGTTTTTTTTGACAGCGGGTCGAGAACCTGCTGTCAACCCGCCGCCACGCGCCTTTCCCAATGTCGGATCTGTCAGCGCTGAGCAGACCCAACAGGCATCGGCGGGCGACCCAGTTAATCTCATTATTGTCTTGTTGGCAGATCATTAACAGACTTTTTTAACTTACCTTTTCACTTTAACTTCATGGCCACGGGTCCCTCGCTGTTTGGGGACCACGGCTGTCAACCTGAGGCAGGGGTTCAATGGCCATTGCTGCAGTTGATTCCTTGACAGCTTCAAATATACAGTAAAAGCTCCCACCCGACAGAGATCACTTTCCTCAGCCACAAGCAGTTCCTCAGTCCATTTCCAGCACAGATTCTGCACTTTCCACTCTCCATCCAGTATCACCTCTTTGGAAGAACTTTCCCACCATTAACAGAATGTTTCTGTCATCTCTACTTCACCTGCCATCTATTCCATCAACATGGGTGCCCTTTATACTCTCTCACCTTGGTCCTCAGAATCCCACCACGATCAGTCCCAACACCAGCAGCACCAACAACACCAACCTTCTCCGCAATCACCTGATGCTGCACAGGACAGAGGGCATCAGCACCCGACCACATTGCTGCCCAGGAGGCCAGGGATGGCCTCACCATGGCCAGATTTACTTCATTTGATGCCGTACACGCTGGCTGCCACATGATGTGCCAGGTTGGCACCAGCACCATAAAGCATCCCTACAATGCCCAAGACATTCTTTTCACACTCATCACCATTGCGTGTGGTACCGTTCACTGCAACTCACTAAGACACTTAAAAAGGTGCACACAAATCTGTCCAAGAACACAAATAGTTGAAAATAAAGATTTCAATGTTTGACAGCACATTAACAGAAACTTTACATGAACATTGGATAAAACACCCAAGTGGCTACCCTTGTGTGCTGTTAGTTGGTATGATTGGACTAGGATGAGGGTGAGTGTGAGGGGTGGCTAGCGAGATGGGGAAATGATAATGTAGATAGAGAGGGATGGGTGGAGGTGCAAGGTAAGTTGGTGTAAGGATGGTGCAGGAGTAGGTATGGGAAGGCAGAGTGATGGGCATGTGATGAGAGGCACAGCAGGATGAAGGTGAGTGTGGCTTTGTACTAACGTTTTGTGATCTTTCGAGATTATTGAAACGTTTGCAGCACTGCAGCCTGGTCCTCCTGACCACATCCCTGTTTGTGCCCTCCTGTGCAATGTGCAACCAGGCTGTGTTGGTCTCCTGGGGAGGTCTCTTCCACCCATGGGAAGGGAAGAGGAAATCCCTGCATGCTCTGATTCCCTCCATAAGCATATGGAGGGAGTAATGGGAGAGCCTGGGTGCAGCCCTCACCTCTGTGCAGTCATTATCAATGTTTGCAGCACTTCAATGCTGTAGAACACTGACAGCACAAGTGTCAAAATAAAGTTGGCCATGGTCCCTTTAAGGAAACTGGCTGATGACGCGTCATGAAATGACGTCACCAGGCCCGCTTCCTCTAATTGGCCCGGGAAATGCACTGGTCGGACTTAACAAGCCCTAGCAACGGAAAGTCATTTCACAGAGCGGGATGGAGCCAGCAGCGGGGTCGGGACCCGCCACCGTCATTGCCCGCCACGGACCCGCCGAGGTAAGTAAAATCGCAGCCAACATTTCAGGTTAGTGACCTTGCATGACAAAAGGTCATCGACCTGAAGCGTTAACTCTGTTTCTCTCTCCACTGATGCTGCCTGACCGGCTGAGTATTTCAACAACAACTTATATAGCACCTTTAACGTAGCAAAATGGCCCAAGGCGCTTCACAAGAACATCAGTAAAAACATTTTTGACACCAAAGCCACAGAAGGAGATATTCAGACAGGTGACCAAAAGCTTGGTCAAAGAGGTAGGTTTTAAGGAGCATCTTAAAGGAAGAGAGGTAGAGTGGCGGAGAGGTTTAGGGAGAGAATTCCAGCAATTTCTGTTTTTATTTTGGATTGCCGCAGTATTTTGCTTTGGTTTAATTTGTTAGTCTGAGTTAGTGGAGTGGCCCATTCTATTACAAAATTCTAACGAATGACCCGCCGCTTTAATGCAAATGGGGCCTCAGGCCCAAATTCAATCCGACTTCAGGCCAACATCTTCGGGCCCGTGTGCTGGTAGAGTTGAATTTCTCCCCCAAAGAGTCTGTTTAATCCACCGTTACAAACTTCATGACCCTTTAGGCCGAACGGCCTGTTTCTCTGCTGTAAATTCTACGTAATTGTAACATTATTAATTTTTTTTTATTTTTTAAAACCTTTCATAAAACAAATTGCCTGAATGCTCTGATTATGAAAGCTAAGGGCTGGCCGCACAGTGCCTGTTGCTTGTGCTTTGATACTTCAACCAAATAAATGCTTGCACTTTTATTCCTTAAGCAAAGGGTGAACATTTCATTATTGTGGGGATACTTCCACTCTAGCTTCTGTCTTAGTTGACCTGTGCGTGTCTGGGGATCTTAAATTGTGTTTCTTCTTTTATATTTTATTCATCTGCCACTTAAAAAAAAATAAAGCATTCTTTCTCAAAGAACTGGTGGTCGTGGAAATCCAATTTATTTATTTTTCAAACAGTCTGAAAAAGGAAGAGGTAAGAAAATCAGCAACAGGAAGTGAGTCAACTAAAGTAAAATTGGAGTTGTTTTACAGACAAACGTGCTTCTTTCCACAACACAAACAGTTTACAAAATAACAGTCTTATATTAAAATCAATAACTTAAAGAAAATTTCAGTAATTTAAAGACAAAGGCTGATTAGGGTTGATTAAATGGTCAGAAAGTCAAGGCCTGTGGGCCCATGATTTACTGGCCAGTGAGTGCCGATCAGAGAAAATCAGCCCTTGTGTTTAAAGGTAAAAAACACCATTAGCTCAGACCAGTGAAAAGGTGACTGATATGAATGGCTTCAATGGGAAATTGCTCTCTATACTTCTCTTAACAAACTGAAGCAGATCAATAGCCTAGACAATACTGTTGGCAACATCAGCGGGCAGTGCTGGCACAATGGTATGGCATTTTTATGCCCTGTGGTTTAATGGGGCCATTAGCCTCGATTATTATTTTCCGTAGTTATCTTCATGCTCGTATGTCTTCGCTTAACTTTCGTTGCTGTTACTGGACTGCAACTAACTCACGTCTGCTCTCCAGCATTAACAAGATTGTTATAGCTCTACACAAATACTTGATAGTCACAATATTGTTCTCTGCTGTGGTCTGAAGCCACCGACTCTGGTTGGTGCGTTGTGCCATGGGATTGCCCGCTCGTCATGTGGGAATCTTGAAAACCCAGGCCCCCGAAGTCCCTCGAGGGTACTACCAGTCTCCTGCCATAAATCCAGTGAAACCCCCGCAAAAATGGCGGAGACCCGATTTTTAATGAGGGACTGTGCGACATTGGCTATTTAGCTTTCCCGTCAGGAAATGTCTGCTCCGTGCTTCCTGGCGAAGAGAGCAAGAACTTGCCCTCTGAATCCCGAAGCATAGACACATACAGCACAGAAGGAGACCATTCGGCCCATCGTGCCTGCTGTTTGAAAGAGCTGTCCAATTAATTTGACTCCCCCGCTCCTCCCCCATAGCCCTACAACCTTTTCCCTTTTCAAGTATATATCTAATTCACTTTTGAAAGTCTCTACTGAATTTGCTTCCTGCACCCTTACAGCTAGTGCATTCCAGATCATAACAACTGGCTGCATAAAAAAAATTCTCCTCATCTCCCCTCTGGTTCTTTTGCCAATTATCTTAAAACTGTGTCCTCTCGTTACTGACCCATCCATCAGTGGAAACAGTTTCACCTTATTTACTCTATCAAAACCCCTCATCATTTTGAACACCTCTATTAAATCTCTCTTTAACCTTCTCTGCTCCAAGGGGTACAATCCCAGCTTCTCTAGTCCCTCCGCATAACTGAAGTCCCAGTATTGTGCCACACCATCATGGTTTGCCAGAGGCTACATCACTGACCCAATCCACGGTCTGGCTTCCTACTCTTATGCCATAATTGACCATCAAAAATCTAATCGAGATTTTACATGCTAACAGTAACAGACCTTTTAGCACCATCATGGTTACAGGGCCGAGTTCTCCTTTGGATTGTGGACATATCCATATTCTGACGAAGGGTCATCGACCTGAAACGTTAAACTCTGTTTCTCTCTCCACAGATGCTGCCTGACCTGCTGAGTATTTCCAGCATTTTCTGTTTTTATGACTGCATTAATTAGCCAAACTGCAGATGCACCTAATGCTGTTCTTTGTTTTGCTTTACATATTACACGATAAATGTATAAGGCTTCACGTAACAATAACCATTTTTGCTGTTCGGAAAGGATGCTAAAAACCAGTACAATATGGATTTTAACAAATATCAATGCACTTTAAAACTCCAAAGGCTCGAGTCACGAACCTGTGTTCATCTTCTCAAAATAATTTTAGCCACTGAGGAATTATCCTGTGTTGGCCTTCTGGGAACAATCTTCGGATATTTTAGTCCCAATATTTCATTTTCCCCTTACAGTCCAGGCAGTTTAATTGTTCCTAATGGTCACAAACACCATCGATTTCCGGTGGCTAAACTTCATGACAAATGGGCAGTGGGTGGAGTCTGAACTCCCACTCCAAGGGGACAAATTCAACTATCAGCTTTAACTGACATTCAAATCCCTTGTCGATGTTCCTTACCCATGGCACACATAGATGCAGAGGGCTGGATTTTCATTGAGGCGGCGGGACTACAACTTTCGGGGTTGTAGTCCCACCTCCATCGAGTTCTAGCCAACCCATGCGATTTTGACTTGATTGACCTTGTTGAGCCCACCCAGCGGACTCAGCAGGCCAATTAAGGGCCACCCGGCAACAGGTGACCTTTTGACAGATGAAATATCAGCGTTTGACAGCTCTGTGAAGCTGTCAAACACTGACAATCTGCACTCCAGGTTAATTCCTTCCTCTCAGGATGATTTAGAGATCTCCCCGGAACAGAAAGCTGAATGCTGGAACTTTTGACAGTTTGCGGCCATTCTGCTTTCTGTGCCGGTGAGATGAGGGACTCCCGAGACCTGAAGGAAGGAAGGCTGTAAAGGTGAGTAGAACTTCTTTAAACACTTTACACAGACCAAACACACTTACCTCTGCACTCATGCACCCATCACTCACCTGAACACAGGACATCTCGTCCCCTCCAAGCCCTTCATCCCGATGGCCCGCCTCGCTAACTTGGCGTGGTTTGGAGCCATCGGGAATCCCACATTTCAACAATGAAAATAGGGATTAGGCTAAAAACTGCCTGTTAACTACCTGTTAACAGGCAGTTAATTGGCACTAATCCCCTTCCCGCCTCGGGGAGGCGGGTCCCAGTGCGGGTCGGGTACCCGCCTCTTTTGAAACTGGCATGGAGGCGGATTGGGGGTGGGATGGGTTCATGCCCCCCGATTTCGGGATTTTAACCCCCCACACGCCTCCAAACCCGCCTCCACGGCCCAATGAAAATCCTGCCCAGAGTGTCTCATCGTGAGAAGATACATCATGAAAGGGAGTGCAAAACAAGCTTTGGCACATTTTTATGCAGAACAGGCTTCAGATCAGTATGTTAGCAGCCTCAGAACCCGGTGACACCTCTTGAACTCAAGAGGGTTAATGGTCTAGTGTGAAATGCGTGTTTTTTTCCATTACGTTGGCCAAATTCACTATGAAGTTAACAGGTGTGAAGTAAAACTTCCCTGATTTTGCAGAGCCAAGCGGTGGCAGAAAGAATGAGCCAAAACAGTGGGTGCGTACTGTTTTAAAAATAGACTGACAATTAACTCCGAAATCATCAGCTGAAACATTAAAACTGTACTCATTGGAATTTAGAAGAATGAGTGGTGATCTTATTGAAACATAAGATAGTGAGGGGGCTCGACAAGGTAGATGCAGAGAGGGTGTTTCCCCTCGTGGGGAAATCTAGAACTCGAGGGCATAGTTTCAGAATAAAGGGTCGCCATTTTAGAACTGAGATGAGGAGGAATTTCTTCTCTCAGAGGGTCGGAAATCTGTGGAATTCTCTGCCCCAGAGAGCCATGGAGGCTGGGTCATTAAATACATTTAAGGCGGAAATAGGTTTTTACAAGTTAAGGGAGTGAAGGGTTATGGGCAGGGAAGTGGCTTTGAGCCCAAGATCAGCCATGATCTTATTGAATGGCGGAGCAGGCTCGAGGGGCCAAGTGGCCTATTCCTGCTCCTATTTCTTATGTTCTTAACAAACAAGTGATGGAGGATATTTAATGGCAGTGTAAGGGAAGGAGGTCAATCTCCTGGAGGGAATGTGGAGAATTCCCCACAATGTATAATACGAGTGATTTCCTGCTTTAAACGACTCTCATAACAGTGGTGTGACAGCAGTAAGCCTGCGACATGATTATCTGTATCAATAGAACTAGGGTACATCGATCATACTCCCCTTTGAGTTGATTTGCAACCGATTTGACTTTAGATTTAATGGGTCTCTATTTCTCCTATACTATAGATGCACATCGCTGTTTGGTTAATGACTGCATATATATTAAAACCCAGATCTGTTTTACTAATTTCAGTCCTGTGGGTTCTTTTTTCACTTGGTTTTTCAGTTGTTCTGTGTAGACAGTTGTTGCTTTTCACAGAATGTTGCCAATAACTTGACGTGGACTAACATGGATAGTGGCGGTATCGCTCCCAACAGCCAATCCTGGTAAGTGATTCAAATCAAAGGACTAGCTGTGAGTAAATACTACTGTAGTACCCAGGTGTTCAATATCAGCTTTAGAGTAATTGGGAACCAAAAACAATTAACGTGAGTAGATTACCAACCTCCTTCCCTCCGGTTGTAGTGTCGACAAAAACAGCAAACAAGTAAATCACCTACTCATCATTACTGGCACCACATCAGCAGTGTCAGAGCCTGTGTGCAACTAGTCCGCGGGATCACTCACTGACAGGAAGTTATGGGACTGATGAAGGTTTTTTTTAACCGAAGGCTCTATCTATATAGAGTGTATATTTATCCCAGACAAGGTGGCTCCTGGTACATGCTATTCACATTTAGTATATAACCAAACAAACATACGCCACTCCAGGTGAAAGTGATGTGGAATAGCTGCACGATTCAATGTGCAGAGCATTGGTACTCAACCAAAGCCACCTCTGCTTAATGTGCAACATGTATAATATTGTTGTGTCACTATTGCCTTAGTTACTGGATGTAAAGCACTCTGTGTTGAACATTTCTGTAAATAGGTACTCTAACACCATTCCTATCACCTCATCACACCAGGTGACAAACTGCTCAGTAGATAATAAGGCCATTTTTTCCCAGCATGGGGAGTCATGATTATTTTCAAGAAAATAGTTGGCTTATCGTGAAGTTATATAATTTACATAAAATCTATAGAAAGTCTCTTAGCACACGACTATAATCTTTCAGAATTGCATCCTTCATCACTTAAATGTCAACCATTTAGTCTAATGCATGTTAGTGTACAGTTGTGTATGGATGAGGTTGATTCAGTTGTGGATCTTCCACAGATTCTATTATACCACATATAAAATGGACGAATTGAGCTTCGCATTTGATGGTATGTGGTGGGATTATGATTCAAAACAGGGTGGTGTCTTCACATATTGCGGCACTGTCCTAAAATCTCCCTCTTCTGGGAGGCTGTTGAGGGTACTACAGACAAGGCAAAAGGAGCAGCTTTTGGAATGATCCAAATATATGCTTGTTGGGATTAATGTCAAGGGTGAAATCTCCAGTGTTTATGCTGAATGATTCTATCAGCATTGTTGGTTACCAAGAGGGTAATTGTCCTGGCTTGGCACTCAAAGGACCACCGATGTATTACCACTGGGTCAATGTAGACCTCAAGAATGTGAATCTGGAGAGACCGGCACTTTCTAATGTGGGGAAGGTATAACGTTACCACCAGATTTGGGAAGGGATGAGGAGATGTTAAGCTGTGGAGATGTTACACTGCAAGGGGAAGACTTCCTTCAGTGTAGTTGTCCAGAGCCTAGCTTCTATTCTGGGGTCAGGAAGCTACAATGGAGGATACTGGTCCTGTCCTGGAATGGAGCAAAGCACCTAAACAGCCGTTTTTTCCGTTTTTCGTTCTTCCACTGTTTCTTGTGTTGGTAAGTTTATTATCAAGGGGAACGTGGGCATGTAATTTGGGTTTATTGAAATATTTGTACCATGTTTTATGATGTTGATGTTTGACATGTTGGGATGGATGTGATTTATGTGGCTATTGTTGAAAGCTTTCTTACTGTAGTTTATGGTGCATTTTTAAATACATAAAAATGTTGTTCTTGTAAAAAAAAAAATTACATCTTTCATCAATGACATTAAACCAGGTGCTGGTTCTTCACCTGTTCGCCAGTTATTAGCTGCCTGAAGTGGATCAAGTTTCTTGATGGCTCCACTTGTCCTTTGAGTTGAGATTACTGAGGACTATCCGATCTTCTACATATCCATCTACCATGTTATCAGTGTTAAGGCAGGCCAATGTTCCATGCTTTGCTTCAGGATTTGGCAGCTTGTTTTCTCTCAACCATTCACAAGCATGTCCGTGGGACTGTTGGCAAAAAAAACACACACATTCTCAGGAATTTCAAAGAAACCAAAAGCATTAATTTTACTTCCAGCTGTCAAAATGAAAAAACAGGAAGCTGGTGGCTGAACCCAAACAATAAAAATATAAGTTGCATTGAAAATCAAAGTTTGAAAAGAATGCAAGAAGTACAACAAACTAATAATTACCGCTGAATTAAAGAAATGCAGAATGATCAAAAATATCTAGAAATATAATGCAGGATCATGCCAAAGTTTAAACATAGCCAATCTTGTTTGGTTCCTTGTATGTTTAAGGTTACACATGGAGGACTTACAGGTATTTCAGGAGACAGTGAAGTTGTGTTTTAAAAGCAGAAATGAGCAGAATCTTTGCCAGGATCTGCTAATTAGTCCGAAGCTTATATAAAGCTGACCACTGGAATGTGAACAAATATTTGAGCTTGATCCCAGAGCAATATAATTAATACTTTGGGTTGGGGGAGGTTAAGGATAAGGATGCGTGCCTGAGAAACAGTACATTGCCTTGTAAATTTAAGGAGGAAAAACATTTCTTGGAATACAGCTCATAGTAAATTATAGTTATATCTTTGTTGGGTTGGGCACATTTACAGAAAGCCTGAAAATGAACCACTACAGGAAACTTTCGATTTACCGGCACCTAAATAACCGGAAATCTCGGTTAACCGGCAAAATTCAGGAGTAGGTTCAGGTAAGTTTTATTACTTGCCTTCCTCGATCTGTTGCTGTGCAAGGGTGTGGCTGCAGCTGTTGCTAAGCTACAGAGACGCTTGGAATTTGTGGCCATTGTTCTGAACCACAGGGTTTGTTGTTTTTTTACTATAGCTTTCGGTTATCCGGAATTTTTGATGAACCGGCACCACGTCGGTCCCGGATAAAAAAAAGTTTCCTGTAATATGTGTTCACTGTATCTGCTCACCCTTGTGCGGGGACACATGGCGGATCCCAACATCTGTGCTCCAAGTAGAACCGATTAAACAATGTGTGGGAACTGTGAAAATTTACACTTGTGCGGTACATGATTAGGGTGCGTTGGGGGCACAGTAGAGTGAGCTTTACTCTGCATGGCAGTGCTTGATGGTAGACATTTTTGTTGCTCCCAGTGTGCCAATCCCTGCCATCATCCAAATGCACAGAATCTTCCACTGGTGGGTTAAATAATGTGAATCTCAGCCCAAATTAATTTGTTTAAAGTTTCTCTCTTTTGTTTTCACGTTTTACTATCCGTGGGGGTAGATGTTCACGTCGCCGGTTCCATCAGGCAGGAGGTGGGCACAGCAAGCCCCCGGCCACAACAGTTCAAAACCCCAACCATTTTCAGTGCCGGGTCTCATTAGCGCTCTGTCCGCAAGCTGCTGCACTTTTGGAGCAGCTCCTACCAATCGGAGGAGGGCAGGAATTCTGGCAGCTCTACTGCAAAGCCCAGTCGGTGCAGGTGAGTTAAAGGGAAGGGAGGCATTAATGCTCCTCTTGGTCATTTTCTTCTACTTTTTTGAGCCGCCGACAGCAGTCCCTTTAAGGACTGCTGGTTAAGCCACTCAACACCAAGTACCAATGGATGAGGGTGCGCAGCACAAGCTCCATCCATCCGTGCTTCAAAATTGCGTCAGGGGCCTATTGACGTCATAAGACCCGGTTTTACATGGGCTAATGAAGCTCCCACCTGGACCGCTCATTTCAAAGGCCCCCACCAATTCGCGGCACCCCGGACGTCGCTGGGAAGCGCATGGTAAGTGCTGCGCTACTGTTTTGATCGTGCAATGCCCCATTCTCCCCTGATGGAAGGGATGAAAATTGGCCTCTATATGTTTTTTTGAAGTATCTTCAGTTATGTGCTGTAAATATTGCCACTCAGCTCCGAATGGATGTCCGCACTTTGAGCTCCAGCACATTACTCTGAAAAAGGTTCATGTCATCAAACAGATTAGATTTCCCTGTGAAGGAACAGTGACTGCGCTGCAAAATTTCATTATGTGAAGTGCTCTGAGACATTTCAATATGATGAGGTGCTACATGAATCCATAATTTATTCCAGATTAGAGCCAAATACAAACAGGAGTAACTCACGATCATATTGTGAGCAGTGTTTTATAAACAGCTTTCAGCTGGTGATTTACTCTTGAAACCAGATAGATAGGTTTCAGCAATACTATCCACCAGAGAGAGATTTGTCTATTTAATGAAAGTGTTGGCGAGGAAGAGAGAGAAGGAAGGAGAAAGAGACAAAGAGCAAACAAGATGGGAATGATTTAGAGAAACAAGAGAGAGAGGGAGACATGTATACCGTCATACTCTCCTTACGTTGCCTTACTGTCTCACAGACTCCTCAAGGTGAGAAGAGGCTGTGAGGAAGCACGGGGGAAGAGGATGTGAGCCTCCCCTCCATCTCACACAATCCCTTTTTCACATACTGAGCCTCACTTGTGCTTAGCCTTTCTATGTTGCCGTTATTCACACACGTACGTATAATATATTTTAAATGCTCTGCCTTTCTCATCAATTCTCCATCAGGGTTGGTATCACATTACATTTCAGTGGGTAGAACCAGCTAAAAGTTTCTTTACCTGTAAAGAAAACTGTGCAGTTTTACTCCTGGTTATCTATCACAGTACAGGCTAATGTAAAATGTGTACCGCCTGTCATAGATACTGGCACAATACTTAGCTCTACTGCACTGCCTAATTGGAATATAAACACAGTAAGGGATGATTTCCCCTGTAGAGAATACACTGTTAACTCGGTGTTGTTACCTGCTGATTGTCCAAGAGGTGCACAGGGGTTTCTGCACTCGCCTGCGGGAAATGATACCTGTTTATGCGAAGCAGATGTAAACAGCACTGCTGCGGCGTTGGGAACTGGGGTCGGAAGGGAAGGTGCAGCTGGGATTTGGGAGTTCACGAGAACATCTGCAGCAACGGATCTGATCTCGGCGCCTTTCCTTTCGGTGTCAGAAAGGCTCTTCGACAAGTCACTTGTAGCTGGCTTGGTATGGAGCTGCGCTACGCCAGGATTCAGAAGCTGCTTTTCAGCGGGTAGACTGAAATATGAAGCTCCATATATTTTATTGTCAGAATGCAAGCCAGCATTAAAAAGAGCTTGCTCCTCTCTCCGCGAAGCCTTTTTAGTGTAGCAGGGGATAGAGTTTGACCGGGTTAACATCTCTACTTTTTGACGGTCTTTTGTGAAAAGACTGCTGTTCGATTCCACCATCACCACAGAGGTCAGCGGCCTTTCCTGGAATAAAGCACTTTGCTTCCAAGTATCTGAATTCTTTACTTTGTCTTCATGATGTGAAAGAGATGACCTACTTCTGCTGAGAATGGGAATTTCGATCTCCTTATGTAAAAAGAAGAGAGTGATTAAACAGATAGTGTGCGCAGTTTTAATGTCGTTGGACTGGCCCATGTGTCATTCGTGCCAGAAGAAAACTTTTTTTTCATCCACAATTTAAAAGAAGTCCTGCCACGACTTGCAAAAACACCAGTTAATTAATGATAGTGTGAGGTAGGACTGGGGAGGGGGAGGCCATGTGGTGTGGTATAACTGCCAGAGCTGTCTTGGGATCTGCGTGCAGTGGCAAGGAATGATGGGATTTGGAGTCTGAGAGCATTGGAGTGGAAGGTTCTTGGATCTGGGAGTATTGGAAAGGGATTCTAGGGTCTGAGGTTAGGAGAGTGGTGTGCAGGGAATATAGAAGTCGTGGTGGTGGGGGGTGATGAGATGTAGAAGTGGTGGGAGGGTAAGCATGGGGTCTGGGACCATTTCAGGAGGATGTTTGGTGGGAAGGGGATTCTAGGATGGGAACACTAGGAAGTACTTGCAGTACCTGGGAACACTTGGGGCAGTACCTGGGAACACTTGGGGTGGTAAGGAGTGTGATGGAATACTCTCCACTTGCCTGGATGAGTGCAGCTCCAACAACACTCGAGAAGCTTGACACCATCCAGGACAAAGCAGCCCGCTTGATTGGCACCCCATCCACCACCAGCGCACTGTGGCTGCAGTGTGTACCATCTACAAGATGCACTGCAGCAACTCGCCAAGGCTTCTTCGGCAGCACCCCCCAAACACACGACCTCTTCCACCTAGAAGGACAAAGGCAGCAGGCGCATGGGAACACCACCACCTCCAAGTTCCCCTCCAAGTCACACACCATCCTGACTTAGAAGTATATCGCCGATCCTTCATCGTCACTGGGTCAAAATCCTGGAACGAACTCCCTAACAGCACTGTGGGAGTACCTTCACCACACGGACTGCAGAGGTTCGAAAAGGCAGCTCACCACCACCTTCTCAAGGGCAATTAAGGATGGGCAATAAATGCTGGCCTTGCCAGCGATGCCCACATCCCATAAACGAATAAAAAAAATTATCAAGAGTCTGGTAGCAATGGAAGCTGGATAATGGGCTTTGGAAGCACCAGGAGGTGCTGGGCTCTGAGACTATTGGGAACGGGAATGTGTGGCTGTGCGACAACTAGGAGGAGGAAGCTGGGGTCCCAAATCATTGATAGAGAGGTGGACAGATCTAGGAGCAGGTTGGAGTGGACGTGCTGGGGAGAGGGCTTGCAAGGGTCTGAGATAATTGGGGAGAGGATCCCTGGGCCCATGATGATTGAGGGTAGGGTCTGGTAATATTGGGTGTGCCTAGGATGTGATAAGAGTTCATGGAGTCAAGTATTATTTTGGAAGGGAGGAGGTGCAGAAAAATTAATTCACCCTTTCAGAGGTTTTACAAGAGTGTTTTCCCAGACTAAACTGGTAAACCTGTTTTAGTTCGCTAATTAATCAATTTACTGCATAAGCACACTAAGTGCTTTAAAGAACTAAAATATCACTTGGCCTCATTTACAGAAACCCACCCCTAAGAAAAGCTGTAAGCTCACTCTTGACCTAGGGACCAGCTTCTGTGCTTACTGTACTTTCACTGCCTTAGTAAAATTTGCAGTAAGCACTTTAAATAACTTAAAGTCAGTTCACAAAGGAAACCACATTACTGTGAGGAGGACTTACAGCCAGAGGACCACAGCACAAGTTAACTGTGACAGGTTTTCCAGCTGGCAAATTTTTTAGAACAGAGAAAGAATAACATCGTCACTAGTCATTTATAACATGGACTGCTGCTTTTAGAAATTAATTCGTAGTCCCACTTGCACCGAGTGCTTTACTTTACTCTGGCCTCATTGGATTTGCCAAAGCTTTGTTCCTTCCACAAATAAAACTCACTACCTTCATCAGATAGATAATTGAAGGGCCCTCCCCCTGACCTGTTCAACTTTAGAAGAATCCTTGTGCGAGTTTTGAAGGTTGTTGTTTCCACTGATGGAGAAGAGGCTCTCGCTTTGTCTGACCAGCGCAAACTCCGCCGTCACGGTTATGGCTTTGACGGACGACTGCTTCGGGGAGGCAGCTGTCACACTCTGCCTCTCATGAGGAGTTTGCTCAACAGCATCACTGGGGCTGTCCTCCTCAAAGGCTCTGTGTGCAAGAAATGTATGCTATCGTAAAGTCCTGATTCCTTCATTTCAAATATATCTTACAAAGTAATGCATTTAGAGATAATACTTCATATTTGCAAATACACATTTGATAAGTTAGAAGATGATGGATTAGTTGGATAGACAATTTGGTCTTTGCAAAACCCCATAATCTGGCACACATACAGCATAACGGAACGGTAAAACTGAAACTTGATCTCAGTCACTTTTTGCTTCACACCCAGTTCCAGAAGTGGAACAAAGGGAAGTTCCATCTGAAACAAGCAGAAGTTTTATTATAATTGTAAAATTAACCTGGATTTCTGGACACAAGCTACTTCCTGACGTTCCTGTGTGCAAGATGTTAAGTGATCTACACACCCGTACATAATGGCCATCCAGGGTTGCTAGGGAATGAACCGTATAGAGTAATAAATTTCAGGCCTAGTCAGAAGTCAGAGTTCTTCATAATTTCTTTTTTTTTCCTGCTGCTATTTAGATTTTCAGGGTTCTCTGTGGAAATTATTCTGCTCTTCCCTTTCTTACCCTACAGTTCCACTGGTGCCAACACTGGGTTTCCCGGATGGAAATCCCCCTATAGCTAAGCTTCTTAAAGGAAGAAGAGAAAGACTAAGGTAGGCAGATCAAGTTACACCGAGGTATCTGTGCCCATCAACTGGTTCCCTCACATCCACATCTACAGACAGAGGTGTAGGTACCTCACTTTGTCAGAGTGCGTGCAAAGGCTCCAGTTCATAAGGAAGGGTGAGAGGGCAGATTTAATGGCATAAACTCAACGGACCAAATTTTCCCGAACCTGTCGGGAAGAAGGCAGGACTTCAACTTTCAGGTTTTTGACCCGCCCACATCAACGTCCGGCCAATCCGCTCAATTTTCCTTTGATTGACCTTGTTGAGCCCGCCCAGTGGGCTCAGCAGGCCAATTAAGGGCCACCCGGCAACAGGTGATGTCACAGACTGCCATTTCATCTGTCAAGATTTCTTGACAGATGAAATATCAGTGTTGCACAGCTGTTTGAAACTGTGAAACACTGACAGTCTGATTTCTAAGATGAGTCCTTCTGCGCAGACTCAGTTAGAAATCTCAGCAGCACTCAAAGCTGAAGGCTGTCACTTTTGACAGATCGCAGCCGTTCAGCTTTAAGTTCCGGCTGAGTGATAGGCTCCCGACGTCTACAGGAAGAAAGGCTGTTAAGGTAAGTACAGGTAAGTTAAAGATCTTGACACACTTTAGACACACCAAACACACTTACCTTTGCACTCATGCACCCATCACTCATCTGAGCACCAACATCGCGACCCCTCCAACTCCTTCAACCCGACGGTCCGCCTGCTCTACCTGGCGTGGTTTGGAGCCGTCGGGAAAACCACACGAAACCTCTCAAACTAGGGATTAGGCTAAAAACTGTCTGTTAACTACCTGTTAACAGGCAGTTAATTGTCACTAATCCCTTCCCACCTGGTTTCGGCGGGTCCCAGTGCGGGGCGGGTACCCGCCGCCCCAGAAACTTGCATGGGGCGGGGTTTTGGGCGGGATGGTGTCGGGACCCCCAAATTCGGGATTTCCCCCCCCCCCCCCCCCCCACACGCCTGAAACCCCGCCTGACGGCTCCAGGAAAATTTAGCCCGTTGTGTCAAAGCCTGACAAACCTTAATGCTGGGTAGTTCTTCTTAAGTATGCCAATCACCATATGTTATGCCTTAAGTGGCAATACATGAAAGAAGGCATGTCAGAGTAAGCAAAAAGGCATGTCAGAGTAAGCAATAACCTGCTTTGGCTGGACCCACCAAGATACTAACAACAATAGCTGCAGGCACTGGCACAACTACCTGGCAACAGCCATGGGATCTGTCTTCACAGTCAGCCAAGAGCCAGATAAAGAACTATGCCATCTGCCGCAAGGACACCCACAGCTATCATGGCACCATGGAGCTGGGACAGCCAGCAACATTATCATCCATGGCCTCAAACCATGCCTCTAACTCCTTCCAGACCCACCACAGGGATGGTGTCCTTGGAGTGGTGAATACGATCACCTTCCTCGCAGCCACTGCATGCAGCACCCATCAAAACGAGGTTAAGTACTGGGCTAGCCCCATCACTTGTCTGCAGACACCATTTCATACCTTCACACTGGGCTTGCTTTCACCTTATTTTTGCCCGTCACTTCCCCTCTCCTTACCAAAGGCAATGACGTCATCACCGTGCGCAGCGCCCCGCTCGTGATCTTCGGGAGCGCCCCCTGACTTACCGCCGGACGCTATGTCCGACGGGGTCAGTGGGGCCTACCTGCGGCCGGAGCGGCGCTATTTAAAGGCGAGCTGCGGGGCGGCCATTTTTGTTGCTGGCCGCCTGCCAGCACCTGCCTCCGCTCCCGTCCCCGGCCTCCTGACCCGCCCCCACCCCCGTGGAGTGCCGGCTGCGCTCCAGGAGCCCAGCACTTCTCTTGAGTGTCGGGCTCTTTTGCTGACACTCCCGATCCCTGGGGGCCCAGGGTCGCGTTGCGCAAGGCACCTTCCCTTTAAGAAGGCCTGCAATGTTGTGGCACGACATGCCGCAGCGATTCCCTCAGAGCGCCCCAAGAGGGAGACAGGGTGCTTCCAGTAGCGCCCCGCTTCATTCTTGGGGCACAGCCACTCAATTTCAGTCACGGTGTGGGGGGGGGGGGGGGCTAATTTTTCTGGGGAACTAAAAGTAGCGCCCCGGCGAAGTTAGCGCCCCAAAGGGGACGCGACTCAATTTTTAGCCCTTTGCCTCCCCATATGGCTACTTCCCTTTAAGTGACTGCACTGGTTTAAATTGCATCTACACAATTTTCCAGCGTTCCCACTAGGCTAGTTCCCTACAACAGGCCTAAGCTGCACTTGGAGGTATGAAGAGTTAAGCAAATGAGATGTCCCAAGAAAATTGCATACTATTACACTGCTGACTGGTTCTCAGCCATTCAGGACTGAATTTTGCCTGGTACATGAAAATCTATCCCAAAGTATTGCAGTCTCATTATGTTTGGAATTTATTTGAAAATTGTCTTATTTCTATATCAAACTTTAAAAAAAAATTCAGCAGTATCCCTCTAGGCCTAGTAGAATCTCAGGATCCCACCCAAGGGGCCTGAGGTTGAATTTGAGACCTGGCTGTAATTCAGACATCTGTCTGGAGTGGGCAGTGGTCTGTTTTCAGCTAGGCCACGAGGTGGAATAGTGGAGTAGATTACTCCCCATCCCTTCTCGCACTCTAGCTCCTGATCAACTGATTCTTGCTCAGTATTAATGGCAGATAATCATTGGCTTCAATAATCCTGCCCTTCCTGCAGCTGACACAGGCAGTGGTAAGGAACGAAGGGCCAATGATTGGGAAAAGGAAATTAGAGAGAAAATCATCAAAAGGCACGCACTGTAATTGGCAGAGATTATATTGTAACTAGTACTTGTCAATATTGTTTCTTTCACTTGCCAGTAAAATATATTTTTATAATGTAGTTGAAAGTCAAAACAGCCAGTGATTTGACACAGTTAAGATTGCTGGTTCATAAAGAAATGATTATGCATGAAGAACCATCAAGGCTGATTTGTAAAACAATAAGGATGGACTATCCAGCCACCTAGTGACGTGATTATAAAGTTTTCTCAAACTTGCTCGTTTGAGCTCCTAGCAAATGGAGGCAGCATGGAATTAAATGCCTGTGAGAGACGAAAGGGAAAGTCAGAGGTGAACGCAACTAAACCAGCTGGATTTGTGGATGGACGTAGTAAGGCCTGTCACTTTATCAACCATTTTAATGGAGCAATGGTTCCTTGACTAGTGTCTCCCCATGTGTAGCCATGGCAGGGGAGGGGCGAGCAGCGATGGTGATGGTGCAATAATTACACTGACAGTCACATTTGGTGCCAGAAGTTCAATTAAGAATAAAATCCAAACTGCATTATGAGTCTGCATTGGATCTAAGATGGCAGCAATCAATTACTGTACAGCCTGAATAAAACCTGGACAATGCTCCAGTTCAACACCAGGAGAAAAACATTTCCAAACCTGATTTTCTTTTCTAGATTACTGTGGCCTGTGTATGACTCAGTTTCAGTGATAAGTATCGGAGGGAAGGGAATATGTGGGTTTTTTTTAATCAGTTATGATACCCACAGAAACCACTTTTTAAAAAGTTTCCAAAACCAAGTATACTGAGAAATCTGCACCTTTAGAATTTCTGCTTGCCTAACACAGAGTTCGTAGGGACACATCCCCCTTACCCAAGTACAGCGAACTTGGGCACACCCAAGGTTCAGGGACTCCTGGGTAGGTGCGGGAGTACTGCTGGGAATGTTTGCAGGGGCTCTGGGTGTTATTGAATGAAAACCTTGAAACCGTTGCTCAAGGTCTTCTGCTGAGGGGCTTGAAATGAAAGATGACTTTGTGCCGCTTGATTATCATTCATTAATGGCAGTCATAGAATCAAAGAAACTGACAGCCACAGAAGGAGGCCATTCAGCCTGTCCTGCCCGTGCTGGCTCTTTGAAAGAACAGTCATGCATCGTCCCACGTCCCCGCTTTTTGATTCTGGCCAAACTGTAGATATTGGGATCTGGTCTTGGAAGAAGCCAGAACAATCTTGGACCAGCCTTGCATACATCATGTGTTCCTGGTGCAGAGGGATCTATGAATCTTATCGGAAGAATTTGTTGTCTTTTTATTAGATTTCGTATCTCATACAGGTACACTATCCCTGGTTGAGGGAGGGGCAAGACTGGCAGCTCAATATTCCGGGGTACAGAATCTTCAGGTGAGACAGAGGGGGAGGTATAAGAGGAGGGGGTGTCGCAATATTAATTAAGGAGTCAATTACTGCAGTAAGGAGGGATGATATATTAGCAGGCTCCTCTAATGAGGCCATATGGGTGGAGCTTAAAAACAAAAAGGGGGCAAGCACTTTGCTGGGAGTGTACTATAGGCCTCCAAACAGTCAGGGGGAGATAGAGGAACAGATATGTAGGCAAATCTCAGAGAAATGTGCAAATAATAGGGTAATAATAATGGGGGATTTCAACTTCCCCAATATTAACTGGGATAGTCAGAGTGTGAAAGGCTCAGAGGGTGTAGAATTCTTAAAGTGCATCCAGGAGAGCTTTTTGAGCCAGCATGTAGAAAGTCCTACAAGAGAGGGGGCGGTACTGGACCTAATTCTAGGAAATGTGGCCGGCCAAGTGGAAAAAGTGCTAGTAGGTGAGCACTTTGGTGACAGTGACCATAATATGGTGAGATTTAAGGTGGTCATGGAAAAGGACAGGGATGGGCTGGAAATAAAGGTTCTAAATTGGGGGAAGGCCGATTTTACTAGGATAAGGCAGGATCTGGCCGAAATGGACTGGGATCAGCTACTTGTAGGAAAATCCGCATCGGAGCAATGGGAAGCTTTCAGAAGGGAGATTGAGATCATACAATGGCAACATGTTCCCGTAAAGGTCAAGGGTGGTTCCAAAAACCACAGGGAACTTTGGATGTCAGGGGATATAAGAGAATGGATTAGGAAAAAAAGAAGGGCTTTTGGCAGATACAAAAGGCTAAAGATGGAGGAAGCCCTAGAGGAGTACAAAAAGTGCAGGGGGATACTTAAAAAAGAAATTAGGAGATCAAGGAGGGGCCATGAAATAACACTGGCGAGCAAAATAAAGGAAAATCCTAAGATGTTTTATAAGTATATTAAGGGTAAGAGGATAACTAGGGAAAAAATAGGGCCCATTAGGGACAAAAGTGGCAATCTGTGTGTGGAGCCGGAAGATGTAGGAGGGGTTCTAAATGAATTTTTTGCATCTGTTTTCACTATGGAGAAGGACGATGTAGACATAGAAATAGGGCGGGGGGACTGTGATATGCTCGAACATATTAACATCGAGAGGGAGGAGGTATTGGCGGTTTTAGCAGGCCTAAAAATGGATAAATCCCCAGGCCCGGACGAAATGTATCCCAGGCTGCTGTGTGAGGCAAAGGAAGAGATTGCGGGGGCTCTAACACATATATTCAGGACCTCTCTGGCCACAGGGGATGTGCCAGAGGACTGGAGAACCGCTAATGTAGTACCATTATTCAAGAAGGGGAGTAGGGAAAAACCGGGGAACTACAGGTCAGTGAGCCTAACATCAGTGGTAGGAAAATTATTGGAAAAAATTCTGAGGGACAAAATTAGTCTCCACTTGGAGAGGCAAGGATTAATCAGGAATAGTCAACATGGCTTTGTCAAGGGAAGATCATGTCTGACTAATTTGATTGAATTTTTTGAGGGGGTGACTAGGTGTGTGGATGAGGGTAACGCAGTGGATGTGGTATACATGGATTTCAGTAAGGCCTTCGATAAAGTCCCGCACAGGAGACTGGTCAAGAAGGTAAGAGCCCATGGAATCCAGGGTGCCTTGGCACATTGGATACAAAACTGGCTTAGTGGCAGAAGGCAGAGGGTGATGGTCGAAGGTTGTTTTTGTGACTGGAAGCCTGTGGCCAGTGGGGTGCCACAGGGATCGGTGCTGGGTCCCTTGCTGTTTGTGGTCTACCTTAATGACTTGGATATGAATGTAAAAGGTATGATCAGTAAGTTCGCGGATGATACAAAAATTGGTAGGGTGGTAAATAGCGAGGAGGGTAGCCTCAGCCTGCAGGACGATATAGATGGGTTGGTCAGATGGGCAGAACAGTGGCAAATGGAATTTAACTCGGAAAAGTGCGAGGTGATGCACTTTGGGGGGACTAACAAGGCAAGGGAATACACAATGAATGGTAAGACCCTAGGCAAGACGGAGGGTCAGAGGGATCTGGGTATGCAAGTACACAGATCCCTGAAGGCGGCGGAACAGGTGGATAAGTTGGTAAAAAAGGCATATGGGATACTTGCCTTCATTAGCCGAGGCATAGAATATAAGAGCAAGGAGGTTATGATGGAGCTGTATAAAACACTGGTTAGGCCACAGCTGGAATACTGTGTGCAGTTCTGGTCGCCACACTACAGGAAGGATGTGATCGCTTTGGAGAGGGTGCAGAGGAGATTCACCAGGATGTTACCAGGGCTGGAGCACTTCAGCTATGAAGAGAGACTGGGCAGATTGGGTTTGTTTTCCTTGGAGCAGAGGAGGCTGAGGGGGGACATGATTGAGGTGTACAAAATTATGAGGGGCATGGATAGGATGGATACTGAGGAGCTTTTTCCCTTAGTAGAAGGGTCAATAACTAGGGGGCATAGATTCAAGGTAAAGGGTGGGAGGTTTAGAGGGGATTTGAGAAAGAACTTTTTCACCCAGAGGGTGGTTGGAGTCTGGAACTCACTGCCTGAAAGGGTTGTGGAGGCAGGAACCCTCACAACATTTAAGAAGCATTTGGATGAGCACTTGAAATGCCATAATATACAAGGCTACGGACCAAATGCTGGAATATGGGATTAGATTAGACAGGGCTTGATGGCCGGTGCGGACACGATGGGCCAAAGGGCCTCTATCCGTGCTGTATAACTCTATCACTCTATGACTCTATCCAAAAGCCTTGTGACCAGCTGAGTTTCGATTTTCGGAATTTTTCGGATTTCAGAAGGTATTATTATAAGACTGGGAAATTTGTCGGGGGTCGGGGTCGGCGGGGGGTCGGTGGGGTGGGGGTCGGCGGGGGGTCGGGGGGGAGAAAAGAATATCGGACGGGCCGCGGTTCGAGTCGGGGGGGGGGGTCGGGTCGGGTGGGAGGGGGGAGAAAAGAATATCGGACGGGCCGCTGCAGCTATCGGACTGGCCGCTATATTGTTGGGTTCACTCTCCCGGTATCTCCTTCACACTGCCCAGCTCGGCCTGCAATCTCCTACCCAGGAGGGAACTCTGTGACCCTCTGCCCTGCTCAGCGTAAGTCGTGCGCCACTCTGGTCATGTCGTGCGCATGACTTACGCTGAACGAAAAAACTTTCAGTTTTTAGAGGTTTTCGGTTTTCGGAAGTTCAGATAAAGGATAGTCTACCTGTATTGGTTTTACAAACATTGGATGTTTTGTGTTCACAGTTGTTGAGGCATCCGGTTTCTTTCCTTTTAGCAAGAGATCCCGAGGCGTTACCATGGCTAGTCAGTGAAAGTGCTTTTTTAAAACCCTGGAAGTGTTACCCCATGTAACACACAATGTATTATTCTGCTGCTAAGGTAGAGCTATGGTTAGGGTGGCGTGTCCCGTTAAGGCTATAAATCATGGGGTCAATTAGAGGTTAGCCAATGTTGGTGTGGAAAGTTTGCAGATTGGTCTGTGCTTTTTCATACTTTTGACACTTCATAGTGTGAAATGTGACACATGCATCTGCTGCTAGACTTTTGCCTCAAATTCTACACTACACTGCCCTGGTTTGCACACAGACTTGAGTTTATGTCTGTTTTTAGGAAAAAAAATCTGGCGCGGAGGTGTTATTAAAATTACTGCTGTACCTGTTGTCATGTGTGTGCATCTCAAAACGGCCTCTGTTCTGACTTGACATTCTGGAGTCACGCAGCACTGAAAGGAAGAAGAAGAAACAGTTAGCAGCAGGTACTTCAAACAGGTCTAGTCCTGATTTATGCTGTTTTAAATCTGCCCTGTCCTCATTTAGCACAAAAGAACCTCTCTACAAATTACTTCTTCGGCTCACGAAGCAGCAAATCTGATGGCGCAACAAGCACAAATTGAGGCAAGAAATCCGAATCTCGGAGTCTTTTGTCTGATCAAACAGCTGAGCCACAGTTCTATACTGATTCATTAACGTGCTTCCAGTCGTGCTTATTTGACAAGGAGTAACACATTCCTCCCTACATTACAACAGTGGCTACACTTCAAAAGTCCTTCATTGGTTGTTAAGCGCTTGGGGCGTCCTGAAGTCGTGAGCGGCACTACAGAAATGCAAGTCTCTTCCTCTCTTGTTCTAAATCTATAGGTACATACGTGTCATAATTTTTAAACTTGAACCATAGCTTTGAAAAAGTCTTCTTGATACAAACGATTTTTAAGCATGTACCCTGGCAGTTTGCACAGGGGCCATGAAAAGCCTCGCATTTATACAGATCCTTGCCAGGTCTCCCAGAAACAGTGACTATTGTTATTTAGGTAAAGAAAACACCCAATTTGCACACAATAAATGACCAGTTATCCTGTTTTTGGTGGTTTTGATTAAGGAAGGACACCAAAAGAAGTCTTTTGTTCTTCAAGTAGTCTCGTGGGATTATCTACCAAAACCACAGAACCGGCCCTCAGTTTAACATCACATCTGAAGGATTAGCGCTGCTTTAACAATCTGATTTTAATTGCGGTGAATGTAACCATCACTGAAAGGTTAAAGCTTCTAAATTTTCAGCGTCTCATTGAAGTTCAAAATAGGAAGTGTTTCAGCAATGGGGATGTTTGCTCCCTCCACTGAGCGGAGACCCGGGCAGAATGGGAGTTAAAATCGAAGCGTGAATTTATGCTAATCAGGTTCCTATTGCGTAGTTAGGACCCCAAAGCGGGTTTTTTTTTTACGGCCTACTGGGCGAGGCTGTTGGGCCAGAAGTGGACAACCTCCAAGGTAAGTTAAAGTGCTCCTCCACGCCCCACAAAAATAGTTTGGGCCACTTCCACGTTCCTGGAACCTTGCCAAACCTCCGATGATAATTTACCTTGCTGACAGCTGGACAGACTCCAGGCTGCTCGGCACTGCGCCATCCCGAACCTGGCGAGCTGCCTCTGGATTCCCATTTGCAGCGGGCAGCTCGCCAGCTCCATTTTAAATGAAGCCTGGCCTTCATCCCAGAGAGTCTGCCAGTGCATTCTGCCGGCTGACTGCTCGAGGGTTAAAATTCTCCGAGTGAGTCATGTTGTTTAAGCAAACAGTTGAGTACTTACAGCGTCGT
The DNA here is from genome assembly GCF_052327205.1 of Somniosus microcephalus. NCBI lineage: Eukaryota > Metazoa > Chordata > Chondrichthyes > Squaliformes > Somniosidae > Somniosus > Somniosus microcephalus. The sequence goes on from NC_141009.1 coordinate 31,296,479, forward strand.
TCTGTCTCCCGGTTCTCGTTTTTCTTCTGCCTTATAGAATAGACACACATTGTAATAAAAATCATTGTAAGGGAAATTGTGACTCCGACAATGATGGGAATATCATGCTTTTCCAGAGCAAAATATGAAGAGGACTCCTTTGCTTTTGCTTTCTCCCTGCCAAGAGGAACAGAATCACTTTACTGATATATTTATTCAGGCTCATTATTAAAAGCTAATTCTACCATATTCGAAGCCACAGACATCAGACAAGATGATAGCAAAATACTGCGGATGCTGGAAATCCAAAATAACAACAGAAAACGCTAGAAAAACTCAGCAGGCCAGGGCAGCATCCGTGAAGAGAGAAACAGAGTCAACATTTCAGGTCGAAGACCTTTCGTCAGAATGACAAGAGCAAGAGCAGTTACACCAAACGGAGCTGTGACATTAAAATTAAAGTGGACCATAATAGTGTTGGCTCAGTGGTAGCACTCTCCTCTGAGTCAGAAGGTCGTGGGTTCAAGTCCCACTCCAGAGACTTGAGCACAGAATCTAGGCTGAGGGAGTGCTGCACTGTCGGAGGTGCCATCTTTTGGATGAGACGTTAAACCGAGGCTCTGTCTGCCCTCTCACATGGACATAAAAGATCCCATGGCAAAGAAGAGCAGGGGAGTTATCCCCGGTGTCCCAGCCAATATTTATCCCTCAATCAACATCACTAAAACAGATTATCTAGTCATTATCACACTGCTGTTTGTGGGACATTCTGTGAGCAAATTGGCTGCCGAGTTTCCTACATTACAACAGTGATTACACTTCAAACATACTTCATTGGTTGTAAAGCGCTTTGGGACGTCCTGAGGTCATGAAAGGCGCTATATAAATGCAAGTCTTCCTTTTCTTAAAATGTTGTAAAATTGCAGCATTAACTAATCTAAAATTAATTCTCCAAGACTTCCAACGGAGGTCCAGTTCATTGCCATTTTTTCCCCACAGTGACAAGATATATTATGAGAAAATATTAATTGAGAATTATAGGTTTTCCGTTGCAAGGGAAAACGGAAGTTATTTGAATAAATGAAAGCCCTTGGGGTCCAGCAAATGAAGGGTGCAGCTGAATCGGACTCTCAGGGAGGGTATAATTAGAGGAAAGGAGGGCGCTGGATGTAGGAGGTGGGCGTTCCCTCCTGACCAAAGACCAGCAATATCTTTGGCTTTTCTTTTGATATTTATGGATTATTTATCCAGTTGTGTGTTCCTGGTGGGGAGAGCTGATTGAGTTGTTGCATGTTACAGTTCCTGAATAAGTTTTTAAAAAAAAGGTCTGGGATCTTCTCTGTAGTGTTATTATTTCAAATGTGTAGAAAATCAATAAAATCTTTTTTTTAACAAATTTCCAGACTGTTTGTACTTTTTGACATCACGTGTCTCTGTTGACCAAGTTTCAATGATCTAGATCTGCTACCAGAAGAGCTGTTGTAAACTGGCCTGAGAGGACTGTGATCAGCAACCTTTCCTAAATGTAGTTCTTTCCTCAAGAGCGATTTACAAAGATGTCACAAAGGTCACAAAAAATATCTTCTGGGCCTCCTCAGGCCTCTCCCAATGGCTGGGAAGGTTTGTAGTAGTCAATGATCAGATGAACTCATCCCCAGCATGCACAGGTTCATGGGGGGTGGAGGGGCTCGTATGATTGCGCTGGTTGTGAGGCCGTTTGCGGCAATACCACAGGGAAAACAGGACCCCCCCCGCCACCCTCTCCGAAACCAGGCCCAATAAACCGTAGGTTAGTGCAGGGGCTAAAGAGGAAATACATACACATCTATTGTGATTTTTTTTTTTTTAAAGGGAGCACAGGATATTAGGGAGTGCATTTTAAAGCGGATCTGAACATTTGGTGGCCCCAGAATCCATACAACAACAAACAAATCGGTTAACTAAAAAAAGTTAATCGGCCTCACTTGCTACCGTGACGCCATAAAGCTCCTCCACCCCCATGTGGAGCTTAATTGGAACTTCCCCCCCCATTGAAATGTCAAAGCTCCTTGCCCGCTCCGCATGGAGTTTAAATGGAACTATCAACCCCCACCCTCCATATTGTGACACTAAGTCACTACCCCCCCCCCCCCTGCTTCGTGGAGCTCAAATGGAGCTTTCCCCTGCCTTATTTTGACATCATAAAGAGACAATGGGGGCGGAGTTTGTTTAACATAATGGGGAAACTCTGCCGCCATCTTGGGAAGGGCAAGGGACCCTACTACATAAAAGGCCTAGTACAGAAACAGGCCATTTGGCCCAACTGATTCATGCTGATCTATTTATGCCCCATATGAGCCTCCTCCCACTCTACGTTGAGGACTCCAAAACTAGGGGTCATAAATATAATATAGTCACTAATAAATCCAATAGGGAATTCAGGAGAAACCTTTTTACCCAAAGAGTGGTGAAAATGTGAAACTTTGTTACCACAATCATTGGTTGAGGTGAATGGCACAGATGCATTTAAGGGGAAGCTAGATAAGAATGTGGGAGAAAGGAATAGAAGGATATGTTGACAGGGTTAGATGAAGTAGGGTGGGAGGAGGCTCGCGTAAAGCATAAGCGTTGGCATAGACCAGTTGGGCCAAATGGCCAGTTTCTGTGCTGTACATTCGATGTAGTTCCATGTAAGCCCACCTGCAGTCAGAAGTAATGACTGCTGGCACTTCCGAGCAGCAACTGGGAATGCCATCTCATGAAGTGGGTCCTGGTACCTCCAGAGGCAGAAACACCAGCCTCTGCCACAAAGCCTAAACAGCCTCCAAAGTGATGCAAGGTAAAGGCACCATGAACTGACCTCACTCATCTTGAGGAATACAAAATTAATCATAAAATACATCTTAATTTATGCATTTTCTTTATTCTAATTTATTCTGATAAGCATCTGACTTTATCCTGATAAGCATCTGACAAGAACAGTAGAGTTCTATTGCTGACACAGTGGGAAAAGCAGACCTGTGTTCAGTGGGTTTAGTTTTGGAATCCTGACTGGCCAGCTGTGACACAGCTGCATTACTCATTGCATTTTCTGCAAATACTGTAAACAATGTGGAATCAATTTTTCTTAATGCCATAAAGGTACTTCATGTAAACTAAAAATATATTAATCCTCCAACTCTTTTTCACAGCCCTGAACCCGAAAAGACAGTCAAAATGTTTTGAAGTCTTTAGTGTTGCACTTCCTTTTAAAAAAAAGTTTCATTTTCGTACCAATTTTGTTTTTACTTATTTGTTTTTAAACACTGGGTTCTGAGGATCTCCTACGGGGAAGTAGAAGAATGAGAGGTGTTAATAACTCCCATGGTTAGGGGAGCAGGATGACCATCAGAACTACAGTAATAACGCAAGGTGCCTCAATGAGGTGTCACCGTGAACATTATTTCAGTTCATGTTTAATTGCTGCTCGATTGAAAAATCTGGGAGGCGGAGTAAACCACAAAATGATGGGCCAGTTACATTTTTTAAGGTTTTTCTAACCTTCTTCCGCTAGGTTATTTCACCTCTTGTATCTTCGATCACTGTCATGGGAGAGTCCCGACTCCCCAAACCTTCGACAGTGTCTGTCCTTGCCCTGAGATCTCGGTAATCGTTCAGTAATGTATTTCGAGAAATGAACAGCAAGGCTTATTCAGTAAGTGCTTTTAGCTACCGCAATTAGCCCATGCCTCCTTGAGTCCTAACTCCAGTAGAGTATCACATCAGACCGTGTTTTAGATTTATTAAACAATGAACAAGCAAATAATCAAATAGTAATATAATACAATTATATATTTACAGTGGACACTATTATCCTCAAGTGGACAAAGATAATAATATCACAACTTTAAGAACTTAGTTTACTCTTTGTAAATAACTTAAATAATAATGTTTCTTTCCCTTGAATGTTTTACCGCTGTGGGAGCCTAATTAAACTAAACTGTTTCTTGGAAATTCAAACTTAATATTTGTTTCTTTTTCAGGAGTTTCAAACTGACCAATTCCTTCGCTGACATTTTCAAAACGAATGCCTCAATTCAGACAGAATCGATCTTCAATACCTCAGAAAACAGTCACCAAGATTTCCAGGATTTTGAATATCCTGCCATTTAATTTTTTTTTTTTTTTTTTAAAAAAGGGACTGTCCGTCAGATACAAACCAAACCAATCACATGGCACTGTTTAAGTTTGAATTATTTCCATACAGTAGCAAAATACTGCGGATGCTGGAAATCTGAAACAACAACAGCACCTGTAACCAATAAAACTTGTTACATTGTATTGAAGTAAGGATTGGAGAAGGATCTGAACTGCGTTTTTAAAAAAAAACTGTTTTTGTACTGTGACTGGATTTAAAGGAATAACCATTGAATCATAACTAAATAAAAAGACTGTATTTGTGTCCCTAGATCACTATTCCAGTGAATTACCAATTGCAGCCCTGCCATTGTGGTTAGGTGCCCAGCAGAGGCCAACAGCTTTGCCCCAGTACAGCACTGTCCAAGAGCAGAGCAGAGGCCTGGGAGGAGATTACATTGGGTGGGTAGGTTGGTGTGAGGGGGAAACCAGGAGGAGGGGAACGAAATGAAAGAAAAGAAAATGAACTATGTACTCTTCTACCTCAGCTTATCGTTTTCTTCCTCGCCTCGATCTTTCTTCCTTTGCCTTCCCATTTTATTTCCTCCAGGTTTATCTCCCGCTACCGCTCGCTCAGATTTTTATATAAAAAAGCAAAAAGGGTGTGGTGTATGTACCTTTAAGAGGAACTATGTTTTTTTGAAGCCCCTGTGTACTGTAGTACCGGTAGTGACCACTCGGGTATATAAGCCTGTATAGCGTCTTGTATAGTTAGTTCACCTCCAGACTTTGTTCAGTAAACACTTGTTAAATCAACTCCTGCTTTCCGTGTCTTCATTAACACACGGATACAACAAAGTGGGGCCTAGACATCGGGGCTTAAGAGTTTCTGCTCGCTTTGTCACCGCAATCCAGATGAAATCGGCCGAAACAGTGCAAAAGATCCCGGAAACGCAGGCGGAAGTTGAACGAGTTGAACGCTGGTTTAAAAATCATCTCGCCCAAAGCCGGTGCCGCCCACAAAACTGGCTGTGCCCCCAGATCGAAATAACAAGCATGGCGAGTTTCCACTGATTACGCCCGTTTGTGACCCTTCGAGGAGGCTCGTCAAATTAAGCTGGGGTTTTTTTTTTAGGCGCACAGGCACTCGTCGGTACCTGTTCAAAGTTTTTACATGTTAAAAAATATTTAATTTACTAAGAAACTGACTAGTGTATACCAAGGAAACTAGTTCAGTGTAGTTTTTTTTTAAAGTCATTTTTGGTGATTTCAATCAGGTTACTCGTAGGATAGGCGCACCAATGTCGGTGTTCTTGCTCAGGCCAACATCCCCAGCATCGAAGCTTTGACCACGCTCGATCAGCTCCGATGGACGGGTCACATCGTCTGCATGCCCAATACGAGACTCCCAAAACAAGCGCTCTACTCGGAGCTCCGACACGGCGAGAGAGCCCCAGGTGGGCAGAGGAAACGCTTCAAGGACACCCTCAAAGCCTCCTTGAAAAAGTGTAACATCCCCACCAACTCCTGGGAATCCCTGGCCCAAGACCGCACAAAGTGGAGGAGAAGCATCCGGGAAGGCGCCGAACACCTCGATTCTCTTCGCCGGGAGCAAGCGCAAGCAGCGGAAGGAGCGCACGTCAACCCAAGCACCCCACCCACCCGCCCCTTCAACCACCGTCTGCCCCACCTGTGACAGAGACTGTAGGTCCCGCATTGGACTCGTCAGTCACCTGCGAACTCATTTTTAGTGTGGAAGCAAGTCATCCTCGGTTCCCGAGGGACTGCCTAAGAAGAAGGAATTGACACACTTATTAAAAACACGTATTTTTTGTGATAAACCCATTTTCAGCTGTATTAATAAAACTGCACCAGGTTACCACTCTTAAATACATCAATGAATATCTTCTAATGCAAAAAAAAAAATTACGTTCTATTACGCTGCCCAATTGCGTTGGTTTATGGAAAATTTTCCGTTTGTGGTTATGCAAATGCATTTTAACGGAAACTTGAACTGTAACCTAACCAGCGCAATTTCAAGCGCATTTTGCGCCCAATTTCCCATTTGGGCACAAAACGGAAACTCGACCCCCAGGTTTCACTGCCCCGAGGAGCAATGCTTTAAGCATGTATAATAACAGGGGTCACATATTGTACATGATGGGCAGGCCAATCACCCCGCAGTGACGCGCGTGTCAAAGAACCACGGTGGATACTGGTGTCTGGCATTATAGAAATGGATGTGAACAGGGAGGAGTGTTTGTCATGGTAACGGGAGCTCGGAGGTATCTGCGACTCCCAGCCAGGAGATAAATTAATTCACACAGTATCGCCAAACCATCAGGGAGGCCCCTTCATGCCTGTAAACTAACCCTTGACCTGATTATCATTATTACTATTATTATACATCCAGTGCGTCATTTCCTCTCAATTTCCTTCCTGAAGATACTGGCAGGGTGCTAGCCTGAGCTGACTATGCTGTCAGTAACAAAGAGCAATATGTGTGTAATGCAGCAAGAGCAGGGGAACCAGGAGTGTCTGATCATGACTGATAAGCTGTGAGTTCTGACTTCTGAATCAATGTACAAAATCACGGGATTGTTCCGACAAAGCATGCACTGCAGCCCAGTTGATCTCATGCTTCCAGAATATCAGCTCTGCCACATCTCCCCATTACTGCATTTAGCTGTTTCTTAAATAGGTGTAGTGTCCTGGCTTCTATCACCTTTCCAGGACACTGGCTCTAGCTATTGATCAGCTTCTGTGTGAGGAGTAATTTCCTGACATCTTCCTAAATTTGCTTTTCACAACCTGGGTCTTGTGTCCTCCTGCCCTGGTGTATTGTTTCAGGTTTACGTTCTCTATCCGGTTATCTTCTATACCTCGATAAGGTGCTCTCTGGGATGTCTTGTGTTTGAGACTCAAGTGTCCTAGTTTATCATAGCTCTTCTCTCCGATATCGGAGGATCAACTTCATTGCTCTGTTCTGCACTGCCTCTGAAGCTGGGTGGTCTCCTGAGTCTCGACACCTGAACTGCAATACTCCTGTTGCATTGCTTCGAACAACATTTTACAACAGTTCAGAATGGGACATTATCCCACACTATGCACACTGCTGGGCTTAGCACCCAATAATATAGGTTCCCTGCATCCAAAGCACATGAACACCTTGCGCACCAAGCAGCTCCTTAACGGCCCTTTTATTTTGATATTATCAGGAATGTCAACCGACGCTGGAAACTATGAGGATAAAAGTTACTTATTTAATGTAGTCCTCTAATTTTAGGAAGGGTCAAAAATTAGCAGCTGGCGCTATTGTCATGCCTCATGTCATGGGGCCAGGATTTAAATTCATCCAAACTTCATGGTGTAAAAATCTCATCTCTCTGCTGGTTGCAAACGTTCTCAGTAAAATAATGTGGGGCAGTCTGAGTTCCTGGCAGGCACAAGTCTACATTGCAACGCTGCCCAGAATTTGGCATCTCACTCATAGCTACAGTTGCTGTAGAAAATGTCATGCCGGTGCAATAATGGGGTGCTTCTTAACAGTTGAGGTTAAAATTAGATGTTTGCCGGAGTGAAGGATACTCACTCGCTGCTCAAGCATAGCGCAGGTGAGATGCAGCTTTAAGATGCAAACAGCTGCAATAGTGAGAAACAAGGACACCATAAAGTAATAAATCAATGGGACAACATGTAGCTACTTGATTAAACTGCCTGCTTGATGTTGACAGTGCTTGGGAAAATGGGAAAAATCCTATTCTCCAGCACTGGAATCATTCAACTTGATGGTCAATTTAAAAGAAACTACAAGTAGAAGTATCAATTTATGGCTTGTAGCAAATTGCCTTCTCGTGAGTGTGTAAAAAAGGAAGCCAGCTTTTAATTAATTAATTAATTAACAATACACTGAACATCCAGTCTGATTATTAAACCTTGGAGCTCTTAGTCGTGCGTGTGTGTGCATGTATGCATGTGTATGCGTATGTGCAGGTTCCACACTGTGAGGGTAACTTTCACCATCACCGCTTGAGCAGGCCACCTGCCCATTCTAAAACTCGTCCAATAACAGACAGACACTCTGCTCCGCTAGCTTACCACCCTACTAGTGAAGGTGAAAATGACTCCCTTTGACTTTGGGATTAATGCAGGGTTGGTCCATTATGCAGGAAGAAATTTGAATCTACTCAGATATGGAATTAGAAAACGCTGGAAACACTCAGCAGCTCAGATAGCATCTGTGGAGAGAATAGACAAGAACTGAGAAAGGGTCCGTAACTGAAACATCTGGTCTGTTCCCTCCACAGATATTGCCTGAGCTGCTAAGTACTTCAAGCATCTGCAGTACTTTGCTTTATGTTCACACATACAGGAATGTTTTGCAATCCACTTGCTGCTCATTCAGGCTGAACTCAAGGGTGCACAACCCTGTCTGAGCTTATGCTGAGCTTCAAACCTCGTATCCTACCCATCGGTGAGACCAAGGGGGGAATTTTTCAGGGGGGTCAGTGGGCGCATTTGGTGGCACAAAATTTTTTTGGACAGCAGGTAGGGAACCCGCTGTCAATCCGCCACCACACTAGTCTCCCAGATGTCAGCTCTGTCATCACTGAACAGACCCGACACCAAGCGGCGGGGGAAGCAATTTAGATGATTAAGAGGTTGTTAACAGGCACTTAAAAATTATTTTAAGCTCACCTTTCGATTTTAAGAGTTCGCCCACGTCAGGTAAGCAGGTCAGGAGTTGTGTCAGCATGGAATGATTTCTTAACTTGACGGCTGCAAATGTTCTATAAAAGCTCCCATTTCATAGCTGTTCACTTTCCAAGGTTAGAAGCTGTTGCTTACTGCATTTGTAAGACAGATTGAGATTTTATGCAGCTTGCAAGTGTTTGGAGCAAACTCTCTATCCAGTGTCACCTCATTAGAACAACCTCTCTCACCATTGACAGATCGCTTCTGTCATCTCAACCTCACCTGCCATCTATTCCATCAGCATTGGTGCCCTTGAATGTATCTCACCTTGGTCCTCAGAATCCCACCACGATCAGCCCCAACACCAGCAGCATCAAGCACACCAACAGCACCAACAACAATACCAACCTTCTCCGCAATCACCTGATACTGCACAGGACAGAGGGCATCAGCACCCGAGCACATTGCTGCCCAGGACGCCAGGGATAACCTCACCATGGCCAGATTTACTTCACTTGACGCTGTACACCCTGGTTGCCTCATGATGTGCCAGGTTGGCACCATCCCACACCAACACCATAAAGCATCCCTACAATGACCAAGCCATTCCTTTCACACTCATCACCATTGTGGGGGGTACCGTTATGTCTCACCATTCACTGCAACTCACTAAACCACTTCCAAAGGTGCACACAAATCTGTCCAAGAACACAAAGGCCGTGATTTCGCCGATTGAGGCTGGTCCAGGGTGGCTGGGGTCGGTGTCGTGATCCCAGCCCACTCTTTACTGCAGCCCACACTCGCCAAGCAATTATTCATTGATTGGGCTTGTTAAGCCAGCCCTGCAAGGTTCCCGGCCAATTAATAGGAAATGGGTCTGGTGACGTCGTTTGATGATGCATTATCAGCCGGTTTCCTGAAAGGGGCCATGTCCAAATTGATCTTGACAGTTCTGCTGTCAGTGTTCTACAGCACTGAGGTGTGTATCCTGCTGTGCCACTCATCACATCATCCCCATCACTCTGCCTTCCCTAATACACTGGAGATTTGGTTAATAACATTGCCAGGAATTGTATTTCATTTACAATAACAGCAACATTTGGGACAGTGACTAGAGCTCAACCTTACAACATAGTTAATTAATCTTTTGAATATAATTGCAAGCTACTTCTGCCAACTTAACGCATTCATTGTAAGATAAGAGGAAAGCACAGCCCTCGACAGCCTTTAGTTAGATACATTTTAAATGCGAGAACAGGGAAAATAATTTTTCTTTGGCTAACAGAACTGTGTTCTGTGAATGAAATGTCCTCATATTTTTTTTATCTCCACCCTCCACATGTAATAATCACTACCCCATAATTATAAAAGGGTCATCCATAACTGCCATCTTCTCACCACTGAACAAACAGGATGCTTTTTATGCCCCTTACTCCTCCACAAAGGACATGGTCAAATAATGAACAAATAAGGACAGGAACCCCACCCAAAGTGCTCTTGTACCATTAACAACATAGGAATAGGAGTAGGCCAATTAGTCCCTCAAGCCTGTTCCGCCATTCAATGAAATCATGGCTGATCTGTGACCCGCCTTTGCCTCATATCCCTTAATACCTTCGGTTAACAAAAACCTATCAACCTCAGATTTAAAATTAACAATTGACCTATTGCAGAAGAGAGTTCCAAACTTCTACCACCCTTTGCGTGTAGAAGTATTTCTTAACTTCACTCCTGAAAGGCCTGGCTCGAATTTTTAGACTATGCCCTCCTTAGTCCTAGATTCCCCAAGCAGCAGAAATAGTTTCTCTCCATCTACCCTATCAGTTCCCCTTAATATCTTGAAAACTTTGATCAAATCACCCCTTAACCTTCTAAATTCCAGGGAATACAACCAAAGTTCCCTCTAATTTTTTTCCCCCTGCGCGGGCCCTTTAAGTTTGCTGCACGGCCGCACATGCCCATTATCTCTTCCAGTGGCAGCGGCTGGTGAGCAGCCTGCGGGGACCTCACGATTGGTGTGTGGTCACGTGGGACCATTGAATACAACCCTAGTTTGTGTAATCCCTCCTCATAATTTAAGCCTTGGAGTCCAGGTATCATTCTGGTAAACCCACGCTGCACTCCCTCCAAGGCCAATACATCCTTCCTAAGGTGTGGTGCCCAGAACTGCTCACAGTGCTCCCAGGTGTGGTTTCACCAGGTCTTTGTATAGCTGTAGCATAACTTCTACCCCCTCGTATTCTAATCCTCTAGATATAAAGGCCAGCATTCCATTAGCCTTTTTGATTATTTTCTGTAACTGTCCAAGACATTTTAATGATCTATGTACATGGACCCCCAAGTCTCTTTGGACCGCCACTGTTCCTAGCTTTTCACCATTTAGAAAGTACTCTGATCTATCCTTTTTAGGTCCAAAGTGGATGACCTCACATTTCCTACACTGAAATTCATTTGCCACAGTTTTGCCCATTCGCTTAATCTATTAAGATCTCGTTGTAATTTTATGCTTCCATCTACAATGCTTACAATGTGTCATCGGCAAACTTGGATATGTGGCTTTCTATCCCATCATCTAAGTCGTTAATAAATACGGTGAATAGTTGAGGCCCCAACACAGATCCTTGCAGGACACCACTAGTCATATCCTGCCAATTAGAGTACCTGCCCATTATCCCCACTCTCTGTCTCCTGCTGCTCAGCCAATTTCCTAACCAGGTCAATAATTTGCCTTCAATTCCATGAGTTTCAACTTTAGCTAATAGTCTCTTATGATGGACTTTATCAAATGCCTTCTGGAAGTCCATATAAATAACATCTATAGACATCAAAAAATGACCTACCCTTTACAAATCCATGCTAACTCTCTCTGATCAGGTGAAAATTTTCACGGTGTTCAGTCACCCTATCCTTAATTATAGTCTCTAGTAATTTCATGACAACAGATGTTAGGTTAACTGGTCTATAATTCCCTGGTTTCCCTCTCTCACCTTTCTTCAATAGCGGAGTGACATGTGCAATTTTCCAATCTAAAGGAACGGTTCCCGAATCGAGAGAACTTTGGAAGATTATAGTAAGGGCATCTGAAATGTTCTCACCTCTTCCTTTAAAACCCTGGGCTGGAAACCATCTGGTCCTGGGGATTTGTCGCTCTTTAGTGCCATTATTTTCTTCATTACTGTTATTTTGCTTACATTAATTTTGGTGAGTCCCATCCTTGATTCAATATTAGTTTCCTTGGGATATCCGGCATGCTATCCTCTTCTACTATAAATACTGATGCAATGTAATTATTCAACATGTCTGCCATTTCCTTATTTTCATTTACAATATCACCATTATCAGTTTTCAAGGGGCCCACACTGCTACTGACCACCCTCTTTTTCCTAATATAATTGTAAAACGTTTTGTGTTGATTTTGATATCCCTCCCAAGTTTCTTTTCATACTCTCTTTTTGTAGTTCTTACTATCTGTTTTGTTGTAGGAACGTGGGTTCCTAACTAAAAGACTGAGTTCTACTCAGGCGATCAAACAAAACGAACTTTAATGAAACAAACAGGTTTTAACAAGAAACTGCAGGATAACATCGAATGTAGGTCTGCTCTCTTTGGAGGCTCCACGAGGACTGCCCCTGCAGTCCCGTGGCTGACGTCATGACATCATCACGTTCTCCCGCCAGTGGGGAATCACGTGATGAACGACGTGACGTCATCACGTTTTAGCTGCGCTGTTAAAGTAACCACGCTCTGTACAGTTAAACAGCATAAATAAAGATACAGACTCAGGCTGTAGCTAACATGTTGTTAAAGGAATTCTATACAAACGATCTGAGTCCTTTGGTGGCTCCGCCACATTGTCACCTTTTGTCATCCATAGCTGGGTTTTTTGGGCAAGTAGAGTTATTGCCCCCTAGGGGTATAAGCTGGTTCTGCATCACATTAAATTCTTTTTTGAACACTCCCACTGATCTTTTGTCATTTTACCCATTAGTAGATTTGCCCAGTTTACTGTGGACAGTCTCTGTCTCATCACGTTGAAGTCAGCCTTACCTAAATCTAAAATCTTAGTAGCTGTTTCATGTTTCTCCCTTTCAAACGTTACACTAAAAACGATCATATTATGATCGCTATTAGATAAATGTTCACGCACCATTAGGCTGTTAACTAAATCTGGCTCATTACTCGTTACTAAATCTAATATGGCCTGCTTCCTTGTTGATTCTAGGACATATTGTTGCAGAAAACTATCCTGAACACACGCAAGAAATTCACTACCTTTCTGACAGGAGCTAGTCTGCTTATCCCAATCTTTATGAAAGCTAAACTCTCCCATTAAAACCACTCTGCCTTTGCTACATGCTTGCCTAATCTCTGCATTTGCCTCGATTACTACACCATTACCTCTAGTGTCCCCCAAGGATCTATCCTTAGCCCCCTCTTATATCTCATCGACATGCTGCCCCTTGGTAACCTCATCCGACGACACAGCGTCAGTTTTCACATGTACGCTGATGATACCCAGCTCTACCTCTCCGCCACCTCTCTCGAATCCTCCACTGTCTCTATATTGCTTGTCCGACATCCAGCACCGAATAAGCAGGCATTTCCTCCAATTAAATAGCGGGAAGATTTTTTAATCGTCGAGCAGTTGTAAAACAGGAGACAGATCAGGAAAGGGCGGTTCCCTGAAAATAAACACCAGCTGTGTTCCTGAGTTATGCAGCCAGCATTCATTTAGCTCCCATAATCTATTATCAATTTCTAACATGTCTCATCTATATCTACACTTTTCACATAGGGAAAGCCTATAAGAGCTGAACCCCTCAGCTCTTTTGTGTCCACTCCTATAGCTTTTCCTGCCATGGAACAATGTGCTCCGTGGTCATCAGTAAAAATCTTCTATACAAAGCGGCCAAGAAAATAAATACAATGAATCTGATAAACAAGGAAGAATCCTATTAGGCCAATGAGATGGTTTTTCAGCTTCACTTTATGGATGAATGATACAAATTCTCTTGCTGGCATTATAATGAAGTGTTGGCTTAACTGTTTCATTACAGTAAAGGTGCTATATAAATGCAAGTTGTTGTTACGTCCAGTTTTACATAGTCTTGACTAACAACTAGGGTCCCAATTTTTGCTGTTTACGCCTGCCATAGCAATGAATTCGTTTCTATTCTATCTAGTAGCAAACTACAATCTTAAGATAGGCACTGGTTAGGTAATGAGAGGTTGGGCACACAGATCGATTGGGGAAGCTGAACCTGACACACAGTGCAAAAGTTGCAACATTAGAATCAGAGAGTTTTACAGCACAGAAGGATGCCATTCGGCCCATTGTGCTTTCGTCTGTGCCTGCTCTCTGAAAATACTATCCACTTAATTCCATTCCCCTGCCCTATCCTCACCCCCTTCTAAACTTTTCTTTATCCATTTCCATTTTAAATACTGTAACAGTCGTTTAGAAAATCCTTCCTGTTCATACGCACCCCACTACAACAACATGACTTATGTCTGTGTCGCATTTTGATCATTCTTTTCTTCAAGGAAGGTATGATGGGGCTGAGTTACATTTAACAGTTGTGTCTTAAAATAAAATTAATCCACTAGTTTAATAACAATGCCTCAGCCTGCGGGCAGTGCACGTGTATAGAAACCGGGCGGGTTACTTTCTGGATATTCATCAAAGCAGACTGTCTGATTTCAAGCACATATTCAATATCTGCAGGCTGTGGAAATATACCATGTGGGAATTGGAAATCATACAATGGATCCAGCTCTCTAAGGTACAGAATGTTAGAGTCCCAGTGTGTTGTGCCTCAGTGTTCATCACCCAAATTTACATTATTTTAAGTGGATTCATTTTTGGGTCCCTTGGGCATAGAGTGAAAGTTAGAATTTGACAAATGGGTGCAAGTCTATTTCCCCCTGATATTGTGTCCATTTACTAGCGTGAGGCTAAAGAGGAAAAAGCAGGGCCTCCATGGCCTTGCCCCTCCCTATCTCTGTAACTTCCTTCAGCCCTATAAACCACCGAGAGCTCCGTGCTCCTCCAAGTCTGGCCTCCTGCGCATCCCCGATTTTAATCGCTCCACAATTGGCGGCCGTGCCTTCAGCTGCCTGAACCCTAAGCCCTGGAATTCCCTCCCTACACCTCACCACCTCCCTACCCTCCTTTAGCACTCTCCGTAAAACCTACCTCTTTGACCAAGCTTTTGGTCACCTGTCCTAATATATCTTTATGTCCTAATTTATCTTTATGTGGCTAGGTGTCAAATTATGCGTGATAGCACTCCTGTGAAGCACACTGGGACAATTTACTATATTAAAAGTGCTATATAAATGCAAGTTGTCTCACCTTCTTCTAGTAATATTAAGAAGATATCCAATGTCACAACATCACAACATTTCCACTGGTTCGGCCCGGCTAACTCAGTCGGTAGAGCGTGAGACTTTTAATTTCAGGGTCGTGGGTTCGAGCCCCACTTTGAGCAAATGTTTTTTAGCTCTGATGATGTAGAATCTGTATGGGTAGAACTGAAAAATACCAAGGGGCAGAAAACGTTAGTGGGAGTGGTATATAAACCTCCAAACAGTAATGCGGAGGTCGGGGATGGCATTAAATGGGAAATTAGAGAAGCGTGCAATAAGGGCACAGCAGTTATCATGTGTGACTTTAATCTACATATAGATTGGGCTAACCAAATTAGTAACAATACTGTGGAGGAGGAATTCCTGGAGTGTATACGGGATGGTTTCCTGGACCAATATGTCGAGGAACCAACTACAGATCAGGCCATCTTAGACTGGGTATTATGTAATGAGAAAGGATTCATTAGCAATCTTGTGCGAGGCCCCTTGGGTCAGAGCGATCATAATATGATAGAATTCTTCATTAAGATGGAGAGTGAAATAGTTGACTCAGAGACTAGGGTCCTGAATTTAAATAAAGGGGACTACGATGGTATGAGGTGCAAGTTGGGTAGGATTGATTGGGGAATGTTACTTAAAGGGTTGACGGTGGATGGGCAATGGCAAACATTCAAAGACCGCATGGATGAACTACAGAATTTGTTCATCCCAAATTGGCATAAAAATAAAACAAAAAAGGTGACTCAACCGTGGCTAACAAGGGAAATTAGGGATAGCATAAGATCCAAGGAGACGACATATAAATTGGCCAGAAAAAGCAGTAAACCTGAGGATTGGGAGCAGTTTAGGATTCAACAAAGGAGGACAAAGGGATTAATTAAGAGGGTGAAAATAGAATATGAGAGTAAGCTTGCAGGGAACATAAAAACTGACTGTAAAAGCTTTTATAGATATGTGAAGAGAAAAAGATTGGTGAAGTCAAGCGTAGGTCCCTTGCAGTCAAAATCAGGGGAATTTATAATGGGGAACAAAGAAATGGCAGACCAATTAAATACATCTTTGGGAGGTTATTTGTGTCCTCCTTTGTGAAGACAGAATCAGTATTTGTAGGGAAATGGTGTTAGGGAAATTGATGGGATTGAGGGCCGACAAATCCCCAGGGCCTGATAATCTACATCCTAGGGTACTTAAGGAAGTGGCCCTAGAAATAGTAGATGCATTGCGGGTCATCTTCCAAAATTCGATAGACTCTGGAACAGTACCCATGGATTGGCGGGTAGCTAATGTTACCCCACTGTTCAAAAAGGGTGGTAGAGAGAAAACGGGGAATTACAGACCGGTAAGCCTGACATCGGTAGTGGGGAAAATGCTAGAGTCCATTATAAAGGATGTAATAGCAGAGCACTTGGAAAAAAGTGACCAGATCGGACCAAGTCAATATGGATTTACAAAAGGTAAATCGTGCTTGACTAATCTACTGGAATTTTTTGAGGATGTAACTGGTAAAATAGATAAGGGAGAACCAGTGGATGTGGTGTATTTAGATTTTCAAAAGGCTTTCGATAAGGTCCCGCATAAGAGATTAGCGCGTAAAATTAAGGCACATGGGATTGGGGGCAAGGTATTGACTTGGATAGAGAACTGGTTGGCAGACAGAAAGCAAAGAGTTGGAATAAATGGCTCTTTTTCCGAGTGGCAGGCAGTGAAAAGTGGGGTACCGCAGGGATCGGTCCTTGGACCCCAGCTATTCACAATATATATTAATGATCTGGATGAGGGAACTAGATGTAATATCTCCAAGTTTGCAGATGACACAAAGCTGGGTGGGCGTGTGTGCTGTGAGGAGGATACCAATAAACTCCAGTATGATCTGGACAGGTTGGGTGATTGGGCAGAAGCATGGCAGATGCAATATAACGTGGATAAATGCGAGGTTATCCACTTTGGTGTCAAAAACAAGAAGGCAGATTAATTATCTGAATGGCAATAGATTGGGAGAAGGGGAAGTGCAACGAGACCTGGGCGTCCTTGTGCACCAGTCACTGAAAGTAAGCATGCAGGTGCAGCAGGTGGTTAAGAAGGCAAATGGTATGTTGGCCTTCATAGCGAGAGGGTTTGAGTACAGGAACAAGGATGTCTTGCTGCAGTTGTACAGGGCCTTGGTGAGACCACATCTGGAGTACTGTGTGCAGTTTTGGTCGCCTTATCTGAGGAAGGATGTTCTTGCCATGGAAGGAGTGCAGCGAAGATTCACCAGGCTGACACCTGGGATGGCAGGAATGACGTATGAGGAGAGATTGGGTCGATTGGGCTTGTACTCACTGGAGTTTAGAAGAATGAGAGGGGATCTCATCGAAACTTATAAAATTCTAACAGGACTAGACAGACTAGATGCTGGAAGGATGTTCCCGATGGTCGGGGAGTCCAGAACCAGGGGTCACAGTCTAAGGATAAAGGGTAAGCCATTTAGGACAGAGATGAGGAGGAATTTCTTCACCCAGAGAGTGGTGAACCTGTGGAATTCTCTGTCACAGAAGGCAGTGGAGGCCAATTCATTAAATATATTCAAGAAGGAGTTGGATATATTTCTTAAGGCTAAAGGGATCAAGGGATATGGAGAGAAGACAGGAACAGGGTACTGAATTTGGATGATCAGCCATGATCTCATTGAATGGTGGAGCAGGCTCGAGGGGCCGAATGGCCTACTACTGCTCCTATCTTCTATGTTTCTATGATGTCCAGCACTTTATAAAACTCCACTAATATATAGTAGCCACTGAGATTCAGGTTACAAATTCAAACCCATAAGTTTTCAAGGAAGGCTCCCTGGTCTCTAGGGAATCTGTGAGATCAACAGGTTTTTTTATATCCAATTTCAGACTTCTGTTTTTGTGTTTGCTGACTTATTAGCATATAAGCGTATGCTGATGAAAGCATTGGGCCGTATTTTGCGACGCCTGCGGGTGCGTACGAGGTGGATACGCGCCCGTAGGGGCCGCGCAATTTCCGGGTTTGGGCCTGCGAAGCACATGCGCGAAAACCTAGCACTTGCGATGTGTCAAGAACAGATCCTCCGCATTCCCGGGAGATGGGCCTCTGTGGGTGGAGAGTTGCGCTATTTGCACAACTTCCGCCCGCTGAATGCCTGTCAAATTCTTAAGTATAAAAGTTTTTAAAAATAGAATAAAATGTTATCACTCTTTATAAATTAAAAATACTCTAGCCCCGTAAAAACATTTTTTTTTCCAAAAATTAAACTTTTGATTAAAATTAAATGGCATTTTAATTAATTTTAAATATGTAATTAAATTTTTATTTTATTTCATGCATTGGTGTATTTTTTAAGTGATCCCCATTCATACTTATTGGAGTTCCATACGTACGGAATCCCCTTAAGTATGAATGGGGATCCCCTTCTTTTATTGGTTGGGCAGGCCCACGTGATCCCAGGGGCACCTACGAACCGCCTGCGTCCCTGGGATACGGGGACCTCTGCCCGCGCGGACCCAGAGAGTGCTAGGATCGCAAGCCTCCATATCTCCCGGGCCACCAGGTACATTCGTAGATTTTTTGCAGGTCGGAGGGACCCGCCCGCGGGAAGCCTCCAATCGCAAGTTGGCCCGATGTTTTCCTTCGGGTAACTAAAACTGTCTTTGAGTTAAAACATGGGGTTCCCGAGAGAGAGTCATTGGGCTTGAATTTCCAAGCCCCGTGGAGGCAAGTTTGAAGGCGGGTGGTGGGAAAATTGCAGAATTGAGGGGCAGGAACCCATCCCGCCCCCAACCCGCCTCCGTGCCAATGTCCCAGGAGGCGGGTATTCGACCTCACAGAAACAGAAATCACAGAAACCCCACAGTGTAGATAGAGGCCATTTCGGCCCATCGAGCCTGCACCGACACATATCCCACCCGATCCCCGTAACCCCTACACCAACACATATCCCACCCTATCCCCGTAACCCCACGTATTTAATCCCCCTAACACTAAGGGTCAATTTATCATAGCCAATCAACCTAACCCGCACATCTTTGGACTGTGGGAGGAAACTGGAGCACCCGGAGAAAACCCACGCAAACACGGGGAGAATGTGCAAACTCCACACAGACAGTCGCCCGAGGCTGTCAAACACTGACAGTCTGACTTCTAACCCGAGTCCTTCTACGCAGACTCAGTTAGAATTCTCACCAGCACTGAAAGCTGAAGGCTGTCACTTTTGACAGATAGCAGCCATTCTGCTTTCAGTGCCGGCTGAGTGATGGACTCCCGACGCCTAGAGGAAGAAAGGCTGTTAAGGTAAGTACAGGTAATTTAAACTTCTTTACACACTTTAGACACATCAAACACACTTACCTTTGCCGGGCAGCACGGTGGCATAGTGGTTAGCACTGTTGCCTCACAGCGCCAGGGACCCGGGTTCGAATCCGGCCTCGGGTGACTGTCTGTGTGGAGTTTGCACATTCTCCCCGTGTTTGCGTGGGTTTCCTCCGGGTGCTCCGGTTTCCTCCCACAGTCCAAAGATGTGCGGGTTAGGATGATTGGCTATGATAAATTGACCCTTAGTGTTAGGGGGATTAAATACACGGGGATAGGGTGGGATATGTGTTGGTGTAGGGGTTACGGGGATCGGGTGGGATATGTGTCGGTGCAGGCTCGATGGGCCGAAATGGCCTCTATCTGCACTGTGGGGTTTCTGTGATTCTGTGATTCATGCACCCATCACTCACCTGAACACCGACATCGCGACCCCTCCAAGTCCTTCAACCCGATGGCCCGCCTGCTCTAACCTGGCGTGGTTTGGAGCAGTCGGGAATCCCACATGACACCCCTCAAAATAGGGATTAGGCTAAAAACTGCCTGTTAACTACCTGTTAACAGGCAGTTAATTGGCACCAATCCCTTCCCGCCTCGGGTTGGCGGGTCCCAGTGCGGGGTGGGTACCCGCCTCCTTTGAAACTTACGTGGCGGGTTTTGGGCGGGATGGTGTCGGGACCCCTGAATTCGGGATTTTTGCCCCCCGCACGCCTAAAAGCCCGCCTCACGGCACACTGATAATCTAGCCCAAAATGTCAATCGCTGACATCACCAGTAACCAGGTGTCCCTTAATTGGCCTGCTGAGCCCGCTGGGCACAAGGTCAATCAAGGGAAAATAGCGTTGGTTGGCCACTAGTCGATGGCGGCGGGACTACAACCCAAAAAGTGGGAGTCCCGCCTCCATCACGTCCCCATTGGCAAAATCCAGCCCACTATCTGTGGAGATCCTGGAATGTGTTATGATTTGCAGGGGCTTCCCCACTACTGAAGAAGACACGGTTGGTCATACAATTATTTAAAACCAAAGACAATAGGATTAGAGAAAAGTGCAAATCTATTTTAAACAAAAAGCTGGTAAAAGTTTTGAAAAGCTTCATAGCCAGACTTTAAACTAAGACCTAGTGCGGGGGGACATACTTGAGAGTTTGTTACACAAATTAATGCCAAGCATAGTGAGCATGATCTTTTGTATTGGATATTTTCCCAACATTAAAGTACAGAAAGAAAGAATTCAAATGTTTTACAACCTCAGGACATCCCAAAGCAATTCAAAGCCAACAAAGTACTTTTGAAATGAGGTCACTGTTGTTATGTAGGGAAAAACAGCAGTCAGTCAATTTGTGCACTGCAAGGTCCCAAGAACAGCAGAAATACTTGACCAGATAGTCTGTTTTAGAAGTGTTGCTTGAGAAATGTTGGCCAGAACAACAGGAGAATTCCCCTGTTCATCTTTGAATAGTGCCATGAGACCTTTTACATCCTCCCGAGAGGGTAGACGGGGCCGCGGTTTTTAACGTCTCATCCAAAAGACGACACCTGCAGCAGTACAGCACTCCTTCAGTACCTCACTGAGACATCAGCTAGATCATGTGCTCAAGTTTCCGGAGCTTGAAGCCACAACCTTCTGACCCAGAGGCAATTATATAAACAAAAGTTTCACTCCTTATTCTATTTAGAATTAAAAGGACAGACCTTATAATAGTTCCACTGGTTCCAACTGATGATTGAAATGGTTGGCTTGTGGTACAATTGGAATTCCAAGCTGTTGGTTCTGAAGAATACTTTGCAGCAGCTTTACTCAAGTAGTGCAGATATGTCCCCAGGGACGGCAGAGTAGAATTCCTTGTAAATGCCTTTAGTTGTTTCTGTGTAAAAATTGATTTTTTTCCCGGCTTTGCAGGCAGATACATCTTCAATAAAGATGTAATATTGCTTGTTTGGGTTGTGCCATTCACCTTTGAAAAAACTCTAGTAAGATTTAGAGCAATGTCCATTGGAGTAGAACGTTGTTTAGGAAGAGGTGTGTCCAAGGATGGAGAACCTACAGCTACAGGTGTTACTAAGGTTGGGAAAGTGTTCATTGTAGATGTTGTTGGAGTTGGAAAGGGTCTCACTGTAGGCATTACTGGAGATGGAAAGGGTCTCACTGTAGGCATTGCTGGAGGTGGAAAGGGTCTCACTGTAGGCATTGCTGGAGGTGGAAAGGGTGTCACTGTAGGCATTGCTGGAGGTGGAAAGGGTGTCACTGTAGGCATTGCTGGAGGTGGAAAGTATCTCACTGTAGGCATTCCTTGAGATGAAAAGGGTCTTACTGTAGACATTACTGGAGATGAAAAGCGTCTCACTGTAGACATTGCTGGAGATGGAAAGGGTCTCACCGTAGACATTACTGGAGATGGAAAGGGTCTCACTGTCAACATTCCTGGAGATGGAAAGGGTCTCACTGTCGACATTACTGGAGGGGGACAGGGTCTCACTGTAGACATTACTGGAGGTGGAAAGGGTCTCACTGTAGACTTTGTTGGAGATGGAAAGGGTCTCACTGTCAACATTCCTCGAGATGGAAAGGGTCTCACTGTCAACATTCCTCGAGATGGAATGGTTCTCATTGCAGCCAATGCTGGAGGTGGACAGGGTCTCACTGTAGACATTACTGGAGGTGGAAAGGGTCTCACTGTAGACTTTGTTGGAGATGGAAAGGGTCTCACTGTCAACATTCCTCGAGATGGAAAGGGTCTCACTGTCAACATTCCTCGAGATGGAAAGGTTCTCATTGCAGCCAATGCTGGAGGTGGACAGGGTCTCACTGTAGACATTACTGGAGATGGAAAGGGTCTCACTGGAGACATTACTGGAGATGGACAGGGTCTCACTGTCGACTTTGCTGGAGATGGACAGGGTCTCACTGCAGCCGATGCTGGAGATGGAAAGGGTCTCACTGTTGACATTCCTCGAGATGGAAAGGGTCTCACTGCAGCCGATGCTGGAGATGGAAAGGGTCTCACTGTCGACATTCCTCGAGATGGAAAGGGTCTCACTGTAGCCAATACTGGGGATGGAAAGGGTCTCACTGTAGATGTTACTGGAGATGGAAAGGGTCTCACTGTAGATGTTACTGGAGATGGAAAGGGTCTCACTGTAGATGTTACGGGTGATGGAAAGGGTCTCACTGTAGATGTTACTGGAGATGGAAAGGGTCTCACTGTAGCCAATGCTGGAGATGGAAAGGGTCTCACTGTAGATGTTACTGGAGATGGAAAGGGTCTCACTGTAGATGTTACTGGAGATGGAAAGGGTCTCACTGTAGATGTTACTGGTGATGGAAAGGGTCTCACTGTAGATGTTACTGGAGATGGAAAGGGTCTCACTGTAGATGTTACTGGAGATGGAAAGGGTCTCACTGTAGATGTTACTGGAGATGGAAAGGGTCTCACTGTAGATGTTACTGGAGATGGAAAGGGTCTCACTGTAGATGTTACTGGAGATGGAAAGGGTCTCACTGTAGATGTTACTGGAGATGGAAAGGGTCTCACTGTAGATGTTACTGGAGATGGAAAGTGTCTCACTGTAGATGTTACTGGAGATGGAAAGTGTCTCACTGTAGCCAATGCTGGAGATGGAAAGGGTCTCACTGGAGATGGAAAGTGTCTCACTGTAGATGTTACTGGAGATGGAAAGGGTCTCACTGTAGCCAATGCTGGAGATGGAAAGGGTCTCACTGTAGATGTTACTGGAATATCTAAAGTTACAAATACTGCTGGAACTGGAGACTGTAAGCCAATCGATGTTGTTACAGACAGTGGCTCCATTGTTTTTGAGGAAGGAGAATGGGAATAATGTAGACGGTTAGGTTTTATTGAACCTGAATTAGATGCAATAGTTGACAAAATGTCTGAATGTAAGGTGATGGTACGTTCCTTGTGTGCTGAGGGTGTGGGAGCAGAGACGTATGGCGATGCTGTGGAAAATTCATCCGTCAGATGATCTGGCCCTGGAGTTAAAACATGGAATTTCATTAAAACAGACATCTGTATTCACAGAATCACAGAATCACAGAATCTACAGTGCAGATAGAGGCCATTTCGGCCCATCGAGCCTGCACCGACACATATCCCACCCTATCCCTGTAACCCCATGTATTTAATCCCCTAACACTAAGGGTCAATTTATCATAGCCAAATCAACCTAACCTGCACATCTTTGGACTGTGGGAGGAAACCGGAGCACCCGGAGGAAACCCACGCAGACACAGGGAGGATGTGCAAACTCCACACAGACAGTCGCCCGAGGCCAGATTTGAACCCGGGTCCCTGGCGCTGTGAGGCAACAGTGCTAACCCTATTCTTGGGTAGGATGAGCAGAATGTCATTACATCCTTCTAAAGCAGATTATTACAGAGAGCAAGCATATAGTGACCCAGGAAGTGGCTCATTATGACACTTACAAATAATCTGAAAATCATTTGAAGGCTCGTTTATAAAATTTTGCACCTTAGATTTTTCAGTACATACTTGCCCCATAAATTTATTTCAGGATAACACAACCAAAATCTGTCCAGGGTTAACAAGGACTGATATCTTGTTAAAGTGCTGCCGCAAAGGATTCAAGTTGACTGGCTCTGGGCTGCATCGTTCGATTGCAGTAATACAATGCGTCTCAGTGCAGTCTCTCCGTTTTATAACTGCAAATTCCATGATCTTCAGTAACTAGTACCTAGAAATGTAAAACCTGAAAGGCACCGAAACACAGTGCAGCATGAAACTAAGAAACCTGCCTATTGAATAAACATTATGGGCTGGATTTTCATTGAGGAGGCGGGTAGGAGGCGGGACTACAACTTTCGGGGTTGTAATCCCGCCTTCATCGAGTTGTAGCCAACCCACGCGATTTTGACTTGATTGACCTTGTTGAGCCCGCCCAGCGGGCTCAGCAGGCTAATTAAGGACCACCCGGCAACAGGTGATGTCACAGATTGATATTTCATCTGTCAAGTGCTTTTGACAGATGAAATATCACCGTTTCACAGCTGTTTGAAGCTGTCAAACACTGACAATCTTACTCCAAGTTAATTCCTTCCTCTCAGGATGATTTAGAGATCTCTCCGGAACAGAAAGCTGAATGCTGCAATTTTTGACAAATCGCAGCCATTCCGCTTTCTGTGCCGGTGAGATGAGGAACTCCCGAGACCTGAAGGAAGGAAGGCTGTAAAGGTAAGTAAAACTTCTTTAAACACACCAAACATACTTACCTCTGCACTCATGCACCCATCACTCACCTGAACACCGGACATCTCGAGCCCTCCAAGCCCTTCAGCCCGACGGCCCGCCTCGCTAACTTGGCGTGGTTTGGAGCCGTCGGGAATCCCACACTGTTAACAGGCAGTTAATCGGCACTAATCCTCTTCCCGCCTCGGGGAGGTGGGTCCCAGTGCGGGTCAGGTACCCGCTTCCTTTGAAACTGGCATGGAGGCGGGTTGGGGACGGGATGGGTTCGTGCCCCCCCGATTTTGGGATTTTAACCCCCCACACGCCTCCAATCCTGCCTCCACAGCCCAATAAAAATCCTGCCCTATAAATCAGAGAAACAAAATCCAACATAATAGCGTGACCATATTACACTCATCGTCCAAACGCACATCCACACCGTCATACCCCAAGACTACAGACTGAACAGCTCACTACTATACAAAAGCATCTGGGAGAAAACACCCCAGTGAATGCAGGCATTTGATTTAAAATTGAATGTGATTTTCTGAAATGTAAATGCACTGCGTATCAAATTCAATCTCTGAAGAGAATGCATTGCTGGTGATGCCTATTGACATGAACTGTCTAAACTGTTTGAGTCAGATGGAAACCCTGCTTTCTGTTTACGAATATGCCAAATCATCAGTGTAGAAACTCGATGGGAATCAACATGGACTGAGCCGCGATGTGCAAACAAAGTTCAAGACAAATTTCAACAGTTTCTTGTTTGTTTTTTTAGTGGATTTTAGCCAGTGGATAGCAGAATTTAAAGACTTAAATTTTCCAAATAAAACAATAATAGAGGGAAAATGTGGTAAATGCTATATGGAAAGAATGACCAGCCACCAGCCCAAGTAGAAACCTGTAACAGGCAAGGAACAAATGCAAGTCTATTGATCTTGGTGTGGTATTGGTTTTCCACAGTACAAGTGAACTCTCCTTGACCTACTTTGTACATTCACTTTGGATGGAATGATAGATGGTTCCATGTATAGGTGCACAGCAGGTGATCGATGTTTAATGGAATACTGAGGAATGCTACATGGTCAGGTGTGCAGTCTTTTAGATGAGACATTGAAGTGAGGCCTCGTCTTCCTGTTCAGTTAGATCTAAAAGATCTCACAGCACTACTTGTGCCAATAGTTGCCACCCAGTCCCTGCTCAGATCTGATCTAAGTGGGGCTGGGCACAATGCTTCAGGCTTAATGTCAATGAGCAAACCTCCAAATGTCTCTTTGCCCGGTGTACACAGAGGAAAACGAGAAATGGGAGGCTACGTTATCTCATTTCCACCTCTTTGCATGGATTGATGTGCATACTGTGTGTGTCACCATGTACCGGCTTCCTGTCCCTTTTTCTTCCACTTTGCACCTAGTAGTTCTCAGGTGCAAAGCAGAGAAAAAAATCTTCACCTGCAGCCAGAAACTAAATGTTTCCAGGATGGACCAGCAACAGACCCAGCACATATCTCACAGCTACTTCTTTTGACTTTGAAGGTGGTTTACAAGCATTATTCATTGATTCATGAAGTTATAACACAGATGATTTTGTTTTAGAAACTACGTGGAACTTTTGATTTTGTAATATTTATATGGCATGTTATCTTAGAAGTTGCATGTTCCCTTCTTCTGGCCTCATCATAGGCTAGTTTTTGGCTATTCTGACTGCAGTAACTTTTTGTCAACACACAGTGGAACAGGATCAGAATTCAAGCAAGTACATGGCCTATTCCTGTGTTTACAAACATCAGCCCTGTACCCTGACACCACAGATGCAGTATACACTCCAGATCCAATCCAACATCCCCATTGCGTGCAAAGTATGAACGTTACATCAAACACCAGCTTTCAACCCATAAATTAACAAACAAAAGAATAACATTTAAGCTCATACAAACTGAGGCCAAGATTACAAGCACTAAATCGGGATATTTTCTATGTGTAAGAGATAAAGTGAATATAAACATTTCTATAAAGGCTCATTGTTTTTTGTCCTATTTGCATTCAGTTGATGCATTTAGTTCACTGGAAAATATTTAAGCTAGCTTTCTTAAAATGTAATATTGACAGGTGCCACATCTGTGTTTTTTCTACATATAAATCTTTGGAAATATTTACTTTCCCTTTACTTAATTTCTAACTGCAATCTCAAAACCCTAAACATATCCTATTAAGGAATGTAGGATACAATGATAGCCAAACATAAACAGTCAGTGTAACTCAGCATGGTGCCTGTGTCCTAACTCGCACCCCTGTGCTCGCTGACCTACATTGGCTCCCGGTTAAGCAATGCCTTGATTTTCAAATTCTCATCCTTGTTTCCAAATCCCTCCATGGCCTCGCCCCTCCCTATCTCTGTAACCTCCTCCAGCCCTACAACCCTTGGAGATATCTGCACTCCTCCAATTCTGGCCTCTTGCGCATCCCCGATTTTAATCGGTCTACCATTGGTGGCCATGCCTTCAGCTGCCGAGGCCCTAAGCTCTGGAATTCCCTGCCTAAACCTCTCCACCTCGCTACCTCTCTTTACTCCTTTAAGATGCTCCTTAAAACCTACCTCTCATCTGCCCTAATTTCTCCTTATGTGGCTCGGTGTCAAATTTTGTTTGATGACGCTCCAGTGAAGCACCTTGAAACGTTTTACTACATTAAAGGCAATATATAAATACAAGTTGTTGTTGTTGGTTCAAACTCAAAATTTTTAGGGAATGGCCGATTTAGCAGCTTGAATACAATGGTCTGTGTTAATTTCTAATATAGAGCATAACTAGGTAGATGATGAAAGCATTTACATGATAATGAGGGCAGTCTTCATTCCTGGGCACCAGATAATTACTTGGTTAATCTGTGCCACCTATCTTGTGATATTCTGAGATCTGTTAGCTACATGTTTACAATTCATTTCCATGTGACTAGTAGTTGGAACGCTATCCTTTCGGATCTAGGTTCTGGAATTGAATCCAGACAAACAAATGGGATAAAAGTTTCTTCTCACTGAGCGGACGAGTCCTAAGGTGTAGGTGTCCTAAGTAAAATAAATTTAGAGAGTCTTAATCCGGTTCCTAGTGCACAAGTTGCAATTCCTCACTAGTTGGAGCCAATTAATAAGTTAACTAGTCATTTGTTTCATTGCTTCTCTCAGAGGGTCGTGAATCTTTGGAATTCTCTACCCCAAAGAGCTGTGGAGGCGGAGTCATTGAATATATTCAGGCGGAGTAGACAGATTTTTGAAAAATAGGGGAACCAAGGGTTATGGGGAGCGGGCAGGAAAGCGGAGTTGAGGCCAAGATCAGATCAGCCATGATCTCATTGAATGGCGGAGCAGGCTCGAGGGGCAAATGGCCGACTCCTGCTCCTATTTCTTATGTTTGCTGCTCGTGAGATACCGCTGGGGCACAATAGCTACCACATTTACCGACATAACAATTATTGTCACTCCAAAAAATTAATTTCTTGTGTGAAACACTTTAAAGCATCTCAATGACCTAACATAGCGCTATATAAATGCAATAACTTACTGTTTTTATAAAAGGGCTACGAGTGATCACAGAGAATCACAGAAACCCCACAATGCAGATAGAGGCCATTTCGGCCCATCGAGCCTGCACCGCACATATCCCACCCGATCCCCGTAACCCCTACACCAACACATATCCCACTCTATCCCCGTAACCCCACGTATTTAATCCCCCTAACACTAAGGGTCAATTTATCATAGCCAATCAACCTAACCCGCACATCTTTGGACTGTGGGAGGAAACCGGAGCACCCGGAGGAAACCCACGCAAACACAGGGAGAATGTGCAAACTCCACACAGACAGTCGCCCGAGGCCGAATTCGAACCCGGGTCCCTGGCGCTGTGAGGCAACAGTGCTAACCACTATGCCACTATGTGGGAAGTGGAAAAAATTCACGCTGCTCTTCTCAGGCTGGGTTTAGACAAATTGGGATAGTAGAGTTGAGGGAGCTTTGATCTATATCTGCTTGTGCTACATCTCACCTGGAGGATAACACGGAGCACTCAAAATGGAAAGTGTTTCACTCCTCAAATCTGATGTCCTCGTGCCAGTACTGGCACAAAAAAGAAAATGAGTGCGCCAAACGGTTGCTCTTCCTGCAAAGTTGACATTTTTTACATTTCTTTTATCCAGGCACCGTCGCAGACGCCAAAGCTTTTCACCAATTTATAATCCACTCCCAGTGAAAAGGCTGGAAATCGGGGAGCTCAGTACAGGGAGAGAGAGGGAGAGAAAATACATTTTCTGCAGGCGTTATATTATAGCAGGGCTCTCCATTTGTACAATACAATTCTTTCCATGTTGCAGCAAAGCTAATGAAGGCTGGAGGAACAGAAGTTGGAAAGATCTTGCAGAATAAAAAAAAAACGTGGCCTTTTCAGTGCCAATGGCCGGCCATGTGAAACCTGCGGGATTGTGGATTGGGCAGGAAGATCAGAGTGCAACATGAGCAACACGCCAAAGTACGACTTTATGCTAATTTGGTCTGTTTTGTAACTAAGAACAAATTAAGACGGTAAAACGACAAATTGGGTGAAACAGAAAAATTGTTTAAAAAAAAAAAAAAATCGAAAACCTGAATGAAAACACTGGACAAAAAAAACACAAAAGATCTAAACAGATGCAATGAACATTTCCCATCAAATAGAATCATAGAAACATAGAAAAATAGGAGCAGGAGTAGGCCATTCGGCCCTTCGAGCCTGCTCCGCCATTCAATATGATCATGGCTGATCCTCTCTCTCAATACCATATTCCCACTCTCTCCCCATATCCCTTGATGCCTTTTGCATCTAGAAATCTATCTATCTCCTTCTTAAATATATTCAGTGACGTGGCCTCCACAGCCTTCTGTGGTAGAGAATTCCACAGGTTCACCACCCTCTGAGTGAAGAAATTTCTCCTCATCTCAGTCCCAAATGTCCTACCCTGTATCCTGAGATTGTGACCCCCTCGTTCTAGAGCCCCCAGCCAGGGGGAAACATCCTCCCTGCATCAATGACATGCAATCCTAACTCTCGTAAATCCACAGGACAAGGAAGCTGTTTTGTGTGAAAAGCCTGGCAGTGATTAGAACGGCTGAGAGTCGTGCTACTGGTCTGAAAATAAAGTATTCTTCCTGTTGTTGTTTCAGTTGTCCACTTGCAGCAGCTGCTTCAGCTCCCTGATGGTATCTCATTGTATACAGACATGTGCAGAGGCATGTGGATCAGCCCAAGTCGGAAAGGAGCCCAGAAGCCAATGAGCTGAAGTTATTTATTAAATTTGGTGAAAATCCAATACATTTTAGAGGTGTTTTCAGTGTTTACTGATGGATATATGGACAGCTGCCCAGAGTTTCTATCCTGCCATTTTTAGAAGCCATGGGTTATATACAGGAAACTTTCTGGTATCCGGCACCGACGGGACCGAGCTGGTGCCGTTAGATCAAAACTGCCGTAGAAACCAGCGCTAATGTTAAAACATACGGAGCTCAGAGCTCCGTGTGAAGCAACAAACCCTGTTGCTTAGCAACAGCTTCAAAACAGTCGGCGCAGCTTGCAAGCGTCTAGCTGAAGCTGTTGCTTAGCTACAGAGACACTTACAGAGCCAGGACTGGAGAAAAGAAGCAACGAAAAGAAAAAAAATTATCCAAATCGACTCCTGAATTTTGCCGGTAGATAGAGCTTTCCGGACATTTAACCTTCGGATAAACGAAAGTTTCCTGTATGAGAGTACATTTTGCAAGTCTCTGCTCCCAGCGTGGGGCCTCGCTAGACTGGAACATGGTCAGAGATAGGGCTGAAACTTTTCGGGCCAATTCTGCGACCAGTGCTTCTCTCTGGTGAGGCTCAATGTCAGAAGCACAGCCTCACAAAATCACCCCATCAAGTCCGGCTTAAACCTGATGCAGCATTTGACGTTATCGAGTTGAAAAGTCCAATCTTTCCCGTGCACGCTGTTTTAAAGTCACAGACCATCGAGCACTGGGCAATTCACCTCCACCCACCCTCAGTTTTATTGACGATTGTGCTTTGTTCACTCACGCCCAGCAGCAAACGATCAGCTTTTCAGCAAGAATGAAGAAAGCAGATATGTTCTTTTCTCAACAAAATAGGGCAGCAGTTAATTGCATGATGTGCTTGAAGTTTGGAAATTTAGATTTTGGTTGCCCCATGTTTTGGGGAAAACGCTAAAATTTCGGTAAGTTGGTTTTGTCTGACGGACGAAAGGGCAAACAGTCAGCAGTCGGCAGCACTGGAATGTAAGTCCTGCACTGCTAGTCACACCAGGCAGAACAAAATGAGCCCTCTGTCATTAACAAAGGAACTCTCTACAAACAAGTGATCAGGGTCCTTTTGTTGATTTCAAGGATTTGACATTGGAAATTCAATTTCAGCCCTTACAATGCTAATGATTGTAAGCGTGTGTACTTTCAAGAAATTACATAAACCACTAGCACTCCTTGTGGCAATGGCCATGGGCAAAAACTGAAGAAAAATAATAACACTTTGCAACACAATATACTCTGCGTATGAGGCAGAAGGTAAAACCTCAATATAAGAATATGGATTGTTAGACCCCTACTCATACTATCAACTCTCAGCTTGGCTCAGGTGTTGGCACTTTTACCTTACAGTCAGAAGATTGTGTGTTCAAGCTCCAATGCCGGACACGAGCAGATAGGCGTGGGGCGGGGGGTCATTTTAAGCTAACGCGCTCAGTGGGAAATGGATTGGATTGGCTGCCAGTTTCACACCCTGCCCGATTTTACTTTTCATTGAAGTCAACAGAAAGTGAAACCGGGTGGGATGCAAAACAGGCAGCCAATCCGATCCCATCAGTTTTCCACCCAGGGTGTTAGGTTAATTTGAGCCTTGTTGCCTGCTTATAAATATCACTAAAGATTAGAATCATACAGCATGGAAGGAGGCCATTTGGCCCATCATGCCTGTGCCAGCTCTTTGAAAGAGCTCTCTGTGGTGATTATTCCTTGATTAGTAAAAGTATTGTGATTCGTTGTTTGTTAACTGCCTTGGGATATGTGTTGTAATCTCATTGGTAGTTGATGATCACATGATGTGTTGTGGCTACCTTAAATTCAGTCCTTGTCTAGCTTTAGTTGGGACTGGATGTAGAAAGATATGCTGCTGATTTTAAAGTTAATAAAGCCTAACTTTGGAAGGCAAATCTATTCTTTATTTCACTCTCCAATTAGGCCCACTCCCCAGCTCTCTGCCCATAGCCCTTCTCATTCTGTTTCTTTTTACAGTCAGTGGCTATTATAGAGCAGGAGATTAAAGGGGAGGAAAAAAATTATTTTGCAATCTGTATGACTACCGATGAATACGCTAGAAATAGCAAATAGGAAATCTTCACACACATTCATAGAGAGGGAGGGGAGGGAAGAGAGAGAGAGGGGGGAGGGAAGCGAGAGAGAGAGGGGGGAGGGAAGAGAGAGAGGGGGAGGGAAGAGAGAGAGGGGGGAGGGAAGAGAGAGGGGGGGAGGGAAGAGAGAGAGAGGGGGGAGGGGAGAGAGAGAGGGGGGGAGGGGAGGGGAGAGAGAGAGGGGGGAGGGAAGAGAGAAGGGGGAGGGGAGGGAAGAGAGAAGGGGGGAGGGGAGGGAGAGAGAAGGGGGAGGGGAGGGAAGAGAGGGAGGGAAGGGAAGAGAGAGAGGGGGGAGGGAAAGAGAGAGAGGGGGGAGGGATGAGAGAGAGAGGGGAGGGATGAGAGAGAGAGGGGGAGGGAAGAGAGAGAGAGGGGGAGGGGAGGGAAGGGGGGAGGGGAGGGAAGAGAGAAGGGAGAGGGGAGGGAAGAGAGAAGGGGGAGGGGAGGGGAAGAGAGAAGGGGGAGGGGAGGGAAGAGAGAAGGGGGGAGGGGAGGGAAGAGAGAAGGGGGGAGGGGAGGGAAGAGAGAGAGGGGGGAGGGGAGGGAAGAGAGGGGGAGGGGAGGGAAGAGGGGGAGGGGAGGAAGAGAGGGGGAGGGGAGGGAAGGGAGGGGGGGAGGGAAGAAAGGGGGGAGGGGAGGGAAGAGAGAGGGGGGGAGGGAGGGAAGAGAGAGAGAGAGAGAGGGGGGGTGGGGGAGGGAAGAGAGAGAGGGAGGGGAGGGAAGAGAGAGAGG